>NC_059333.1:28495000-29095000 GCF_018350155.1 Leopardus geoffroyi
TAACTTTTGACTACTCCCAAATTTAACTCCTAATAGCCTACTGTTTATCAGAAGCATTACTGACAACATAAACATTTTATTAACACATATTTTATGTGTATTATATACTGTAGTCTTACAATAATACCTAACTTTTTCTTAAAATTTTTGGTATTTCTAGCTTACATTGGTTCATCTGTTTTTTTTTCAAAATGTTGCAGATCTCCAAAAAAATTTCCAATGTATCTATTGAAAGAGAGTGTACCTGCGCAGTTCAAACCCATGCTGTTCAAGGACCAGCTGCATTTCTCTTTTACCTATTGTGCAGATACTAAGAGTAACCACTATTATGGCCACAGTTTTCACACAGTGACATGAAAAATGCTGGTCTTTAGAGTCATAAGATTTATATTTGAACCATAGCTTACCAAGCAGACTGTTAACAAATCATTTCACCCGAGCCTCAGTTTCCTAATCTGTAACCTGAGCTATAACCTACGTCAAAGGAGTATTATGCAGAGTAAATGAGGAAATAAAATTTGTTGTCACCAGTGTAATGTTCTCGAAGGATAGTGTTGTACTCACAATATTGTTAATTCTGTATGTTCCAGAAGAAATAAAATAGGTGATGACTGTTGATGATTGCTGTTTCACTCAATAGCACACTCTTCTAAATAAAGACCGCTGTTCCACACATTTTGCATTTTTCTTTCTTTGCTTCTATTCCACTTGAAGAGTATTCACAAACCCTGCTCCACGCATTTGAACTCCTTTCAAGTTTAAACCAGTTACCATCTGCCACCTACTGACCCAGTTCTCTCTACTTCCTTCAACCCTGCTCTCCCCATACACACTTGCTTATTTTTGTTGGCTGATTAAATTGGCCTTCAGTTGATTTTTCCAAAGATCTGGATTAATACAGGGTTAGAAACAGCAGCTTCCAAATGTGTTTGAACTATCAAGCAAGGTGCATAGGAGCCAATAGTAATACTCTTTTTTTTTTTTTTTTCCCCTCTAGGGAAGACAGTTGGGAAACAAGTAGTAAAACCCCAAATGGACTTGCTTTTTCTTTCGTTGTACAGCAGTTCTGGGTTTTCAAAGTGATTTCTGCCTCCATACTCAAGTGAAGAAAGTTTTCAGTATAAAGTATGAGTTTGTAAAGTGACTCACCACATATGCAGGTGCTTCAAAATGCATGCCCTGAACTACTATTTGAATTTTTATAGGTTTGCAGTTTTGCTGACTGCAAGAAAATAAAAGGCCTGGTGCCAGTTCTTACTAGGTCAAGATTTATTTTAAAGGATCAACATTTCCTCAGGTTTTTTGGTATTTACAAAAGTCCTAGAGATTTTCCTGCAAAAAGACTTAATAGGCTTTATTCCAGTAAGGAAAATTCAGAATGCTTGTGCCATGGTAGTAACAAAAGCAATATATTTGGTGAATTTGTTTAAATACATTGCCAGAAGCCAGACTACCCTAAAGATGTATTTTTATTTAAAGAGGCTCATGGGGGCAGCAAGGACTAGTAATTGTATTTGTATAGAAAATTTGACCAGTGATTTAAAAACAGACTGTTAGTCTTTCATGAAATGGTCAGGAGATGGGTTGACCAAGGTGATTTGTCTGACACTGTGGAGGCTTACTTCAGTAGCGGTTTGTGAAATGAATTATAAAAGCACACTGACCTGAATTTGAATCCCGGGCCTGCTCCTTAGCTGTGGTGTGACTTTGGACAAGTCATTCCACAGCTCTGAGCCTTACCTTCTTCAGCTGTAAGGTTGAATAGTATCTATTTTATAGATAATGATTAAGTGAGTTAATGTATGACTTAGTATAATTGTCAAAAACTGGCATTCACTTGCCAACCAGTTAATAAAAGTTAATTATAATGGCTGGGAGTTAACCCTCCAAGTAGTTGTTTTAAAAGCTTGCATTCCTAAAAGTATGCTTACCAGGACTAGCACTGAGTAATGCGTAGAATTGTTGAATCACTATATTATACACCTGAAACTGTAACACTGGATATTGACTATACTGGAATTAAAGTAGAAAGCTTTGGGCACTTGGGTGGCTCGGTTAAGCGCCAGACTTCAGCTCAGGTCATGATCTCACGGTTTGTGGGTTTGAGCCCCACGTTGGGCTCTGTGCTGACAGCTCAGAGCCTGGAGACTGCTTCGGATTCTGTATCTCCCTCTCTCTCTGCCCCGCCCCTGCTTGTGCTCTCTCTCTCTCTCAAAAAGTGAATAAACATTAAAAAAAAATTGTTTTTAAAAAAGTAGAAACTTCATTAAAAAAATTGCATTCCCTATTGAGAGGCATTAAAGTATAGAAATATATTTGAGGTTTCTTAAAAATCTTAAGGAAGCCACATTAGACTCAAAGCAGTATTTATAGGTAATAGATTGAATTTGACAAGCATTGAGACACTATGGTGTGGTGGTTTTGAACAAGTGTGAATCCTAACTCTGCCACTTACTTTGTTGGCTTTGACTAATCACCTTACCTCCTAAGGCTCAGTGTTCTCATCTGTAAAATGGGGATAACTTTATAGCGTTGTTTTGAGAATTGAAAGAATTAAATCATAGGGGTGCCTCAGTCGGTTAAGCGTCTGACTTCGGCTCAGGTCATGATCTTACAGTTTGTGAGTTCGAGCCCCGAATCGCGCTCTGTGATGACAGCTCAGAGCCTGGAGCCTGCTTCTGCTTCTGTGTCTCCTTCTATCTCTGCCCCTCCCCCACTTGTGCTTTGTCTTTCTCTGTCTCTCAAAAATTAAAAGAAAAAAGAAAGAATGAAACCATAGAAAGCACTTAATGTCATTCTTGGCACATACTGTGCACAGTAAGTTTTGGTTTTTCTTGTGAGTCCATAGATACCCTTTTGGACATGGCCTTGAGTACTTGTGAGAAATAAAATTCTGAATTTTTTTTTGATGTAATAGTTAATGTTGGCATTTTGGAATTAATACATTTTTTTTTCGTTCGTATAATGCTTATCTAGTTGACTTAAATTAAGATAAAACACTAAAATGTTTTGAATCTCCTATAGTCAAAATAACAATTGGTATTTGGAAAAACAAATTTTTAAATATCATCTGCTATAGTCTAAAGGTTTATTTTCTTCTCAAAATTCGTATGTTGAAATCTTAACCCCCAAGGAGATGGTATTGGGAGGCAGTGCCTTTGGGAGTGATTAGGTCGTGAGGGTAGCGCCCTCACAGTGGGATGAGCTCCCATATAAAAAAGGCCTGAAGGAGATCCCTTTCCCTTTCTGCCACTTTAGGTATAGTGAAAAGATGGCCATCTATGAGTTAGAAAGCTAGATTCTCACCAGATGCTGCACCTGCATGCATGGGGATCCTAGACTTACCAACCTCCAAAACTGTGAGAAATAAATGTTTGTCATTTATAAGCAACCCAGTCCATGGTATTCCATGTTAGCAGCCTGACTGGACTAAGATAGCATCCATTGTTTTGGATAATTCCATGGCTCTATACTTTTAGTCCAGTTTTTATTCATGTTTCTGCTTTCCTTCCTCTTCATTGCCTGAGAGTAACCCAAAGGAGAAGCAGGGTAGAGCAGGATGAGGCAGGATTGCCAATAGATACTCAGCCTTACCATGATCAGATATACTGTCGGGACTAACGTCCTCAGTTAAATTGATTCGTGAATACTTTTTGGTTTTACCAGCAGAATAATTTTGATTGCTTTTTTTACTGTTGTAGTGTATGCTGAGAAGATTTTAAAGGAAATTTCTACTTTTCCCAGCATCTTTCAATAATTTTTTTTAAGAGCTGTAAATCAGTAAATTTTCAGTTTGACAGCTAATAAAAGATTGGTAATTAAATACCTACCATATATTATAGGTATTATATTAAGGGTAGAGTTAAGTTTATCCTGTATGAAGTTAATTTTTTATATCTTCTATTTGGGGCCCATGATGTCTAAAGTGAGTTATATAATAGCATAGGGGTTTTACATGTGTAGAAATTTTCTAAGTTTATAAGACTTCTATGAGGAAACACTGTAGTTTGGTAGGTTCTTACAGTGAGAACTCAAAGTTAGAGTTTCGGATAGAGAAAGCTTTGATTTTGTTACTAACGGTTTGGCTTTGAGGTAAAAATCAAAACCTGATGACTGTTAGCCCTTTGACACAAACCATTACTGACCCACAACCTCTCTTCCCTTCCAACCTAGAATTACTTCAAAGAGGAAGGGGAACATGTGAAATCAACTAGAAAGCTAAATTTCCAGTGTGTATACACACACAAAGGAAGTGTAGTTATTTATGTTTAATCCATCATGTCCTGATTTTGTTTGGCCTTGGGACCTTCCACCTCCCTCTTACCACCTACCATCCTCTCTCCCTCCTTCCCTTTCTTCCTTCCTTTGGAGAAGTACTGATAGTTCTGCAGATCCTTGTTAGGCATATGGTGGTTTAGAGCACATTTTACTATTTAGATTAATTCAAAGCTCTATATTTGGATTGCCTTTGCTTTGGTCATATGTTTATTTTCAACTCTTAATTAAGAACACACTGTTTATAAATTAATTCCTGTGAGAAAATATGACTCATGTTGGGAGATCTTGTTTTATTGTCATATGATATGTTCTGTAAGGCATGCAGCTTAATAGAAAGGGGGGGGGGCACCTGACATCCATCTTCATTTTAGTTTGACTTAACACATTGCAGGAAACCGTGTGACTATTTGTAATTTTTTTTTTTAGTGTTTATTTATTTTTGAGAGACAGAGACAGCATGAGCGGGAGAGGGCAGAGAGAGAGAGAGGGAGACCCAGAATATGAAGCAGGCTCCAGGCTCTGAGCTGTCAGCCCAGAGCCCGATGCGGGGCTCAAACTCACAGACCGCGAGATCATGACCTGAGCCGAAGTCGGACGCTCAACCGACTGAGCCACCCAGGCGCCCCCATTTGAAATTTTTTTTGTGTTAATTAAAATATAAGTAATGGAAGACATTACCAAAATAACTTAAACAGTAGGGGATATATCATCCTACCCAACATGAACAGGTGGGTAATTAATTGTCATAGCGGTGTTATCAGGAACCCACATGGTATTTTACATTTTTCTATACTGTTGCCTTGAGTGTTTTGGCAAACTTTGGTTAAGATGGACATTTTTCCATGCTACTTTTTTTTTTTTAAGTGAGAAAAACATTTCCAAGTAAACTTCATTGGCCATAATTGCATCATATGCCTGTGCTTCAACCCGATTGGCATAGTAAACATTACTTATCTAAGTGGCTTGACCTAATCAGGATTCACCTAAGAGGAAGAGGGTGAGTGTTCTGCCAGCAAGTAAGGTAAGGGGACATATGTCTTTGAGAGGGCTCCTGAAGTGGATGACACAGCTAGGGAAGGTCACAGTTTTGTTAATTTCTTCAACCTTCCTCATGAGATCACAAAATATAGACAGTCACGCTTTGATTCATTCGATATATGTTTATTGAGTATCTACTGTATTCCATTTATTCTCTGTCCTAAGAGCAGTGAACAAAAAGGGGAAAAATTGCTGCCCTCTTGAAGCTTACATTTAACTGATGAGATAAACAGTGTAAAGCAGTTCAACTCCATGATATCTTACGAGCAGTAGTGAGTAAAAACTGAACTGGAGAAGGGAACATGGAAGGTCTGGGGCAGGGGTGTATGAAATTGTAGATTATGTCCAGAGAAGGTGTCGCCTAGAAGATGACTTTCATATAAAGGCGGAGATGGTGTGAGAGCCAGTGTACAGCTCTTTGGGGAGAAGAGTATTCTAGTCAAAGCCCCTGTGGGTGAACGAGGGAGAGTCACAGGAAGTGAGGTCAGAGTGGGGAACCGCTGCACACTTTTGAGCAAAGGACTGACTCAGTAAAGCAATTTTCGCAGAATCACTTTGGCAGTTGTGTTGAATAGGCCAAGAGGCATTACAAACAGAAGCAGGGAAGCCAGTTAGGAAGCTATTGTAATAATCCAGGAGAAATGATGGTGATTTGAATGGGGGCAGTGAGTAGTTGGATTCTAGATATTTCCAAGGCAAAGCCTACAGGATTTGCTGATAAATTGGGTGGGGCCCATGAGAAGAGGAGAGGCATTTAAGATGGCAGCCAGGTTTTTGGCCTGAACAGTTAAAAGAATGGAGTTGATATTATCTGAGATTAGGAAGAACAGGGACTCAGTTATTGACATGTTAAATCTGAGATGTCAAATAAACAATTTATAGATGTCAAATGGAGATGTCAAATAAAAAATGGATATATACATATTTCTTGAAGAGGGATCAATACATATATTTTAGAAGTATGACATTGGCCATTAATAATAGGGAATGGCTTTTAAAAGAATATAAATTAAAAAAAAACAATAAGGGGAGAATAGGAAATAGAGAAATAAAGTATATATGGGGACATATATTTTATATTTCATTGAACAAATACAAGGAAATACTGGAAGTAATTTAAAAAAAATTAATGTTTATTTAGTTTTGAGAGAGACAGAAATAGAGCGTGAGTTGGGGAGGGTCAGAGAGAGAGGGAGTCACATAATCTGAAACAGGCTCCAGGCTCTGAGCTGTCAGCACAGAGCCCAACGCAGGGCTCGAACTCATGAATTGTGAGATCATGACCTGAGCTGAAGTCAGACGCCCAACCGATTGAGCCACTCAGGTGCCCTGGAAGTAATTTTAAAATACAGATTCAAAGAAGCATTTATATACTGAGCATTTATTTAGTGTCCAGTGTATTCTAGTATATATTTATTCTTTCTATCAATACCTCATTTAGTTTTTGTTTGTTCCCTGTATAACATGATGCAACAGTCCATCTAAAGGACGCATGTTGTTAACAAATAGGCTGTTGTCCCCACCCCAGCTTCCTCAGCCTGTTAAGTATTGTGCAGCCTGTTAAGTAATGTTCACGCATATCATTTAATAGTTATCTAAGCCAAGAGAAAGAATTGCCGTGATACACACACACACACACACACACACACACACACACACACGTACACTATGTATGTATCAAGACAAGTGACTTTTCTTTTGAAAAAGAATTAGTGCAAGATGCCTTTTAACCAGATTATTGTATTTGTTTGTGTTTAACAAGAATGCAGCACATAGCTAAGATTTTCAGTCTGTATTGTATAAAATGCTGAGAAGCATCTTATAAAGTACCTTTGATATTATAGGTACTCAATAAATATTTCTAACTTATTTTTAAACTTTTAAAAATATTTTACTGCATGAGGTAGGTGTTGCTTGATAATATGTACCCTATGTTTAATACAAGGTTGTGGAGAAAATTGAATTACCCTGGGTTTTGTCAGATAAAAGTACTACATAGTAAATATAAGGAGTTGTTTATTGGGCAAAAAAATTCTGCTCTTTAATGTGCATTAGGCTTTTCTGCCAATCAGGTGAATATGTGACCACTAGCCTATATACCAATGAGGGGAAATGTTTATAATTAAAGGGGAAATACTGTTTTAGTTCAGAATGAAGTATATTGAATTACTTCCGTTTGCCTATTTCTCGTGTTAAGTAATTTGTTGCAAAATGACCATCTCCCATAAGAGAGTTCTGCAAATTTGCAGTAATTAAGCTAGCATTTATACTAGTTTTAAGACCAGATTGATGATAGATAAGAATTAGGCTCATTTTTTGGTTGACCAACCTCTAAGTTTTTATCTATACATCTGCTTCCCAGTTCTTTGGAGTGTATCTCTTTATATACTCCTTTGCTTTTTTTAAAAAGGAGAGTTAGGAAAATCTGTTGCCCAGCAATTAGCATTTGTTCATGGGTGCAACTTAAGATGCATACCTAACTAATATTCTTATCAAAGTAAAACTCTGATTTGCCACAATGTGGCGCTTATTTTTTATTATGCAAACAGGAATATATTAATATTATAAAGCATAATATTAAAATGATCTACCAGCCAACATGGAACTAGAGCTTTACTAATAAAGTTGCATCTATTAGCATATACCTCTTGCCTGTACCTCTGCTCTTACTGCTCTCCCTGACCCCCCAATCACTCTTCAATTTTTTTATCATTTACTTTTTAATAACACTGGTTTTAATCCATGGATCTTTAAGTAATATGCTGTTTAATTTTCCTTTTTTTTTAAGTTTTATAAAAATGGTGGCATATATAGTCTGAGATCTGCTTTTTTTGCTCATTATGGTCTTTTAAAATTTATTTATTGTGTGTAGTTGTACATTTATTTCACTGCTGAGTAATATTTCATTGTATGAATTTATTTATTGTCTTAGCAGTAGACATCTGGATTGTTGCTGTTTCGTATTTTTTTTTTCTTGTTTGCTTGTCTTATTTATTTTTGGTGTATCTATATTGAAGTTGGTGTACATCTGTACATTGATATATATATATATATATATACATCCGCACATACACACACACACACACACACACACACACACACTGAATTGTTTATTGGGCAATTGTTTATTGAAATTCTGCTCTTTAGGATAGATTAGGCTTTTCTTATCATACTTCTGACCAATCAGGTGAATATGTGACCACTAGCCTTTATGACCAGTGAGGGGAAATGTTTATAATTAAAGGAGAAATACCGTTTGTTCAGAATGAAGTATATTGAATTACTTCCGTTTGCCTATGTCTCGTGTATATATGTAGCTATTGGACGCATTGCTAATGTCTGTATTCTTTTATATGTGTTCTGGTGCACATGTGTAAGACTCTAGAAAATATACCTAAAAGTAGAAGTGTAGAGAATCATGTGAGTATTATATGAGTACATTATGCAATTATATGAGTCAATGCCAATTGTTTTCCAAAGTCATTGGACCAGTTTCCATACCACTAATAATATCACAGAAGCTCCCAGTGAACCAAATCATTGCTGAAACTTGGAAATCTCGGGCTACGTAATTTTTCTTAATATAGCAGCTACAAAATGGAATCTTATTGTGGTCTTAATTTGCCTTTCTGTGATTGCTAATGACGTTTGGAACATCTTTTCATGCGACTACTCACCATTGGTATTTTTCTTTCATGAATTGCTTGTGTATGTCTTCTGTGCATTATATACTTAAAACTATGCATTAAATATATTTATTTTTATATTTAAAAAATTTTAAATAACAGCACATGGAAAAGTTTTAAGTACAATAAAGGAGAAAATTTTTCCCCTGAAGATTTGATTTGATGCCTCATCACCCCTGAATAAATGAGTGTATATTTCCTACAAACAAGGACATTGTCCTATAAGACACAATAAAGCCATCAAAATCAGGAAATTAACATTGATGCATTACTACCATCTAATCCTCAGATCTCATTCAATTTTCACAAGTAGTCCCAATAATGTCCTTTATAGCAAAAGGATCTAGTTTAGAAGCACGCCTTGCATTTTACTTGTCACATCTTTTCAGTCTCCTTCAATCTGGAACAGTTCTTCAGTGTTTGTTTGACTTTCAAGACCTTGGCACTTTTCAAGACTATACTGTATTGGCCACTTATTTTGTAGAATGTCTCTTCTTTATGTTTGTCTGCTGTTTCCTAATGACTACATGCAAGTTATGAACACTTGGCAGGGATATCACAGACGTTATGGTCTGTCTTCTCTTTGTATCTTATCAAGTGGGACGTGATTTTCATTTTGACCCTTTACTATTTATATTAACTTGATTAAGATGGTGTCTGCCATGTTTCTTTCTGTGAAATTACTCATTTTCCCTTTGTGTTTAATAATTGTTTTGTGTGGAGATACTGTGAAACTGTGTGACTGTCTCCTTCCTGATCAAACTTTAATTAATTTGTCTGTATCAGTATGAGTTAACGATTCTGTATATTATTTCAATGAGCTATAATCAGTTACTATTGTTATTTTGATGCTCATCTTGCCCTGATTTGGCCAGTGGGATCCTTTTAAGTTGGCTTCTGTGTCCTTTTGACATGCCACTCATCAATCATGCTGCTGCTACTTCCAATTTCATTTCTTCCTATAACAGTGAGATTAGTCTAAATTTATTTACTTATTAACCTAAATTTATTTACTTATTTGATCAGTCCCACTGTATGTGATGAACCTGCCATATTCCTTGGACCCTCTTCCCCAAATTCGGTTTGAGCTTTGAAGACCCTTCATGTGGAAGCCTTCCTCACCAGATTTGGATTCCTACAGTATACAGCACAGTGCATCTTTTAACGGGCACCTTCCTCCCCCTGATCAGGCATTGACATCTGCTGTTAGATCACTGCTGTACAGGGTCCTGCTCAACCCACACTACTCTGCCAAAGCTTGAACTCTGACTCTCATGCCACATGGTTGTCTCCACTCTCCACAGGCACTGCCTCATCCTGTTCAGGCCCTCACACCCTTAATTAGAGATACTTTTTTACATTTTGCCTATTTTTAATTAAAATGCTATAGGATACACACACAGACACACAGGCACACACACACATACATTCTGGGTACCAAAATTTTCTTAGTCCTTGTGCTTCGTGGTATTGTAATCTTACTTTTCCTTATTGTATTTACAGATGAAAGGAGATTTTTAATTATAATATAGTTGAATTTATTAATCACATGCTTTATGGTTAACCCTTTCTGTGTCTTAAGTTTTAAACTTTTTTTCATACTCTGAGTTCATAATGATAGTCTCTTATGTTTTATTTAAAAAAATAGTAAAGACTTGTCTTCTCTACCTAAAATTTTAATCTCTCTGGAATTTATTGTTTCTATATTATACAAGCGTGGTCTAGTTTCTTTTCCCCCCCAAATGAATAACCAATTCTCTCAGCACTGTTGAATGATTCCTCCTTTCTTCAATGATTTGCAGTGTGACTTTTGTCAAATATCATTTTTCTTATATGTGAAGGTCTGTTTCTTTTCCAACAGTTTGTTTCTTTTCCAGAAACACACTAATTTCATTAGGACAGCTTTATGATAGATCTCGGTATAGGCAGGGCCAGTTCCCTACTGGATTCTATTTCTGGTTGGATGGCTTGTCCATTTGGGCTTTGGTGCTCCACTGTGAATTTTAGAATCAACTTATAAAACCTTTTGGATTTCATTTGGCATTGCATTAAATATATTAGTCCAATTTGGGGAAAAAATCGTCATTTTATGATACAGAGTTTTTCTGTCATATCATGAACGTGGTATGTCCTCTTATTTATTTAGCTTGTATTTAATGTCTCCCAATATATTTTCAAGTTACTTTTATTCTTAGATATATTTTGTTGTTGGGTGTTTTTAAAATGTTATTTTCTGTTTGTTACTGGTTTGTAAAAATACGGTTGACTTTTAAAAAATGATTTATAATTAGCCACCATGAACTGAACACTAACATACCTGTTTAAATAAATGTTAGACATGCCCAAAAGCGAATAGCAAGATTAGAAATCTAGATTTTTACTCTGAAATTTCTTTTGATGTTTTAATAAATCCTAGGTTAATAGTCCTCTTTTAAATAGATTTATTGAAATACAGTTCACATACAATAAAATTTACCCATTTCAAGTGTTCTTTATAGTCACGCAGGTATGCGACCAACACCACCATCCATCTGATTTATGAACATTTTCATGACCCTAATAAGAAACTCCATACCCATTAGCAGTCACTCCCCATTCCTGTCCTTCCTCACTCCCAGCCCTAGGCAACTAGTACAAGTCTGTTTTCTGTTTCTGAATTTGCCTATTCTGGATATTTCACATGAATGGAATCATAATACATGGGTTTTTTTTTGTGACTGGCTTCTTTCACTCAGTATAATAATTTTCAGGGTTCATCTATGTTGTAGCATGTATCAATACTTCATCTTTTTTTTTTTTTTTGGCTGGATAATATTCTATTGTATTGTATATATCATATTTTGTTTACCCATTCATTAGTTGATAGACACTTAGATTGTTTCCAGTTTTGGGTCATTATGAATCATGCTGTTATGAACATGCAGATACAGATATTTATATGGACATAAGTTTTCATTTCTCTTCTATTTATACCTAGGGGTTAGAATTTCTGGGTCATATGGTAATTCTATGTTTAACTTTTAAGGAACTGCCAAACTGTTCTCCTTAGCAGTTGTACCATTTTACATTTCCACCAGCAGTATGAGAGAGATGAATAGTCCTCTTAAAACTGCTTTTGAATTCTCTAAAAAGTAATTGTTATACATTAGGCGTATCATTAATTATGATTATTATTTTAAATAAATGAGAAAAATGGCAATTTATTTTAATATCAGGTTCATTTTATGCATCTGTATAGAATGTATCCTTTTTACGATTATGGGTAGAATGTATCCTTTTTATTTATTTATTTATTTTTTTTAATTTTTTTTTTTCAACGTTTATTTATTTTTGGGACAGAGAGAGACAGAGCATGAACGGGGGAGGGGCAGAGAGAGAGGGAGACACAGAATCAGAAGCAGGCTCCAGGCTCTGAGCCATCAGCCCAGAGCCTGACGCGGGGCTCGAACTCACGGACCGCGAGATCGTGACCTGGTTGAAGTCGGATGCTCAACCGACTGCGCCACCCAGGCGCCCCTATCCTTTTTATTTTTTACAGCCTTATTGAGGTATAGTTTCCATACCATACAGTTCACTCATTCTCATTGTTCAGTTTGGGGATTTTGAGTCAATTTATTTAGATGTGCAACCATCACCACAGTCTAGTTTTAGAACAGTTTCATCGTTCCAAAGGGTTCCTTCATGCTTGTTGCAGTTAATTTCTGTTCTCTTCTCCTGTCCCAGGAGATGATCTGCTTTCTTTCTCTGTAATCTTGGCTTTTCTAGACATTTTACATATAAATGGAACCATCCAAAAAACAGCTATAAATCCAGCTTCCTTCCCTGAGCATTATGTTTCTTAGGTTTATCCTTGTTGCATGAATTATTAATTTATTTCTTTTTTTGGTCACTACTTTATGCTCATCCCTTCACCAGTTGATGAATATTTGGGTTGTTTACAGTTTGGGGCTATTATGATTGATGCTGCTCTGATCATTTGCATACAAATGCATATGTTTTCATTCCTCTTGGTTAGATATCCAGGAGTGAAATTGCTGGGTCATATGTTTAAGTATATGGGTATGTTTCACTTTTTAAGAAATTGCCAAGCTGTTTTCCAGAGTGGCTATGCCATTTTACATTCTCATCAGCAATGTATGAGGATTTCACTTTCTCCCTATCCTCCCAACCTTTAGATTTTTCAGTTAAAAAAAAAAAAAATTATAGCTATCTTAATGAGTTGTCTAGTGGAATTCCATCGTGGTTTTATTTGCATTTCTCTATTAGGTAATGATGATGAACATCTTTTTGTATGTTTACTACACATTTATGTGTCTTTGGTGAGATGTCTTCAGATATTTAGCCCATTTAAAAAAAATTGTTTTATTCTTCTTCAAGTCTTGAGGGTTTTAATATGTTAGATACCACTTCTTTATCATGTATATCATGTGTGATTTGCAAATATTTTATCTTATGTGGTTTGTCTTTTATGTAAATTATGTCTTTTGAAATTTTTTTTTCAAGTCCCAATTGTCCATTTTTTGTTTGTTTGTTTTTTAATGGATTACACCTTTGTTGCCATGTTTAAGAATTTTTTCCCTGACGTAAGGTCACAAGATTTTTTCCTGTGCCTCTTAGAAGTTTTGTAGTTTTAGTTCTTATAATTCGAGTTATGATCCATTTCAAGTTCTGATTTTTGTATGTTGTGAAAGATTTACACTTATTTGTCTTTTTATTGTTGTGTATGATTTTTCACCTGTTCCAGCATCATATATTAAAAAGACTATTCTTTCCTCATTGAAACACTATGGCACATTTGTTAAATTCAAATGACTATGAATGTGAGAGTTTATTCTGGGCTCTATCCTATTTCATTATCTGTATGTCCGTCTTTATGCCAATATCACACTGTGTTGGTTATTACAGCTTTATAGTAAGTTTTAAAGTTAGGTAGTATTAAGTTCTAAAGCTTTAGTCTTCTTTTTCAAAATTGTTTTGGATATTCTCAATCCTTTATACTTTCATATGTATATCAGAATCAATTTCTACAAAAAAGAAAGCATGGCAGAAATTGATAGATTTATTTTTTTATTTTAATTCCAGTATAGTTAACATACAGTGTTATATTCGTTTTAAGTGTACAATGTAGTGACTCAACCATTCTGTATATAACCCCATGTTTATCACAAGTCTGCTCCTTCGTCCCTGTCACCTATTTCACACCCCTCCCCCCCGATTGACCTCTGCTCTGGTAACCATCAATTTGTTCTCAATAGTTAAGAGTTTGTTTCTTCGTTTCTTTCTCTCTCTTTCTCTCTCTCTCTCTCTCTCTCCCTCCCTCCCCCTCTTCTTTTTATCCCCTTGCTCATTTGTTTTGTTTCTTAAATTCCACATGAGTGAAATCATATGGTATTTGTCTTTCTCTGACCAGCTTATCTTACTTAGCATGATACTCTCTGGCTCCACCCATGTCATTGCAAATGGCAAGATTTCACTCCTTTTTTTTTTTTTTTTTTACAGCCAAATAATATTCCATTGTATATAGACAACACATCTTTTTTATCCATTCATCTATTGATGGACATTGGGCTGCTTCCATAATTTGACGATTTTAAACAATGCTGCTGTAAACATAGGGGTGCATGTATCCCTTTAATTAGTACTTTTGTATTTTGGAGGTAAAACCCAGTAGCATGATTACTGGGTTGTAGGATAGTTCTATTTTTAACTTTTTGAGGAACATCCATACTGTATTCCAGCGTGGCTGCACCAGTTTGATTCTCACCAGCAGTGAAAGAGGGTTCCTTTTTCTCCGTATCCTCCCCAACACTTATTGTTTCTTTTTTTTTTTTTTTTTTTTTGATGTTTTTTATTTACTTACTGAAAGAGAGAGAGCATGAGGAGAGAGGGGGCAGCGAGAGAGAGGGGGACAGATGATCTAAAGTGGGCTCTGAGCTGATAGCAGCAAGCCCAATGTGGGGCTTGAACCCACAAACACGAGATTGTGACCTAAGCCAAAGTCGGCCACTTAACCAACTGAATCACACAGGCACCCATCTTGTGTTTTTGATTTTAGCCATTCTTAGAGGTGTGAGGGGATATCTTATTGTGGTTTTGACTTGCATTTCCCTGATGATGAGTCATGTTGAGCATCTTTTCATGTGTCTGTTGGCCAGCTGCATGTCTTGTTTGGGGAAATGTCTGTTCATTTCTTCTGCCTATTTTTTAATTGGATTATTCATTTTTTGGGGGGGGGGGTGTTGATTTGTAGAATTGCTATCTTAACAACATTGTCTTCTAATCCATGAACATAGAATGTATCTTTGTTTATTTAGATCTTTAATTTCTCTTAACGTTTTCTAGTTTTTGAGTGCACAGGTGTTGCACTTCTTTTGTTAAATTTCTCCTAAGTCTCTTTTTGCTCTTTTTGCTGCTATTGTGAGTAGAACTTTAAAAATTTAATTTTTGGATTATTTATTTTTAGTATATAGAAATGTGATTAATTCTTACACTTGGATCTTATACCCTACAACCTTTCTACATATTCTTAGTAGTTTTTTTTTTTTTTTTTTTTTTTTTTTTTTGTAGATTTCTTATCTACATACAAGGTAATGTTGCCTGCAAATAGAGAGTTTTAACTTTTTCTTTTCCTGTTTATGTGTCTTTAAATTTCTGGCCTGATTGCAATGAGTAAAGTCTCAGAGTGGTATCTAGAGCAAACGTCTTACCTCTTTACCAGCGTGATAGGGCAAAGCATTCAGTCTTTCACCATTAATTATGGTGTTAGTTGTAGGTATTTGTGTCAAAAAGGAAGGGTTGTTTTCACACTGAAACAATCAATTAATGTAATATAGCTTAATATAACGTAGTAATCCATTAATGATAGAATAAAGGATAAGAACCCCATTAAGCATCTCAGTAGATGCAGATAAAAGAAAACAAGGAAACAGAAAACAAAATAGAGTTTAAACAAAGTAAGAGGTAGAGAGGAAGCTACTTTCCATAAAGTGATAAGGAGAAGCTTCTCTGAGGAAATGACATTTAAACTGATATCTAAACAACCTGAAGGTCCTAATCATGCAAATAACACAGTGAAGAGTAGTTTCGCACTTGGAATCTTGTTCCCTTTGTAATTCCAACACCTAGCACAGTCCCTAGCCCCTAGAATTTGTTCAACTTAACAGATAGTTTAGAACCTTGCTTTCTTAGCATCACATACATTCCTTTTACCATCTTTATCATTAAATATTATTTGAAATAATATATCTTGATGATTGCATAATATTCTACAGAAATACTTCTTTTCTACAATTCTCACAAAGTTATTTAAATGTTTTCTTACTCATAGAAATCCTTCCTATCTCCATAGTTCAAAACACCTGGCACATTCAGTTTCACTGACTTGGACTTAAGACTGAATTACTCATCTATTGATATAAGACAGTTTTAATCTGTGAGAGGTGTTTCTTTTATATTATCTTTTGCTAATTTTTATTTAAATACTTATTAATCTTTCACGTGATCACGTTAGCTCAAGGGGGTTAAAACGATGCTTTAATAGAGACCAGCCATTAAACATCAATACAAACTATTCTAGAATGTGGCACCGTATCAGACACAGATTGTGAGCTCTGGATAATTTTTACTCTTTACATGGAAAATGTAGTCATGAACTTCATATACCATTCTCCAGTGTTTTTGCCCTACTTGAATTGAAACCATTGTAGGTGGGTTATACCAGAGAAGAGTCAGATTTATGTTCCAGAGAACTGCCATGGCCCCATCTTGGTTCCAAGTAAAATATACCAGAGTTTGAATTCCACTTTAAGCTTTTACTGGTTTTATGATTTGGGGTAACTTAAACTTAGTTTCCTCATCTATAAAGTGGGGTTGATAACAGTTCTCTCATAAGGTTGTTTTAAAGATGGTGTATAGAGAGAGGTTAGTGGAGTCCTGATACACAATAAGTGTCCAGAAAACAAGAGCTTTTTAGTCTCTCGTCACGGGGGTGATGATTGGAGTAGTAACTACAAGGGTTTCTTATGCTTCAAGACCTCATCAGCAGATGCTGACCAGCTTGTTCATAATGTGCCTCTGAAGATGTTTACTGATACTTTTGTGAGGAGTTGGTCATTTTCTTCACTGAATATAATATACTTGGGGTTGTTCGGAGACTATTTCTTGTCTGCATGTGTACCAAAAGAGATTTGGCCCAAAAGGTGGTATTTGAAAGTACTGTTAAGTTAGATCTTTTGACATCAAACTTGTAAGTCACTATTTGCAGCATTCATAAATGTAGTTATGGGTTCTACTTTTTTTTTTTTTTTTTTTCCAAGAAGGAAAGAAATGCAACTGAAAACTGAGTAATCAAATTCTTGAATTTCAGTGCTTTAGTAGGTAATGTTGACCAGGGATAAGATGAGGTTGCCTGGGTATAGCTTCTGAGGTTGGGCCTGGGAATTTAGGACGTCCCTAAGGCCCCTAGCATATTCAAATGAGAATACTAATATAGTAGCAAATATGGGTATTTTTAAATTCACGTGTAAATCACTGCCTTCTAGTTATACATAATCAGAAGTGATTGTCCCCTATTCCTCTTAGAGTTCGTACCAGAATTGATAGTTAAGACTCCATTTAAATCCAAGATCTGTAATATTGGGACATGACATTTACCTAGTCTTCCTCATTGTCTGTTTCCCCTTCTATAAAATGGGATAATGCCTTCTCTGCTTGTTTCACTGAGTTATGAAGATCAAATGAGGTCATGCCCATAAAAGTGCTTTATAACTGGTAAATCACTTGGCTACTAATTATTACTCCAGTTCATCCTGTCAGACCTGCCCTTTTCTCACTACTGTTGGCTAGGTCACTGGTGGAGGTGACGTGATAGCTCAAAACTCTGTAATGTACACCCCCTCTGAGGAGTATTTTACTTGTACAAGTTTTACTTGTACTAGGGAGTGGACACTTGTAGACTGCTGCTGTTTTCATCCTTGAATTTGTTTTATTGATTACCAAAGTAATACATGTTTATTATAAAGAAACTAGGAAATATAAATCAGCAAAAAAGGAAAAATAAAAATTATCTCTAAATGAAATAATTGCTGCATTTATTTTCATATACTTTTGAAACACATTCAGGTTACTGAACATAATGCTGTGTTTCCTATTTTTATCACTTACTATGTAATAAGTTATATATGATGATATACTATAATTTTTTATGTAGTATTTTAGTGTATACATAGTATCTCACCATGTAATATACGAAAATTTCCCAGACTTTTTATTTGGAGATTCAATGGCTGTTTTCAATGGTTTCTACTATTATAAATAATGTATATTATGACATCCTTATGGCTAAATACTTGTATATATCCTCATTAGGATAAATCCTTGACTTGGAATTGCTACATCAAGGAGCATACAACATTTTAAGAAATTTAATTTTTTATAGCTTTATTGAGTTATAATTGACATCCAATAAACTGCACGTATTTAAGGTTTACAGTTTGATCAATTTTGACATATGTACATACGCATGATACCGTCTCTCCACAATTAAGGTAGTGTCCTTTTGTAATCCCTCCTTCCTGTACCTTCCCACCCCTGTATCCCCAGGCAACCACTGAAATGTTTTCTCTCCCTCTTGATTGCTTTGCATTTTCTACAGTTTTATGCAAATGAAATTATACCCTATGTTTTCCTTTTTGTCTGACTTCTTGCGCTCAACATGATTATTTTGAAACTCATCCATGCTGTTGCTTATATCAATAGTGCATCCTTTTTTGTTGCTGAGTAGTAAATGTTTCATTGTATAGGCATACCGTAATTTATTTACCTACTGATAGGCATTTGAGTTGTTTCCAACAACTTTATTTAAAATAAAGTTGCTTTGAAGATTGGGGTACAAGTCTGTCTATGAACATAAGTCATTTGATATCTATTACAAATTTTGTGCTAGAAAGGTTACATAAATAGTATTTTGTAACAGAAAAAGCTTAATATGAGAAAAAACTATATATATTTTTTTCTTTTTATTTTTCTGTTTTGAAAATACACCTTTGGAAGGATTTAGAATTTTTAGTTGTAACTTAATTGAATTGATTTGACTGAAATTTAAAATTAACAGAGGTTATAAGTATATCTGAAACAATTATAAACCTTTTCACAGTTTGTTTTCTTGAAGCATCTACTTTTATCAAATGTACTGTCTAGAAAGCCAAGATATGTTGCTCTCCTTTAATGGATGATTCATATTTCATAAAAGCATATTTCTCTCTTAAATGCCTATTTCTACATGGAACTTGAACAAGAAAAGATACTGGGAAAAGTTTACAGAACTTCACACAAGATATTCCAGAATCTGGTTTGGAATAGATGCAAAACTATCTTTTTCCTTTTCTTCAGATGCACATGAGACTGAAGGAGGAACAGGGAATCTGAAGACTCCAGATGACAGGAGAGCTACTTTTCAACAGCCTTCTCGATTTCCTTTCTCAGAAAGTAGATACAAACCTTGTTGGAGACAGATGGTGAGAATATTTTTCCTGCATTCTTAAGGCTTAATCAATGTAATTTTAATATATTTTGGACCATAATTTCTTAGTTATAAATTAGCTCGTAGTCACCAGATTTATATTTTGTGTTATATCTGTGCAAATTATTTCATTAGGCACAGTGTGGTTTAAAACAAAACAGTGAATTAAGATACAGTCTAAGGAGCTTACAGCGAAAGGAGATAAATAAATTTTATCAAGCAGTAGAAAGAAGCTAAATGCCCTAAGAAAGACACGAGAGATTCTTCAGAATTCAAAGGTATAGATTACTTCTGGAGAGGGATTGAGAAGCTTGAAATCAGAAATATTAGTTGTGCTGATGATAATTTGTTTTTACCAAAAACCAGAGAAAATGGACAGTTAATATAAAACCCGAAATAGCAATCTGATTTCAGATAAAAAGTTAATTATTGTTTTGAGGAAAAATAGAAGCATGTTTGGTTATTGTGGTTTTATCACAATCTGAGTCAATGATTACTTTTTGAATTATATAAAATGGTTACCTCTTACAAGGCAGATAGTATATTAGCATTTCTGAGATGTGATAAAATAATCTGATTAAGTTACCACAAGTAGGTGGGCAGTACGACAGAAAGAGATGGGCAAGTGGTTAATTCTACTTGGATTAGCACTCCTGTTATCTCGTATAGCTACAGCCTAAATGAATTTGTCATGTCTTAAGCTCTTGCACTTTGCGCTGCTTACGCCTGGACAGAAGCACTTCGAGTAAACTGGGAAAGGACATAGTGATGAATTATTGTGCTTATAATTAGTTGTGAAGAGTTCACTTTCAATTAGCTAGCTGAAAATTCTTGTTAGAAGAAAACAGATAGGAAATCCTAAAATTCACGGTATTTTAATGGACCCTGATGTTTCAAATTTTTTTTTTCATCGTTTATTTATTTTTGGGACAGAGAGAGACAGAGCATGAACAGGGGAGGGGCAGAGACAGAGGGAGACACAGAATCGGAAACAGGCTCCAGGCTCTGAGCCATCAGCCCAGAGCCCGACGCGGGGCTCGAACTCACGGACCGCGAGATCGTGACCTGGCTGAAGTCGGACGCTTAACCGACTGCGCCACCCAGGCGCCCCTGGACCCTGATGTTTCTAAAGGGGGATGGCAACTTGGAGCCAGATTTTTTCCTTATTTTATGTATGAGATGGTGGGCACAGTGCTAATACAAATTCCTCTTTCCTGACTATTCTGAGTATATTCAGAAAACCCAGGGATTAAGTTATTTAATTATTCTTCTTATTTTTTTGTTTTAATCATTCTCTTTGTTCTTTCTTGTAATTTAAGTAGGAAAATCTTTAAACCATTGTATTTGTCAAATAAAAGGACTATACAGTTACTAATAATTTTTTGGTTTGCTAGTCATTCCTCACATATTCTTATATTATTTTTTCCTCTAAATTGAGATTTTAAATCGACCAGTTTTATTTGTTAAATGCTAAGAGTTCTTTCATTCAGGTATAATTATGTGTTAATGACTGATAGTCCAAAATCTGCTTTTATTATTTGATGAGCATAGTTGTTACTGCGCTCTAATTCTCAACTTTTAATTTTGTTAAAATGAAAATTATAATCATGCATATTCTTGTGACCCACAAGATATAATTAGTTTGTTGTTCTTAATTTGTCAACACCCTTATTTTACCAAGTAACCAACAACCACTTATGACAGTTGGATAAATAAATCATAGATAGCCAGCTGGCAAATTTACATAGCCAAAAAGTTGTCCTTGAAAAATGATCAAATTTAGATCTTTTCTCCCAGATAGAAAAGACAGATCATTTTGAATGTACAATGAATAGTTTGAAAGCATATAAAAATGAGCTATTAGTGATGATCACTTATGTACATTTAAATTTTTTCAAGATTTAAAAATGAATATATGTTCAATATGTGTTTTTTAAAATATGTTTTGTTAAACAATTCTTTGTTTTGAACTAGAGGTCCATGGTCAAATAAATTTGGAGAAGTTGTCATAATATATCTTTTCAGTAGGCATTCTATTAGTCAGCTGTTGGATTCTTAGTTTCCAAAGGAGGATTTTTATATATGTCAGAAGACGAGTATTCGATAGAATACAGTTGAAGAGTGTGAATTAATATATTATTCCATGAGGTTTTACTATAATCTATCCATTATACAGCTACCCTCCAGAAACAGGTATGTCATATTTTTAAGTAATGTTCTTGAGAATGGGAGGCCAAAGAAGGTGATAAGGAAAAAGGAAAAGAATTTGATTCAATGAATATTGCAAATCATATAAAGTATGAAGTGTTTATAAAGCTTCTCCGTGCTTTAGGCCAGATTTCCTTTGCTCACTTGTCAGCTCTGTCTTTTGGAAAACAAAAAACAAAAAACAAAAACTTATCCCATATAAATTACAAAATAAAATCACCTTCTTTAATGTTTTATAGGACTCCATATACTTTCTGTGCTCTTTTTATTTCAGAGTGCAACATTTATTAGCTAATTTTAGTAAGTGTTGGTAATACAAAAAACAGTGACCATCTCGGGTGGAATTAGATAATTGACCATAAATCAGTTTAGCTTCAAATACTCATTTTCTCACTAAGTGGAGTTTTTATTGTTCTATCTTATGATTTCTCGCTGGGAAGAGTTCTTTAATGTATATATTTTTCTTCTAGTTCAATTAAATTGTTGATAACTATTTCAGTAGGTTTTCTGTCAGATATAGAAATGTCTGTATGAAGACACAAAAATGGCCAGTGATTCAGCTGGTTCTAACAGATTGGGTTACCAGGTTGGTAAGTCTAGTTGTCTACATGGAATGCCTTCCCCAAACTTTATAAAACATGCCTCATAGTAAGGTTTTTAATTTAAGAAATAACACTTTGAAAAAGTGCTTAAACTCCTACACAAGGTTTTCAGTTGATAACATGGTACAGGTGAAACCAAGATCAATCCAGAATCTAGGGGAGTTATTTTAGTTGGAATTAATTCCCATAAATTAACTTGGCTTTCTCAACTGATGTTTCCTTGGTTTTGTGGACAACCTGGGCAAGAAAATGTGGATGCTGGGCTCAAATGAAGCATTAATTACCAACGTTGCTTCCACTCCCTCTTTAATTTCCTTTCCCACAGCCAGCGTTTTGTCTCAGAGTGCATTTCTCATCTGGAGTGTTTGTGCTAGAAGCCTCCTTACTTATGCCTTTGCCTCCACAGCCACTACATTTTCCTAAAACTTCCAATTCACTCCTGTTACTAGTCTGATAAAGTAATTCAGCAATCCCAATAGCATAATGACCATAAGAAAGTAACAGGTCTTCCTTAATCCTAATACACTGTTACAATGGGAAACGTTAGTATAATTAACATTTTGCTGAACTTGGTGTCTTTAAAGAATTGGCTTTTTCTTAAGTCTTTTACTTAATACCTTTAGTAAGCTTTACCTAATACCTTTAGTAAGTTAATGATATTAACGAACATCATTTTGAGAGGAAAATTCTCCACTATACCAAGCC
The DNA here is from genome assembly GCF_018350155.1 of Leopardus geoffroyi. Classification (NCBI taxonomy): domain Eukaryota; kingdom Metazoa; phylum Chordata; class Mammalia; order Carnivora; family Felidae; genus Leopardus; species Leopardus geoffroyi. Next base: position 28,518,037 of record NC_059333.1, read on the forward strand.
AGCATGTCAACTCAGGGTTTTTCTGTCCCATGAAAGGTGGCAAATGAAATAATTAAAATAATTTTAAAATGTGTTGATCAGAGTGTCAATTCACTTTCTCTTCTTACACAGACCCTGGTCATCTTCACTTAAAATAACTAGTGAACCTGATATTCTCCTTGATTCTCTGCTATGTTTGCCCATCAATCACATGGCCTGCAGTTTGCGCATCTGAAATTAGTGTGATTCTAACAGTAGGGTTTATGCCCTTCATCTAGATGACTAGAATTTCCCCATTCTGGATTAGAGATATGCCAGTAATTTTCAAACCCCATTTATTTTCTTTTCTTCATTTACTTGTAGAAAGATTATTGACAGTACTGTCCATGCAAGTTCTAGCATGAAGCTTTTCTCTCTAGTTTACTGCCCCTCTGTCCCACCATCTTGCAGCCTGTTCTCCAAGGTTCTCAAAATATCTGTGGTGAAGAACCAGCTTTTGTTTTCACTTCATTTTTTTTTTTAAACAAATTACTTTCATTGTATTTTTTACAAGTTTCTCTCTACAACAGGTTGGATATTAAGAAAAAGATATACAAATTATAAATCCAGATTTTTCATCACTGAATTCAACAGATGACCTCAAATTACTTTATCAAATTCCATAAAACTTCCTAATTACTCAACAGTTTCTGTTATTTGAGTAGATTACTTAACATTTCTAAAACATACTGTGTGCTGTTGGGCTTCCCTGCTGGGACTGATGCTCCTCCCACTGCTTAAAGAGAGCCTTTTAACTTCTGTTCCATTTGGCAAAGCCTTGATTATTGCCAGTCAATTCACATGCCACCTCGATGGTGTGCCTTCACAACTAGCAAACACGTTCCCTGCCTGTGTTCTTCCCAGTAATTTGCCCTTCCATTTTTTTTTTTTTTTTTTAAACTGTGTCCATACCTTTTCTGTTACTAGTATCTCACCAAGTTGTGGACTATATTTTTTCTGACAGGATGGTGAGCCTACCAAGGGCTAGTTTGTCACTTAGTTATCCTTCTGTCTTCAGTTCTCAATACATAGCAGCCTCTTTATAAATATCTGTGGATTTGTTACTTCTTGCGTGGTAAATTCAGAAGAGGAGTGACTGCACAAAAATAGTAGATATCTCCTACCCTCTTTAGTCTACTAACTTTCTTTTTTAAAAGATCGTTTTTTTGTTTTTTGTTTTCTTCCCCCACCTGAGTCTTTGAGACATGTCTGCACAGAGAACAGTATTTATCTGGCATTGTTAAAAGTATAAATTGTTGAAAATTAGAAAGTAGAGATATTGTTTGAAGATTGAAACCAAGATTGTGAAGTTCTTGACTCTATGTCAGTAGACTAGCAGCAGTTCTCGAACTTTTCAGTCTCAGGACCCCTTTAGGCTTTTATATTATTGAGGACCCAAAAGAGCTTTTCTTTATGAGGGCCATATCAACCAATATTTGCCATATTAGAAATTAAAACTGAGAGGGGCACCTGAATAACTCACCAGGTTGAGCATCCAACTCTTGATTTCAGCTCAGGTCGTGATCCCAGGGTCATATAGGCCTCCACGCTAAGCATGGAGCCCGCTTGAGATTCTCTCCCTCTCTAAAGAGAGCTCACGTATTCTCTCTCTCTCTCAAATTTAAAAAAAAAAAAAATTTTTTAAAGACATTAAAACTGACAAAATATTTAAAACTCAAGAATATACAAGGCTATGTTCCTTTAGTCATTAACACATTATCAGTAACACACATCACTTACTTCTGTGTACATTCATGAGAGAAAGAGACAACAAGCAGGTAACAGGTTGTTATTATGAAAGTAGTTTTGACTTCACACACCTCCTAAGAGGTGCTTTAAGAATTTTTTCTTTACAGGAATTGTCTAATTGCCAACAGAGTATTCTCTATTGTTATTTAAATAATGTTGTATCCTACTTTTCGTGTTTGCAGATTAGTAAATTTTTTTTTTAATCTGCAAGGCTTATCATATTACCCATCCTCATATGAATGTCTAGACATAAAATGTGCTGCAAAGTATTACAGGTAGGATGGAGATGCTTACTCAAGGAAAAGTCATTTTATTTGTAGATACTTGGGGAGGTCATCACTAGTTGTGCCCTGTCAGTACCCTGCTTTCAATTGCTAGACCTTTTTATGACCTGTGGACTTCCAAACACTTCTCCTGTGATGGATTCTTCTTACTTTAGAGGGTTTGGTGATTTGGTCATTTTCTTCATGATTTCACAGAGTAAAGTTTATTTCTTCAGGGAAGTGAGAAATATTCCCTTCAGAATCTTTCTTCTTCTCTCCTTTGTTTGACCTTCCCCTCTACTTGCCTCAACCTGATCCCCGATGCGGGCTTTCCTTTTCTGAGAGTACAGTCTGCTCTCTGGCAGATAGTTTCTTGGCTCTAGTGACTCCTGTTCTTTTTCACTCCCTACCCTCTTACCTTGGCTGATACTCTGTTAAATTCTTTCTGAGGTCTTAGCAGGACAGTCAGTCTCTGGAGTATTTGACGACTCTCTTCAAATTGCACGGGTACTGGGTCTTCCCAGAGAGTTCTGAGATTTCATTGCGTACCTTGTCAGCTGCATGGGGATACCAAGATGGCTGCTGGTTGGGACTTAATTCACTAACAGCTTAATATTCTTTGTACTTGTAGTCTGTTAACTGTGTAATGGTGTCATGGTGTGAACTATAATTTAGGGACTTATTGTTATAAGTGATACACTAGAAGTACAAAGCTGATAGAATGTTGGGGACTTTTTATTTTTTAATTCTGAGTTCTAAACATAGTATACACAGAATAAATGTTTGCTGAGTTAATTTTATTCTCATTAGTGTTGATGGAACTCTTTATAATGTGGGAGCTCCAGCAACCACATTATGGTTTAAGCCAGACATCTGTCTCCTATGGCCAAGGGAAGATACCTTCACACTATTCTGAAAAGTTACATGTTCCTGCCTTAATAGGCAAAAATCCTTACTTGATATTTAATGAAGAGTGTTATTTTAAATGTACAAAATTCAAATCTCCAACAGAATCTGATTCTGACTCTTTGTTAAATACCTCTACAGGAGTTCCTGCTTTTCTTGAAACTTTGTCCAAAGCATGTCAGCAAGGTGATTTACAAACCTGGGCTTGAGATATGGTTATTATTTTCATAATTTTTTGATTTAATGTGCTTGCTATTAAAAATATCCTATTTTATAGCACTATTTATGTTCTACACATTGCTTTCTAAATATTCAGACCAGCCTTTATCGTTTTTTGGAGTTATCTTTTTGTTCAACATTCTTGCCCCTGTCTCATTTGGACCATGTTTTCTGTGCTAGTTCATCTCAGTTTCTCCCCTCCAAGCTGTCAACAACTCTACAACTTTTGTTTTTGTTTTTGACATGCGTTTAATCAGACTATTGCCTGTAACCCTTCCACTGCCCACCAGATAAAGGCCAGCTCCTTGTCATGGCCTTGATTCAAAGTCCTTGGTCCCAATTGCGTTTTCATCCTAATCTCTAGTCACATTGGACCACCCCCCCTTCCTGTCTCACACTCAGCTCTTCCCTGCCTTTGAGTGCTATTTCTGTAACCTAGAGTGATGCCATTCTCTTCTCCCTGGCCAGCCCTTCCTTGTTTTTTAACCATCACTGACCGCCACCTAGGGCACATGTACCTGTGAACTGAAAACCTAGTTACTGCTCACTCTGTGTCCCTAGAGTCCTTTTTTTTTTTTTTAACAGCCTCAGCCACAGCATTCAGTACAGTATATGCTCTTGTCTCCTTTTGCACAGGGACTAAAGAAATGTACACGTATGGTTCACTCTCATATATTGTCTGCTTACTAGGTGTTACTTTACCCTTTTCCTGTCCCATTCAGAAAAGTGTGTCTGAATTCAAGTAAGTGAAAGTGTGGTTGTTACTCAGCATAATCTTGGATTTACTTAGCCTATTTTTTTTTTTAAAGGACCTAATTTGCAACCTACCAAACCTTAATAAACTCTGTACCTTTTACTAAATATTCTCTCCGACTAGTTACGTCATACCTTTTATCTGATGATGACAAATTAACATGTTCTAGATGGAAAGGTACTTAAAATGCAGTATCCTAAAGACAGTGATATGGCTATTTGTTCCTTCGACTACTTCTTGGCAGCATAGCTACTTAATAAACTTTGAAAACATTGCCAGGGAAGACTCGCACCCAGTTCTTGGTTCGTGCATTGGAGATACTACAGCACAGTAACAACGTTTCACACTGATTTTTTTTCCTAACAAGGCTGACATTGCTTTGTTCATTTTATGTTCCTTTTCACTATTCTGATTTTTCCCCCTCTTAGCAGTGTATCCATCATGTTAGATATAAGAACTTTGTAAACCTATGATGTGATTTTGTTGACCTGTTGTCATTTTAGTAAGCTCTTTGTAATATGCATGAAGTTTGTGACTTAACCAGCTACGGCTTAGTCCTTAAAAAAAAAAAAAAAAGAATTCTAGAGATTAATGTGGATGGAAATGTTTCCTTATTCTTAACCTCTCACTGTGCTACAAATCGAAAAGATAGCAAATAGAGCTTTAAGTTTTACATTCACTACATTAAAATATGGTCAAGAAAAAAAAAATTGACCCAAATTCTTTAATCAGTGTCACGGGAGGTTTGATTTTGAGAACTAATAGCTGCCCCATCCTTTGTGATTGCTTGCTTACGTAAATTGTTATGAAAGAATGCTTCTAGGTAAACTGTCTCTCCAGAAAGCCTGTGATTTGTTCTGTTCTGCTTAGGAAGGGTTAAGAGGAGACAACATCCTGTCAAAGACCTTGTTTTTAATTTTGCCTCTCACACTGGCACAGATCCTGCTAAGAGCAGCCCAGATTAGTTCGGAAAACCTTTGAAGAGATTTAAGATGTCCTTCAGCTAGTTTGAAGGTTTTTGTCTTGCAAATCCAGTACAAGGGCGCCTGCAGGCATCTCGACCCTTGCTGTGCTGCTGATGCAGCTCAAGGTCACACTAACCCGCCCTGTGACATTCAACAACAAAAAAAAAAATTATGCGGTGAAACTGCTTCAGCGTTTAGCCAACCAACAACTTCCTTTAGTGAGGAACTGAGGAAGAAGTCTTTTTTTCCCCTCTTTTTCTTTTTTTGGGGGGGACTCTGTGAATTTTTTGCTGTAGGAAATAATCCCGGATTTATGGTGTGTGTGATGACAAGGTCATTTCTTAATTAGAACACATGTAAAGAACAAAGCTAAATGGCTTCAAAACAGCTTTGTAGTTGATGGAGAGGATTTAAATTATTTAAAGAGATAGTCACCCATGTATGATGGAAGCTGAATTCTAAAGGCATTAACTCCTTCTTTCCAGTCTACTTGCCATTTCTTTCTTTGAATTCTTACGTCTGACTTTAGAAGGTTGAATTCTAAACTAAAGAAAATTTATAAATGCCCATTTTTTCACAATGTGAAACATAATTTATGAATCAAATTCTTAGATAAACTTTTAATGGAGAAGTTTTCTTCCCACGACAATTCTCTCCTAGAAACTTCATCAAATGACTTGATTTAGGAGCTAGGAATTATGAACTTTTCCCTCTGGCAACTGTGATTTATTTCTAATTTGTTGGAGGGGGATGAGTGAAGTGCTTTTTATTGCCTCCCCTTGTCTTCCTCACTCTTACCCATTTGTGATGTAGAATTCTAGTTGAGCAATTTATCCCTGCTTCTTTACAAATTATAGCACCTATCATTCAGGTTTCTCAACTTTCAAAGAATCAGCGTGGGAAGATAACATGCTTTTTTCCAAGGAAAATAAGGAGCATTGGTTTAAAATGGACTTTAAGAAAGTTGTTTCTGAACATACGTAACTTTTTCAGGGCACGGGGAAACCGTGTCCATAAACGTTAAGCCATGTTGGATTCCCTCTCCTTTGTGCGCCATGTTTGCCCATTTTTGTTCCTTTTCTGCTGCCTCCCAGTGCTAACTACCAAAGACATCCGTTGGATACAGTCCAAGTGGATTGGCTTTCTATGCTTGAGACTCAATGCGTATCACCTCTGCAGGAGCAAAATAATCTGAGTAGTTTAATGTAGTTGTTTTTTTTAAAAATATATATCATATAGAGAAGCATGCATTGCAGTTATTTCTTTATACACAGAATCACACTGTGCAGAGAAATTGAACATCAACATAATGATATCAGCCTAACAGTTTTCCCAGAATCCATACCCAGTTGCTTTCGGAGAGGTATTTCCCAGTAAGTGTGATTAAAGTAGCATCGGGGCAAGTACTTTATGAAGATGGATAATATTTGAGGTGTGATTATTTGAACTGGTATTTTCGATTCCGTGGGCCACACTTAAATTTAAGTGTGAGGGGATAGCATGATAGATTGTATAAGAGCAATTTAGAGTTAACTAGACTTACTGTTCTGAAGGATTTTCTTCTAGTCGAGAAATAGTTTATTTGGGTCTTCCCAGAAAAGTAAAAAGGTATGTATACTATTAGGTAATGAACATTTTAAAGGATTTGAGGCTTATAAAAAAGAAAATGCCAGAGGGAAAATCTACATGCAAGAAAATGCTTAGCGTGACTCTGTACATCCCTGCCCTTGCCTGGGGTCTGGTATGCCCTTATGTCATGTATGACCCAGGCTCACCTGCTAGTAATTTCTAATTCACTGTCCTAATTCATCGATTTGTTATCACTAATTGTTCTTCATTTACTTCTGTGTAGTTTCCAGTACCTAAAGGGTTGAAAGGTTGCTGTAATTGGCACCCGCAGCTGCTCTTTCTTTTGACAGGGGATAATTTTGCAGCCTATGCTTTGTGTGACAGCTGCCTAATTGGGCATTCTCCCCTTGTAGCAAGCCTGCCTCCTCCAGCCTCCCTGCTGACAAATGGTGGTGGATTATAGATGAGGACACGCTGACCCATTCGACCTTGCTGAGACAGCGGGGAGGGGCCTCCTGCTACTTGAGGGAAGCTTTAGGTCATTTAGAGGACAAGGTCATGAGCCAGGTGGGGAAATGACATGATATCACATGACAGTAGCCTGATGACACGGTCAGTGTGTCAAGGACAAATGCATCAGTATCGATTAAACATTATTGCAATACTTCATTGAAGGCCCCAGTATTTCCTAATTGTTCCTGCTGCGTTATTTTTTTTTTTTTTTTTTTTTGAAGAAAAGGGAAGAGTGCAGAATAAGACACATGTTTTTTTATCAGTGTTAAAGCATTTGCGTACATGAAAATAGAGCTGGTTTAGGAAGCCTCCTTTTAAGTTTCTTTGACATCTAGAGTGTTTTGTTCTTAATTGTTTCTTAGTTTGCAGACCCTTGACTATCAGTACTTTTTTAGGAGTTATTTGAAAATTAAGGCAAGCAAATGAAAATGAGGTAATATGTGTTGTTAAAACATATTTAACAACTTCTGTCATCACCCTACTCAATGATTGGCATACCTTTTAACATTTTGGATAAAAGAAGAAGAAGCCAAGTGAAAATCCTTCATAGAGAGGAACCTCAGCATTGTGGATTTATGAGATCAAAATTACCACTATGCTACCATAATTATAAAGTGTTTAAGATGTTTTTTTAAGTAACATTTTAAGACCTGGAAATATTTTTTAAATAGGTTGGGGTTATACCCAGTATAAAAACTTTAAGATAAATGAAAATCTTCCGGACATCTTTTCATTATTGGTAATGTGCATCCTTTTCTTGAAGAAGTGGACTTGAGCTATTTTATTACCTTTTTAAGTTTAAAATTTAAAGAATCTTTGCTGTGTCTGTTAACCCTATGTTAATACCTGAAAGTATAAGTCTATGTACACTGTATTGGATAGTCCAATTTAGAAAAATGCCATGTTTAAAAAACTGAATACTGTCATGCAGAGAATACTGATCATGATCCTCATCTCTGGAAAATCATAATTATTGTTGGGTACTGTTGGATCTAAGCCCCCAGTCCAACAGGAGGTGATTTTATGCTCTGAAATTTAAAAAAAAAAAAAAAAAAAAAAAAAAAAAAAGAAAGAAAGAAAGAAACTATTAGTGGTAAAGTGTGATGAATTAGTTCACCGAAGTAGACACATCTGTATTTTCGTGGCATGTGCATGGTGTGTGTGTGTGTGTGTGCGTGCGTGCGTGTGTTTAATTTTGACCGTGCTGTGCATGTGTTAGCTGCTCTCAAGCCCTGACTGAAGCTTGGTGGAGGTTTAATCCTGTGCCCTTGTACACGTAGACTTGATTAGTAGTTGTGGTTATCTCAGCAGAAGACATACCGCCCTCCTCCTAGTATTGGTCGGGACCTGGGCATTGGGGAGTCAAGGCAAAGGAGAAAGAAAAGAGATTTTACATTAGTATTCTATGAAAGCCTTACTGTCTGCAGAACAAATTGATTGCTCCGGTGTACCTGTGCTTGGCACCACTGCTGTGAAAGAAAGGTAGGGTTGTAATCTGTTTTATTGTATTACATATTGTGACACTCCAGGAATATTTAACATGCGCTCTTTCTATGGCACGTGCTTGAAGTCTAAGTAAAGAAAAATGAAATAAATGAATGGAAAGTATGCAAGAGCAGTGGGCTACAGCTTTGTTTACTTCAATCCATGAGAGTTCATTCGAATAAGATAATTTTGCTGAAAGCGTCACCGGGAACATAACCTGATTGATAACGAAATCCTGTAAAGTGTTCTGAGGCACTAATCTGCTTCACTGCTTGAAACGTGTCAGACGGAGATGAAATTCAAGCTAATATTGTGAGGATTTTAAGCACAAAATGAGTGGGAGAAGTCATGGAGGACCTAGTTGGTTTAGGAAATGATTTTTAATTATGTTTCAGGGTATTACATTGTTAAAGGTCCTACCTAATGTGGTACAGAGAATAAGAAAAAGAGATTTTCAATTAAAAAAAAAAAAAAAAGAAAGAAAAGAAAAAGAGGTAGCCGCTATACTACATTAAACTATATTAAGGAAATTAAGAAATGTGTTATTTACTTTATTCTTTTACTAGTTTCATTCATTTGCATAAACACTGTACTGTTTGATTCTGTTTTGGGAAATTGAAACAGTTTTTCTAGTTTTTTTTGTTTTTGTTTTTTTGGTTTGTTTTTATTTCTGGGAATGTTTTTCAGATAGAGACTTAACAGTATAAAATTCAGGATTGCTCAGTATGAATTAAATAAATGTTTTAATATTTCACAAAACGGTAGAAATATCTGTGATTGGGATTTGACCCCTTGCCATTTTCAGGCATTCTTGAAATGTTGTAGCTGCACTTTTGAGGTTACATATAAATCTGTACTGTGAAAGGGAGAGGAGATATTCCTCTTGTCCAAGCCCCTTGCCACATTGAACTGCAGGTGCCCTTTGCCTCCTCTGTCCCCATCCTGATCCTTTGATTATAATCGGAACACTTGATTTAGGAAAGAGAGGAAGCAGAATAGCTCACTGATGGAATTAAAGTTGTTTTCCATTGTTTACTTTAACAATGAAATTAGTATATAGCTTTACAGGTTTTACATTACATTTCGCTTCTGTAAATATGTGAGTAATTGTTGTGTATATACTAACTTTATCTCACAAAAACATCCTGATACAGAAGATCAGTGTAATCAGAGGTCATGGACATTGGTTTAGACTTGCTCCCTGATACTTTTATAGAAAATGAGTGAATGGAGAAACGTATTTTAAGCATCTGTTAAATAACAAATACAAATGTACCAATTCCTGATATGATTAAAATTTAAGGTTATATTATCTATAAAGGGAAGGGATGTTTTCAGAGAACTTTTAAACTTGATGGCAAAATGAAAACTATTAGGTTTTCAGTTGAATGTAAGTCATCAAAATGATTAGTACTGTACTCTTATACACTAAGTTTTGTGGGTTTTTTCTTATTGAAAAAATGTAAATTGAAATAATGTAAAGGAAAAATAAACCATAGAACTAAGAGCCAGAATATTTTCATTTCTAGAATAAAACGTATTTTGAACTTCTTCTACTTTTAATTTTAGTTTTTAGTTTTGTAATTGCTTTTCAAACTTTGAAAATTTTGGACTCTTTTACCTTTTTAAAAGAAATGAATGATATGCATATATATAATCTTCAGCCAACCAGAATGGGAACATAGAGGAGAGAATACCAAGTAAAAGAAATTGATATTTATGTTTTCTTGTTGTTGTCTTTTTTTTTTTTTTTTTTTTTTTTTTGGTGGAGAGGGAGGTTGCTTTTTGTTTACCAAAGGACCCACTATTCTTACTGTACCTGGCACATAATAACTGCTCAGTAAATATTTCTTGGTCAAATGAATAAACAGCACTCAACCAACACCCCCTGCCCCCCATACACACACTTGTTTTTTTCCTCTGGTCTATTTACAGTTTCAGTTTTTGCTGTGCTGATGGTAGTGAGTTTTTAGCGTCAGCTTCTCTTCTGAAAATATTCTGTGTGTTGAAGGAATAGAGATTTAGAGCTTTAGAACCAACCTAGGGACCATGTTTATAGAATTGTTTTACAGTTAGAGTAATTCACTCTGCCTCACATCGTTCTTCCTCTGAACATTAGATGAGCACATACGAGTATATGAGTTCCTCACTTCAGATCGACTCGTCTTTTTTCCTCCTATACTGGTCTATGATAAGACATTTTCTAAAGCTATGAAATCTGTTTCTTATTTAGATTCTTTTTGCGAATCTAGGCACATTATGCTTATCAACCAACACCAACACGTTACATTGAACATCCAAGAAAACTGCATGTTCACTTTAGTGTTCACTTTAGTCAGAGATACCTAAGCACACTAAATATGTGACAAAAACAATGTTTAGCATGTTATCATGACTATTAATTTAGGCCATGAAATGAAAGTCATTCATGAGGACAACTTGAAATATGTGGGTGACAATTCTCTAAACTCAGTTAATGAGCAAAAGTTTTTATTTGGTGTCCAGCATTAGCTAGGCTGGGACCAGAGTTTTTACATGGTAGCAGCCTCAGAAAGCAGTTAATATAGAGTATGTTTAACAATTGAGAAATCTTATAGCCACAGTAAAATTTAATTCATTCCCAAATAGGATGTATATTAAAGCAAACTGATGTTACATCATTTTATATACACACAATTATGGATTGGTCCCCATGAATGTGGACCCAGTATATTTTTATACTGGAAAGAATGACAAAATACTGAGTATCACTAAGAAAGATATTAAAAACTAAAGAAAAATCTTTATATAAAATTGTAGTGTTTGTATTAGTGTAAATATGTGAATGGTGCAATCACAAATAAACGCATTATGGTCTATTGATATTTAATATTTTATGGCAATGTTTTCTTTTTTTTTTTTAATTTTTTTTTTTAACATTTATTTATTTTTGAGACAGAGAGAGACAGAACATGAATGGGGGAGGGTTAGAGAGAGGGAGACACAGAATCTGAAACAGGCTCCAGGCTCCGAGCTGTCAGCACAGAGCCCGACGTGGGGCTCGAACTCACGGACCGTGAGATCATGACCTGAGCCAAAGTCGGCTGCTTAACCGACTAAGCCACCCAGGCGCCCCGGCAGTGTTTTCTTTAATAATGTAGTAATTGCTGAGCAGTGAAAGAGGACAGCTAGCATAGACTCTTATTGGGAAGGAACCTCCAAGAGGGGATACCAGCGAGGCATGGCCTCTTTGAAGCATAATTAAATGCTGAATTGCCAAATTCGAGAAATATTCTGATTCAGATTGTCTTCAGAAAGATTAGACTCCTGGGGATGGAGTTAGGGTTTGTGGAGGGGTCCCAGCATGTCAGATGGGTATCCAAGTTAAAGACGGTCTGTCCAAAAATCAGTGCCTGACAAGAGTAGACTTGCCTTCATATAGCTGGGCTGAGATTCATAACCTAATTTTGTTTCTAGCTGAGAAATGAATAGGGAACTAGAGAACTGACAGAAAACCAAATTGACCACCCATGGAGGCAATGGGGAACCTAGTCAGCATTGGAGGTGTGGTTTGGGGACTTGGCCATCTCAGGCTCAAAATTCAACTCTGTACGAAGCTTATAAGTCGTAGGAGTTGACTATGGAGCCTTTCCCCCACGTTAGTGGGGGAAAGAATTCCATATGTATCTCTTTGATTCAACAGTTGGGCAGAGCTGTTTATAGGCAAACTATTTAACATCTTTAAACCTCAGTTTACCCATCTTCAAAATGGGATTATTCTATATCTGCCTTTTGAGCTTATTATGAAGATTAAATGAAAAGACACATGAATGGTGCTTGGACCTTATACATATTTGATAGTTTTGGTGAGGGGGGGGGAGGGGGGAGGGGCTGGTGGTTTGTGTGTCTCAGTGTAAGACAGCCAAGCCCTGTGTAGATGTATTCTTTATGCTACTAATGATAACAGAGGACTTGACTAGTTAACCATAATATGATGCAGTAGAACTGGGTATTTCAAAATGAATGATATAGTCTTTACATCTTTTATATTCAACATGGTAAAGCTATTTATAAACTCTTATTCCTATTTTTTACCTATCAATTTAGTTTCAGATTTCAACATTAAAAAAAGTCTGTAATTTTAATAATATGATTCCTTGTCAAAATATATACTTGATCACTTATCTGAGTTTTATTTGTATTGACTGTGTTAAAATATGTATAAAAACTGTGCATGATTTCAGTGACCACCTTTCCATGTAAGAGTGTAAAACGCCTAAGTAGATCATGGCTCTCACTTTAGAATCTAGAAGTTTACCTTTCTTCAGATGCCACTCATAGTTTCTAGACTCTTCTTTTCTCCCTTAAGTTGTAGAAATTACTTAGCAATTACAGACTTTTGTAGATCTTTAGGAGACTGGGATGATCTAAGTTTAGAAATGTGAATGGCAAATAAGTAGCAATTAATACAATACTTTCTCTGGAAGGCACAGAAAAGAGGAATATTAGAACTGCTTTATGATTGATCTGAGTTTAAAGGTAAACTTTTTCATTGGGTAGTACTTGTAATTTTAAATGAAGTGATTATTTCTTTTGATCTTTCTAAAAGCTCATTACTTAAAAATCAAAGGATTCCCTTTTTTTTTTTTTTTCAACGTTTATTTATTTTTGGGACAGAGAGAGACAGAGCATGAACGGGGGAGGGGCAGAGAGAGAGGGAGACACAGAATCGGAAACAGGCTCCAGGCTCCGAGCCATCAGCCCAGAGCCTGACGCGGGGCTCGAACTCACGGACCGCGAGGTTGTGACCTGGCTGAAGTCGGACGCTTAACCGACTGTGCCACCCAGGCGCCCCAGAAATCAAAGGATTTCTTAAAGCATCTTTAGTTGGCTTACATGATAAATTTAAATGATTATATATATATTTCTTATACTGTAAGTTGCTTTTCGGTATAAAAATTATGTGGTCAGAGAGAAATATGTATAGATACCCACTTACTCAGCAAAAATTTAGCGTCTCAGACATACCTGTGGCAAACAGAATAAAAGCAATCCTGGTCCTTGTGGAGCAATAATTACAGCATAGTACTAGAAGACAGGCGTTAAGTACTTTAAAAGCAAGGAAAAGCAAGTAAGGAAAAGTATAAAACTACAGAATGAGAGAACTCCTAAGACAACTGTGTTTTCCTGGGTGCTTTGCTAGGGAATAAAGCCATTGGGAAAGGCTTGTGGGAAAGGAGGTGGACATATAGGCTAAGCTGGGGAAGGAGGCAAAGAAGCAAAGGAAGAGCCTTTCAGGAAGAGGGAACCACACATGCAGAGGCTAGAAGGCCAGTAAGAATTGTCTGTTCTGGCACCAGCGGACGTTTGCATAGCTTGAGTGATGCTGTCCAGTATAGCAGCCATGAGCCATACGTGGTTTGTCTGAATTGAGATGTCCTGTCAGTGTAAAATACACTCTACAGAAGGCCTGACCTGATGAAAAGAATGTAAAATATCTTAAGAATTTTATATATCACAATGTTTTGGATATATCGGGTTAAATAAAACCTGTTCAAATTAGTTTTACCTTTTTTAGCTTTTAAAAAATATGGCTACTAGAAAATTTTAAATTACATTTCTGATGCTCATTATATTTCTGTTGGACAGCACCTTAGTAGGATGTAATGAGCAAGAGACTCAATGACTGGAGATAAGATTGGGTAGATTCACTGGAGCCAGTTTACAAGGCCTTGCGGACCCGTAGAGGGGAATTCAGACTTTATTCAAAGTGAAATAGGAAACCGTTATGGGTTTTTAGCCAAAGGGATTTACCTTTTACAAAGAGCATTGACTACAATGTGGAGAATGTATTGGAGGGGGGCCAATTAGGAAGCTAGTACAGTAGTACACACATAACACAGCTAAACTGGTTATCCCAACAGCTGTCAGATAATGTTATATAAAAAATAATCTCTGTAATCATCAATGAGTTTCTCAGTGTTATTTGATAGAATTTCTTAAGCTGTGGATGCAGACATTGGTTTAGGTTTACATGTATAAGAATTTTCTTTCCTCCATGTTCATGGAATATTAAAATTCTCACAAATTTAAATATCGACCAGCCTCGGAGAACACGGTTCATGGAAATAGCAATACCTGAAAAGCCTGTATAGCTTGAAAGGTTTTTAAGAGTTTTGACAAGACTGAAATATCTCTTAATACTTTGGGGTTCAAGTACTTATTTGATGATTTGATGGAGGCTATTGACGTCATGGGTCTCTCAGGCCAGCACAGCCACCTCTCCGGGAGCCTTGGATCTCAAATTTAAGAAATGTCATCATGCCCAACTATTTTCTTGGTAATCTCCCATCTCTTGTCCCAACTATTTCATCCTCCCAATTATTCTCTTGGTAGAGTTTATTCTCCCTCTTTTGTACGTGAAGAAACTTGAGACTTAAAGTAATTAAGCAAGCTGCCAAGGTTATAGGGTAGTAAGTGACAAACCTTAAGCTGAAACTCAGATCTTTCAGATATGTGTTGTGATTTCCTCTTATCTAAATTGTTCCTTTTATGTAATGTGTGTGTGTATTTGTGCACATGAATGTGAATTAGATTTGTCATTAGTTTTATTTGGCTCAGAAGCTATATTTGTAGTACCACTGTTTAATTATATAAAATTGGAATGATTCATAACTTTGGCTTTTCACTATTGCTTGTACTATTCTGTGGTGGTACACGTTTTGGGTTATTTTTCATAGTAGTAGAAAAATGAAGAACATATAGTCTAATTTTGGTTTTTTTAAATTGTTTTTGGTTTTTTGCTTTAGAGGGAAAGATAGAGTTTATTTACTATAGAATCTGCTTCCACTTAGGAGTACTTAGAGGATACCAGCCACAATTCTATGTACTTTGCATGTTTTATTTCATTAAATCCTTTTTACAGCCTTATTAGATAGTAACATCATTTCTAGAATCACAGAAAAGCTAATATCTGACTTAAGATTTAAAGCCCAAATCCTCAGCTTCAGTATGTTATCCACTTTTTAGGTGTATTTAAAACAATTATCTTCTCAGTATCCATTATAGAGCACTTACACTGTCGATAGTATTTTTCACTGCAAAAAGCAAAGGTTGTTTAAACATTAAGTTTTTAAAAATCACATTTCCTTAGCAAAATTAAAATTGGTCCAAGTTTTATCACTGACAAGGCTGATACTTTTCAGTAAACTAATAGTTTTATTTACTTTTGTTAAATGAAAACAAGAGACGAAAAATCAGGTAGCACTTAAGTTCCCACTGTAACAGCATAAAAATCTAGCATTTTGCTTGTAATGGATGATCTTATAAATAATTGGATAGTGGAATCAATAGGCCCAATACTGTGGCTAAGCAATGTCCTATAACTTAACGTACCAAGTCCTAGTAGAATACATCTTATATGGTTTTACTTTAGATTTCAGATTCTATTTGTTAGATACTCTGTTAGTTAGGTATGTGGTATTATATAAAAGGTTGTTTAAAATACTTGAGTATCTGGGGCGCCTGGGTAGCTCAGTCTATTAAGTGCCTGACTTTGGCTCAGGTCATGATCTCACGGTTCATGGTTCGAGCCCCACTGTAGGGCTCTGTGCTGACAGCTGAGAGAGAGCCTGGACCCTGCTTTTGCTTCTGTGTCTACCTCTCTCCCTGCCCCTCCCCTACTCGCTCATGTGCGTGCGCATGCTCGCTCGCTCTCTCAAAAATAAACATTAAAAAAACTTAATAAAATACTTTACTATCCAAAACATTTGCAATGTAGTACTACCTACTGTAGTTTCCATTATACTATTTGATTTTGGAAAGCATAGGTTTTGCCTGATTAACATAAAATTATATTAAAACAATTATGTAAATTATCATCAATATCTATTAGAGATGTAAGCAGCGCAGAGAAGGGGAGAGTACATTTCCATTTCTTAAGGACTTGCTGTGTTGGGTGTTTTATATCCGTTATTTAAGTCTTCACAACTGTCTCTGTAGATAAGTTGATATCGTACGTATTAAACTGAGGCTCAGACAGATTTACCCAGAGTTGCAGAGCTAGTGGATGAGCCCCAGTGCTACTGCGTTTGAAGTTCACAGTATGTTTTATAAATGAAAACTGGAAGGAGTTTTTGATTCTACAAATTGTTTGAAGGTGTAAAAGAAGCTCTTTCCAAAGGGAACTGTGGAAAATCTGACTTTTAGATTTTCTTCATTTTAAATTATTGACATGGAAAGCTGGTGAGATTAGAGTGATGTCTAGTCCTGCGACTAGCCAGTGCAGTAAAACAGTTTATGGAGTCTAGTTTCTTAGTCACCGATGGTTTGCTGTTACTGGTCTCGAGTTTTGTTGGTTACTTCCAATCCTCTCTTGTCCCCAGGCCCATCCCTTGATAAAACAAAAGTAGAAATACTTAACATTGCAAAATGCAAAGATTATCTTCTGCAACCGTAGAAGTGTTTTTCTTGTTGGCTTTTTTTTTTTTTTTTTTTTTTTAGTAACTAAAAACTGGATATTGAACAGATTTTAAGGAGGTTGAATCATTTTTATCCCTTCTCAGTCATAAATAATTGTATTAAGAGCATTTGGCTAGTATCAACTACCTGCTGACCACTTTTCTTGATTATGTAGTTATAAGTAGAAACTCAGGGCACATTCTTATTTAGTTTTGTTCCAGTGTGCAGATTTTAATGTATAATTTTATTCTTTCATTTTGTGGGTACCTAGCCCTTTTAATTCTGAACATGTGTTCCGACCCGTTTTACTTCACAGTATTTATGCTATTAAATGATATATTTAGAACAAAAATATTGTTAAATCTGGGGACTGTCTTTAGTACACTGTAGATGTTTTTAGATATGGAAGGAGTTTTTCCCCCTCTTTGTGCCACTTTTCTTGAGAGTACTCCAATAGCATACATATCTTTTGAAAGGGTGAGGGGATACCGTAATTGGTAAGTCAATTTTGGTAACTATAGCAAACCCATGTTTGCGGTTAGACTTTTTTAGGGGTGGGGTGGATTCTAAGTTTTTTATTTGAAAAGTTTGAATGGTATTCTCTTGTGTAAATTGATACAGAAACTTATCAACCATTTCTATGACTATATCATAAACCACAAAACTCACTGAAGCTGAATTTGTAAGTTAAATTATTTAAGTGTTTGCCTTGCCTCTGGGGCTTATTTCAAACATAGACTGAGTTTCTTTAGGTACTATAGGGTATTCAGAATAGAGGAGAAAACATTGGTCAGAGAAACAGAGAGAGTATGGGAGAGGAGGAAAATTTCTTAAAGGAAAAGCCACCTTTTAATCCTGGATGAGGTTTCTTACCATCTCAAAGGTAAATGGACAATATTTATATAAAGTCTCTCCCACTTTAGTGCTGGGAATATTTTTTTTTAATTTATTTATTTATTTTGAGAGTGAGAGAGAGAGAGAATGGAAGAGAGGTGGAGAAAGAGGGAGAGAGAGAATCCCAAGCAGGCTCCACGCTTGGCTTGGAACCCTAGATGAGGCTCAATCTCAGGACCTTGAGATCAACCTGAACCAGTATCAAGAGTCGGATTTTTTTTTTTTAATGTTTATTTATTATTGAGAGAGCATGAACAGGGGAGGGGCAGAGAGAGAGGGAGACACAGAATCGGAAGCAGGCTCCAGCCTCTGAGCTGTCAGCATAGAGCCCCACGTGGGGCTTGAACTCACAAACCACAAGATCATGACCTGAGCTGGGGCGCCTGGGTGGCGCAGTCGGTTGAGCGTCCGACTTCAGCCAGGTCACGATCTCGCGGTCCGTGAGTTCGAGCCCCGCGTCAGGCTCTGGGCTGATGGCTCAGAGCCTGGAGCCTGTTTCCGATTCTGTGTCTCCCTCTCTCTCTGCCCCTCCCCCGTTCATGCTCTGTCTCTCTCTGTCCCAAAAATAAATAAACGTTGAAAAAAAAAAAAAAAAAAGATCATGACCTGAGCTGAAGTCGGACGCTTAACCTACTGAGCCACCCAGGTGCAGTGCACCCAGTACTGGGAATGTTTTGGCAAATCTTTGTCACATGCCTGGGCTCTAGAGTATGTTGTGGGGAAAGTAAATGGAGCAATGGATACCACATTTTCTCTGATTTCTTCCTTCTCCAAGAGGAGTGTGTTAATTTTTCATTCTAGTCACTTTTTGAACATTCATTATCATTTATGCAAGTATTTTTATTTCCTTTCGCTGTCCATGATACTTACCTCTAACGCTCAACTGCAAAAAAAATTGGAGTGGCACTTATACAAGTGCCCCTTGTGTGAGTAAGAAGGAAGACGAAGAAGGCATTTTATTCCATCTGGAGTGGGAATACACACGTAACCCCTGAAAGGAGCTTCGGTTCTAAAAGATGGAGAAGAGAAAGAAAGGCAGAGTGATTAGGCTTAGCTGTACTAAGAACATTCTCAAGAAGGCCTTTAAAATAACTAGAGCCTGGGGAGACGTGATAGAATCTTAAAGAGGATCTTGTTGAGCCTTCTACTTTTAAATGAGTAAAGTGAGGCACAAAGAGATAATATAATAACACAAGGTCACTTTTTTCTTTTTTTTTTTTTTTCTTCAGTATCTGTTGTAGCCACAGAGTTCCAGGAGTTCGTCCAGATGGCCAAATTCTGTATCTTCCCTCTGTTGATTCTGCCCAGGTCCTATTAGTAGGAAGAGGCATTATATATGATATGCAGGAAGGAATTGAACAAGAACTAGTTGGAGAACTATTGCGGTGGAGCCTTCTGATTCTTTCCTTGTTTATCCCACCATGGGATAATCATTATTTCTGACAAAATCATTATTCCTTTGGTCAATTATTGTCAAAACATTTTGGGCCAAGGCTGATCAGGAGCCACCAAAGTTTAGTTAAGAATTGGAGACAGGTGGAAATCCAATAGTTGACAGCAGCAAATGAAACAAGAGAAGCATTTAGAGCCCTTAGGTACAACCTGACCTCGCATGAGACAGGGTAACCCTGTTTCCCACTCAACTTCACTAATGAAGTTTCGCTGCAGGCACTGTAACAGTGTGATGCTGCTCACTGTTCAATGCCATGCCTATTTTCTATTAGAAATAGGGTCCAGGCGCCTGGGTGACTCAGTCAGTTGAGCGTCCGACTTCAGCCCGGGTCATGGTCTTGCAGTTCGTGAGTTTGAGCCCCATGTTGGGCTCTGTGCTTACAAACAGCCCAGAGCCTGGAGCCTGCTTCGGAGTCTGTATCTCTCTCCCACTCCCCTGCTCATGCTTTGACTCTCTCTGTCTCTCAAAAATAAATAAATGTTAAAAAAAAAAAAAATAAAGAAATAGGGGCATGTTTTTCTAGAGATGGTAGAGGTTAGCTGAATCAAGATCCCTCAAGAGCCCTCTGAGCAAGAACCATCTGGTCTTTATTTGCTTGCAAACTTCAGCATAACCCATCTACCTATCCTTATTGCTTGGTTCTACTTTAAGAATTCACTTTCCACATGCTCTCACACATATAGCTTGAATACAAGTGTTTCCCTTAAGATTTTATCACCTCTTATCTGATTCCTAATGTAGCTCCATGGCATGGATGCGTACCTTTCAAATTAAGAGAAAGTAACTGGATTGTATATTGGATAGACATTCCCTCTAAGCTTGCCTTTCTTCTGACACTGAGTCTCAAGGCGTTAAACCCTGCTCAAGGCTCATCATATAGGGGTTGGGCAACACTGGCCTGAACCACAGTTAGACATTAATACCTGCATTATTAAGTATTAATAACCCACCCTCGCCCACTCTTAAAGACAATTCCCAGCATAGAGAATGTGGCTTTCCCATCAATACCAGGACCCTTTCTAGTTCTGAATACCAGCAGTATTCATGAGTAAAACAGGCGGGATTAATTTAAGACTGGAGAATTAAAAAAGAAGAGTAAACACCTTGAGAGCAGAGGAAGGGTGGAAGGATTCAGGAAGAAAGAAGGAATGTGAGGGGAAAAATACATGCTTACGAGCTGGAGCAACTCTTGACTGTTGCCTTAGGCTTGTGGTGCTAGAGTCATGATCTGAACCCACTTGATGGATATGAGTCTGACTCTAAGATCTTAGGGACTGCTCTTGAATTCAGAAGTCCAGATTTGTGGACTTTGTGCAAAATTACAAAGTAGAAGAACTCAGGAGCATGGGCAAGGAAATAGGCCACCTGTGCTCTTTCATGGTTCCTTCTTTTCTTGATTGAGAGCAAGACCAATATTCTGTTTTACTTTTCATGTGAAAAGAACAATGAGTCTTTATTTCTTTTCTAGTGCCAATGGTTTAAACGAATTGCTCTCATTTTGAGTATGAGAAATCATTTTTAACATCAGAAAATTTCAATCCCCTTCACCCCCCCACACACACATAATATATATGTTCATGTAAATTCAGTAACTTCAAAGTCAGTTAAGTTGCTTGGCTAATAGGAAAATAAAGATTTATCTACTTTTAGATTTAATAGAGGGAAAATGATAAAGCAAATTAAACTGTAAAGTTCTTCAACATCAGTAAGTTTCACACAGCTGCAGGGATAACTTGACGAAAGGACATGTTCAGCCAGATGGCCTGTGCTGGCCTCCTTCCCATTCCTGCAAAAGATACGTTATTCACTCCCAGGGTAGCTCAGGGAAAGAGCTGATTATGGAATTAAAACAACCAATGTCCAATTAACCCCTGTTTTGGTCAATGTTTCCTACGCAGTTTGGATAATTGGCATACTTTAGTTCCGTCAAGGGAGGCAGCTGGTTTATTGGTTAGTTCAAGCTCATGGGAATAAGAAATTTGAAATTCTCTTATCAGCTCTGCCCCTACAAACTTTAAGTATGACCTTGGACAACTTATTTACCTCTTTGTGTCATTAAATCTCCCCATTTGAAAATTGGAGATCCATGTTTCTCCAAGACCATACACGAAGCAGAGTCACGGTAGGAAAAGTAAGGGCGAGTATTAATATTTGCAGAGGTCTTTAAGACTGTAGATACAAAGGTGAAGTTTGTGTCCTATAGTATTACTATAATATCTTAAGGATGCTGTGATTGCACAGAACAGAAGGCCACTGAACAGCGCTCAAGCACGGGGCATTCATTCATTATAGAGACATGCCAGAGGCTCCACAGGAGCCTAGTGACGAGTGCATGGCCCCTTGTTGAAACTGGAAAACCATTCAGCAGCTTGTGTCTCTTCTTTCTTCCTTTTGCTTTCCTCGTCTTTGCTTCTCTGACTGTGCCTACTTCATTCTTTCCTTTCAACATACTAAGTCCTTGGTATTCTAATCTCTGCATTGTGGCCTCATTAAAGCAACCCAAAGTGAAGGTTTTCCATCTCCTTGAATTTTAGATCCCAGAAGAAGAAAGGAATTGATGCCGTGTAGTTGGGTTCCTGACGTTCCCACACTTCCCTGTGGCTAGTGGACTGGGAACAGATTCTTTAAGAAAAAAGGTCTCGGAAAGAAAGAAATGATAGGCATCTTTTGTACCTAAAATTACTCTTTGGTTTATGGGAACATGTCTTATAAAATTATAAAAGTAAAGAATTAATTAGCTAGGTATTTAAAATATTTTATGGATAAAAAGTTGTGTTTTTTTTGTTTTGTTTTTTTCTGGGATATTTGGAGTATATGTTAAAGCATTCAACAGATAATCTATCAGATAATCTATTATCAACAGATGATCTGTTAATAGACCTAATCTATCAAGTCTGGGATTATAAACGCAAAAGACAGCCCCAGTTCTCAAGAAGCTTTGTGTGTAGTGACCGGCAAATGAAGATTTTTTTTTTCTTTTTACAAAAGTCTGTTGCCATGGCCATGGCTAGTAGAATAGTTAACATTAATCGAGTGCTTAGAAAATGCCAGATGTTCTACTAAATGTTTTACATACATATTTCATTTAAGGCAATAACTTTATGAGGTGGACACTATGATTTCTATTTTACAGCTAAAGGTACTGAGCCCCAGGATGGATAGGTAACTGACCAAAGTCACTTACTGATGAATTACAGAGTCAGGAATCCACAGACTGTTCTCTGAACCACTGTGCTTGGTGGTCTTTCTAATAAAAACAAAGAGACTTAGGACAACCGAGATAAGATTTTGAAGTGGAAAAAATAAGCCAAAGTTCTAAGAGTGCTATAAGAGCATTTGTCTTACCAGATGTTTCCAAATTCACTTTTGTTCTATACTCTGTGGCAGCTTAACATACTACTAGGCAAGGCTAGAACTGAGAAGACCCTGCTTGGGTTTGGATAAGCTACTTAATTTGCAGTTTAAATAATCATTCAATTACTCTTAGCTTGAGTACCTTTTTTGTTAAAATGTGAATGAGGATAATATAATATTAACCAACCCCATGAAGAAAAACAAAGAAAATGCATCTTGGTATTTCATTTAAGGAGGAGGTATGGTTTAGAGCACTGGGGGAAAAGCAGGGCCTTTGTAGTTACAGTAAACTCTGTAGGAGTCAATAGTTTGTGGCAATACACTGCTTTGGCCAGTCAGGAATTTGTGAAGAATTGCATCTTTGCAGCACCCACCACAGACTGGAGCCCTGGAACATTCATCTTCTCTTGTTTGCCCTTTGCTAGCCCCCTGTCAACAGTGGAATTTAACTATCTTATCTAGACCTTAACAAGGTGATAGACTTAGTCAGTGGAATATGGCAGCTATCTTCTAGTGTTTGAAGGATAATTGAAGGATTAGCCTGGTTTTCTGAGGCCTCTAAAAGACCAGCCATCAGACTAAAAGGAGATAGATTATAGCAAGGAAGAATTTTATGGGAGTGCAGTTGTGCAAATGTGGAAGGAGTTCTCTAAATAATGGATAACCTTTACTGAGTGCCTGCTTTGTACCCAGGCACTGTGCTAAGCACTATATGAACATTGTCACATTTATCTCTCACAGAGGCTCTGTGACAAAGGTACTGGTTTTTATACATTTGTATATAAAACTTTCAAGAGTAGTTAACTTACTTGCTCAAGGTCAAACAGTTTACCAACTATTTGGTAAGAACAGTTGGAAGAGTTAGAAATTGAACCCAGAGCTCTCTGATTCCAAAAGATACTGTGTTGGATGACAATCCATGGTCACTAGAGGTCTTCAGGAAAAAAACAAAAACAAAAGAACAAAAAAAACTAGACAATCAGAGTTAGCAAAAAGGTTATAAAGGGGTTTAAGCATTCTGTGGGAACGATTGGTTAGGCAGATGACCTTTCGCCTCTCTTTTAAACTTTAAATTCTATGATCCAGTTGTGTTTATAGAAACAATTTGCAAGACATACTGTTAGGAAAATGATGGCCGATGGTAGAATCATCGTAAGAAAATAGCTTTCTCTTTCTAACCATTTGCTCCTCTGCCAATTTTATACAAGCTCTATAAATTTGTTTTCCTATGATGTTTGTCACTTTAGCTTTAAAAAGAAGTGATTGGTCTAGGCGAATAAAGTGTCAGGAAAAAAAAATTATAATAAATGTCAAGGAAATTTGATGAGAAAGTTCAGTATCTTTAAAAGAAATGACTAAATAGTTTTTGATTTGTTTTGTTTTTAATTAAAGAGTACTTACTTGTACATTTTAGAAAACTCAGATTTTCAAAATCTTACCCATCTACATCAAAGTTAGATTTTTTTTTTTTTTTCAACGTTTATTTATTTTTGGGACAGAGAGAGACAGAGCATGAACGGGGGAGGGGCAGAGAGAGAGGGAGACACAGAATCGGAAACAGGCTCCAGGCTCTGAGCCATCAGCCCAGAGCCCGACGCGGGGCTCGAACTCACGGACCGCGAGATCGTGACCTGGCTGAAGTCGGACGCTTAACCGACTGCGCCACCCAGGCGCCCCCAAAGTTAGATATTTTTTTAGACCTACATGACTTCTTCGCTTCCTCAGAGCCGGGAAACATTATTTCGGTTTGATACCATGCCACGTGGCAAGAAGAGACCTAAAGCTTACCCCTTCAGCATGGCTCAGAGGAGCGACTGTCATAATTTTATATTGCCACTAACAGAAACATTGCAGGTAGGGTGAAGGGTAGAAAAGGCAGAGCAGGGGACACCTGAGTGCCTCAGTTGGTTAAGCATCCGACTCTTGGTTTTGGCTCAGCTCACGATCTCATGGTTTGTGAATTCAAGCCTCGCATGGGACTCGGTGCTGACATTGCAGAGCCTGCTTGGGATTCTCTCCCCCCCCCCCCTTTCTCTGACCCCCTTCTCCTCACTCTCTATCCCTTTCTCTCTCAAAATAAATAAATAAACATTTAAAAGAAGAAAGAAAAGGCATAGCAATGACACACTGACTCTTCTTGCATCAGTGTTCAAGACCTGCTTGGATAATATTTGTTTTTATTGACTTGGTTTTTAGTTTTTCATGTTCAAGTCCTTAAACAACTATTTGATTATGTTTACATACTCTCATTGAGTCACTTCATGGTAGGATATTGTTTTTATTTAGCCAGACACAGTGAAAACTCACACTTAAAGCATTTTAAGTTCACATGAAAAAGATTATCCTGAGAATAGTTTTCACCAATTTGATTTAATATTTATCACATAATTTAAAGGGTTCAAGTTCTTTACTATATGGTGATATATGCTGCAGTGATTGGTTTTTAAAATGGGTATAGGGAAACAGTTTCTCAATTGTGGTCGACACAGTAAAAGTTATTTCACAAAGCTTTTCTTTCCCCATTTTACCATAACTATTTTTTAGGATGAATTTGATTTGTCTAGTTTTGGGGAATAAATCTTTCAATGTATTAACTTCATTGCTTAACACATGCCCATCATATGAAAATTTAACAAAGTAATGTTTTAATGTTAAATAGATTTGATTCAGTTTTCTATAGGATGAGTAGTTTGAGAAAGAAAAATGATAAAAAGTTGTATGATACCAGTATTCTGAAACATTTATCCATTCTAGATATAGTCTGTGGGCATATTAGTTCTTATAAACCTTGACTGGGAAGACACTAATTAAAGGAAATTCAATGACTATGATCATTTTTTTTTTTATGTCAACAGATGTTGAAAATGATCTTATGAAAACTAAAATCTTCTAGATATATATGTATCTCTAAAATGTTTAAATGTTGTGTTTTTCTTTTAAAAAAAATTTTTTTTAACGTTTATTACTGAGAGACAGAGACAGAGCGTGAGCAGGGGAGGGGCAGAGAGAGAGAGGGAGACACAGAATCTGAAGCAGGCTCCAGGCTTCAGGCTCCAAGCTGTCAGCACAGAGCCTGACGCGGGGCTTGAACTCACAAACCGCAAGATCATGACCTGAGCCGAAGTCGGACATTTAACCAACTGAGCCACCCAGGTGCCCCTAAATGTTGTGTTTTTCTAACAGAATGCTAGTCACACTGTCTTCCAAACAGAGAAAAATATTTTATTACTCTTTAATTTTATGATTTTTTTGTTAGTTTATATTCAGGGTGGGGGGGGGCACAAAAAAGAGATAAATTGAATTTGAAACTAAACATTATAAATAGCTTTATCATATCATGTTAAATCTTAAGATACCTTAGAATTTATGGTAGCTCACCCCTCATTTTACAGACTCAGTCTCTAAGAGGTTGACTTTTTTGCATGTTCCATTGGGAATGCTACCTCTGCCAGGTACTGAGATGTAAGGATGACAAAGACATAGTCCTTGCCTATCAGGAACTTACCCTCTCTTTGAGGGCCAGGCATAAACAAACCAAAATACATTATGATGAGATGATTGGAAGATCTACTGAGTTCTGTGGAGCTCCAGAGATGAAAACTATCGTCAGCCTGTGGAGGTGAGGGAAGGTGTCCAAGGAAGGGGTGAGTCCTCAGCTGAGGCTTATAGGATAAAAGACATGTCTTAATCCTTTAGCTTGGTTGTAGGCAGTTGGGGCTTATTTTATGATTGAGAAATGCATTATATGATGATGCATTTTTCAGTCTGATATATTTCACCAAATAATGATTATAGGGACTGTGTTGGGGAAAGGGCACTGAGCAGAATGTTCTTTACTTTTTGTACATTATTGTTCCTACTCTTATGTCTTTT
This sequence comes from Leopardus geoffroyi, assembly GCF_018350155.1. Lineage (NCBI taxonomy): Eukaryota > Metazoa > Chordata > Mammalia > Carnivora > Felidae > Leopardus > Leopardus geoffroyi. The sequence goes on from NC_059333.1 coordinate 28,544,491, forward strand.
TCAAGTGTAATGACAAGAATTTAAATGTAAAACAAATTATTCATTTTATAGAAATGCTATCATCAAAAGCACAATAAGGACCAAAACAACAAAGCAAAATACAAACAGTAGGAAATATTTATATAAGGATTTCAGTAATTGATGTTAGAATCGAACAAACTACTAAGCATAGAAGTGATGGATATAGTATATATATGCCGTTCCACATAAATGCTATTCTATCAAAAAAAAAGATGTATATGATAGATTGAGGGTCTCATAAAGCCAGAGTGTGTAATTATTTTTTATTAAGTAATGCTAATGGAAGACAGTAGTGGTTACTTTTAATGGTCTTAATTGCTCAAGTGAAAGTTGTTCTGAAATGTTTCTGTCCAGTGAGTGAGGTCAGAAAAGCCCTGACTTCTGTTACTGCTGCTCTTCTTGTTTCTTTGCCAGCTCATAGGAGCCTCTGCTAAAGCATCCTTACTACCCCCACCCCCACCTCGGTCTGTGTCTGTGTCTGACTGTCAGGTGCCCTGGCAAGGGCCACATGCAGGCTGTCCCTGCTGCATGGACTGAACACACCAGAGACTTGGACAGCAGCAATGCTGGGGCTCAAATTGGCAGCTACTGCCTATAGTTACTGAGATTATTCCTACAAACATTTGCTTACGTGTATGGATGAGCAAAAGAGAGGTCAGAGGAAAGTATGGGTGGCAATTTCTTCAATAAAAATGAAACCTTCAATAAAAATGAAACTTAAAATGAATAGCCTATTGATGGATGGTATGCCAGTAGCTTTATCTTCCTAGTTGAAGAACGTATTTTAATGTTACCCTTTAATATTTAAAGACATAGAAATTCTCCAGGTACATTGTACATGTTCTTGTTTTTGTTTATTAATCCCCTGGGGTGGGACCCTGTCAGGTTTATTGACTTCTTCTCTTTGCAGATATCGTCATTATGTCTGTCTTCCCAGGGATTGTGTCTGTAGTGATGTTTCTCTGCCTCAAGCTGACTAAAACCTTCAATCTGGAAAGCTTTGTATTCTGGGCCAATACAAGCAAGAATGATGTCATGATGTTTTCCATTTCTGGAAAATCAAGTCAGAGTTCATGGACCATTCAAAGCAAAGTAACACTTTTACCAGGCAGCACACAAAGGAGAATGTTAATTGATTAACTGATTAATTGATTAAAAAGCGATTCCTGCAAATAGACTTTAATAGTGTATTTTATAAGGAATTCTGTTAGTTTTAAAATAAAATAAATTGTCAGTGGATTTTCTGATCAACTTTTGATATACAAATTAGTGTCCACTACTAGTAATTTTTCTATACCCACAGTTTTTTTCTCCTGGTAAAGGATGGTCCACTTTTTGTGGCATTTAATTTGATACATATTTCTTTCTTTTTACTTTGTTACCTAGAAACCCCAGTCTTCCTAATATAGTACAATTCTCATACTTTCATTTAAACCTATTTAATTCTCAAAATAATTTGCAAAATGAAAATCTGGTCATTGAGAACATTTGCATGTACATATATCTTGATTGGCAAATTATATAAAGCCGTAGCAGGTGATATTTGATTTAACAAGGAAGGCTTTTCTATTATAAATTTACCCCAACAGCATGATGTATCCTTAAAAATGATGATTTCTTCACCAGAACACTTTCAGTAAGAACATTTATCACATAATTTTTGGTTCATAAATATAATTTAAAATTAATTCAATATCTTATTTGAACAACTAAAACAAAAGCATGGTTTTGTTAGATAATTGCCCTGTTCAATAATATAATTTCATTAAGAATCACTTTTGTTGCTGTTGTTGATGACAAAACTTTCTTCTTCTATGTATAATTTAGAAACTGTCATGGAAAGCTATGGTTATATTATAAAATTTTCCTGGTTGAACCAATTTTTAGCCATTAAATCTGTGTATTTGGGAAGAAGTGGCCCAAGATATTCAGGAATACGCAATTAATTTCCATTTCAGCTGGTACAAAGACATGGAGGTGTGGGGGAACATGGGATGATTCAGGAACCTGCAAGTGAAATTAATTTCAAATTGTCACATTGCAAAGATCAGTAGTAGCAAATTAATATGAAAGCATACATATACATACACACACATAAAAACTTATGATTCTGAATTACACGTACACAAGTTTCTTCTCTTGTTCTGTGATCAATGCAACATTTTAGCAGAATATGCTTTATAACAAAATGTACATGAAGATCTTGTCTTCAAAGATGGGAAACATTTTTAAAACAGAGTGTACCCTATGAGTAAATGCAGACTATCTGGTAAGTGTACTAAAAACTCCAGGAGCTTTGATCAATTGCCAGCTGTTATATCCGTTCTGTTGGTAATCTTTCTTACTGATCTGTGACCTTGACCTTGTGCTTGTATCTGTATGTCAGATCTATTTTAGGGATGGGGAGACCATAGTTGAATTTAATAGAATTTATACTCCAATCTCAAAGAGTGTCCCAGTATGTATGTATGGTATGTATGTATGTATGTATGTATGTATGTATGTATGTATGTTTATAAACTATACTATAAACTATAAACACTCAATTCCAGAAGAAAGCACCATTTTCCATTATATTTTATATTTTGATAGAGTTTGGAAGATATGCTTTTGAAAACTGATAGAAAGAACCAGTTATTTTGAACAGCTATTGAAAAAGGTTAGGAGAACCTATACTCTCTGTTTGTTTTATACTTAAACCCCCCTTTTTTTTTCACTTTTACATGCTACCAAAATAATTTGTTAGTGATTATTTTGTGTTTCTTCAAAGAAGCTGTTTTTTATTCAAGAATAGTAGGAGGCAGTGAGAGACATTAATATTAATGCTAAATAAATAATTATGTATTTATCATATAATGTTTACCTTCTGGATTTTTAACAGTTGTAGTTAGAATTAATTTTCGTTAATGATATTCTAGTTTTCCGTGTTTTCAAGAAAATGCAACACAGTATCCAGGAAAATATTACATTTTTGGAATAGAAATTGTTTGGCAGTTAAGCTCTTTCTCTAGCTCCTGTGATTCGTGGGCCTTTTTTTTTTTTTTGCTTCAAATCTTAATTTTGATTTAAGATTAATTTTTTTAATGAATTGTAAAGGCAGAGTGAAATAGTGGCTTTTATCGAATTTGCTTCATAAACATAAGCCTTCTCATAATTCAGAACAATGAAGCTCTTTCTTTTGCTATATCAGTTATAGGAGATATTTGTTTCTGTCACCAGGACAATAATTGTCCTCTCTCTCATATGCTTTTATCTGCCACCAAGGATCCTGAATCTTTATTATTGCATTTTATTCAGTATGTAGTCATTGTGAGATCAGCAAAAGCTCCGGTTTGGACATAAGCTCATTTTTAGCTTTGAAGTAACATCTGTTTGAAATTCTGTGGCCCCCTTAAAGAAAGTAATGAAGATAAATAATTTGGGGCGATTGGATGGGGAGGTTGTATAGCTATTACAAAATCATTTCCTTCCCCCAGAATTCACTGAAAAGACTATGACACATATTGGTCAGGACTGTTTCCACAACTTTATGATAGCATTATCAACTTTCTGGTTAACATGCTTGTCCTTTTTATCAGCTACAATTTGATAAATTACTTGGAGTCATAGAAATAAAATTTTAGGGTTGAAGAGGTCCTCACATACACATGTCTTTATATTGAACACTTGAGTCAGGCAAACATTGGCGTGTCCTAGTGAGTCTCATTTAATAGAGAATGTGAATGACACAATTTTACTCCTATGGAAGCAGCTGACAGCAAGTTAAAGCTGATGGACCTCGAAGTCAGGAGCAAATTTGGCCTTGGGCAAAAATATGTAAGTCCCTCAGGTTGCAATGGAGAGCAATCTGGGCCGCTGTTTTACTCACACAGTGTCACTGGCTTCTGTTACCAACCTTTGAAGACTATTTACTATTTAAATTGAGAACCCCTGGGAGAGGGCAAGAAGCTCTTCTGTTCTATAATGTTGAGGCCCTCAGTTGAGCAAAATGTTTTCAGATAAGTTTATTTTCTTGGCACCCATCAAATTGTACAACCACACATCCGTCTTTGCACAAAGATAATACTACAAAGAAAGTTACTGTCTCAGAATTCAAATTGTATCAAAGGACATTAATACCTATTCCTTTTTTCTCAATAGATTAGAAATGTATTCTAATAAATTTCAGTCATCCTTTCTTATCATGTCCTTATTATTCCCTGCTTGAAATGACAACAATTGAATGTGGGGTTTTTTCCTTAAATTTTTTTCAAAAACCAACTTTTCTTTTTTCCCTTTTCTGTCATTTATTCTGCTTCTGTTGTAGTGGTGATCAGTCTTTTAGACTGAGTTACTGAAACTAAATCTAAATTTAATAACTAGTTTCCATTTATATATAAGACAGTTTTATTTATTTATTTTTTAATTTTTTTTAATGTTTATTTTAGAGAGAGAGAGTGTGATCAAGGGAGGGGCAGAGAGAGAGGGAGACACAGAACTCAAAGCAGGCTCCAGGCTCCGAGCGGTCAGTACAGAGCCCGACGCAGTGCTCAAATTCACCAACGCGAGTGAGATAATGACCTGAGCCGAAGTTGGGCCCTTTAACCGACTGAGACACCCAGATGCCCCTATATGTAAGACAATTGTAAAGTGGAATAAAGCAATAGTTATGATAATTAAAAGAATAGCAAATGATATTTATAATTTTTTTAGACACAATAACTCCATTTTTCAAATGTTTACAAATACTTAGAATTCTTTTGTTTTTCCAGCTTGAGAAGTAGTTGACATATGTCACTGTAATTTTACAGCACAGTGACTTGATTTTCATATATTGTGGAATGAATACTACCATACATTTAGCTGACTTCCATTTTCTCATATAAATACAATTTTTAAAAAAAGGAAAAAAACCTCATTATGAGAACTCTTAGGATTTACTCTCTTAACAACTTTCCTATATGTCATACAGCAGTGCTAGCTCTAGCCATCATGCTGTGTGTTACATCCCAAGGACTTATTTATCTTTTAACAGGAAGCCTGTATCTTTTGACCGCCTTCCTCCCATCTCCCCTCCCCCCAACTCTCTGCCTCTGGTAATGATAAGCGATAAGTGTGATCTCTTTGAGTTGGCTATTTTGTTTTGTTTTTGTTTTGGATTTTCCATATAAGTGTTACCATATATGGTATCTGCCTTTCTCTGTCTGACTTATTATTTCACTGAGGATAATGCCTCAAAGGCCATCTATGTTGTCACAAATGGTAAGATTTCCTTGTTTTTTAATGGCTGAATGATATGCCATCATGTGTATTTGTGTTTGTGTGTGTGTGTGTGTGTGTGTGTGTGTGCGTGTGTGTATTTCACAGCTACTTTGTTCATTCATCCATCCATGGACACTTAGCTTATTTCCATGTCTTGGCTTTTGTTAATAATACTGCTAGGAATAAGGGGATGCAGATATATTTTCAAATTAGTATTTTCATTGGCTTTGGAAATATTCTCAGCAGTACAATTGCCAAATCATATGATTGGTCTATTTTTAATTTTTGAGGAACCTCCATACTGTTTTCCATAGTGGCTGTACCAGTTTAAATCCCACCAAAAGTGCACAAGGACTTTTTTTCTCTGCATCGATATTAGCATTTGCTATGTCTTGTCTCTTGATGGTGGTCATTCTAACAGGCATGAGGTGATAGCCCATTGTAATTTTAATTTGCATTTCCCTAATGACTACTGATACTGAGCATATTTTCACATACCTGTTGGCTCTCTGTATATCTCTGGAGAAATGTCACTTCAGGTCCTTTGCCCTTTTTAAAAATGATTTATTTGCCGTTTTTGCTATTAAGTTGTATGAGTTCTTTATAATTTTTGGTTATTAACCCTTATCAGATATATGGCTTGTAAATATCTTTTCCCATTCCATCAGTTGTCTTTTCACTCTGTCGATGATTTATTTTGCTGTGCAGAAGCTTTTTAGTTTGATGTAGTATACTTATTTTTTATTTTATTGTTTGTGCTTTATTTTATTGCTAAGTGTTGTATCCTAAAACTCATTACCAAGACCCACATCAGGGAGCTTTATTCCTATGTTTTCTTCTAGGAATTTCATGATTTCAGATCATATATTTAAGTCTTTAATACATTTTGAGTTAATTTTGGGGAGTGGTAAAATATATGAGTCCAGGTTTATTCTTTTACATGTTATCCAATTATCCCCATACCATTAATTGAAAAGGCTGTCTTTTCTCCATTCAGTATTTTTGGCTCCGTTGTCAAAATATTAGTTGATCGTATATGCTTGAGTTTATTTTGGGGTTCTTTCTTCTGTCCCATTGGCCTGTTTGTTTTTATGCTAATACAAGCTATTTTGATGAGTGTAGCTTTATAGTATAGGTTGAAATCAAAAAGTGTGATGCCTCCTGCTTCTTTATTCTACTTTCCTAGGATAGATATAGATATAGATATAGATATAGATATAGATATATATATATATTTTTTTTTTACTATTTGGTATCTTTTGTGGTTTCATATAAATTTTAAGAGTGTTTTTTATTCTTCTATGAAAAAATTCCATTGGAATCTTGATAGGAATGGCATTAAGTTGATGGCTTTTGGTAGCGTTGACATTTTAGCAGTATTAATTGTTCCAGTCCGTGAACACAGGATACCTTTCCATTTATTTGTGTCTTCTTCCTTTTCTTTCATGAGTGTCTTGTAGTTTTCAGAGGAGAGATCATTCACTTCCTTAAATTTATTTCTAACTATTTTGTGACATTATAAATAGGATCGATTTCTTTTTCAGAAAATTCATTGCTAGTGTATAGAAATGCTGCTGATTTTCGTCGGTTAATTTTGTATCTTGCAATTTTTACTGAACTTATTGATTACATCTAACAGTTTTTTGCTTGGTTGAATCTTTAGGATTTTCTATGTATAAAATCATTATAAATAGAGAAAGTTTTTACTTCTTTCTTTCTAATTCTGACACCTTTTATTTCTTTTTCTTGCCTAATTGCTCTACCTAGGACTAATACCATTTTAATAGGAGTGGTGAGATTGGACATCCTTGCCTTGCTCCTGATCTCAAAGCAAAAACTTTTAACTTTTCACCATTGAGTGTGCTGTTAGCTGTGGGTTTGTCATATAATGGCCTTTACTATGTTGAGATGTTTCTTCTATGCCTATTTTTAACGAGTAGATGTTGAATTTTGTCAAATGCTTTTTCTGCATCCAGTGAGATGGTCATGATAATTTCATTCCATTAATGTGATGTATCACATTGATTGCTTTGCTGGTGTTGAACCACCCATGCATCTCTGGGATTAGTCCCATTTGATCATGGTGAATGATTCTTTTAATAAGCTGCCGAATTTGGTTTACTAGTATCTTACTGAAAATTTTTGTATCTATACTCATCATATATAATTCATCATTGTAGTTTTTTTTTTGTTTGTTTGTCTGGTAGTGACCTTCTTCTGGTTTTGGTATCAGGGTAATGCTGACCTCATAAAATGAGTTTGGCAGTGTTCACTCATCTTTGACTTTTTGGAAGGGTTTGATAAGGATTGGTGTTAATTTTTCAAATGTTCCGTGAAATTCTGGTTCTGGGCTTTTTCTTCATTGGGAGATATTTTAGCACTAATTTGATCGCCGTACTAGTAATTGGTCTATTCAGATTTTCTATTTTTTTCCTGATTCAGTCTTTGGAAGTTGTATGTTTCTAGGAATATTTCCATTTCGTATAGGTTGTCAAGTTTGTTGGGAGTATAGTTGTTCATAGTAACCTCTTATGATCGTTTTCGTTTCTGTGGTATTGATATTGGTAGTATTTCCTTTTTCAGTTACAGTTTTGTTGACTTGGTTAAAAAATAACTTTCAATTTATAATAGGGGATTCACTGTAATCTTGACTTTTTAAAGAAGCCCCAGAACCCTTATCTGAAATGTTACTTTTTCTTTCTTGTTCTGTGAAATTAAGTGTTGAGTGCCACATATTACAACTTTTCATAGGCCACTGGTTTGGAAAGCCTAATCTTACACATTTGGATAAAATGTTTGGTGTTACATCCTCCTGATAAATTTTTCTTGGATTTTGTTTCCTTTCAACTTTTAAAACTTTTTTTCAAGGCCTCACCTTAGAGAACACCAAGAATTTTCTGAATTATTTACCTCAGTTTGTATTGTTTTAATAAAAGGTTCAATAATTAGGACTTTGGAATCTTCTTAAAACTTCGATATTTTTCTTCTAATCCTTAGTGAAACATCTTAATATTTTTCTTAGCCTTTTGTATAAAAAGCATCCCTAAAATAATCTACAGTGAATTTAGGTAATGTTATCCAATAGGAGTTATTCTTGAATGTCACAAATAAGTAGACTTTGAGTTAATTTTACATTTTGAGGAACCAGAGCCAAAAATTGAAATGCTTATTAAAGTGGCATTGGAGAAATACGTTTAAATTCAGCAAACTGGTATTACTTGCTAATGCAAAATAAATTAGAAGAGATTTCACAGAAACAATTGGAAGTCATGAAGTGTTCACTAGACATAATTTAACCACAATACAAAGTAACTTCATGGATGTTTAGTCATTGAAATGTGTTTTTAATGGAGAGTTTAATGACAAGTAAGATACTGTATCCTTTCCTTAAAAACAGCTGGAGGAAGACCTTTCTCATTGTTTATGTGTTGTCAACCAAAAGTAGTCCCACATATAAGAATTCTATTAGATTCATCCTTCATTTATCCAAATAAAATTTTATTTTGCCATTTTCAAAAGTTAAAAATTCAGATTTTCCCTTTGCTTAATAAGCCATTTCCAAATAGAAAGTACAAAACACATTTCAATGAAATTAGTTTAACTTCCTCAAAGATCAATATAATACCCATTTGGGAATGGTTAATGTGCAAATTATTTACAACTATCTTATTGATTAAAACTCTAAAAAAAGTTAGACTTCAACATAATTTCATATTTTTCAGGTACTTAAAAATGTAGCTTTTTAAAAATACTCTCTGAATTCAAGCATTTTACTAGATATTTAAATAAGCTAGTCTGTGTGTTGAAGCTTGGATCTTTCTCCAAATCTGTGCATATGGTCAAGATTCCATGGAATTCTTTCACAGTTTAGTTTGATTTTATTGTTTTTTTAAATCTAGCAATTTTTTTTTTAACTGTAGGCTAGTTAGAGCAGTGAAAAGTCAATTTTATGAAATTTAAAAGGTTTTTATTCTTATAAACAATTTTAAATTAATAAAAGGAAGATTCAGTTTATAATTTTAACATTGTGAAGTAGTTGTACATGAATTTTATTAAATTGCCATGAAATACATTAATCCTTGATATATTCTCAGGCAGCATTCTTCGAAACACGTAATGTTAGTTTTTTAGTTGTTTTTTTTTTAATGTTTTATTTATTTTTTTGAGAGAAAGAAATAGCAAGCAGGGAGGGGCAGAGAGAGAGAGGGAGATAGAATCAGCAGGCTCCACGGTGTCAGTGCAGAGCCTATCATGGGACTCGAACCCATAAACCATGAGATTATTACCTGAGCTGAAATCAAGAGTCAGATGCTTAACCCACTGAGCCACCCAGGCACCACAAATCTGGTTTTAGATTTTGAAGCTTTTTTTTTTTTTTAATATTTCTAAGTAGTAGCAAGGAGTATATGGCTTTTATTCGTTTTTAAAGTTTTAATGAATGTATTTTTAATAGGAAAGAACAGTGTTATATTGCTATTACTATATATGTCTATTAGACATATTATACTTTATGACATATACTATATATGTCTATTAGACATGCTATATTGCTATTACTATATATGTCTATTGGAACCTTTTATAAATCAAAGATACATTATTGGAACTTTAGTGATCTTAATTTTCCTATATCTATGTATATTTTCCATTTTCTGATCTTGAGAATTGATTCATTATTTCCAATTGTGCCAAATAAAGACTAAATAATAAGCCAAGGGAAAATAATAGAAGTGCCTAGAAGGATGATGCAATAATGAAATAAGTCATCACTGTATTATCTTCAGTTTCCTTATTGCATAGCCCATTAATTCTATATCATTTCTCATGAATGTTTAAAAAGAAAAGTCTGGAGACACTGTCTTTGTAGTCTTCTTCTTCTGTTTTAAGTTTTTAGGAAACACAATAGAGAATTCAGTATTTTTCCTTCCCATCTATAATGTGAAAGAAAAGAAAGTTGGCATAGGAAAATGCTTCAATTAGATGAATCAGAGGATGGCTGCAAAGAGAATGATAGTTGTACTCTAGACATGAATGATGATGGTGACATTGAGTGCACAGGCAGCATCACTGACTGTTGTCTTCAGAGGACAACATCCTAAATGAATTTTCTCAGACTCAAGAATCGATGAGTGAACAATATATATAGTTCAACAGTATGGTTCTCATTTTCCCAGGTTTATTGAGATATAATTGACATATAACATTGTGAAGGTTTAAGGTGTACAACGTGATGATTTGATATGCACATATATTGCAAAATGATTATCATAGTAAAGTTAGTTAATACATCTGTCACCTCACATTGTTCCCATAGCAGTATATTTCTAAAGACAAAAAGGAAATAGGGTACTTCCGTCTAGTCAGCTATTCAATAAGAAGGACTTTGTCACTCACTATTTCGTGACAAGAACCTCAGCTGCCCTGTTTTGCTCAAAGGATGCATGGCAGTACTCTTTCTTCTCTTATCATGTTGGCGCACCAAAATTTATTTGAAATGGTTCATAAGTGGACAATTATTGAAGGCTGGTATGTAAGAAAAGAGATTAGAAGAAAATAGATGATGTGGAAATGAGATAATCCATTGATTAATCGTTGAAATTGGCGTTAGAAAATCTAAAAATAAAATACATATTTTGCAGTTTATGGAACAAGGAAGATGTCTGTCCTCTCTTCAGCATAATTATGAGCTACCGAAGTTTTCCAAAGTAACACATTTTGATTTATACAGGTACAGAGAGCAGACCCAGAAGTGATAACGCCCGCCTCCTAGACATGTATTTGAAATCTGGAATTGATGTTTACAAGATATTTCCAAGTTCATGCATGACAGTTAACAAGCTGTCAGTTGCCCATGTGGATATGTTGTCTTTCAAAACCAGGAAGATATGGAATTAAGAATGGGTTGGCTATGTGTAAATTCTTATTTAAAATTATAATGGATTTGTTTTTTATTATCTCTTCGTTCTTACTTTGTTATTTATAAATTGACTTAAATATTAATAAAATGTAACGATTTCTCCTGCTTCAGTTATTGAAAGGAAAGAAAAGGAAGTTTTCTGAAGAGATTTGGCTCACTGGATTCCCTGAAGAGTTTTTAATAGCAGAGTCTGAGTGAATTCAGGCCTTAAGTAGTCTCAGAATTCCTAATTTCTTCAGCATTTCATTTTTTGCTAGAATGATGGTAGGTGTTGTGGCTGAGTGCCGCCTGAACCAGTGTCATAGGAAATACAATCTTTCATTTACAGAGTCATCTTATTAAAAAGCAGGTTTCTCTAAGAAGTTCTTTCCTCACCGTTTCATGTAATGGTGCTATTTGTAGAATTTCTTTCCAAAGAAATTAATGAAAAACAACCACATTGACTTAGAATTTTCTGGAAGAAGTCAATTATCTTCCCTTCAAATCTATTCTAAATTCATTTCCTGCCCATTTTTCAACAGGATGCTGTGATAGCCTATTGTATACACATAGTTATACATCTTAGAGTAACTACATTTTCTAAACTAAAAGTAGGTACAAGTACCTTAACACATTTTTCTAAATTAATGATTTTTATTTTAAAATCTTACAAAATTGTTTCAAATCACATACGATATTTTAATTTATTTATACTCAGTAATAGCAAAGCCACACAAAAAGAGATAGCATGCGTGGGGAGAAAAGTACTTTATATTAGGAACATCCTAGGAACTTGGGAGTTACAGGTTCACCCACAACCTATGTTCTGCATGTGCTCAGAATGGACCTCACATTAAAATTTCTACATAAAGCAAACGAGTAAAGATTTCAAAACAAACATTAAACCTCGGATACACTTGATGAGCATCTAGAGAATCCATCTCTTCTGTTTTTAATAAGTCATGGTAAAAATTATGGGTGAATAAGTTTGTGATTACACTTAAATGTTTATGAATATGACTAAGACTGTCATAGTTTGCATAGGCCCACAAAATACTTGTATTTGTTAGTGCTTCCATTTCTTTGAAAACAGAAATTCTACGGATCACTTGTGGAATGTGTGATGTTTCAAGGATGATGTCAGACGTGCATCTCTCTTCAGTCCTCACCTCCACATCCAGCTCATCAGAGGGGTTCATGTCATGTTTGTCTCTTTTCTTGTTTTCTCCTGGACTGCTGCTTTTGTTCCTTCATAAGCTCCCAGGCACGTCAGAGAGCAAATTCTGGCTCCCTTACTATGAAAGAGACTTAGCATTCATATTACTTTGCAGAAAGTGCTCATGAAAATTCAGAAGCTTTGTGCTCTTCGGAAGACAGTCCTATAACACCTAAGTGCTTTCTCTAAATGATTTGATCATTTTAACAATATGGATTAATTTATAGGCTTTCCAGTGGAGATTTCCGATCTAATAGGAATGGCAAAATATATTACTAAAGAAGTGACTGTAATGCATACATACGTATGTGTATTATGTTTATGTACACACACACATATATACAGAAACTTACACATATTTGATTCTTTTGCTTATAGGTATCATAGCATAATTCTAGCTCTGTCCCTTCCTAACTTTTTTATGTATTTATTTATTTTTTAGAGCACTGATATTTGCATTTAATTGGAAGCAAGATGAAGAAGGAGCAGTGCATTCACTAAGGAGTCTGTCTGCTTGCTTCTGTAGACCTACGTATTAAGGAATTCTTCTGCTTCTTCTTGCTTAGGAGTTGATCTGCTCTGTGGTCCTACTGCTTTGGAGTTTGCCTGCTTTTTTTCTTGTCATTGCCAGAAGAAATCCTGGTTGGAGTGAAACAGTGCATCTCTGTCTAATTACCATGGAAGGTGATAAACTGACGCCCACTTATTAAAGTTACATCTCACTCCCCCACAGAAAACCATTCTTCAGCGTGACTAGAAACCAAGCCCTTGTGAACACTTCTATTGAACATGACTCATGGAGAAGAGCTTGGCTCTGATGTGCACCAGGATTCTATTGTTTTAACTTACCTAGAAGGATTACTAATGCATCAGGCAGCAGAGGGATCAGGGACTGCCGTTGACAAAAAGTCTGCTGGGCATAATGAAGACGATCAGAACTTTAACATTTCTGGCAGTGCATTTCCCACCTGTCAAAGTAATGGGCCCGTTCTCAATACACATTCACATCAGGGATCTGGCATGTTGCATCTCAAAAAAGCCAGGCTCTTGCAGTCTTCTGAGGACTGGAACGCAGCGAAGCGGAAGAGGCTGTCTGATTCCATCGTAAATTTAAACGTAAAGAAGGAAGCTTTGCTAGCTGGCATGGTTGACAATGTGCCTAAAGGCAAACAAGATAGCACATTACTGGCCTCTTTGCTTCAGTCATTCAGCTCTAGGCTGCAGACTGTTGCTCTGTCGCAACAAATTAGGCAGAGCCTCAAGGAGCAAGGATATGCCCTCAGTCATGACTCCTTAAAAGTGGAAAAAGATTTAAGGTGCTACGGTGTTGCGTCAAGTCACTTAAAAACTTTGTTGAAGAAAAGTAAAGCTAAAGATCAAAAGCCTGATACCAGTCTTCCTGAGGTAACTAAGAACCTCATCAGAGATCGGTTCCCAGAGTCACCGCATCGTGTTGGACAAAGTGGGACAAAGGTCATGAGCGAACCCTTGTCGTGTGCTGCAAGATTGCAGGCGGTTGCAAGCATGGTGGAAAAAAGGGCTAGTCCTGCCACTTCCCCCAAACCTAGTGTTGCTTGCAGCCAGTTAGCATTACTCCTTTCGAGTGAAGCCCATTTGCAGCAGTATTCTCGAGAACATGCTTTAAAAACACAAAACGCCAGTCAGGCGGCGAGTGAGAGACTTGCTGCGATGGCCAGATTGCAGGAAAATGGCCAGAAGGATGTTGGCAGTTTCCAGCTCTCAAAAGGAATGTCAAGCCATCTCAATGGTCAGGCAAGAACATCATCAAGCAAACTAATGGCTAGCAAGAATGCCACGTTTCAGAATCCGGTGGGTGTTCCCTCTTCCCCCAAAAATGCAGGCTATAAGAACTCACTGGAAAGAAACAGTATAAAACAAGCTGCTAGTAATAGTTTGCTTTTACATCTTCTTAAAAGCCAGACCATACCAAAGCCAATGAACGGACATAATCATAGTGAGAGAGGAAGCATTTTTGAGGATAGCAGTACACCTACAACCATTGATGAGTACTCAGATAACAATCCTAGTTTTACAGATGATAGCAGTGGCGATGAAAGTTCTTATTCCAACTGTGTTCCCATAGACTTGTCCTGCAAACATCGAATTGAGAAACCAGAACCCGACCAGCCTGTTTCTCTAGATAATTTAACTCAGTCCTTGCTAAACACTTGGGATCCCAAAGTCCCCAGTGTCGATCTCAAAGAAGATCAAGATACCTCAAAGAATTCCAAGCTAAATTCGCACCAGAAAGTAACACTTCTTCAATTGCTCCTTGGCCATAAGAATGAAGAAAGCGTCGAAAGAAACAGCAGTCCTCAGGAAGTACACAGTGACGTGACAAAGTTCGGTTCACAGAATTACACGAGGACTTCTGTAATAGAAAGCCCCAGTACAAACAGGACTACCCCAGTGAGCACTCCTCCATTACTGGGATCCTCAAAAGCAGAGTCTCCCATCAACCTTTCCCAACACTCTCTGGTCATCAAATGGAACTCCCCACCATATGCCTGCAGCTCTCAACCTGAAAAGCCAGCAAATACTGCATCTAACCACTTGATGGACCTTACGAAAAGCAAAGAATCGCAAGGAGAGAAACCAGTCCAAAACGAAGGTGCACAAAACTCTGCAACTTTCAGTGCCAGTAAACTGTTACAAAATTTAGCTCAGTGTGGAATGCAGTCTTCTGCAGCAGGAGAGGAGCAGAGACCTAGTAAGCAGCTGCTAAGTGTAAACACAGATAAACCTGTAGGCATGGTTGACAGATTAAATAGTCCTCTGCTCTCAAATAAAACAAATGTGGTTGAAGAAAATAAGGCATTTAGCAGTCCAGCAACAGGTCCCGAATCAGGACTTTCTGGTTCTGAAATAGAAAATCTGCTTGAAAGGCGCACTGTCCTCCAGTTGCTCCTGGGAAACCCCAACAAAGGGAAGAGTGAAAAGAAAGAGAAAATTCCTTTAAGAGATGAAAGCACTCAGGAACACACAGATAGAGCTTTAAATGAACAAATACTGATGGTAAAAATAAAATCTGAGCCTTGCGATGACTTACATATTCATAATACAAATGTGCACTTGAGCCACGACGCCAAGGGTGCCCCGTTCTTAGGTATGGCTCCTCCCGTGCAGAGAAGCACAGCTGCCTTACCAGTGCCCGAGGACTTTAAATCGGAGCCCGTTTCACCTCAGGATTTTTCTTTCTCAAAGAATGGTCTGTTAAGTCGATTGCTAAGACAGAATCAAGAGAGTTACCTGGCAGATGATCTGGACAATAGTCACAGAAATAGTGAACTGACACTCCTAGAATCAAAGAATCTTTGCATGGTTCCTAAGAAAAGGAAGCTTTACACGGAGCCTTTAGAAAATCCGTTTAAAAAGATGAAAAATAACGTAGTCGATGCTGCAAACAGTCACAGTGCTTCAGAAGTGTTGTATGGGTCCTTGCTTAACCAGCAAGAGCTGAAATTTAACAAAAGTGATCTTGAATTTAAATATCCTGCCAGCCATGGTTCAGCCAGCGATGGTGAACATAGGAGTTGGGCCAGAGAGAGCAAAAGCTTCAATGTTCTGAAACAGCTGCTTCTCTCAGAAAACTGTGTAAGAGATTTGTCCCAGCACAGGAGTAACTCTGTTGTCGAGAGTAAAAAGAAAGGACACAAAAATCCTGTGACCAACAGCAAGCCTGAATTCAGCATTTCTTCTTTAAATGGACTGATGTACAGCTCCCCTCAGCCGAGCAGTTGCATGGATAGCAGGACATTTCCATACCCAGGGGGAGTAAAAACTCCCATGAGCCCTTCTTTTCCTGAGCACATGGGCTGTGCAGGGTCTAGACCAGAATCTGGGCTTTCGAATGGGTGTTCCATGACCAGTGAGAAGGGACCCATTAAGTGGGTTATCACAGATGCAGATAAGAATGAGTATGAAAAAGACTGTCCCAGACTGACCAAAACTAACCCAATACTGTATTACATGCTTCAGAAGGGAGGCAGTTCTGTTACCAGTCGAGAAACACAGGACAAGGACATTTGGAGGGAGCCCTCATCTGCTGAAAGCGTCTCACAGGTTACAATCAAAGAAGAGTTACTTCCTGCTGCAGAAACTAAAGCTTCTTTCTTTAATCTCAGAAGCCCTTACAATAGCCATATGGGAAGTAATGCCTCTCGCCCACACAGCGCAAATGGAGAAGTTTATGGACTTCTGGGAAACGTGCTAACAATAAAAAAAGAATCAGAATAAAATGTACCTGCCATCCAGCTTTGGATCTTTTTAAAACTAATTAGTATGAACTTGAGATCTGTATAAATAAGAGCATGATTTGAGAAAAGCATGGTATAATTGAAACTTTTTTCATTTTGAAAAGTATTGGTTACTGGTGATGTTTAAATATGCATACTACTTTTTGCTTTACGTTAGATGTCATGAGGAAACTACTGAACTAGCAATTGGTTGTTTAACACTCTGTATGCATCAGACAACAACTGTGAGTAGCCTATGAATGAAATTCTTTTATAATCACAAATAATAGGCATAAATGAAAATGTAAATCTCCATCCATAGTGGATTAATGCATTTTACTGCCTTTATTAGGGTACATTATTTTGCTTTGCAGAAGTCAGTCTACATAACACATGTGTTTTTAAGTCCAAATTGTTAAATAACTCTTTAAATGTTAATTATTGAATAAAAATACCTAATTCACTTCTCATTATCCGATTCAAAAATAAAATAGAAAAAATATGCTTACATTTTTCACTTTTGCTAAAAAAAAAATTATTTTTAACTCTTGGAAGGGGTTTTGTGGTTCCCAATGTGTCTACCCCACCCCAGTCCTTTTCAATACCTAATTCTTTAAACCTTGTACTACTTAGTAAAAATTGATTACAACTGATGGAAGTTTGATAGATCCTTAAAAACAAAAAAAAGGCAGATTTCCATTTTTGTATTTTAACTACTTTACTAAATTAATATTCCTCCTTTTACAGAATTAGGAAGTTAACATTTATCTTCAGGTGGTTTCCTGAATAGTTGAATATTTAAGAAGTTGTTTTTAACAGAAGCAAAATGGCTTTTCTTTGGACAATTTTCACCATCTCTTGTAAAACTTACTTCTCACCATTTCTGTGGTACCTGTGAGTCTTATGACCAGGGTTTCTTAAAAGCTGGACTCAGACCACCTGCATTCGAATCATCTGGAGCACTTGTTTTAAAATGCAGATTCCTAGACGGCATCTCAGATCTACAGAACAACAATCTGTGCTAAGTGGACCTGGGAATCTCCCATCTGCATCTTAACACACTCCCCAGATGTTTCTTCTGCATGTTGAAGTTTGAGAACCATTGCTTATGACTTTTCTCAGAACACAGGATTGTAAAAAAAACAAAAAACCAAAAAAAAAAAAAAAAAAAACCCTATTTGATGCCTATATTTTCCCCAGTACAGTTATACATCAACCCAAAATTTGCAATATTGTAGTTCATATATAACCGCTATGTCTTTGGAAATCGGGTTCAGAATACTTTTTATGACAAAAAAAAATTGGGTGGAGGGGACAACTTTCATATCTGGCTCAACATCTCAGGAAAATCTGTGATTATTTATGTGTTCTAATGAGTAACATCTACTTAATTAGCCTTAGGGATGGAATAACAGGGCCACTTACCAAACTCAGGTGATTCCAGGATGGTTTGGACACTTCTCCTGAATACATCCTTAATTTCTATTAAAATCATTGTCCTAGGAACATTGCTGACAAAGGTGAAAATACTTATTTCAAACCCACGAATGGCACTAAACTCAGATTGACTAACAGAAAAGTAGAAAAGGCATGGCGTGACAGGAGTTGTACACAACCACTCCATTGGATCTATTATTTTAAAATAGTAATTAAAAGTAAACACGGGTGTTATCTTGGAAGAACTTACTATTGAGCCACATGGGGTTTTGATCTTGAAACGAATCCATATGTTTAAGTGCAGTTTTTACAGTCCACCATTCATTCACTAGATATTTTTGTTTTTAAAAGTGAACCAGGTTTGCAACTGACCTATCAAAAAATCGTTACATAATCAACTATTAATTAGAAGGATATCTATTTGAAGTTGTTCTACTTGAAGTTGTTTCTAAGATTTTTATATTAAAAATGGGCGTTATTTCCTAATATGATCCAAAACCCTAAGTGATTATTTTTTCTCAAAATGATTTGTAAATAGTTACTGGATATATTATAAAACAGTAGTCAAGAGTGAATATTATGCTACATCATGGAGAGATGAAGGCATATGCTTATTCTGAAATGGAAATTCCACTGGCCAGTGAATATATTCTACTCCATCCCATATTTACTCTGTGACAATCTTGTGACAATATAAATGAGCTTTTAAGCAAGTCATTTTTTTCCTGCCATTATGAAAAGTCTGGAGCCTTAGAGGTAGGTTAGAAAAATCGTTGGTATTCCCTTTTGATTAGGGGAAAAGAGGCTTTTACAAAGGAGTGAAATTTAGGTCAAGGAAAAGGACATCAAGGGCCAGCATTGCTACATTTTTGTTTGTTTCTTTGGTTGGTTGGTTTTGTTATCATTATTAACAGTTAAAGGGATGAGGGTATATAATACGTAGATAAACATGACCACAAGAATGATGTTCTGATGTACTGGAGAATGTCCCCAATTTTGAGTTTAGGGTGATTTTAAAGAAGAGTGGTGAGAAAGGGCATACATCCATATCCACTTTGTTTATGCATATGTAGATACAAGGATGCACATACACACATTTTCAAGGACTATTTTAGATATCTAGACAATTTCTTCTTAATGAAGTCGTTTGTGAAAGGGTACTACAGCTCTCATTGGCATCAGTAAGGTAGCATTACCTGTTTATTCTCTGGTACATCTTACAGAGGAGTAAACTGGTGAGAATATATATTTTATATATATATATATATATATAATATGTATATATATATATATTGACTTGTTACATGAAGATGTTAAAATCAGTTTTTAAAGGTGATGTAAATAGTGATTTCCTTAATGAAAAATACATATTTTGTATTGTTCTAATGCAACAGAAAAGCCTTTTAATCTCTTTGGTTTCTGTATATTCCATGTATAAGTGTAAATATAATCAGACAGGCTTAAAAATTGTGCATGTGTGTATACAGTTGCAAGTCTGGACAAATGTATAGAATAAACCCTTTATTTAAGTTGTGATTACCTGCTGCATGAAAAGTGCATGGGGGACCCTGTGCGTCTGTGCATTTGGCAAAATGTCTTAACAAGTCAGATCAGATGTCCGTCCCAACAGGACAGTATTCCATTTCCGGACATGACTTCTGTGGTTTAAGCTTTGTGAAAGAATGTGCTTTGAATCCAAGGGTCTTAAAACTTTTTAAAATCAAGTCAACCACTTTTCAACATAAAGAGTTCAGACAACTACTTTCATGAATTTTTTAATCCCATTGGAAATGTAACATTATACCAAGAGTGTTCCAGTATACTGGAATACAGGCACATTACCATTCATGATATGAATTCTGGGGTTTACACAACCAATTTTGATGCAATCTGCTTAGTAATATAATTTGTCATTTTTATTAGAAATTTAATTTCTTCATGTGATGTCATGAAACTGTACATACTGCAGTGTGAATTTTTTGTTTTGTTTTTTAATCTTTTAGTGTTTACTTCCTGCAGTGAATTTGAATAAATGAGAAAAAATGCATTGTCTTTGGTTTGAAATGACTGTTATTTTGTGGGCTTTCTCTGGTTTTTAGGTTTTCCATAAATATAAAAGTCTCTGGTTATGAAAATAGCAAGTCTTCAAGGATGCTTTGCCCTTCTTAGAAAAATTAAGGTGGGGGGTGGGGAGGGGTGCGGCGAAGAAGAAGGTGGCCAGCAACTTAGTGTATCTAGAGGCAGAACAATTAAAGCATCTCTCAAAAAGATAGTCAGCTTACCTGGCCTCAATTCTGTTATTTGGTGTATAACTGAATGATCACTGTAGATTTTAAAAGGGAGAACGAATTTGTACAATGTTAAAAAATAAAGACTTGATGAATATTTGTTTTAAATTAAGATTTTATTAGAAGGTTTTTATCTAGTTTTCAGTGAGTTATGTTTATTTTAAAATTAAAATGGTCTTCAGTCACATTCCAAAAAATGAAGGTATATGTGTGTACACATGCATATATATATATATAATATAGGCATAGGTAATGAGCAATTGACAATGATAAGTGAAATACATATGTAATAAATAATAGAGACCAATTTTTTTTACGGAAAAAAAAAAAAACAATTTTTGTGAACTGACAGCCTGGGAACTTTTATTTTACAAATATGTTATTAATGATAATTTAGGAAGAAGGCATTTTCCCAAAATGAGTTTATATTTTCTGTCACTAAAATAAGTCTATTACAATAGTGAAAATTTTGCAGGTTCTCTCCTAACAGGTTTATAAACGTTGTCTAAAACATAACCGAGTAGCAGAAATACATTCAACTCTTCTACATTATTAAAATACTGAAAAAGTTAACACTTTGCTATAACATACAGACACCATCTTTAGAGTCAGAGATGTGCAACCATGTTTTGTTTGATCTATTGATTTATATTGTGAAAATACATAACAGGTGCACAGAGTAATTGCCTAGTAAGGGATTTTTTTCAAGTTTACCTATTTATTTATTTACGTAGTCTCTAAGCCCAATGTGAGGCTTGAACCCATGACCCCGAGATCAAGAGTTGCATATTCTTCTGACTGAGCCAGCCAGGCACCCCAAGGGATTTTTAAGAAGAGAACCAGTTAGGTCTTGACTACAAGATAGTGCCAGTGATTTAAATGTGGAGAGTCTTTAATAATCAAAGTTTTTTCTACTACTGGTATCACTAAACTGTGACCTATTTGGTTATTAAAAATGGGTTTTGGGGCGCCTGGGTGGCGCAGTCGGTTAAGCGTCCGACTTCAGCCAGGTCACAATCTCGCAGTCCGTGAGTTTGAGCCCCGCGTCGGGCTCTGGGCTGATGGCTCGGAGCCTGGAGCCTGTTTCCGATTCTGTGTCTCCCTCTCTCTCTGCCCCTCCCCCCGTTCATGCTCTGTCTCTCTCTGTCCCAAAAATAAATAAACGTTGAAAAAAAAAAAAATTTTTAATGGGTTTTAAATATTTGTTATTAAGCATGTCACTTTTTGTTTATTCCATGAAACTTAGAGGAGTATCTGACACCAGCACCTTGTAGGGTTGGTGGAGGAATCTATTGGTATTATTTAGCATTATCTTCTTTCTACATTTCTCTAAATGGTCCAGGACTATTTACAACATTTTAAAGATGCCATGTTATGGGTAAGTTTTGAAAAACCAGAATTAATGTACTCTTTTGAGTTGTAGCGGAATAATTGGAAATAAAATTCAAATCTTATAAATGTCAGCCCTGGGGAAATGCTGCTGCACATAAGATGTCGTCTTTGAGTAGCTAACAGGAAATATAAAAAACCTGAATTTTAAACTAGTGTACTTCTGCAGTCAGTCAGAGGAAGAGGATTTTTGAGCCATTCCAAGCAGTCTTTTTATAGCATTTTGTTGACACAAATACTTAGACAAATTCTGTCCTCCAATCTTTGCTTTTACCAAGCTTCACTGGTAGGTGCTCTAAACTTTGAGAAAAATTCATGTGGACTGTGTTTTACTCATTTTTGCTGATAGAGCATTCACCTGTGGAATCACTTCTGGAAAGGAAGTGGTCTAACACGTGTGGATGTCATAGCCTATAGTTTTGAAAACCACCAACAGGACCACAAAGGAGAGCCGAAGTGCCAGTCCACCGTATGAGATTGAATTTTCCCTTAGCTAATTAATATGAAATGGTAATATAAAGATAAAACAGTAAGATGACTTTCTTGTAATTAGAAAACCACCCCTTTCTCCTGCGACTGAATGGGTTGCCTGTGGCAGCCATTATAGCTCATCTTTTCATAAGCAAGCTGCAAATCCTTGTAAGACTATTTGCACCCCATTGGATGTGCCAGCTAGCCTTGCTACATCTAGTAGTGTGCTCTCTGACTTCCGGCTCTGCCTGCATTTTCACACTTTTAGCTCATTGTCCTACCACCTGACACCTTCCTGCCCACCATCACCAAACATTCCAATGTCCATACCTTCCCAAGAATAATTCACTATTTCCTGAGCACATCCGCCTTCTTGGCATCAATGCCTTCAATCATATAACATTGTCTGCCTAAAATACTTCCTTCCTTTCCCTCTCGTTCCCAATCCCAGCCTTGTAAACTTATATTTGTCTTTAAAACAATAAATAATTACCTGCTGAAGGAAGCTCTTCTTCTGTGATTCCTTTAGGGCAGAGTGTTCAGCCCTCCATAATCCCATAATGCTTTGTGTAGACCTCTTTTATTGCACTCATTAGAGTAGTTAACAACTTATCTTGTATTCCTTCTGAAGTCAAGAAGTGTGTCTTCTAAATTTTACATTCAGTGGCAAGTCCAAATCCTAATAGATGGCAGTTACTCAATAAATTATGCCCAGTCGGAAAATGAACAGAAGGTGATCTCTTCACACACAAAAAATGAAAGGCTTCCTCCCCTCACTGGTCTGGGACATGAACAAAGTCATTTATGTGGTAGGAACACGTCCATTTCCCTGAAGAACTGGCCAGCCTCCTCTAGCCCTAGAGCTAGTGATCTCTGTGGTCCAACCCAGGCATCCTCCCTTCTCCCTTCTCTAATCTACAGAAATTTGTTCTGCTATGAAATTCCTAATAAGAGGAGCTGGTCCTTGAAAGGAGAATGGAAACTTTGGGGGTTTTGCCAGTAAAAGTCTAATTACCTGTTGTACCATATTTTCCTACAAATAGCCGTGAGCATCTTAGAAGTCTTGCCTTTTAGCAAAGAAACTATCAACTCTTCAAACACCATGGTGCTGAGATAGGCCTTGGGCAAGAGTTCATGGCCTCTCCTGAGAATCATGAACATGTTTATGTTCCAGAGGGCTACCTTTGTCTGAACTATCCAAAACCAAACTCAGGCAGAACATGCTGTCTTGATAAGTGTGGCACAAGTAACTCCTTGATGATAAGACCTTCAACCAGGGTAGGAGCTGGAATTAACATTAAGCTATTTTAGATTCTAAAGGAAATCTGGGTCTGTGTGGTGTAGAAATGCAAAAAAAAAAAAAAACCAGTGCCACATACGAACTAGTGCACTAGAATGAATATTCATTCATCAGAGGACTTTGATGGCGCTTAGCTATAAGACCAAATGGCCAGGTTCTAAGAGTTGTTAGAAAAGTAAAACATTCAGTAATTAGTTAGGTGCTGAGTAAAGATGTGTTAAATTGATGTAAAAGCAGAAGCTCATTTCATATGTGTGGAATTGGGCAGAAAGATCTAATTTCCTTACTGTCTTACGTAAAATTAATGTAATAAACATTTTAATTTTTAATTATCGCATTTTATTCAGAAAAACTACACTTCCTGTCCCCGGCCCCAAGAGAAGAAATAAGGTCTTAGTTGAAATCGTGCTTTGTTACATGTCCAAATGGCCTTAAGGAAAAGCAAACTAGTATTAAAGATGAAGTGAGCACACTAAAGTTATAGTCCAGGACTCTCTTTTGCTCCAAGTTGTAAATGATAGTAGTCTGAGGAAGGTTCTGAGAAGCCAAGGGTCTTGGAATAGTCAAAGTGCAACTTTCTAAAATAATGATGACCTTGATGCCAGTAGGTGAGTGGGATCCTAAGGTACTTAGAAGCTGCTTCTGATCATCACCAAGCAAACTCACTCAAGCAGGATTACAGGCCAGAGCATCCTATGTATCAGATTGCTTTCTCAATCTCTCTCTCGTCGCCCTCTGTTCAAAATATAATAGATTTATGGAGATATAATTCCCCCCATATAAAGTATATAATTCAATGATTTCAATGATTTTTAGTATATTCATAGAGTCACTATAATCTCTAGGAACATTTTCCTCACTCCCAAAAGAAATTGCACTTTTTCCTATTGTCTTTGATAACCACTAATCTAGTTTCTGTCTCTGTAGATTCATATAGTCTGGACATTTCATATAAATGGAATCATATATGATCTTTCGTGAATGGCTTCTTTCACTTAGCTTAGTATTTCCAAGGTTTATCCATGTTGTAGCATGTATCAGCACTTAGATATTTTTTTATTGCTGAATAATTTCCCATGGTATGCATGCCACACTTTACTTAGCAACTTACCAGTTAAGGGATATCTGAGTTATTTTCATTTTTAGCTGTTATGAATAACCGTGCTATGCTCTTTGTTGTTTTAGTCACTCTTCAGAAAGAAAACGCAAAACTAACAAAAATTTGGTTCAATATTGCCACACATGCACTCGGACAGTATAAAGTTTATCGACTGTAAATGTGTGGGTTGATTTCTGGACTCTCAATTCTATTCCGTTGATTTATATGATTATTCTATGCCAGTGCCGCACCATCTTGATTATTGTAGCTTTGTAGTCATTTTTGAAACCAGAAAGTGTGAGTTCTCCAAATTTGTTCTTCTTTTTTCAAGATTGTTTTGGCTATTGTTGGTTTCGTAAATTTATATATTCAAATTTTAGAATAAGACTATCAATTTCTGCAAAAATGATTGGTGGGATTTTGATGGGGATTGTATTGAATGTATAGATCAGTTTTGAGAGTATTGTTATTTTAACAAGATCAATCCATCCAATCCATGAACATGGAATGTTTTCATATATTGCTCGGCTTTAATTTCTTTCAACACAGGCACCCTAGGTTGATGGCTGTAGCAGGCTCTCTCTTTGACTGTCTTTTTCCCTGATCTGTTAAACTGTCTATTTCTTTTGGTGTCACACCCAGCTGTTAGGCTCCACTAATTGCCTGATCCTTGCTCTATTGTTTTTGACAATGCCCTGAGGCATAAATAGCTCCATTGTCTGATCTAATTAAATTTGGGTCCTTTTGCAAGAGTAGTTTTTGAGGCCAGTCTTTGAGATTTGTTCTGTTCCCAGGAGGGCTCTTCTACAGTCTCTTTCCCTGATTCTCTCTGGTAAATAGCTGGCCTATGGTTTAGCTTCCTGTTCAAGGAGCTACTAGCCACCCATCAATTGCTTACCACCAAAATCCTCATTATTTTCAAGAGCACATTAGGCTTGAACTTCCTCAACTCTATTCTAAATGGAGACTTTCAGAACTCTCTGTCCTTATGGCTTGCCTCCTCCCCTAGGCAAAATTTCTGAGCCATTGTTCCGTTGCTAGAGCAGAGGTAGTGGCTTGCTTCTCTCAGTTAACACTCCAGATTTATAAGCAGGGTGCTGGGTGGAGATGATAGCTTCTAGTCTTCTCAGTTCGCCATTTCTGGTGAGAAACCTCTAACCCTATGATCAAGCCAGGATTGGGGCAACCAAAGCCAACCATTCCTGGCCTGCCACACTGAGGGCAGACTGGCTGCCCTTAGAGTGGAATCTGGGTAGAGGAAGACAGCCCTTGACTTTTGGTATTCACCTGAAATTTAGCTGTTGAAACACAGAGCTTTGCAGAAGACGAGAAATGCTGGTGGCCTGGCCCTTCCAAGGAAGTAAACCTTTAACTAGGAGCTGGGGAGAGGGATCCTCATCTTCTCAGCCACACCCACCTTGAGTGGAGTTTCCATTAAACTGTGGCAGGGAAAAAGGAGCAGGCCATAGCTCAAATGTCATAGACTCTCACTGTTCTTACCAAGATTTAACAGAGATTTTCCTGCATAAATGTCTTCTTCATTTGCTCTATGCCCTTAGGAAAATTTTCAGAGTAATTAAAAAAAATGTCTTTGGTGATGTTGTTTTGCTGGGGAGTGGGTTTGTAGAGCTCCTTATGCTTCCATTTTCAAAGTGGATCCTTCCTACGTACCTTATTATATCTAATGACTAAATTCTAATGACTAAATAAATGCATTCAAAGCCACATTCCTCCATGGTCACCTGCTTGAACAACGTTGTGCTGCAGCATTATTTCTATCCATAAGATGGCACGTTTCTGGCACATACTGTTTTGAAAGACTCTTTTTTCCTCACTCTCATTAACCATAGTTTGCCTAAATCTGTTCATATTTCATTAAGAATCACTTTTTTTTTTTTCATATCCCACCAGGATAACTTTTAGTTTCATCACTTCTTGCCCATCAAATGTTCCACAGTTGAACCCACCAGACCAAGCTCAATGCGACAACAACCTGCCATCACTTACATATTCAATTTGTAATAGTTCAAATGGCTCTTTGGAATTTAAATCAGTAAAATTATTCTTAACTTTTCTTTTTTTTTTTCTTTTTTTACTTAGTTTTTTTGAGCAGCTTCAGGTTTACAGAATTGAGCAGAAAGAAAGTACAGACTTTTCCCCCTACCACCATACCACCCCTCCCTCACTCAGTTTCCCTTATTATTAACACCTTGTATTAGTTAGCGTGGCACATTTTTACAACTGATGAGATAACATTGATACATTATTAACTAAAGTTCATAGTTTGCACTGGGGTTCACTCTTTGTATTATACCTTCTGTGTGTTTAACAAATGTATCATGACATGTAGCCACTGTAATATCATACAGAATAGTTTCACTGCCTTACAATTTCCCTATACTGTTCACCCCTCTCATCCACCTTTGCTTCCATCCCGACTTCTCCCCAGCCCCTGACAACCAATGATCACTTTATCATCTCCATAATTTTGTCTTCTCCAGAATGTCATAAAATTGGAATCGTATAGTATATAGCCTTCTTGGATTGGCTTCTCTCACTTAGCAATATGCATTTAAGTTTCCTTTGTGTCTTTTTGCAGCTTGATAGCTCATTTCTTTTTATTGCTGAATAATATTGCATTGTATGTAGGTATCTCCATTTGTTTATCCATTCACTTATCGAAGGGCGTCTTGGTTGCTTCCAAAGTTTTAACAATTATGAATAAAGCTGCTATAAACACCAATGCGCAGGTTTTTGTGTGCACATAAGTTTTCTTTCTTTTGTTTTCAGGATGTGCTTTCAGAGGTAGAGCTTACCATCTGGTAATTCAAATTTCCTACCATTCTTGTGCTCCCAAAGTGCTTAACCATCAGTTCCAAGTCCACCAATTTCATTGGATGTATCAGTTGGGTAGGCTGAGTTATGTTGCAGTATCACACGACCTAAACTCTGAGTGACTGAAAAGCACAAAGGTTTATTTCATATGCTTGCTATATGTCTGACTTGAGTTGGCACAAGCCTCTTTTTGTGGGACCCACACTGGTGGAGCCTTCACTATCTGAAGAGGTCACTAGTTGCCATGCTAAAGAACAAGGTGAACTGAGTACCGACTTCTAAAAGATCTAACACCTCCCATTACATGAAACAGAAGTTTGGTCAGTTTAACTTCACGGATGTAGGAAATGCATTACATCATGTGCCTAGAAGAAAATGAATCCGAAATATTGATGAGCATTCAGCAATACCAACTTTTATTTTTCAATTTGTGTGAGCATAGAACAATTATCTTTTGATCACTAAAGTCCACTATATTTTAATGTTTACCTTCCCTCTCCAGACTATAGACAATAGGCAAGAAGCTACCACTAACTAGACTTAAGGGATCACACAACATTTACTAACCCAAAAGAAAGGGTTCAGGTGGTATCTGAAGCTTCTATAGGCTGACTGTAAGGAAGCCAGCAAGAGCCTGAGCGTGATTGATAGAGTTGGAACTACCAACATCATAAGACTCAAAATGATCGAGGATGAGTTCTTTTCACCAGGGCTCAGCGTAACAACGGAGAAACGATCGCGTGCGGTGTCACATAACTGTATATTCATACACGCTTATTGATCTTATTATTTCAGTTTGTTTATATGATTAAAGCTTTTCTTCTCTTTCCAAAATGGGATATTCCATTTGACTCTAAACACATCTTGAAGCAAATATTAATTCAAAAGACAGCTTGGGTTTAGGCCATCACAAATTCATTTAATTGTTCTTGAATCCTTAAGTTAGATACATGACTTGTTTGTTTGTTTGTTTGTTTGTTTACAAGATTTGCCGACAATTTCTTACTTACCAGCACCCACCTCATGGGAATCCTCTATTTATGAAAAACTCCTAGAACTGGATACTCCTTTACCAGTCCATCCCCAGAAACTTCTCTTCCTTACAGAAGCTCCTTGTGATTAAATTTAGGATTTGGAGATGAAAAGATTATCACAAATTATCCAGATGCATATTAAATATAATCACAAGAGTTCCTTTTTTTAAAAAGTATTTATTTATTTATTTATTTATTTATTTATTTATTTATTTAGAGCAAACTCGAATGGGGGGGGGGGGGAAGAGAGGGGAGAGAAAGAATCCCAAGCAGGCTCCAAGTTGGAAGCACAGAGCCCGATGTGGGGCTCAAAACCACCAACCGTGAGTTCGTGACCTGAGCTGAAGTGGACGCTTAACCAACTGAGCCACCCAAGAGTTCTTATAGGTGAGAAGCAGAGGGGACATTTGACACAGCCAGAAGAAGAGAAGGCAATGTGACTGTGGAGGCAGAGACCGGCATGTTGCAGCCACAGACCAACGTCTGCCGGCAGCTACCAGGAGCTGGAAGAAACAAGGAATAGATTCTTCCCTAGAACCTCTGAAGGGATGGTGGCCCTGCTAACACCTTAATTTTGGCCCAGGAAAACTGATTTTGAACTTCTGATCTCCAGAACGGTACGAGAATAAGTTACTGTTGTTTGAAGTCACCAAGTTTGTGGTGATTGGTAACAACAGCCCTAGAAGATTTATATATCGCCTGCTGCTGCAGAGGAAATAAATGACATTACAAAGAAATCCATTTTAATGTTCCCCAAATATCTTCCCAGGGTAGGTGCAGGCTCCAGTAAACATGCACAAAATACATTAGAGATCTTTGTCTTTTTTTATGTGTTAAGTATCAAGTATTTATTGTCCTGTGGAGGGTAATAAAGCAAAGATAAGATTCTCGTGTTTGAGGTATATATATATTCTAAGTTGGACACACACACACACACACACACACACACACACACTCACCTGGAGCAGAGTACAGAGCCCTGTGTTTTCTCAAAGTCCACCTTGAGGGACACACTTTGAAATATATCAGAATTCAGAGCACAGAAACATGAACGTGTAGTTTGAATCCTCCCCCTTTGGAGATATAATTGCAGTCATGGAAAGGAAAACAACAAGGAGTCACAGATAATAGGGCCCCAAAGATCTCAAAGAAATAGGTTAATCTCACTGTGGATCCTAACATGTCATAAAACATCAGCGTGCACTAGCTTCTCTTTCCCTTCCTTGGTTAAAAATGTCCCTTTATTGTCAAGGTCTAAAAAAAGGCAAGACATAACAAATGAATCCGCAGTGATGTTTGAAAAATATGCCCTGACACATTTGGAACATACCCACTGCTCAAAATCTGCCGGCTAAGAGAAGCTGATTAGAACCCCTGATGGCCCGTGGGGAGCCCCGTCCAGGTGCCTGCTACCTGCTGCTGTCCACCCTGCCTTGGGCCAGCATGGAGCCAGAGTATCCGGTTGCCTCTCATCTTTATGTAAACACCAGACCAGGAGGCAGCCACTGCTTTTGATATAAACATGAAGGGAAGGTTGTGCTAGCTGGGGAATCGATGAGGCCCCTCTCTTCCTCTTCCTTGGCATTAGACTTCAGTTGGGCCTCTCCAGTGATGAAAACATCTTTTTCCTTACGAAGGGCCTTGACGTCAGTAGTTTTTGTGTATCTCTTCATTTGAAATCAGAAAAGATTCTTTCTACACATTCTCCCTGACAGCTCAGAACCAAGAGAGACTTAAAATGATCATCTCTGTTGGTACGTGGATTTGAAACTGAAAGGACAATTCTAAAATTGGCCAGAAGCCTCGTAGGCCATCCCCACGTGGTGGATTTTAAACGTATTTACCATCCACATTTCCTTCCTGAGGGTGGGAAAAAACCTGCCAGAGTTCATTCAGCATGTATCATTTTTTATACTACAATATATTCTGAAATAAATCATTAATGTGATTATGAATAATAAAAGTTTTCTAGGAATGAAATAAGTCAAAATGGAACATTTGATGCTGTAAGCCATAGACAAAGCAGCCATCATCCACAGTGTAGAGAAATTCTTATCAGGGGAAAAATGGTTCATACGTATATTTATTCACTTAACAAAACATTTATTAGTGCCCACTCTCTAACATCACTGTGTAAGCTGCTAGAAAAGTAATGAGGAATGAGAGATCTTGTGTCTGCTCTTAAGGAATTTAAAGTCTAATTATTTTAAACACTAACAGGAGAGAGACACTGCAGTTACCACTTGGATAGAAAAACATCTAACTCAAACTTGACTGGTCATCAGGACTTGCAGAGGAAATAATGTTTCCCTTGGAGCTTAGATGATGGAAACATCACGAGCAGTGGCTTGGAGGTAGGAGATAACTTGAAATATATTAAAATACTAAAATAGGATCACAGTAGCTGAGAGATGAAACTCTAAAGGGACAATGGGACCCCTTCATATGGATCTTGTAAATAAAGACACTGGAGGTTATTAAATGATCTTAAGCAGGTTAATGACGTGATCCAATTTACCTTAAGAGCTCTGTGTCTACAAGGTACAAGATGGCTGTCAGAGCTATTTCAGGGAGAGGCGATAGAGACCTAGATAATGGTGGGGATAGTGAGGAAGCAGCTAAGTGGCTGCTCCAACAGATTCTTAGGAGAGGTATTTGTCAGCCTTAGTGATTGAGTAGGCGTGGTGTGAGAGGGGAGAAGGCTAAACCGAGGACGACTCCTAGATTTCCAGACTTCACCAAGCAGCAGGTGAAGTTCATGGGCTCAGTTTTGGACAAATGCATCAGATATCTAAGCTATGTTTGAGGAAAGATGTTCAGCGGAGAGTCAGACAAACGAATTCCTTCAGGAGCGAGATTCAGGCTGTAGGTATAGATTTCAGAGTTGTCAGCGTGCAGTTGATAACTGAAGCTACTGGAGCCGAAGAGGGTGCTCGGGGAAACTTGTACATTAAGACAAGATGAACACCTGGGACAGAACCTGAGAAATATGATGTTTTCACCAACGAGAAGAAGAGAATCCTGCAAAAGAAACTACTAGGTAGGAGAAAAACTGGGAGAGGCCGAAAGAGAAGAGCATTTGAAGAAGGATGTCACGGTCACAAATGCTGAACGTCGCCTTGATCGGTACCCAGTGTACTTAATACAGGGGCAGAGTCCCTGTTTCATATGGTGAAATAAGTTTTAGCCATCATCGTGTAAGATCATAATCATCTGTATTTTATTGATTTGCTCTTTAAGTTTAAAATGAGCACAGTTTTAAAAGAATAAATTGTAATTTATAGGTACTATTCAAACTCAGTAAACTATTTCATAAAATTTGTATGTACCAAGCAAATAGCACCTCAAAGTTCACACTCTGTGCCGCTGTTTTCAATTTTATTTTATTTTAAAGATTTCCTTTTTTTTAAAGTTACCTCTACACCCCTACCGCGCCCCCCCCCCCACCCCCAACGTGGGGCTTGAATTCACAATACCAAGATCCAGAGTGCATGTTCTACCACTTAGCCAGCCAGGTCCACCCCTATTTTAAATACAAATAAAAACTCCTAAGATGTGTTGACGTTAAATGCCAGAATTAAAATAACTCAATTTCTGTGTCTTTGTTTTTACAATCTCTGTGTTGTGACGGCTTATTTTGAAGCTACTGATTAAACATGGGAATAGGTACACCGTATGGTTGGAGACACAAACCATGCCCAAAGCAAGCCTGAATGGTTTGGAATCATTATGGATTTACTCTTGAAATGAATATATGTAGCTGAGTCCCTATGTGTCTGAGGTGAACTGGATAACTGCAGACTCGTGAAATTAACTTTCACGTAGAATATGATATTTGTTAAAAGATAATTAATAAAAGCATGCTTATTTTAATGTTGCATAATATGCATTTGTACAGACAATATGCCCATCCTAATATACATGTACAGTGGCTCAGTAGGTTAAGCTTCTGACTCTTGATTTCTGTTCAGGTCTTGATTTCACAGTTCGTGGAATGGAGCCCTACACTGGGCTCCACGCTGACAACACAGAACCTGCTTGGGATTCATGCTCTCCCACTCTTCTGCCCCTGCCCTTCTCACATGTGTTGAGCACTCTCTCTCAAAATGAAAAACAAATTTTAAAAATATAATATATAGGCATAGTAATAATGTATATGTTATTAAAATAAAGTAGCAACCATAGCAATTACATAGATCTTGGATCAACAAAAGAATTTTGGGAAAGAGTATTTTATACTTACGTTGTTTGGAATTGCTCGTGCATTGTGATAATAAAAAATGACAAACTTTTAAGTTTTTACTCTTTCTAAATTCCTTATAGAAAATGTACCCCTTTATCGCCTATACCCAAGATGGTCTCTATTCTCACTGCCCAGCCTTTGGTACATCACTGGCCTAGATGATAAGAAAAATGAGACCAGAAAATTACGCATGTATTCAGTCGTAAGAAGGTCATCAGTGACCTTGGCAAACAGTGTCAGAGGAGCAGTGGGAGGGAAGCCATTTTACACTGGGCTGAGAAAACACTAGGTGGAGAAGCAGTTTGGACAGTGATTTACCTTACTGGTCTATTTCCTTCAACTTCCTGGTCACTTTTTACCTTTTCCCTTTCATCCCTGCCTGTGTGTCCTACTAACCTGGCAGATAGAAATTTACCAGCCTTCCCTGAGCATAGCAAGACCTGTGCTAACTTGCCCTTACATTTACCATTCCTCCTGCTTGGAATGCCTTTTCCTCCTGGTGAATTCCTTCCTTTCTCAATGTCAGTGATCCAGTGGAGCCTTCTCAAGTCCCCTAAGCAAAATTTCAGTCTGCACCACCATCTCTGTTCCCACGTACGCACTACCTAGTGTGTAAAATGTTTTGTCTTTCACATCTCTAACAGTTAACATCATGCCTGCCTGTTTCACCCATAAGGTTTGTTGGGTGGATAAGTGAGGAAAGGAAGAGTAAGTAAGAAATTAAATGAGTGAGCAAGTAACTGTGGAAATACAATTGAGGAAGACCCGAACCCTTTAGCTGTATGCGTTGTAGACCACGTGCAGGCTAAATGGGCAGGGGGCGAGGTGATGATGAGCCACCATTACAGGTGAAGTTGGTCATTGGCAGATGATTAGCTCAGTCTGACAATTGTCATCATAGTTAGTCATACTTACGTACGTACATACACATACTTAGTCAACATGTGGTCCTCGCTCAGACCCTGCAGCCCTTCCCTCTACTGGCATTTCTCTGGCCCTTCTACTGCTGTGATTCTCTGCCACCGTAACCCAGAGAAACTTTTTAAGTCTCCAGGGGAAAGGAAGTAAGCCGGACTTCTGCAAGAGCAGTTTTGTCAGCTCAATCTTAAAGATCAGTTGAGCAAAGCAGGAGTCATTGTTGCCTTAATGTGTCTGACTTGCGCAGGAAAGGCTCTGCTGCGTTTTCAAAATGAATGATTCAGGTGCATCTAAGTATTTACATTTGTTTGGGAAAGATTGAGATTTCAGAAAGTAATTTGATATGTACCTTTCCCCCAAGGCGTTAGCCTCTCTTTTCCTGTGCTTTGTTAAGTGTTCAGTGACATGAAACCAGGTGGCACTTGACACTCGAAATAACTATAAGCGGGCCATTGTTGGCTCCAAAGTCAACCGTGTTTGCCTGATGTCAGGAAGGAAAACTGGGTTGTGACTTCATTTCCTAATGCTTCAGACTTAGGGCTTCCCCCTGCCTTCCTCTTACCCCTTTCTTAGTGCTTTTTCTCATTGTTGTTAAGCTTAAAATGGGGCTTTTCGACGTCTTGAGTTCACAATGTGAACTGAGAGAGACTTGATCAGGGAACTGCTTGAGGCTGGTGTCCTGGATGTAAAATTGGGCTCTTTATTCTGAATATTTGTTTTCAGAGTGTTCCCATGGGGCTCGCCAGCCTATTTGGGCTGAAACACTCTGTCTCTCACAAAAGCCATTTAAATATTTGCAGTACGTTCTCCTCAGTGAGTTCAATTGAATGAATAGTTGAATAAATAGTAAAAGGATCAATTTCTGTGAAGGAACAGTAACATTCAATAATATCTTTTTAAGTATGGTAACCTTTATGACTTTTAAATATTAGAAAATCTTAACAACGTGTAGCTGGTGAGTGAATGCCCTTTTGATAATTGAACATTTTTCTGGGATATAAGCTCTAGATTTAACACGTGTCCAGTCAACAGTGAAAGCTATACTCAGTTGTGTAAACACTGACCTTTTCTTACCCAATTTTCCCCCTGAGTTTGTTGATACACATCTAAGCACTCTTTACAATGGCCTCTCCAAATCTTGCACAAATTTTTGTTATTTACTAGCAACTCAGCTAGAGTTGGACACAGTAAGACCAGGATGAGAATAATAAGATCTTGTTATTTGTTGATAACAAATGGCTATTTGGTGATGTTTTTCAAGGGAGGATATTCATGCTAAAATTAAATTCAGGAAATGTAATGATGTAATAGAAAGATCTTGTTGCAGTCCTGTCTTGGCCACGAAAGCTACCATGTGACTTTAGAGAAAATCCATGAACATCTCTGGGCCTCAGTTCCTTCATGATTATAATAAAATCACTGGGTTAGATCACCAGTGTTCAACTATGTTTCTAAAAGCCCCAAAGCCTTTCAGACAATGTTAAGTGAGTACCATATGGTTTGTTTTCTCTGAGATGTGTTTTTTGTTTTGTTTTGTTTTGTTTTGTTTTTTGCAGCATGTTTCTATAAAAACTGGCATAAAACTTTGCCATAATTTTATCCATTTATTTATAAATATTTATATATTTTTGTTTATAGATTTATATTTTATATAGTATTTATATGTTATCTATATTATTTTAAATATTTAATTTACTTTTTATTGATTTTTAAATTTTTAATTAATTTAGTATTTCATACTCGTGCAGTAAAACCTTGGTTTGGGAGTATAATTCATTCTGAAAACATGCTTATCATCCAAAGCACTTGTATATCAAAGCGAATTTCCCCATAAGAAAGAATGGAATCTGAGATGATTCATTCCACAACCCAAAGATATTCATATCAAAATGATGGCAATACTGTAAAATGATACAAAATAATGAAAGAAAATACAAAATATAAATGAGCAAATTGACCTGAAGTTACCTTTGAAAACCTTGATGGCTGGTGTAAGGAAGACCAGGGAGAGGAGGGTTATTGTGAATGATGACTTTCAGTATCACTGACAGAACCACTGCTATCTACTGGCTCAATGGAATCTTTTTCTGCATGGGAGCCATTGTATACACTTGCACAGATATTGACTATAATACAGGATTGAGAAACCCTTGACATATACTACATTTAATGTAAGTGGCAAGAAGGCAGCAGAGGAAAGGGTCTCTATCTGCAGGCAACCTGACCAGAATGAAGTAAAGCATCCCTAAGCTTACTCTTGGAGGGAAAAGCAAAGGACTGTCCATAGGTGCTTGGAAGTGACAAAAAATACACAAGTGTCAGTTATGGGCACCTTGCAATGTTCTAAAAAAATCACTGATTTCTGCCAAACACTGCAGCCTGAGGCGGAGCATCTGAGCATGGGAGATGGTCACCCACAATCCCAAGAGAGCGCGCGCGCGCGCGCGCGCGAGAGAGAGAGAGAGAGAGAGAGAGAGAGACAGAGAGAGAGAGAGAACCACCTTTGGCTCAGTTGTGATCATGTGACAATTTGGCGTCACATACTAGTATTGCAAGACATCACTCGTATATCAAGTTAAAATTTATTAGAAACGTTTGCTTATCTCGCAAAACACTCGCAGAACAATTTACTCACAATCCAAGGTTTTACTACATTTTATTTATTTAACATGTACACACATATATATATATATATATATAATTATATATTTATTGTCACTGTTTATGATGGAGTTGATGTTCTGACTTTTATGTCCCAACTCCATTCCCACTGTCAACCTCATGTCTTTCTGATGTGGCTTCTCCAATCCAAGGACAAACCCCAAGAACTCCCTCTTATGATACCATTATTAATTTTCAACTCATGTAAATTGTTTTATGTCTCTGAACTTCAATGAAATAAACACTTTGTGTCTTCTTTTATATAGTGTTATTCTCTGTTGTAACTTCAGACTCAGCAAGTAGATTAAAGATTTCATGTGGCAACCTCTTAGTGACCTCCCCAGTATCCCTTCCCCTTAGGCACAACTTAATGGATCCTCTGGCTATGTTCTTATCTAAAGCCAGAGATTCTTGATTGGTCTAAATCAATTATAGAAATCCTGTTTCCTTTTCTCAACTTCTCTACCACTGAGCTTCAGCCTGTGACCTAGTGAGATTAAAGCTAGTAGAAGACTACA
Source organism: Leopardus geoffroyi (assembly GCF_018350155.1). Taxonomy (NCBI): domain Eukaryota; kingdom Metazoa; phylum Chordata; class Mammalia; order Carnivora; family Felidae; genus Leopardus; species Leopardus geoffroyi. Next base: position 28,581,314 of record NC_059333.1, read on the forward strand.
GGAGAGATTAAGGGAAAGAAAGCGTTTGTTCTCTTGGAGAACTGTTCAATTTGCTTTCTCATTCTTCCTGCCTGGACCACAGATAAGAAGCCTGGAATAGCAACAGCTATATTGCAACTATGAAGCAGCCGTGAAGGAAAGACCAAGGAAATCTCAGAGACATGACCCTGACCTTGTTAAACGACAAAACAAATGACATCAATGTACCTCTGGAGTTTTTTGTTTTTTTTTTCAGGAAATTTTATTTAATTAATAGTTAGAATTTCAAATTCATTCATTCATTCAACAAATATTTATGATGTACCTATAATTTCCCAAACATAGGCATGAAACACATTAATAAACAAAGTATAAAAAGTTCCCACCCTCATGGGGCACCTGGGTGGCTCAGTCCGTTAAGCGTCCGACTTTGGCTCAGGTCATGATCTTACGGTTTGTGAGTTCCAGCCCCGTGTAGGGCTCTGTGCTGACAGCTCCGAGCCTGGAGCCTGCTTTGGATTCTGTGTCTTCTTTCTCTGCTGCTCCTCCACTTGTACTCTGTCTCTCAAAAATAAATAAACATAAAAAAAAAAAAATTAAAAAAAAAGTTCCCACCCTCACAGTTTACATTCTAGTAGGGGAGAAGAGACAGGAAATTAGCAATAGCCATAATAAATACCCTCACGCCTTTCCATATATACAATTTGGAAAATGCTACCTGTTATAGAGAAAAGAAAGAGCAGGATGTGTGGAGTAGGAAGTCCACGCTTGGGGGTCAGATGTGGTTGCACATAGGATAGAAAGAACTTAAGAAAGTGACATTTGAAGCACAAACTTGAAGGAGGTGAGACATTTAATCATATGGTCTGGGGGAAAAGCAATTCAGACATCGGGTGTGATCAGCACAAAGATTGGAAGGCAGGAGCAAGCCCAATCTGACCAAAGAACTGCAAGGAAACCAACGTGGCTAGAGTGAAGTGAGCATGGTGGACAAGTGCATGTGTGCGTGTGTGTTTGTGTGTGTGTGCGCGCGTGTGGTTGATCATGCGGAATCATGCAGTGATTGCAAAGACTGTCTTTTTTTCTGCGTGAAATGAGTAGCGATTTGAAGGGTTTGAGCAGAATTATAATATGGCCTGGCTTACATTGAACAAGATTACCTGATTTGCTCTGGTGAAAGTAAATATAGGAGAAATCAAGGGTAGAAGCAGGGAGCAGGGCTAGGAGATTAATACAGTAATCCAGAAGAGAAATGGTTCTCACTTGGATTAAGATAGCTGGAACAGAAGTGCAAGTGGAAGAAGGTTCCCTCTTCTAGATATATTTTAAAAAATTTTTTTAAATGTTTATTTATTTCTGAGACAGAGAGACAGAGCATGAGTGGGGAAGGGGCAGAGAGAGGGAGACACAAAATCTGAAGCAGGCTCCAGGCTCCGAGCTGTCAGCACAGAGCCTGACGCGGGTCCTGAACTCACAAACCATGAGATCATGACCTGAGCCAAAGTTGGTCACTCAACAGACTGAGCCACCCAGGTGCCCCTCTTCTAAATATATCTTAAAGACAGAAACAAGATTTCCTAATGGATTTGAGGAAAAATTATCAAGCTTTGTTATTATCAAGCTTTGTTATCAAGCAAAATAAACATCACAAAATAGAAAATTCTAGTTTTTATTTTTTTAATGTTATTTATTTTTGAGAGAGAGAAAGAGCATGAGTGAGGTGAGGGGGGAGCAGAGACAGAAGGAGAATCCGAAGCAGGCTCCAGGCTCTGAGCTGTTAGCACAGAGCCCAGGGCAGGGCTTGAAGTTGTGAACTGCGAGATCATGACCTGAGCCGAAGTCAGATGCTCAACTGACTGAACGACCCAGGCACCCCCAAAATTCTGGGTTTTAGTCCAGGTCAACTGAACAGAACTTTAACAATCATTTAATGAAAAAGTTTTCATCTAACATGGAAATGTAACATAGCAGGCAATACCTTATAGCCAAAAAACGTTTATTGATTTTTAAGAAGTTATCTCATTATTCACTCAATCCTAGCAAAATTACCTCATGAGTAGATAGAACTTCACATACATAAGTCTTCATTTGTTAAGGAGCAATTCCTAAATACAACGTATAAAATTAACATACAGTCCTCTTTTGTTATTCTCCTAAAACTAATTTGACTGAACCTGAATGAACTTTCAGTGGCAATAACAATTTTTTTAGACAAAATGTGGAGAAAAGTGGAAGCACTCGATTTCATAATTTCAGATGCAGAATACCTGCCACAAAATAGGTGGCAGTTGTTCAGATTTGACCTAGAAACTTTGCAGAACACCTTTGAGGATTTCTTAGCAGCCAGTTATTGGTCATCTTGGATCTTCAAGATAATGTTAAATGTGTGTGTGTGTGTGTGTGTGTGTCCAAGTTTAATGTTGAGAAATCAAATTGGGTGACCTGTCTACAAAGTATAGGTACTGATGAGACTTGGGAGCTTGTTGAAAAGACAATGCCTGGGGCGCCTGGGTGGCTCAGTCGGTTGACTGTCCGACTTCAGCCAGGTCACGATCTCGCGGTCCGTGAGTTCGAGCCCCGCGTTGGGCTCTGGGCTGATGGCTCAGAGCCTGGAGCCTGCTTCCGATTCTGTGTCTCCCTCTCTCTCTGCCCCTCCCCCATTCATGCTCTGTCTCTCTGTGTCTAAAAAATAAACATTAAAAAAAAAATTAAAAAAAAAAAAAGACAATGCCTATGTCTAGATAGCATTCTAGTTTTCCATTGTATTGTGTGAACTTTGGTTGTCAGAGGAAGGATGGTGATGTAACAGCACTTTTCTTATGTGTATCAGATACATTTATTGGCAGCTCTCAGGCTATAATGAATTAAATAAAAACCACAGGAGAAGCAAAGGTATTTGCAAGCTTTTTAAAGTTAAATCTCTTAGAAAAAAGACTCATTCTTAGATCTGTTGGGGAGAAAAAGTTTTTCTCGACCATCTCAGTGTCCCTGACTGTCTGAAAATTAAATGTACAGAGACAGCAGAACAAGAAAAGCATACACGTCTTATTGAATTTTTGCATGTACATGGGAGTCTTCACAAAATAATGAAAATCTAAGGAAGTGACTGGAGCAGAAAACTTTTACACCTTTTAGACAAAGAAACACTAAATTTGTGAACAACTGGTAAGACAGAGGGGGTTTGTGCTTGATGGTGAAGAAGTAACTAAGACGTTAAGGGTCAGTTTAACAAGTTTGTTTGTACAGATGCCTTGGTGTCTCTGGTGAGACACCTGTCTCTGGTGATAAGAATGTCTTCCTTCCTCCTGGTACAGGAAGGGTACCTTTCACATGATAGTTTTATGACCTGTTTTAGGGAAGAAGGGGCAGGGGCAGGGGGCAGGTCAGAGTGAACTTCCTCCTTCTGCCATTTTCTGAGACTCCTTCACTTAAGATACCTAATATATCAAGGTGCCAAATTTTGAGATAGCATGCCCTGAACCCTATCAGATGTTTCTCAGAAAATGCATAAATTGTAAATTAAATACTTCTGACTATTCCCCATTTAGTATTCTAAATACAAAGCTTCTTTTGAAATGCTTGGTTTTTATTTTTGTTTTTGTTTCGAATATATGTCAAATATTTTTACATTTCCGAATACTCAACAACACATATTTAAAGACCATCTACTGGGTGCTAAGTTCTGCATTATGCAATGGCGACTGAGATGGGCATGATCCCTATTCTCAAGAAATTTTTCTTATTCTATTCAAATGCCAGTGAAATTTATGGAAATGTCCACACAGTATGCAGTGAGCTGGAATATCAGGGTTTTAGATCTGGAAGAAATCCTTACAACTTACAGATGATAAAGGCGAGGCAGAAAATGGTTAAATGACTTGGCCTACATTATGAAGTAGCAGACCAAGGAAAGGATCCAGGTTTGTCAGACTTCCATGTTCCACACTCCATCACAGGGGTACAGTTGGTTGGGAAGAGAAGATGATGGGGGGAGATAGGAGAAATCTTTTAAATTAATCAGCTAATTTCCAGCAGGAAAAATACAATTTTAAAGATTAAATCAAATGAATATATAGAAATTTAAATGGATCTTGGAACTGACCCACTTATTCTGAGGACTTGTTTTAATGGTGCAACCTACCAAAAATAATGTGAATCCTGTCCAGACACGTTTCAATGCTGTGGAGCTCATACCCTGCCCTTACTCTGTCCAGATACAAGGTAAAAATTCACATTGTGGCTGCTTTTGTGGCACTGAACTGGTTCCCCTAATGGAGGTCTTAATTCTTGTCTAGTACTTAGGGACTAGACTATGGAATATGTCCTTCTGTCTTTTCACACTCTTGCTGAGAAGCAGCTTAGCTCAGTGAGAGATAGCAGAGTGGCAAGACTGTAGACCTGTCCTTGGAGTGTAAGGTTTGGCTTTCCACTTACTAGTTATATGAACTTGAATAAGTGACTTAAACTCTCTGAGCCTTAGTTTTGTGGCATAAAAAATAGGGATCATAATGCAGATGTTCTAAAGATTGAGTTAATATGCGGAAATCCCTTAGAATAGTATCTGGCACGTAGGAAGATCCAAATAATTGCTATTTTTAGAGTAACCATCACCATTTGTGTGATATGGATTGGGGCTACAATTAGATGTCAGTGAAGCAATATTGTGTGTGTGTTTGTGTATCTGTGTGTGTGTATCTGTGTGAGTGTGTGTGTGTGTGTGTGTATACATGGCACATCCAGTGCTTAAGACAAAGCAAAACTGTCCAATGTAAAGACTCCCAAAAGTATTCATTTTTTCCCCTCAATTTAAACTGATCACTTCTCCATCAGAGAACTGTTAAAAAGCAAATGCTTACTGTGTATTATTGGTCTACTTTCACAAGTTTGTGGGCCTTACATAATTCTTCTGCTTTATTAAAAAAATCAAAACCAAAACCAAACCAATGAACCCCCAAAAAACCAAAGTAGCAAGGTGTTTCAAGCATTTTATGCAGTGCTATTAAATCCAGAGTTTCTGTTTTACTTCCTCACACAGCAAGAGGTCTTCAAGTTTGGTACCGTGAAAGGTATGCTGTATCCCCCAACCCCTGTGGTTCCAAGATGGGAAGTGCCCACGCAAGTCCCCACATTCAGTCAGTCATCACCCCCTACCTGTATGCTCTTACTCTCTGAAGAAATTGTTCGCTATTATTGCAGAGGAGTGTTTGGGCATATGAGTGGGGCTCTGCTGAAGGGTCAATAGCGGCATTTCGAATCTTCCCTCTTCTTTTCAAGAACTGGATTCAGTATCTGAACAATCTTCTGTGAGAGAGGGTTTCTGTGTGCTGTTTGACTAAGCTGAGCATTTGCTCATTCTTGCAAAGTCTGTGTTGTCTGTTTTATTTAAGTAATTTCAAGCCGTTGTAGGAGAATAGCTAGAACAAAATAGGAGGTGGATTTCATCAACCTATATGTCTAGGAGGCCACTACTGATTCCTGAGATTTATGAGATTAAAACGGTTTAGGAGCTTTTGTGTTTTACCCCACACAGATTAGATAAAAATTATAGAGAAATTGGAATATTTTAATTTTGCCATTCACACTGTATGTATGAATGATATCTGTGAACATCCAGCTAATTAAGTTAAATTTACTAAAATATCAAATAACGGTCTAATGATAACTTCAAAATACACATCTGTGAAGAAGCAACCATCTCTCAAAACTTTAAAAACATTACCTTGAAGTGTGTGACTGCATCAGAAAGAGACCGCGGATATGATGTCCTTAAGTGAAAAATATCTCTGGGTGCCCCAGGGATTTGGTTTTTCTATCAAATCTGCCTTTGCCCCATCTTTCTCATGACCCTTCATGGGACCAAGTAAGGACAGACAAGCGAGTTTTGAAAGGAGCTGCATTTTATGATGTGATGCTAATGAAACTATCTGTGATACTCTATTTCTGAATTTCTTTTTCTTGTATCTACATGGACTTAAGGGAAGGCTAATTTCTACATATCAGGATACATGCTTCATCTATGAAAAGCCTGGAAAGTTTTTCAGATTGGAGTTTATACCAGAACACATGTATCGGACCTTTGCAAAATCAAGATGATGTGTTGGAGGCCAATATTCCAGTAATGACTGGAATAGGAGGTTTTTAAAAGATACTTGTCAAGTGGATGGCAGTGAAGCCACCGATTAAACTTAGTTTGAAGAAAGTTGAAGATGCATGGCAGTCTGTCCTGGGTAGACTTCATAGTCCCCTTTAGTTTCAGAGAATCGTTAGTTGTCAGGGAATTCTTGGCATTGTGACACGATGTAGCATTCATTGTAAAATAATGTACTAATAGACAAAAAACTAGAAAACATTTCAGCAAAGGTAGTGCATTCTTGGCAGAAATGACTACATTTGGCATTAACCTCAAGGGTACAAGAGGAAGATTGAAAGCATATTTACAAATTAGTATTTTTTCCAAGATCCATTTATTTTTACACTATGATTTAGAAGCTTTAACTCCTATTCTTCTAATACTCTCTTGCAATTTTCACATACTTCTTAAAGGTTATTTTTTTTCTATTTGATATTTAGGATTAAAACTACTCCCCCAGAAGAGTGAGAAACTTCATTTCCATTTTCTTCCTCACTAACTCCAGCACCTTTAATATTCGATTTAACTGAAATGTTTGCTCCGAGTGTTTATTATGCTTTGAATTTTGCACTGCATATCAACAATTATTTAGGTATTACTAGGAATGTGCCATTACTCTTGTATATTTGGGGCCACCTCATGCCCCTTTTTTGGATTCATTCCTTATTTGTTGGCGTGGATCCTCAACTAGTTTTTTCAGAGATTGCTTACCTTGGTAAACACTCTGAGGCTTTGATTTTCTGAATATTTGTTTATATTATCTTTCACTTTATGCCAGTTTGGCTGAGTATAGGATTCTAGGTTTGAAACGCTTCTTCCCTTTAATTTGGAAGATAGTAATCCCTATCTTCCAGTATTTCTTAAAAATGTTTATTTATTTTTGAGAGAGACAGTGGAGGAGGGGCAGAGAGACAGGGGGCAGTTTCTGAGGCGGGCTCTGCACTGACAGCAGAAAGCCCAATGAGGGGCTCAAACTCATAAACTGTGACACCATGACCTGAGCTGAAGTCAGACGCTTAACCAACTGAGGCACCCAGGTGCCCCCCCTATCTTCCAGTAGTGAATGATGCTCATGAGAAGTTATGCTGACGGCAGGGTGACTTTTCAGGGTTTGTTTGTTTGTTTGTTTTTTAAGTTTCCTGTTTTGCTCTCTTTTTCTTTAAGAAGATTTACGATTTTGTTAATCCTTGAAATTCTGAAATGTCACAATGAGGCATGTGGCTTTGGCTCTTTTAAAGTCTAGCTTAGCACTTTTAATTTGAAGATTCATCCTTTATTCAGACTTGAGAATTTTTTGCTTTGTATTTATTTGATCATATTCTCTGCATTTTTTCTTTTCTATTATTCTGTAATTCCTATAATCTAGATTTGGGGATTTTTAGATGTACTCTTCACATTAGTTAACTCTACACTTATTTTTTTCCCTCCTTTTATCCATATGTTCTGCTCTGTGTGAGAATGTCTCAGCTCAGTTTTTCAACCCAGTATAGTATTTTACGATATAGTATGTATTACTGCTACTGTTGTATACCTATTTAGATTTTCATTTCTGTCTTGTTTTATTCTAAGAGCTTCAGGGAATATATTTCATAGACGCACTGTTCTTTCAAGTCTTTCTAAGTATATTTATACTTATTCTGAGTCTTTCTGTTAACTCTTTCCTGGGTGGGTGGGGGGGGGGGGGAGAGTTATGGCTTAGTTCCTGTATTATTGTATTGTATAGTTCTGTATTATTGACTTCCTTTTTGTTATGGCTTAGTTTTTGTATTATTGACTTAAGATGTTTAGTGTTTCTTGGCTGCCTGTAGCTTTGATTTTGAGAATCACCGCTCATGTGCCCTTTGTATTTCTATAACCTGCCTCCAGTGTATGGGGAGGAAATATTTGGAATGGAAGCTTGTCTTCCAAATGTGAGTTTCCATCACTCCCGGAAGTGAGTTACTACTATTTGACCATTGCAAGACTTCTCCAACCCCAATACGCCTTTTTTAGCCAGCTGTTAAGGCCAATACAGCACAAAAGAAGGAGAAAGGAAGAAATTGACGAGTCTGCTGCTCCAAATGCAGCTCTCCAATTAAATCCCCTTTTAAATGCCCAGGGTTTTCCCTTAATTCTTGCAATGTTGACACTGGGCTTAGAGACTTTCAAACTTCCACAGCAGGCTTCTTCTACATGTGTTACAGCCCATCATTTCCTTCAGTTCTGTTTTGTTAAAGATCTGATTGTATATGCTGTGTCTCAGAAATTCCAAAACTTTGTGGTTCATTGATTCTATTTTTAATACTTTAAAAGATATTTTCTACACTTGTACTTTTTGTTCTTATTTTGTGTGTTTTGGGGTAAGGGAGTGATAATAATGGTATACTACGTCTCTCCTAAATAACAAATCATTCTTACAAGAAGAGCTTATGAAAGTACAATTATTTTCCTCAAGTTCAGAGGAAGGCTTCTTACCCAAGAGTTTATTTGCTCTTCAGGGCTTTACAAATATGGGCATGGTAAATTATATGCCACAAGTCTCCTTAGATCAAAAATATTTTCTTAGGTCTTCTTATGAGACAATAAGGTGAAGAGAAGGTTCTTTCAATTATTTTTTTGACCTCATACCCTGCTATTTGGGGATATTTTTTCCTAGCAATGTTCTCATTACAATAAAGTTTCACCACAATAAATGTGAAATCTCTTTACAGTTTATTATAATTGGTTGAGATATTAATTTTTAATGGAGTTCTCATGAGGACAAGGAGACATCCTTTGGGATCATGTGGTGGTTTTATCCTTAGAGAAGATGAAGTCATTTTGAATATAGAGCATCCTTTAACTTGCTTAATGGGATCATTGACCAATAACTTTCTATCAGTGACCTGACTTGACTTCCGTGCTGAGTTGTCTAAAATATATGCAAGACTGTGACATTTAATTACAACACAGTTTTCAGAAATAGTATCATTACATGTTAGCCACTAGATCATGTACTTTTGGCAGTGGATATGGGCTAATTTCAACAATGCAAACTTCTTATTTTAAACTGCAGTTACAGATAGAGAACGCAGAAACCCTCTGTGCTGCTCTATATGGCTATAATCCTAGAGTAATGAATGAGAAGGCATTGCAGATGGTTGACAAAATAATGCTGAATATTAACTGTATAGTAATCTCCCTTTCTTCTCTTTTTATTTATGTCTTTCTTGTAGGCTTGTGAATATCCATGTTGTGTTGTGTGACTTTCAGCATGTTTCTGCATTAAAATATCACATTTTCTAAATTTTTGAGATAACTAGAAAATTACAAATAATAAAAAAAAATTCAGGAATCCATATAGTCTTTAGTTGGATTACATGCTCCCACCATCTCTTCTAGTAACTCAGACTGACTTAATACTTTCTTATTTGCAGGAGATGGGCCCATAGTAGAAAAATGAACATACTCGCCGATTTAGCAATTGATTCAACACTATTGGATTCACAATATTAATGTTACAGATCAATATAAAAAGAATATCTATTTGTTTTTCTATAGCAAATTTGATTTTGACTTTCACATTCAGTTCAACCAGAACCCATTGGGCTTCTTTTATATGCATGTTAGCTCTTTAATGTTAAGGCACCCTTAATATACATGGGAATAATGATTCTTATTCTATTTTAGCAGTGAGATGGAAAAGTTCAGTAAGTTCACCCAAGTCATCCAATCAGTCATTGGTAGGTCCAAGGTTAAAATTCAGGAATTCTGGCAGAAATGCAAAGAGAATTTTCCAATGACTCAAAAATCTAGTAACAGGGCTATAAATCAAAAAAGAGATGGCCCATGGTTCAGAAAGCTGGAGGCTGGATGAAAATTACAAAGAAATCTCCAGAGTATCTCTGGTGCTGAGATTCCCAAGTGCAACTGAAGGGAAATTCCTGATCCCATTCTCAAATAATTTGAAGCCAGTCTAACCAAACCTATGAAAATGTGCAAGCATAGCTTGATTATAGATTAGATTGACCCAGCACACCAAATTTATGCTCTGAAAGAAGAAAGGGTATGATTTTTCTGTGAGACAATAATGTTATACTTTAATATTTACTGTTCTTTTACACACTGTGTCCAGAATACAATAAATACATTATGAAGCAAGTGGTAAAAGAAGATATAATGCATGTTAAAGAGAGGACACAGTCAATAGAAGCAAATACCGAGATGTTTCAGGTGTTGGAATTACCAGACAGGGACTTTAAAGAAACTATGATCGATAGGCAGAAAAGGTGAATGTGTGAACAGATGGGAATTTTTATCAGAAATATGAACATTTTTAAAAAGTCAAATGGAAATGTTAGAAATGAAACGTATAGGAAGTAGAGAATTCATTCAATGGGTTTACTGACAACTGGAGTGGGCACAGAAAAGAACTGCTGAACTCAAAAATGGTTCAGTAGAAATTATCCAAAATGAAACACAGAGAAAAGAAACCCAACGATGAAAATAACGAAGAAGAGTACCTGAGATCTGTAATTCGATGATTTAACATCTGGGTTATTGCTGTCCTAGGTGAGGAGAGAAAGAATGAGGCGGAAGCAATATTTGAGGATATAATGAGAATTTTCCAAAGTTAGCGAAAGACATCAAAGAAGTACAAAAAACGCTAAGTGGACTATATACAAAGACATATCCACCTAAGTTATACGTTTACGTGTTTTTAAAATAGAAAAATAAAAGAGACAAGAGAAAACAGTGATAAGAGCAATGATAAGCACATGGCTGCCTTCTCATCACAATGATGGCTAGAAGAGAAAAGAACAACATTTAATGCTAAAATAAAAAGCTATTTACCTGTAACTCATATCTTTCAAAAATGAAGATGAAATAAAGGCAGTTTCAAAGAGAAAAATGGTTGAATTTGTCTACAGCAGATCTGGACCACAAAAAATATTTAAAGAAGGTTTTTGAAATGAAAAGAAATTATGCAGTGTGAAAACTAGGATATGCAGCAAAGAAGAACAAACACCAGAAAGGGAAATACATGGATGAATATTTGAATGGCTGTCACTACCTCTATTCCACATTGTACTAGAAGTCCTACTTACTGCAACAAAGCCAGAAAGGAGAGAGAGAGAGAGAGAGACATAAAGATTAAAAAGGAACAAGTGAAACTGTCATATTTCACAGATGACATAACTGTGTGTGTATAAAACTCCATGGAATCCACGCAAATATAATAATAATTACTAAAACTAATAAGTGGGTTTAGCAAAGTCTCAGACACAGGTTCAATATTCAAAAATCAATTGTATTGGGGCGCCTGGGTGGCGCAGTCGGTTAAGCGTCCGACTTCAGCCAGGTCACGATCTTGCGGTCCGTGAGTTCGAGCCCCGCGTCGGGCTCTGGGCTGATGGCTCAGAGCCTGGAGCCTGTTTCCGATTCTGTGTCTCCCTCTCTCTCTGCCCCTCCCCCGTTCATGCTCTGTCTCTCTCTGTCCCAAAAATAAATAAACGTTGAAAAAAAAAAAAATAAAATAAATTGTATTGTATTATTATCACATGTATTATTAAAAGCTATAAAATGAAATTTTAAAGTACCATTTAAATACTGCCAAAAACCTTAAATACCTAGAAATAAATCTAACAAAAGATGAGCAAATTACAAAAGATTACTGAAAGAAATTTCAGGGAGCCTGGGTGGCTCAGTCAGTCAGTTGAGCAACTGACTTTTTTTTTTTAAGATTTTTTTTTTAAGTTTGTTCATTTTTGAGAGAGACAGAGACAGCGTGAGCAGGGGAGGGGCAGAGAGAGAGGGAGAGAGAGAATCCCAAGCAGGCTCTGCACTGTCAGCATAGAACCTGATGCTGGACTCGAACTCATGAAACCTTGAGATCATGACCTAGGGCAAAACCAAGAGTCAGACACTTAATCGACTGAGCCACCCAGGCACCCTAAGCAACTAACTCTTGATTTTTGCTCAGATCGTGATCTCCTAGTTCATGAGATAGAGCTCTGCGTCTGGGCTCTGCACTGACAGCGTGAGACCCACTTGGGATTCTCTTTGCTCCTCCCTTGTGCACGCAGGACCTCTCTCTCTCTCAAAATAAATAAATAAACTTAAAAAACATTACCGAATGAAATTTTAATGAACCTAAATAAATACCATATTCATGAATTAGAAAATTCAGTATTGCTAAGATGTCCATCATCCCCCAAATTATTTATAGATGGGACACAATGTCAATAAAAATATCAGCAGGCTGTTTTGAAGAAATTTCAAGTTAGTCTAAAAGTGCAAAGGACTTGGAGTAGCCAAAACAATGTGGATAAAGAAGAACAAAGTTGGTGAGTTTACACTACTTGATTTCAGGACTTAATACAATGTCACAGTAATCAAGTCAGTGTGGTATTGGCGTAATAGTAGCCAAATGGATTGATGGAACAGAATTTAAAAATCCAGAAATGGGATCACACACAAATATGTGATGTATATACACATTATGTTATATATGTGTGATATATATACAAATAGGTGATATATATACATACACATATGTATACAAATATATGATACACACATTCACACACACACATATGATATATACATGCACAAATATTTGTTACCTGACAGAAGGGACCTGATTTACCAGGTCCCTGACGAGGGAGAGAAAATTCTTGCAAACGTGATGTAGAAACAGTGGACATCCACTTTAAACAATGTTTGTTGATCCAAGCTCACTCAATACACAAAAATGTTATTTGAAGACAGATCACCAAGGAAGGATGGCAGAATGCGCCACCTCAAAATATGCCCTGTTGGCATAAGGATTATTTTGAGCTAAAGTCACCGGAAAGACAGCAGGTGCAAGAAGAGCCACTCTAACCTTCCCTTTTCTTTCTACAAGTTAAGAGGTGGAATTCCCATGTGAAAGGTGTCCTTCTATACCAGGAGGAAAGAAATATTCTTATAAGCAGAGACAAGGGCTTGAGGCCAGGAGAAATCTCTAGAAACGCCTTGTTAAAATCATTCTTATCTTCCTTTCTCCGCCTTGTAATTTTACTTTTCATTACATACATTGTCTCTCTTTGTCCAACCTTGTGTAGAAACGCTTAGGCCTGACCACTTCTCTGGGTCTTCATTTTCCTATGGGGCTCCCACATATATGTAAAAAAATCTGTATGCTGCTTTTGTCCTATTAATCTGTCGCATGTCAATGTAACTCTCAGAACTAGCCAGAGGCCCTAAGAGGGTAGAGGTAAAGTTTTGCCTTCCCTACATGAACTTAAATATAAAAACTATAATAAAAAAATGTTCTAGAAGAAAACAAGTAAGAGTATCTTTGCCATCCTGGGGCATGCCAAGATTTATTAGGATTTAAAAGACACCACTCATAAAAGAATATTTGGATTTCATCAAACTTAAAAATTTCTGCTCATGAACACGAAAGGAGTCGGCAAGCAACCAACTGGGAAAGATAGTCTTATCATTTCTATTTCATGAATAAATAGTATCAAGAATATATAAAGAACTTTTGCAAGTCAACAGTGAAACGTTAAACAGCCTAATAAAATGTGGGAAGAGACTTGAACACACACTTGGCAAAAGAAATTGTAACTATGAGCCATCCTACGTAGGAGTGAGGACAAGAAGCACACAAAAAGATACTCAACATCATAAGTCATGGGGAAGGTGCAATTTAAATATAATGAGACAGCATTTCATACCTATGGGAATGACTAAAAGACTGACGGCACCAAGTATTAACAAGAATGTGGGGCAACTTGGATCCCCACACATTCCTGTCAGTAGGGCAAAACATTACAGCCATTTGGGAGTATGGCTTGCCAGTTTGTTACAATTTAAACCTTTCTATACTAGGAGCTCCATTCCTAGGTATTTATCCAAGTGATATAAAAATATATGTCTATAAAAAATGTATGTCTATAAAAATATATGTTGCATTCTTATGTAAGAATGATCAGAGAAAACCTGGAAGTTGAGCATCTATATTCAGGGACATCGATGAACAAATTGTAGTACATGCAGACAATGAAATATTGCTCAGCAATGAAAAAAAATGGCCTGCAAATAACTGCAACAGCATGAATGAATCTCAGAAACAACATGGAGCAAAAGAAGCCAGATACAAAAGAATGCATATGGCGTTATTACTTCAAGGACAGGCAAAAATGACCTATGGTGATAGAAAACAGTCCAGTGGCGTTTGCCTGGAAGACAATTTCTGGAGTAACCGGAATGTTTTATATCTTGTTTTTGGTGGTATTATGTTGGTGTATACATCGATTATCAAAACTCACACAAATGAACATTTAAAATATGTGCATTTAAAAAATTTTAAAATTACATGATTTATAAGAGTGTAAAAGAAAGCAGGGAAAAAACAACAGCAGTTTCAGGCCTCATGACTGCCTATGAACTGCCATTTTCAAAACACTTGTTTTTCACCTAGTAAATGTTTTAAAGCAATGCTATGGTGACCAGTGCAGGGTTTGCTAAGAGTATTTGCTAAGGTGGAAGGAAAAGGTTAGGTCGGCACCACCTGTTTCTGGCACTCTTCTGACGAGACAGCAGATTGCCTGCTGGCTTTTTCCAGCTTTTCTGAACACAGAGAGAGTCACAATAATACCAGGGAGCCTTATGCTTGCAAGATGGACACCGTATGTTTTCAGTATCTGGTTCTTCTCCTTTCTTTCCTCTGCCCTTTTAGCATCGAGATCTGATGACCCCAAGAAATTTAATATAAGAGGACACCATGAATGAAATGTTAATATTTTTTAATCAAACACAAAGGGAAGACTTACATGTGTTTATTCTCCTCAGTTATCCAATAGCTGTTAGTCATCAAATTATCACCCCAACTTTCAAACTGTGTCTTAAAATGAATATCCGTACAAATAGTTGTGAAAACTTATTAAGAAATCCTGCACATATTACTTAAAGGTACCTGGGGCGCCTGGGTGGCTCAGTCGGTTGATCTTCCGACTTCGGCTCAGGTCATGATCTCACGGTTCATGGGTTCGAGCCCCACTTCGGGCTCTGGGCTGACAGCTCAGAGCCTGGAGCCTGCTTCAGATTCTGTGTCTCTCCATCTCTCTGCCCCTCCCCTGCTCATGCTCTGTGTCTCCCTGTCTCTCAATAATAAATAAACGTTAAAAAAACAAAATTTAAAGATACCATTTACCCACGATAGGAATTCTAACTATAATACAGTAGATGTCAGAGGAATAGCAACATGAGGCAGAATTTTCAGAAAAAGAAACAAATCAGTACTTGAAGACCTTCAGGCAGAGATATTACATTTTTAAGGGAGAATGTGATGGCATATTGAGCTGGGTCTCTGGTTTTTTAAATGACCAGATTAGGATTTGATCACAAAATAATTTATGTATAATCTGAGATTTCAAAGACTGTAGCTGTTAAATATAAAGTGTACATTCCTGCCGCCCTTTGGTTGCATTTGTGTGAGTGCAGAAAAATTTACGTGGAAAACTTTGTGCTTTTGGCCACAGACAGGCATCTGTTTACAGCTTTTTATCCTGGAGATATTTGAAGTGCCCGGAGGAGGAGAGGGAAAAAGTTGTGTGTGAAGGGTGATTTTAGTAAGAATGGACAGAAGGAGTGCAAAACTTGCAGACTGGTTCTGCGGGCTTAGGCAAGTTTTAGAATTTAATTCTATGTGGGAGCCCAGAGAAACATAATCCCGTTGTCTGTATTATGATTCTTATTTTTTCAAACTGCTCCTCATTTGTGGAGCTAATTTCTTCCCAGCCACTAAAAATAATTACTTGCCTCTAGAGCCACATATTGTAGTAATAAAACAATGTAATTTACTTCTAAGGAAAAAAACCTGTATGTAGTTTTAACGCTACATTTAATGCCCATACTTTAAGAAGCTCTGTTAAGGAGTGAGGACGATCTGTAGAGGTTTCTCTTTAGTGTGGGAACTCCCCCTCCCCCGCCCCCAGAGCCTTAGGAAGTAGCTTTTCTCTCCCATCTGATACACAGAAATTACTCCCTTTCCTCATTATTTTATGGCTTTACCTGATTTCTTCTCTCTCTCTCTCTTCCTCTCTCTCTCTAGCTCCTGTATGTTTTTCAGCTCATTCTTCCAACCTTTTGATGTGTGTGATTATAACTATTTGTAATGTTTGGCTTTGGATCAAATGGTTACGGTATGCCGTGCCCAAAAATAATTCGTGGAAAAGAGTAATGCCACGTGAACATAAATATTATTTAGAGAAGAAGCGTTAGGCCACTTGAGAACGATTTCCAGACCTCCCTCGCGAATAAGATGTGCCGGTGATTCAGGCGGAACAGAGCAGACACCGTAAGGATGTGGCGATCCAAACAGCTCAGGTTTTCCAGCGCTTTCCAGCTCATTGTGTGACCTGCGTCTCCCAGCCAGCTTTGGAGGCAGCTGGAGGGTAAGAGCAACACGTGTGTCACATAGCTTGAATTCACACGCGCCGCGTTCCCATATTTCTGATCTTTGGTAAAGTAGCCCTCCCCTTTGCCATCTTCTCAGGAATTTGACAGGGGTCACAAATTTAGATGACTCTGGGATTAGGCCAGTTCTCCCCTCCCCTGGCGCTGCAAACTTTCACACAATGCACTGGGGCCTTTACTACACGTGGGAAGCTCTTCTTATTAAAGCGTCAAGGGTCGAATAACCGGTTTTGTACTTGCCAAACCGGAGTGAGTTGTCTGTACTTTATCACTCAGGAGGATTATTATCACTATTATTCAGGTATTTGTGAGCCTTAAGTGTGCGTGTATGTGCATTTGATTTATCTATTTATTTGTTTACTTTTATTATCCCATTATATTTATAAGATGGCACCATACATATTCATAGCTCAACGCGTACTTTGATCTCCAAAATTTTGATTCATGAAAACACTCTCTGAGTCATCTTCTATTTCTGTCGTTAGTGTTTTACAAGTTTCAGAGTACAGGTTTTCGTTTTCTTGGTTAGCTTTATTCCTCGGTATTTTACTCTTTCTGGTGCAATTATAAATGTGATTGTTTTCTTAATTTCTCTTTCTGCTACTTCGTGGTTGAGGATTTTTATCATGAATGGATGTTGTACTTGGCCAAATGCTTTTGCTGCATCTATTGACATAGTCGTATGGTTTTTATCCTTTCTCTTGTTTTCGTTTTGTTTTGTCTTTAGTTTTTGTTTAAATTCCAGTTAGTTAACATACAGTGTAATATTAGTTTCAGGTGGAGTGTGCGTGTGTCTTAAAACTCATTGATGCTTTCTCCTGGCTTTATCTGGTTGCCAAGGTAACCGGAAGGCTACTGTGGGCTCCTTAATTCACTTGCTATCAGTCTGTACATTATTCAAGGCTTATGTTCCCCTGAGTTAGTTTTATGTTCCATAAAGCCACATACTTCTTGGACTGAGATTTGAAGTTTGTCTTTTTTTTTTTTTTTTTTTCCTGTCACTTGCCTACTAAACTCGTGGGGCTGAGCAAGAATAGACCTGAAGCTTCTGCTAGCATCACATACAAAATCAGGCTTGTTCTCAGAGTATTTGAAGTCTTACCAGGTGCCCACTCAGTTACCTCAGACCTATGTTGGTTGCAAATACTATCTGACTGGGGATATTTTAACTGCCTCCAAGGGCTGCCTTTCAAATCTAATGAGCTTTCGCTTGCTTTGGCCTGGCCTATAATAATCCAAAGGTATTTTGGGTATTACCTCACCGATGGTAATTCTGACCCACTTACTCTACAGGAGCTTTTGTTGCCGTGAAATGCTGCAAATATCTGAGATACGCTTTATAATGCTAACGTATGCTATATTTGGCCATATTACATTTTTTATTGTCTATAAGCAGTACACTTTTCTTCTTATGTGTGAACTGCAGAAACATAGATTTAAACGCAGGTTCACAATTTCAAAACAACTTAAGAGCACAGGAACATAGTTGATGAGAATTTACATTATACGGGATAGGATGCATTTTCTTGACCCCAGTCTACTTATAGTAAAACACTAAACTAACATGAATAATAAATGACATGACATAAACTTTCTGTAACATATTGTCAGAAACATATTCTAAATGTCAAAATGGCTGATCTGAAGAAACGGTTATCGAGTTAGGAGCACAGTGGTAGGTAGGGAAAGAGGATTCTTTTCCCCCGGGGCGGGGCGGGGCGGGGGGGGGGGGAGGGTGCAATTAGCCACATCTGGAATCATTTTTGGCTGTCAATTTTGGGAATAGGGATGTTAATGGCATGTAGTGGGCCAAGGGCAGGGATATTGCTAAACATCTCACAATGCCCAGTACATAATCCACTCTACCGTCACTGAAGAATTATCCGGACCTAAATGTTGATGGTGCTAGCATAAAGCAACCGTGAACTAGAGACTACATCTCACAGAAGTGATATCCTTTTATGCCTTTTGGCAAAATAACTACATTAAATTTCATTCAATTGTGAAACAGAGAGAATGTAGGCTGTAAGTCCACCACCTGACGATACCCATGTCTATTTGGGGGCTAGCCTTTGAACCCTGATTCCACTGCCTATTTTCATTGTATTGGAGCTCTCATATTCCTCCCACTTTTCACTTTGCTATGGTCTGACTTTTGAAACAAATACACGGTATTTTAGAAAACAAGTTAAATAGGTAGGAGAGACATAAGTTTCAAGCATGAACATTGTAAAGCTGAAAGACAGTGGACTGTACCTCCTAAAGCCTCTCTAGGCCTCAGGGATTTGTGACCCACATCCTATAACCCGATATCATATTGAATATTTTAGGAGCTACAGAACACCTAACTCAGCAGTCTTTGCCAATGAGCACAGTGGTAGGGAGAAACGTTTTGCATAAATAAGTTTGGTTGACTTGATATAATTTAAAGCGTAGTAGAATGGTTTTATATCAAATTGAAGTTCTAGAATTTATAGCAAAACATTCTTTTACTTCCTTTGGTATCAAAAATTTCCCATGTCAATCATAGGGAAATATGTAAAAATATTAATAGTGATAACTGATGAGCCTAAGAGAAGTTATAAAAAGCATTTTCAAAAGGAGAAAAATCTTTAATAAAATACGACACTATAAGCGGTATTAAAATTCCTGTCAAAGCATCTTGCAGAATAGACCTTTACACAGAAGATGGAAAGAATTAGCTAAAAGTAATCGCACATTTTGGTATATGTTTTTAGAAGTGAATCTGTTGCAAGGACTTAGCTTAAGTTATCAATGGTGGATTTAAACTAAATCTGGAGCAGTAATATTTTCCTGCTAAATATAAATGAATTCTGTGAATTCTTTGCTTTCACTATGTAATGAAACAAACATACATGCGGGTTACCTATTTTCTTTGTGAAGATCAGAATTTAGGATGTTACTAATTTTGAAAACAACGGCAACAAAATTAACTCAAAAAAGACTGGAAAGTGTGAGGTGTAACAAAATTAATAGCTCACCAATGGGAAATACATGTACCTGGATACAGCCAAAGCTTTTCCAAAATTCGCCTTAGGTTTTTTATTTTTTTATTTATTTTTTAATGTTTATTCATATTTGAGAGACAGAGCGTGAGTGGAGGAGAAGCAGAGAGAGAGAGAGAGAGAGAGAGAGAGAGACAGAATCTGAAGCAGACTCCAGGCTTTGAGCTGTCAGCACAGAGCCTGATGTGGAGCTCAAACTCATGGACCGTGAGATCATGACCTGAGCTGAGGTCGGAGGCTTAACCAACAAAGCCACCCAGGCTCCCCGCCTTAGTTTTTTAAGATATTGCCCAACTTAATTATCTTTCTTGTTCTTAAGATTTACTTCTGACTAACTTTTCGTTATTTATAAGTCAAATTTACACTCAAAGGATGAAGATACATTACCGTAAAGGCATTAAAAAAAAATTTGGCACAGAAAATGAAGACCGTCTTCAACAAGGAACTCTTAAAATGTTTAGAGTAATAACAGCTTTATTAGAATAAGTATGCAGCCTCCCAAATGGATACTTTAAAGGCAACAACACACCCTTGGATGTGTGAAGACTGATTTATTTATTTTTTTTTTAAGTCATGGTAGTTTATGCCTTACAGTTTTGCTAGCAATACATTTCTTTCTTGGGACTGTTTCTAGACCGAAGGCTGCCTGTTACCCCAGCAGCAGGCGTGCTTGCACGCACATACACGCATGGAATTTAGAAAGGACGCTTTCTCTTTTGTAACTAGGCCAACATAATATTGTGATGCCTTGGAAACATCCTTAGGTATGGACTCTGAAAAGGGGATAGCACTGATTCAGGCTCATGAAAGCAGCGGGACCTGATGATCCAGTTTGTTTAAGATGTCAATCATATCTTTATTCAGTTGAGCAGAACTTTGCATCTGAAAATAATATGTAAGTCTCACAATTCCTGAATGATGGAAAACAGAATAGACTCAGAAGATTTTGTATTTAGAGTACAGATTTGTCTCTATTTGGGAAGTAATAATGTAAACATTTTCTAATTACCTAGTTTAAAAAACTGCTTTCCTCTTTGCTGTGATAACTGAAAATTTATAGAGCTTACATACTATGTCGTAAGTTAAGTTTTTCTTCCTGGCAAGGGAGTCATTGGTTTTCAACACAATTCTTCCGTTTAGGGCCTTGAGATCCTTTTTCATTGAAATATCTCTGCCCCCTTCTTCTCGGTTTTAGCTCCTGTTTTTCAAGTCCTGTGTTGGGTCGCTCCTCCTGAATTGCTCCTGGGTCATCTCACTATTCAGTAGCACACCTGAATCAGCATGCCAACTCAACCCTTCTGTTGAAAATGAATTTTTTCCACTTCCAAACTCCTTGTACTGTATATACCATGCATAATACCAGATGACATAAAATTATACCGGTAAAATAGATGATGTCTTGTTGTAGTTATGAACCACTTCAGGCCATCTCTTTCATGTATAACACCTATTAATTTTCTCAGTGGTGTTCCCAACTTGTGTTTATTCTACCGTCGTACTCTCTTCTTTCTACCCATGCCGATTCCATCTGTTTGACACGATGCGACGGAAAATCTTTCTGTTTGCCATTATTCCCCGTGAACAATATCACATGTCATTGTACCTTGCCAGCACTAAGTTTTACTCCTACTTCAGCACATTTCCATTCAAATTTTTTGGCAAGCTGGGAAGAACCATGGTGTTCATCCTACTGAAAGTACAAAGGACTAAGGTATAAAGGTGACTCTGCGTCTCATCTTTATTAACTATTGTCATCTGGTGGTTTGAAAGGAGCAAATGTAGATGTAGATTGAGGTCTTTTCTTAGCTTAAGCGGAGAACAGCTTTTTGGATTCAGCAATACTCCCAGGCATATATTTGTGTCTAATTTGCATTTGGAGAAGGAAGGAGAGAGGAGAGAGGAGGAAGTTTTGTATCTGAAGCCCTGAGAAGGCTTTGGAAGATGAGAAGGAAGGAAATATAGAGGATAATGTGGCATTTCATTCCTGGATGGGTAGGCAATGAAACGTCTGAGCCCCCAGAATTCAGGAATTAGAAATATTTTCCCAGGGCACCTTGATGACTCAGCTGGTTAAACATCTGACTCTTTTTTTTTTTTTTAATTTTTTTTTTTCAACGTTTATTTATTTTTGGGACAGAGAGAGACAGAGCATGAACGGGGGAGGGGCAGAGAGAGAGGGAGACAGAATCGGAAACAGGCTCCAGGCTCTGAGCCATCAGCCCAGAGCCCGACGCGGGGCTCGAACTCACGGACCGAGAGATCGTGATCTGGCTGAAGTCGGACACTTAACCGACTGCACCACCCAGGTGCCCCTAAACATCTGACTCTTGATTTCAGCTCAGGTCAATATCTCATAGTTTGTGGGTTCCAGCCCCACGTCGGATTCTGCCCTGACAGTGTGCAGCTTGCTTGGGATTCTCTCTCTCCCTCTCTCTTTCAAAATAAATAAATAAACTTAAAGAAAAAAAAAAACATACTTCAAAAAAAAAAAAAAAGAAATATTTCCCGCATTTCTGCTGAACAGGGTAGACTGAAGGAAAGACAGTGCCCTGAAGGCACGGCTGTGCTGTACAACATTGGGGACCCCAGAAGCTGTGTCCTCCTTAAGGATCCTAAGATTAGAAAACACTCTGATGCCCCATGGACCATGGTAAAAAGCTGGGAGAGTCTGAACCAGCACAACTAGCTGTTTTTCAACACTCAAAACACGAAACTGCCAGAATTTCTTGGGTGCTAAGAAAAACTCTTCGGAGCCTAAGATTCTTTAGAAGGAGGTAGTAGAGGGGCACCTGGGTGGCTCTGTTAGTTAAGCTTCCGACTTCATGTCAGGTCATGATCTCACAGTTTGTGAGTTCGAGCCCCCCATCAGGCTCTGTGCTGACAGCTCGGAGCCTGGAGCCTGCTTGGGATTCTGTGCCTCCCTCTCTCTTTTCCCCTCCCCCACTCATGCTGTCTTTCTCTGTCTCTCAAAAATAAACATTAAAAAAAAAAAAAGAAGTAGTCAGCAGAAAGAAGCCTGTAACTTAGTGCTCAGACATGTGCCTTTATTCTACTTGCAGACTGAGGCCTGAGGATGTGAGGTTTCATAAATAAAGAAAGAGGAAGAGAATGTCCCGTACCATTATGGAGGCTGGGAAGAACAAACCACAAATCTGACAATAAACAAGTGTTTAAGATAAAAGAACATATTAAAATCTCCTTTCTTTGTTTCTTGTGACATGTGACTTGAAGCCAGAAACATGAGTTACAACCATTAGTCTCAGTTTGGAATTAGATTTGAATTTCCAGCTCCAATACTTTTTAATAGTTCCAAAATTTTTCAATTTTTCCTCTGTAGCTCTTACAAATGTGCTTTGTTTTTCTGGGCCAAATCCAATGTGCTGAGTGGAAAATTATAGATGTGATTTGGGCTCTTTCTATGCATATAATTATCAACCAAGGCATAGATACCCATTTTGATTCTAACATGGACACCTCAATCTACCTTACCTTTGGAAACTTTGCAGTCTTTCGGCTTGAGTTTCAGCAGGAAACCAGATGTTAACCTACTTATCAAGTTGTCTTTCTAAACCTTAATAGAGAACGTATTCCAAGAACAAGACTACCAAACTTTTGTCTTCTATACGTGATGAAGTCACCAAAAGATCACTTACAACCTTACTTCCTTTTAGCATGTGCCTCTTTTTTTTTTTTTTTTTTTTTTTTTTTAACACTTATTTATTTTTGAGAGACAGAGAGAGACAGGGCATAAGCAGGGGAGGGGCAGAGAGAAAGGGAGACACAGAATCCCAAGCAGGCTCCAGGCTCTGATCTGAGCCAGACGCAAGGCTTGAACTCACAAACTGTGAGATCATGACGTGAGCCAAATTCAGACGCTTAATGTACTGAGCCACCCAGAGGCCCCTAGCATGTGTCTCTCTTAAGTAGAATTGGTCATAGGTCATACTCTCAGAGGTTTTTGCTTCTTTCCCCACACTCTAGGTGTGAGTAAGGACTCTAGGATCTATCTCCTTGAGCGTGTGTTCTGGAATCTTTTATTTTACAGTACAGTAAGCCTCTGGCGGCAAGGTAGGGTAGTTTCTGATACAACTACCTCCTTCTGAGAGGTCTAGTTCCAAGGACCTTTGGGATGAAGGTTTGGGTGTCCCACAGCCAATAGTTTCAGATCACTGAGATCATACAGATGACTGAGATGTACAAATTAAACACTGTACCCAGGGGCAAAGAAACTACTCAACAGCCAAACACATACCAGGAGTTAACTTTTAAACAGTGAACCCCCAAGCTGTTTTAACAAAGCACTTCAAAAAGATCACAGGGAATTTGGTCAACTATGTGGGGAAAAAATTCTGTTTCATCTTTTTCTTGTATTGTGGGCGTGGACAACTAAATAATTTGTTTTAGAAATTTTCCAATGGCTCTTGGACCTTGTATAAGTGCTAAATTTTCTAAATTCATACAAAAGCCCCATCAAACTGATGAAATATTTTTCATAAATTTTCATTTTTCAATAAATGTTTCTGATACTAGCCTGAAATGTTCTCTTCAAAGTTATAGATGGCATTCTCAAATGCTTAATTTACTTTACGACAATTTAAAATATTTGATTTTTAAAATTTAAGTGGAATAGAAACTCACCGGAACAATAAATTAATCTTTTCTCTCAGAATTGCTGTAAAGTAAAATCCTATGGAAATCTATGAAGTCTTTTAGCATAAACATATAATCAAAATGGCTTTAAAACCGGACTTCTAAGTCAATGTTTATATTATCTAAAGCTGGCTAAAGGCAATTTTAACAAATTACAGTGGGAAAAAGAATAAAACTATTGAAAGGTAAGTCTTTGGGCTTTTTCAGTCATGAGATGTACAAACTAGCCCAAAGTAGTTTAATTTAAGTGAGAGGAAGAGGTATCTTTGGAATCCAAAAAAATGAATGCTGAAACGACAGGACTGATTAGCCCTTCTCTCAGAACATTCTTCCTCTCTCGAGTTGTCTTTCTTTCAAGGGCCATGTTTTTCTGGATGTTCCGCCTTAATTTGTTTTTATTCAAGTTCTCTCTGTATCCCGACTGGTTTTTTCCGCTTATTTTTCACAGGGCTTCAGATGGTTACCCTCCCTGGCTTTGATCTTGCATGGCCCCAGGCTCAAAAGCAAATAGTTAAATTGGCCACAATCCTATGAGTCTGGTAGAATTAATTCCTAAGAAGGAGAATCTGATGGGTCAGGCCAACTGAACTATGGTAATTTGAGCCTCTAAGACCACCAATATTATTAAGAAGACAGTTGTGTTATCTACCTTTCCACCTTTTCTACCTAAGGCTGACACAATTTCTCTCATGTATGTGAAGATGGAAAGGTAGGGAAAATTGAAATGTCATTTGTGGAAGATACTAAGCAAATGGGGGACATCATCCTCCAGGATCCTAAACAGGATTAACTTCTTTTTTTTTTTTTTTTTCAATATATGAAATTTATTGTCAAATTGGTTAAACAGGATTAACTTCTAAAAGCATTCATTCATTCATTCATTCTTTCATTCATTCATCAATTCATTCAAGCTTTCAGTTACCTATCAAATATTTATTGCATGTCTAATATGTGCTGAGACATTGTGTGAGGTGCTGGAATTGCCTCTCATCTCTAGGCCATTCAGAATAGGCTCTACACGGGGGAGCCTGGGTGTCTCAGTCGGTTAAGCATCTGACTTCGGCTCAGGTCATGATCTCACAGTTTGTGACTTCCAGCCCCGCATCAGGCTCTGTGCTGACAGCTTGGAGCCTGGAGCCTGCTTCGGATTCTGTCTCTCTCTCTCTCTCTCTCTCTCTCTCTCTCTCTCTCTGTCCCTCTCCCACTCACACTGTTTCTTTCTCTCAAAAGTAAATAAACATTTAAGAATAGGCTGTACACAATTTAGTACTTAAGAGAATATAAGGCAGGATATAATTGTTTCCTGATTGCTAGGCTTGTACCCGCAAGTGGATTGTTTATTTCTCATCGGCACAGACTACCATAATTTGTTTTCTAGCACCAGCTGAGGATATATCTAATAAATAAGAAACACTTTTACTGGCTGGTTATCCATCTTCTTCTTTGCCGTCTTGCTTTTGAGATTAAAGTCTTGGGGAAAATAGGGTTTAAATATTGCTGAAAATAAAGTCTGATTACAGCCTAGAGTAGTAAGTCTCTACCTTCTGTTTTTTTTTTCTCTTCATTTTCTAGAAAAGTTTTCTAGAAAGATTTCATCTTTCCCTTGTTTTGAAGTCTGAAATAAAGTATACTATTTTAGAATAGTATTCTGTCTTGAATTTGACTCTAAAAATGATGTCAAATTTTGTTTGACTTTGGAAGAATTATCCTGGTCTTGGAAAAATTATTGTAGCTTTTTTGTACCATTCTATAGACAATGGCACTTGGGAAGCTTTTTGCATATAATATTTATCTAAAACCACTACATCCCTTCGTCAGTATTTTCTTTCTCTTCATCATGAGGAGACATCTGTCTTGAAGTTATGCTGGGTATAAAGGAGGTGTGGAAGGGAATGGATATGGGGCCAACTAAAGAGTGTAAGGTCCTGAGGCCGATCGTTAAATTTATAAATCACAACATATATATCCAAGTTATGGTTTCAACTGTGGCTGAAGTTATTTATTCATCAAATACATATTGAGCATCCAACTCTGAAACTTTTCAGAAGAACATATGATGCATCCTAATGGCTAGTCCAAAATAAGATTTAGTTTTTTAAAAACTGCATAGTCATCTTCACATGGATGTTTAACATCTGATGTTTTTAAAAATTATGTCCGAGATTTTTTATGCACATTTCACATTGATGGACATCTATTGTTTTATGTTCTCCTTTAAGAAATTGAGCTTTAGTATGGTCCAAAGAAAAATCTGCCTACAATTACATTGTTAGAATTTTGTCCAAAGCTATTTGTGTTGGTGTTTAATATCTATTCACATATTTAACTAAAACTTGGGAGATGGGGATGGGGGTTGGGAGGAAAGGATACCAAGTTTCTTTGAAAGTAGATACCTTATTTCTTTTATGTATGTATTTTTATTTTGTGCATCTGGGTTTTAGGCCTGTTTTCATTCTGAGAGAAATGGAATGTACTCACAATCTATAGAAGGAAAAAAGTTTTGAGGCTGCTGGTACACAATGTTCTCTGTTATCTAGATTTTTAAAAAAAATTACCTTAGCATCACCGGGTGATGTGAGATTTTCTGTTCAATTCACTGCATCTAGTGACCTTTTGTGGAGTCTGTTCTTGCAGAGCATTTGAGATGGGAACACACAGCATCTCGTGTTCCATGTCATGTCAGTCATTGCTCTCTTTGACTTTACTTGTGTTCTCAAGTCAATATGTTCCAGATTAATGAGGCATTTGTTCTTAATCAAGAAACGATTTAAGAATACACTTTTAATTTTAATGACTTGTTTATGATTAATTGTTTCTACATGCCCTTCTCATACTTGAGGGTACTTCAAAGCTGCTGCGTTTTTTTGGACAGTTCCCAAATGTCTGAACACTGGTAGTTGCTATGACCCAGTGATCTCAAGGGACTGAACAAACAGAGTTATTGATTTCCTTCAGAAAATCATTCAGAAAGTTCCCTTAAACTAAAAATTACTTCAAATAACAATAATTTTAAAAAGCAGTTGTTAAACAAACTGTGTGGTAATACATTATACACTTTTAATGTTCCCTCTAAACATCTATATCTAATGAGGTCCTACTGTTTTATGAGGAAACATGTTAGAAATAATTTGTGAAGTAAACTCATTTCCCCAACTGATCTATACTATGCCATTAGCTGATTTAATTAAAATGTACTCTGTTGATTTAGGTTTTCTTTTTTATTTAAATAACTAACAGGTGTGTGTGTGTGTGCATGTGTGTGTGTGTGTGCACACAGGCACTTTATTTGAAGCTATAAAACTAAGTGATTCATGACCTCTTAATCATAACGGCTAACATCTATTGAGTGCTTATTATCTGCCAGGTTTTGTTCCAAGTGTGTTAAATATATTAACTCATTTACTATTCTCAACTGCCAATTTGTGAACCCTGTTTTTTTTTTTTTTTTTTTTCTGTGTTACGGATCAAGAAACTGAGGCATCAAGATGATAGTGATTTGCCCAAGGTCACATGGAAGTTAAATGGCAGATTGGAGATTGGAAACCTCATAGTGTAGCTCCAAAACTCAAGTTCCTAAACACAAGGCTGTATCTCTCTATACATGAAGAGTCTCCCAGTATTGTCAGTTCCTTCTTAGGAACCTTAGCTATTGCACTTTGTTTTGCCTTACTTGAAATGTGTTTGTAAACCTTACTTATCTGTGGTCACTGTGCTAGTTATTTTGTCCTTTGGTCCTTCTCCTATAGGTGATAAAAATGGAACAATGAGTTAGACCCTTTTAAAATTTATATTTTTGTTTATTTACTAGATTTATGTTTCCTTTAAACAGAGTATGTATTGACATTTTTAGAGATTGTGGAAAATTTAGATGAGAAATGAAAACTTGGACTGGCAGA
The DNA here is from genome assembly GCF_018350155.1 of Leopardus geoffroyi. NCBI lineage: Eukaryota > Metazoa > Chordata > Mammalia > Carnivora > Felidae > Leopardus > Leopardus geoffroyi. The sequence continues at coordinate 28,609,423 of NC_059333.1, forward strand.
AATCCTCTGTGTCCCTATGATGGCTATGAGCATATGAAAGAATCAGGTTAGCTATTTGGTGATAATACAAATCATGTGCTTGCTTAAGTACTTGGCTTTCTTTTGGACTTCACAATGAGTTCCTTCCATTTCAAAGAATTGTAGGAGAAAAATGGTCCACTTAGCTTTTAAAATGAGGATTCAATATAATTATGTTCCACCCAGGAGTCCATGTTTTAGAATTATTTAAGATTCATTGTTTTTCTCAGATAAAGCCTAATGATAATGATGGATTTTTAACTTTCCTGCCACTGAAGACAATATCACAGCAATAGAAAATTGGTCAGATTCAAAAAAAAAAAAAAAAAGAAAGAAAAGAAAATTAGATTCCTTGATAAGAAATGAATCAGCATGGTTTGAATTTTTCTTTCATAAGTTACTTTCTACATGTTCCTGACAAGTCCATTGATCTCTCTGAGGCTCAGCTTCCCATTTGGTAAATTCAGATGGTGGGAATTTCATTCATCAGGACTCTTCGTCTTACTTGTAACAGAATCAAATAAAACTAATTGGAGGAATGTGAAGAATTGAGAAGGCCCAAGCGTAGAAATCCAGCTGGATTTTAGGCAGAACTGGAAATAGAGACCTGAGCACCATCAGGATTCTGTGTAGCTCTTGCTTCTTTGACCTTCTGGCATATGAGCTTTATTTTTCTCTTTCTTTCTTATTTCCTCTCCTCTTTTGTTCCACATGACTGGAAAGATGGTTACTGATAGTTGGCCTCCTGGTTTTATACATCATACTTCAGGCACCCAAAGAATGATGGTCTGTTCTAGATAAAATACTCTCAAGGGTGGATTCCAGTTGTTCCCATTTGTGTCACGTGCCTGACTGAAACTTACAAGCTTTGCCTAGGGATATGAGTTCTGTGGTAGGGATTATGATAAAGTCATTTTGAGTTTACTCTTCACACCTGGGCCAAAAAAACTGTTGCTCTAGAACAGCATCTATGATAACCTCATGAATGAGGTGACGAAAACAGACATTTCCCAATGAAGAGGCTGGACAGATAAGCCCACATGTGTCTGCTATAGTTAACACCTGCTTACCCAGAATAATAGGCCCTTTTCCCTTTTTGATCATAAAAAAATGAGACATGAGAAGTCTACTTCCTGATGGGTATAAAATATTTAGCCCAAGCCTACTGAACACATACAGATTTGGTTATAAAACACCTTTGTCTATGTTTTCCCTATAAGTGGATATGTGTATATTCATTAATTGATTAAAATTGAACTTTTGGATTTATGGACAGTAACTGATTAATTTTTAAAAACTGAGTTCGTGGGTTCAGGGAGAGCTTGGAATAAGGAATAGAGATTGTAGGGAGAACATTACATTCTGGGTTATCGCAAATATAACTAGATAATAAATAAGTAAGATTTGGGACCAGGAAAAAATAATAGTATTGATTGGAGGACTAATTGAATATGGAAGATTAGCAGTTAAGAAGTGAAATTAAAGAGAGTCTTCTATGAAAGCTAGAAACCAGTATGAATTTGTAGTTTGAGTCTTAGAAGAACCAGGCTATGATGGATATTTTCTGTCTGACAGACTTGAGAAGGAACCAGACTTGGGTAAGGAAGAGGACACCTTGTATAGAATAATTATACATAAGATGCAAAAACGCAGAGAGCCTCTTTTTCAAATAACTGTCCGGTTGTGATGTGAATATGGCGAAGTTTCATGCTTTCCCCAGTGTGGCTTTGTAGTACTCAAGGCTACTGTCAGTGTTTGGCCAAGGAGGAAGGCTAACTCGAAAGTTCAATTCCTGCAAGTCCTGGTGGCAAGAGGAGTGATGGGGAAGGTAGGCACCTTGCACTTGACACTTCATTGTACCCTCTTCTCAGTAGGCTTATAATTTTGTGAAGAAGAGCAACCGTAGTCCACAAAGGATCAGAAAGCAAGGTTGTGGTGTGTGCACTACTATTTCAGTCTAGTGCATTTTTCTCTCATGGGTCCAGTGTCACCTGGCATCTTTCCAAGGTTGTTTTATTTTTTTACTCTTTCTTGCCATAGAGGTCATGTGTTGTAATTTGGACTTTGGTCTGCGGTTCATGTTACTGCATGCGCTGTAAATTCAGTCAGCATCCTTATTGAACAGAAAGTACTTTAAGCACTGTGTGAACCCTGAACCTAGTATTTTAATTGGGAAGGGTCACTGATGAATAGAATAGTTCTAATCTGTGTGGGCTCCAGATCCTTCTGCCTGTTAGCACTGGGCTAGGTGGCAGGAGGTTCTGAATCAAGGCCTGGGAGAATTTCATACAAAGCTTGAGAGAAGGCTTTAGACCCATGTGGGTCTAAAATCCCAGGCAGACCACACAGATGAAAGCCATGGGAAAAGAGACTGAGCCAGAGGAATCAGGAAATAAACACAAAACAGTTATAAATAGCAAGGGACAGAAGTTAGGTAAGGAAATGGGTTTGAGGACCAGGAAATTAAAAAAACAGAAAGAACGCTCTAGTCTCAGGGCTGGCGATTTAGGTGGAATCTGGAACCAATGTCAGCCTGACTATCTGGAGGTTTAGAAGATAAGAGCTACTGACCCATTGACTGAGGGGCAGAGAACAGATTCCATCCTTGACTTCCTTTACAACCATCTTGACCTCATTCCGTTTTACATGGAGGTTACGTTTTATTTAGAATATTTTAGATGAGCTTTGTTTGGAACTCATCTGAACTCTGGGAGGGGCTGATACCATCCTAGCCACCCCCCCACCCCCGGACATTTTTCTTTCTGAAATAACAGATATTTCTGAAATAGGTTATACCATCACTCACAGCCTAAGTGTAATTGACATAATGGATGTCAGACACAAAACCGTGTGCTTGCCGTGTAATAAACACCCAGTACATGTTAGTGATGATGAGCATATGATCATGTGATTGCCATTTCTTTCTTTTCTTTTCTTCTTTCTTTCTTTCTTTCTTTCTTTCTTTCTTTCTTTCTTTCTTTCTTTCTTTCTTTCCTTCTTTTTACTGCTTGTCCTGGTAGGTGCTGCCACATACAGTGACAATCATGTGGGGAGTCAGTTACTTATGGCTCACACAGACCTCATAATTATTTTAGAAACCCATCTGAAATTTCATTTTATCCCAACCCCAGATTCCAGACACATTGTAGCTAATCTCTTTTCTTTGACCTAAGTGTACACTATAAATGATTCTAGTTTCTTTAGCTAGTTTAAAACAATTTTTTAAATGTTTATTTATTTTTGAGAGAGAGAGAGAGAGACAGAGCACGAGCGGGAGAGGGGCAGAGAGAGAGAGGGAGACACAGAATCCAAAGCAGGCTCCAGGCTCTGAGCTGTCAGCACAGGGCCCGACGCGGGGCTCGAACTCATGAACCATGAGATGGTGATCGGAGCCACCCTGGTGCCCAGTCTTCAGCTAGTTTTAGATACAAGAAGACATCTGATTCTTCACCTCAAACCTTTTGAAAAGCCAAGTGCATGATGTTGCTCTGCAGTAATTAATCATTTCAATTTTAAGGCTGGAAAGTGAAAATTCCCATTACTGCAGAGATAATGGGAGGTTTCAATCCCCAGATTTATTTGGTACTGTCCTCAGATTTACCCTACCACAAGACAAAGTTCACTTGTCTAAATTTCTGGTATTTCTTTTGGTCTCTCTCTCTCTCTCTCTCTTTAAAGGACACTGTTAGAAACTGGACAATCTTCAACAACAGTTGCTATTTTTAGGAATGTAGTATCTGTCCTCATCAATCTCTGCTGTTTCACACCTTATTTGTTTCAGAACACTCAGATAAATGCCAAATGCCATCTGGCCTGAGTGCTTTATTGAACTTTACTTTCTTCGATTGCGGCATCTCTCCTTCAATGGAAACTCTAATCTCTGTCTTTCTTGTGAAAAGTGTTCTCAGAAATTAGAATTTCCCCATCATTTCCTAGAGTCAAGTGCTGCCAAAGAACCAAACAAAAACCCTCTCTGGGCTCATGTCCCTCTAACCTTATACTCCCTTTTGACCACCTACAACATCATCCGGTGGTTTATAGACTGGTGACTCTATTACCTGGCCAAGCTGGATTTCTACTTCAGAACACTGCCTTTTATTCACAAATGCTTTCACTTTCTTCTTTCAGGAGTGGTTCTGTTCAGTCATCTGCTTGTCCTTTTTGACTGTTTTCTTTGATATAGTCAGGTCTCTGCTCCTGGTTGTCTGCCTTTGATGGACAACCAGTTAATTTCTTGGACTGATATTTTGGGCAAGAAGAACTGGAGGAAATTTAAGCTCCCACTGGCCCTGCATTCTATAGTTCTGTAACTTTTCAGTTCACATACTTTTATTACTTCTTTCCCAATAGTCTTTGTTAAATGAGAACAACACCACTGGTAGATTTTGTATCACAATGCTAGATCATCTGGTTTGGGATTTTGTCCCTGATACTTCTTAGTGGTATGAATTGGCTGAATTGTTTAACTTAAGCTTTCTTAATTATAAAATGGGAATAATAAAACTATCCATTCTTCAAGGTTGTTATGATAATTAATGATCATGTACATTGGGAGTTAATAAACACAATATGCCTAGAAGGTGCCTGACATATTATAAATGTGTAACAACTGTTAGTACTGTGCTGTTACCCTTGATTCAATGGATGTTAGATTAGCCATGATATCAAATAGCACCTGTCACAAAGCTGACATCTTCAATGGAGGATAGACCAAAGTCATGGTGAGAAAAGAAAGTCATTTTATACAAATATAAAAAGGAAATCAGATATACCTCACAATATTATCAAACACAGGCCATGATCAAGAAAATTTGGGAGACGTTTTTAAATTTTGAAGACATGGAAATAAAAGTAATGCATGGGAAAGGCATTATTTATAGGATTGGTAGGTAATAAGTTTTTCTAAGACAGCTTATCTCATATGACAGTTTGATTTCATCACTAAAATCACGGGTGAGAAGATGCAGGTTTGAATAATTATTTGGGTGATATGAGGACAGTGCTTCCTCTGCTCCATGCGGACCATGTGCTCCTGGGAAAGTCATCTGACTTACTAGCTCTTTCTGATAAGGTGAATACCAAACTTTGACATCAAATCAAATCAGAATTTTTGCCACTTTGAGGCCTAGAAACTCCTAGAAAGAGGAGTCTTACCTGTGTCTTATTTTTTTTTATTTTTTATTTTTTATTTTTTTGTGAGAGAGAGAGAGAGAGAGCATGAGTGGGGTAGAGAAAGAGAATCCCTAGCAGACTGTATGCTGTCAGTGCAGAGACCAAAGTGGGGTTTGACACCACAAACCATGAGATCATGACCTGGCTGAAATCAAGAGTTGGATACTTAACCAACTGAGACTACCCAGAGGCCCACCTGTGTCTGTTTTTAACCTGTTGTCTTTTGGCATGGGATCATCGGTTACATGGAGTCTGGTGTCCTCAGTCTTGAGGGTTAATCTTGTTCTAGCATGGTTAGCATGAAAGAAAAGGGTTTTGAGAGTCTGTAGCCATATGGATGTACTTGGATGTATAGGAGTCCTAAAACTCAGATGAGAATATTCCATGGACTCTGACTTATAAATTATATATAATCAGTCAAATATATACAATTAAATATATATAATATGAAAATACATAATATGAACGTATTAAAAATCAAGACTGTGAGTCTGGACTAAGTCTAGGCTAATCCCACAACTGGTTTAGATGTTTGACCTTAGCTGGGCTGCCCAGTCTTGCCCCAAAGCTGATCTAGTAAACTCTCTTCCCTGTGGTTGGGACTATGAGACCAATATTCTTGGGGCAATCTTCCTAATGTTTTCTGTATAGAGCTTCCTTATTGATAAAAGGACCCTGAATTTGCTTGAAGGGTGAATTAAACTGTATCTACTTGCAATTAAAAAGTAACTTGAGTGATTGTTCATGAAAGCTGTCTATATAAAAAACAGAACTTCCCTGCCTTGACTTCGTTTTTTTTTTCTTAAGTTAATAATAAGTGACCACACATGTTTAATGCTTGGCTAGGTAGGAGATCTTGAAATCTCTGGCAACACCAACTTTGAAGCTCCTGTATTGGGAATGGGAAGATGTTTGCTCTCCCAACCCCTTAGTGGGCATATAACCAATATTAATATTTTAATGAAACATTGTATTTGGGGCTTGCATTAATGCCTGAACAGCATGGCAATAGACTTTCTCTTTGCAATGCTTAGAAACTATACCACCTCAGGCTATGAGGAGAGCAGAAATGTCTCAATACAGTGGCTCAAAAGTCCAGACCTCTCAGGATTATTGGGTAGATAAGCGCAGAGTTCCTGGAGGCCTCAGGTTCTTTCCATCTTCTTTCTCTGCTCACTTCCGGGATGTTGTTCTCATCTACATGGTTGAATGTGTGAAATACTATCTCCAGGCCACGGTGTGTCTAGCTAGAGCTTCATTACTATAAAGGAAAACACTTCTTTGGGGAAAGCCTGGCACCAAAACATATACTTTTTCGTTCCCCTCTAGTGAAAACTGGCAATTGCAACTTCCATTATTTCATAAGGACAGATTGATATTGCTAGTAAAACAACTGAGACATCCTAGCTGATGCTGTAACAGGATTAAAATTTGGTTATGTGCACAACTCTTGTACTGATTGGTAACCAAACTGTCTGGGGTAGGGAAAATGAGCAAAACGGAGTTTTATGTACTTGTGCCAGGAAAGAGGGTAAAGAAGGAATGAAGAGGCTGGGGAGACATTTCTTTCACCCCCACCCCCAGCTGGCCTGAGTGACTGCCATTAAGGTCCAATGGAAAGTGGGGGCAGAGTTGTGCCTGGCTGGCTTAGTGGGTGGAGCATGTGACTCATGATCTCAGGGTTGTGAGTTCAAGCCCATGTTGGATGTGGAGCCTACTTAAAAAAAAAAAAAAAAATTTAGAAGGAGGGGTGAAGAGCGTAAGCAGAAGAAGCTATTTCAATGAATGAAGTGGCAGTGATAAGAATGATGAAGGTAAAAATAATAATATTAATATCTATATCCTTTGTTCAGTGCTTACCAACTCTGGCACTATGCTAAGCACCTGCTATGCTAAGGTATATTAAGTATTCTATTTAATACTCAAATAATCTTATGAAGAAGGAATGATTATTTCCACCATATTAAAGAAGGAAAAAATGGAGATTCAGGTTCAGAAAGTTTTCATATCTTGCTGAAGGACAAAGAGATAGTAAGCACCAGGGGCAGGTTTGGAATCCAGATGTGATTTTAGAGCCCAACTCTAGAGCACCAGGTTAGTGTCTCAGCCCACTTCTAATGAAGTGTGGCTCAGAAGCTGAGGGAGAGTTTATTCTTATGCTTTTCAACACCTTTCCTCCCCCAACTCCCATCGCTTCCTCTCATACCCTCAATCCTTTATTTCCCCCCTCCCCTCCCCCCCCAAAATACTCTTGAGCAGCAGCCATGGAGCTCTTCCACAGAAGATAGAAGTACATAGGGAAGACTCTTCTTAGAGACGGGCCCAGAACAGGGACCTTGAAGACAGGTCCAAGGACAAAGAACATCAACTGGCTTGTTTCTTAGTGTATGTGAGTCCCCCTGCTCCAAGACTTCTTGGAAATTGAGAAAAACTTACAAGGGAACCTGAGTTCCTAGATGATTTGAGTGTTAAGATTGCTGTTTCCTCATTGGTCCTCCTGTCCTGATGAGGCTTAGAACCATCCAAGTACACAGGTAACTTCAAAGACTGTATTCCCCAAACTTTTCTAAGTGCTTCTAGGTCTGCAAAATGGAGGAGTTGGGTGAGATGATCCCTAAAATTCTTTTTGGCTCTAACAAACTACGAGCTCACAATTAACTTCCAGCTGGAAATTAATTTGAGAGAAGAGGAGTAAATGCTTTTATGCTTTTATACTGATTATGATTCTATGAAGAAAAACCCAAGGCCAGTGGGAAGAACCAGTGGAAAGTGATGTGGCTCAGGGATAAGCAATCATCTAGAAAATTAGCATGTTTTAAACACAAAATGACTAGAATGTTTTGTTTCTGTTTCCTTATCTAGAAAATTCTAACAAAACCAAGGAAATCATGATTGTAACCCTTCTGCCTGGGGCCACCTGCCCCAACATGGAGTCTTTAATGCCTGCCATTGGTTCAGGCTACTGGCTCTCCAACTTCTGGAGAAGAATAGGAAAGAAATATTACAGGAAGTTATTATTCCCTTTCCTCAGTGATGAGTGCCATGAAAGTCCCTCTAGATGTTAACCAGATGAAGGAGTTCATTTATATAATCATCTCTTTATTTGTCCATCCCTCTATGTATCCTTCTGTCCATTTATTCAGTAGCTATTCACTTAGCACTTTCTGTATGTCGAAGACTGGATATTGAGGAAAGTGGGTCCAGAAAAAAAAAGGAATCTAAAACAATGCAATGTAAGTCATAGACAGAAAGCTAGTTTTAGCCAGTGTGTTAACCATTACAACCGAATGGCAAACCAAGTTGTGTGCATTACAGAATAGGAACACTTTATGAAACCAGTGGGAGTAAGAAAGGCATTCAGAGGAGGATCGGCCTGAGCTGGGTCTTGAAGTATGAGTATGAATTACATGCAGGAATAAGAGGAAAGGCATTCCTGGAAGCAGACACACAGGAAGATACGGGAAGGGTTTTATATGGCATACTCAGGCAATAGCAAACAGTTTTGCATGACTTAAGCACACATGATATTAATAAGAAAGAAGAAGAAAATGGGACCATTTAATGGAAAGCTGGAGTAACATGCTGGCTGGCCAAGGTGTTCGATTTTATCATGAGGGTAATAGGGAGTTGCTTAAGCAATTCAGATGGGAGAATAACTTATTCCTCAAAAGAATTATGAAAAATAAGGTGTCCTTAAACTGATAGTCCATTTGTGACTCCCAATGCCAAAGGTGACTTGTAGAAGTGATTCCCACTTCATAGCATCTTATGGTACGGTGGTCCTCATCCTTAAGTTCTCATCACCACAGTTATCACCTGAGAGCATTTAAAAACCCTAGTGGCGCTGCCCTACCCCAGTGCAATTAATTCAAAATTTCTAGAGCTTCTAGCCAGACATCAAGAATATTTTAAAGTTCCCAGTTGATATCAAAGCACAGCCAAAGTTGAGAACTGCTGTGCTAGCAGTATTCCGGAGTTCACACCGTTATATACCCTGTTGATTTCAGCTCACCTTTGCCATCCATGAAGGATTTATTGAATCCTGTGCCTGTCAAGTTTCATTCTGTGTTTCTGAAGAAGGGCCTTCCAGGGAATTTCATAGGAGTTTTCTCCATCAATTCGATCATAATCTATTGCTGGAGGCAGAAAAATTAGCCAAACATTACAATGTGGTAAGACAGTTAGTCTGATGTTACTCTTTGCACAGATTGCTGTGGAAGGGACACTTACATCCAGAAAGGGAAAGGGAGGTGATGTGTGAAGGAAGAGCAGTATTGAGGTGGAGTATAGGGTTCCAGGGATCAAGGACAAGAGGGTTCTTCCAGGAAGAGAGATCAGAATGTGTAAGGCAAGGAGGCATGCAAAAACATGGTGAAGACCCAGGGTTCTCGTGGCACTTTGTTCGTACCACTGGCAGTACACTCCTAACCTTGTTGTGTATGGTTGATTTTATGTAGATCCGGTCTTATTTCTATCCTATGAGAACATTCAGTGTAGGTAGGCCCAGCACACAGTCTTACTACATAATAGCCTCTTACCAGCTTGAAGAGGTTTTCAGAAAAAGAAGAAAAAAAGCTAATAAAGAATTTAGGCAGAAGGCTGAAAACAGCTAACAAAAATACAATGAGGTGACTTAATAAAACAGAAGAAACATAAATATACATGGGAATATAGTCACAAGATGAACTGAAACCAGAAGTTATCGTCATGAAAGTAACACCAGTCTACATGTCTCAGCAGTGTCCCAATCCTCTTCACCTCCTGATCTGACTTAATCCCCGATTTTCCCTGAACGTTCTCCTAAATGCAGTGACTTCCTTTGGTCAACATCCTAATCAATATGATCATGTCTCTTAAATTTTATCCCTCACTTTGAAGTCACACTTTGACTCATGAGGAATTTCCACCCTTCCTTACAGCTGTTGAGTGGGGAGTCCTAACAAGAGGAAGTAGCCTTGTGGGCTGTCCCCACTTCCTTCCTGTGGCTGTCATTCCTGAGCCTGGGTCATCCAGCTGCATCCAGGAGTCTCAAAGTATGCCGTGAAAACTACGTACGTGTAAATGAGTCTAGGTCACAACCTCTTCAAAGCTGTATCTTCTAGCTTTAACTTCTATTAAAATTAGTCAGAAAGTCCAAGAACTGACATTGTCAAAACTGACAGCAGTAGAAAGTATTTATTATGAATGTGTTTATTGTATATCTTTATTTCCAGGTTCTCACCATTTTCTGTAGTTTTCGCACTAATCTTTACAAAAATTATTAAGGTAGAAAAACAGGTGGTATTACCCTCATTTGGATAGAAAAATTGTGACAAAGGTGCTTAAAAAATTTTTGCAACAATTGTTGGTAGGACTCTTTTTAAAATTTTTAATGCTTATTTATTTTTGAGAAAGAGAGAGAGAGAGAAAGAGAGAGAATGAGCAGGGGAGGAGCAGAGAGAGAGGGAGACACAGAATCTGAAGCAAGCTCCAGGCTCTGAGCTGTCAGCACAGAGCCAGACGTGGGCTCGAACCCATGAACCATGAGATCACGACCCGAGCCAAAGCCTGATGCCCGGCCAACTGAGCCACCCCGACACCCCCCCCCCTTTTTTTTAGGCAAGTAAAAGCATTCCCAAGAGGTACACGTTGAAAAAAATGGACACATATATCATTTACTTTATTAGAAAAGGACACTTAGGGGTTGCATGCAATAACAGCTTCATATGATGGTGGTTCAGGGAGTTTTTCTAAGTGAGATTATTGGATTGGGTTAATATTCAGTTGGTGGCTCTTCCATACTTCTTAAATTTGCCACTGTCACTAGTTGTTCAAGAAAACTAGTTTTGTTTTTACTAAATACATATACAGAGCTCGATCGCTGTCCTCTTGGCTTCATGTTTGAGCTTTATCATTTTGAATATCTCAGATATATTCCATTCCTTATTTCCACGAGGTTTATTGGGTTCATTCACCCATTTCTTTATTCTCTCCACATTCCCCACTGTGTTTAGCAAATATTTCTTAATTTTACAGTCCTTTAAATTGCTCTGATTTAAGCCACATTTTGTGGTTCTTGAACTCCTGTTTGAGTAAAACAAATAAATAAACATAAATGGTGTAGAATTAGTTGCAGAAAATGCCTTAAGATAAATTGTAAACACAACTATTTAAAAATGTCTTAGGTTTATCTTTTGCAGATATGCTAATCTCAGGGCAGACGTAGGTGAGGAAAGAGCTTTTGTGACTCCTCTTTATCTGAGATTCAAAAAATAAGAAAATATATTCTGATGTTCATTCCCAAGGCAAGTGATAAAGATCAAACACTCATTTTATTACAATATTTTCATTTTTATTGAACAGATTCACTTTGGATCTTGCTTGCATTTGGAATGTTTACTTTTTAATAAGTGATCTGTTTAAATGTGGATCAGAGAACAAGGGTTTCTGTTTTACAGTTCAACTTTTGACCTTGGGGGATGAATGGGTGGAGGCTAAGAGGAAAAGTCCACTGTGTTTTTACTGAACTTTTTACCCTAAAAAAAAAAAAAAAAAAAAAAAAAAGAGCGAGTTTAAAGTTCACACAGTGCACAAGAGGTCTCCACTGGGGATTTCTGGTATTATTAACTTCCTGACCTCAGATAATTAAAAAGAAAGAGCAGAGCCACCTCAGACTATGACTCAACTTTGAACTTTTAACCTTCCAAGTAAAGTATTTAAATTGTAAATGGTAGACCCTGGAAGCTTTCTTATTGCTATTAACTTCCTTCATCTCTGGGCACAAAGTTATAATTTAGGCCAAAAGCACAGCCCGGACTTTCCTTTTGATTTACTTAACCTCTTTTAGCAGAAAGAATTGAGAACTCTATTTACCTAGAAATGACAGGTATTCCGGAGGAAGAAGTGAAGCCTCCAAGGTCATTGAATTTTGGAGGGAGAGGCAACCCTAGCTGATCTTTCTAGCCTGCTCATTTGTGAAGGAGAATGTTGAGAACCAGGGAGGTGAGGGATTTCCTTAAGGTCAGATAATTAATAGGACAACAAAAGGGCATCCCTGATTCATTAGCTGTGCTTGCTTCAGTAGTGGGGGGATTCAAACATGACTGGGGGTAAGAAATAGTCCCCTATGTAACAAAGGGGTCCAGATTTTTACATTAAAATTCATAAAATGGAAAACACTCACTGGATAGGGAGTCGAGAGGCCTGGGTCCTAAGTGACCCCTTCGCCCTATTGATTGTATAACCTTAAGAACTCATTTAACTTTTCCAAGTCATAATTTGCCTGTTTGTAAAATGGAATGTAGCTGGGAAGAGGTGATAAGCATCTAAGAGAATCCTTTGACGCTTAGATTTTGGTTCAAGAATCCTTGCTCTGATGCATGCTTAAACACTGTATAGATACACAATTCTCGGCAACAGCTGGGTTTTCTTAACATGAAGGATAGGGCTAGGTGGCTGTGATCTTTAGGGTAATTGGCTATATCACATGGGGCTTGATGCTGAGTCTGAGGCTCTCCTTACGGTAAGAAAAGACAAAAATCCCAAAAGAGAAGGGAAATACCATGTAAAGAGGCATAAGGGATAGGGAAGAGAAGAACAAAAGAACCAGGACAAAGAAAGGAGGGATGACCAGGAAAAAGGCATTTAGAGAGGAGAATGACAAAGAGACAGGTAGCCCCCTCAGTTGGATGGGACCCCAGTCAATGCCTGTGATACTGAGAAAGCCAATGAGTACATTGTGAATCTGCTGGAGCCACATGCTGCTAATACCCGAGCTTAGAGCTCTTACTGGCACTTGCACAACGCTCAGCATGAGGAGAGCCAGTCATCGGCGGGCCCGCTCTTCCCTCCTGCTATTTGCTAACACCTTTATTGCCTCCAGTGAGTTACTCACACCACTCTCATTCCCATCTGTCAAGAAGAGTTCCCTTCCAACATTCTGTCCTCTTTTTCTTATACAAAAGAGACCCTCCCAGTGTGGCTGCTCAGAACGGGAGCTGGTACTCAGCTGAGATGTGGCAAGTTTGGAGTGGGGTGAACCATGAGTTTCTAGTTTCCTGGTCCTGAGATGCAAGGGAGATGTGACTCTGTGATCCTGCGTAAGACCCTCTTGGAGAGACAGCTGGAGAGGAGGGAGACCATGATGGCTGTCTGGCTGGAGGCGGTCTGCTTGGCCTGGAAGCAGAGGGTCCAGGGTCACTGCCTGGTCAAAGTGCTAACAGCTGTATGTGACTCTTATCTCATCACAGATGTTTACACCCACCCCCCCCCCCCCCCCAGTCTCTTCAACCACTCTCAGCTGCTTTAAACTAATTTACTTCTCCTTTACAACCTCCTCCATTCCTTCTACCAGTCCCCTACTCCCTGGGCCGGCCAAGGCAGATGATTAAGATTTGAGCAAGGGATTGCACTGTTGAGAGCATGTCTGATTAGGTGATTAAAGTTGCTGTGGGCTGCAAATAAGTGTTAATCCTGGTTTTTGGTGGGCAAAATTACCCAGTGTTTGCTCTGTAAGCCCCACTCATTCACTAAATTTCTTCCACATTTTCTAGTCCTGAATACACTCTTTCCTATGTAGATATCCAGAGTACAGTCATGTTAACCTCAAGATCCCCTGAGGAAAGAGGTCACAGTCATCAAGCAAAGCATGACTGTCCTCATGAAATAAGTAATATTACCTATTGACACTTACCTTCATCAACATCTAGAAAGGAAATAAATAGAGGACTGGGTCTTGTCTGCCAGCTACCCCTGCAGTGGACAACATCACAATGTAAATAAGATCTATTGTGCTTGCGAAACTTAAAAAAAAAAAAAAAAATCTCAGATATGGGCTAATGCAAATTCTAAGTAGCTCAATTCAGGGCAGTGATGACAATTCTATTTTTAAAAATTAATTTTTCTTTCTTTCTTCCTTCCTTCCTTCCTTTCTCTCTCTCTCCTTTCTTTCTTTCTTTCTTTCTTTCTTTCTTTCTTTCTTTCTTTCTTTCTTTCTTTCTTTCTTTTCTTCTTTTTATCAACTGTATCATAAGACAATGGGAGAAGAGCGGAGAGGCAAGCACAACCCAGAGAGTCAGTGATAAATAATTCAGTATGTGAATTATCTGCAGTGAGAACTCTCCTAAAGCCAGGCCCAATAATCCTCCCTGCAAGTGGGAGAGTCTAGGGGTAGCCTTCCAAGGGTAGCCAAGCCTCTCATCCCATTTCGCAGCTGCCCTGGCCCAACCCAGGTGAGTGGAAGAGGAGTGTGCGATAAGTAGTCTCTGCTGATTCTAACTACACCCCCCGCAATCCCCACTCCACTGAGAAGCTAAGACCTTGTCTCCAGAAGCAGCCAAAGGCTGATGGATTCTCTGTAGTTGTCTATTGTCCCTGGCAATATTGCCTCTTTTGGCATGAATACTTCAACTGGCGACAAAACTGAAAAAAAAAAAAAAGATTAGAAAAATCACACCAGCAAAAAGGCCATCTTCTTCATTTTCCTCTTCCATACATTTAGATAAAATAGATCCCCATGTATTTGTCTGATATTGTTTCTTTGGTTTGATGTACCCAGCTGGCAAGAATAAGTCACCTTTTGGTTATTAAATTTAGTAGAGTATCCACACAAGCGCCAGGAGCTCCAGAGCCCTTAATGGAACTTTGGCAGGCAGGACAGCAATAATTGTACAGCAGGGACAATGGAAGTGGGAGGCTAGGGTACAACGAGCTGCAGTCTTCTCCCTTCTTTTCACCAGCAGCTCTAAAAGTGAACTAGTATCTAAATTAGGTGTTATTTTAGATTACAATTGGTCACACCTCATGGAAGTGATACCATCAGGCAGACAGATGCCAGTTGGAAATTGGTTGGTATCTAGGGATGGCAATTGTTGGCTCCTTTACTTATTCAATTGATCCGTCAAATAACATGTATCATGGCCATCAGAAAGATATGTCAGTCTCTGGACACAGGAACCTTTTGGTGATCCCTGAGATATAAAAGAGCAAGTTAGGAATGATCACTGCTAAATGCCTGCTTATCCAGGACTTATCCAGGAGGAAAAGTAAGAGGTCCCCTATAAATTTATGGTAGCCATATGGAGGGGCCTCCCTTTTACCTCCCACAACCTTGAATTAATGGAGATACAGTTGGGCCAAAATTTTACTACTTTATGTATTGAATGTCTACCAAGTGCAAAGCATTATATGGGTTAAAGGATAAATTAAACACGAGTCACACTTGATCTAAAAGGAGAAAAACCTTCTCATACATAATTGTAATATAAGAATCATTCTGGTAAAGGCTATATATTTTAGAAAATGGTCAGTATATGGCAAGTTGTTTATAGAATTCCAGAGAGAAAAGTTATTCCTTGAACATAAAAAAAATAAATATACATGAAATAATAATAATATAGTTTTTTTTTAATCAGAGGCACTCATTTATAAATACTGGAAAACAAGACAAGAATTTTAAAAATTGAGCAAGCAAGATGGATCAGGTAGTAAATAATAATTCCTTAGACTCTTGAAAATGGTAGTGTTTGAATTTTTTTTTTTTTTTTTTTTTTAATGAAAGATTCCAGGAAGCTAGAGACTTCTGGGTAATGTTTAAATCATTGGGAATTGATCTGACATTTAATGGCAAAATGTTGACTCTCTAATGCCGTAACAAGGTCAATAGGTCAAGGGACCTCCATTTCCTAACCTTAGCTGTTCTCTTTACATGACATATCAGAGTATTGATCAAGGCTGTTATGCGGGATTGGGCATAGAGTTCTATATCCTTATTATAGTGTTCTTAAAAAACTAGGTCTAGCCAATATATTGTATTCTGCTATGATCTGCATTTTTTTGTGTGATCCCAGCGAAGGGGTCTTGCTCTGTTTCTTGTTTATCCTCCTACTTTGATTTGTCCGCATTCCCTGGGCAAAACTTATGTCTTCTTCTGAATGTTCTGTATCTAGGGTTCATTCACTGATGGTCTTAAGATTCTCTAGGCTTCCACACTATATTTTGTCTTCAAACTTCATTGATCTTCCAAACTCAGTGATGCTACCAAAATGGTAGTCAGTTTTGACGTCCCTAGAGCTATGACATTGAATGATTGAATTCACATTCATATTTGCTAGTCATTATATTTTATGTGATTATGGAAATATTGGGCACTGGTTTCATAGGCCCAAACTAACTCCTTCTTAGATTTAAACAATGAAAGAATAATTCAATTTAATTTCTAACACTGTAGAACTATACTACTTTAGCTTTTCCAAACAGCTTTTATACATTTTCTCATTTTATCCTCATAACACATCTGTGTATAATAATTCATAAAAGGACCCTAACATTTCATCAAACACATTTCCATTGCAGATGACTAATGTGAGCCATAGGAATAGGACAATTGATTCTTGAACCTTTAGTGTATCCTCATGTTCTTAAATTAAAGCCATAAAAAGGTTGAGAGGGTATGGTGGAGACTGTGAATTGTCCACCAAATCTGTGTTCCACTGTTTCCATAGCAAAACAGAGTCATGACTGGGACGAAGCTGCCCAGGCATGGACCATATTTTCCCCTTTCCCTTGGCAGCTAGTTGTGGCCATAAGACTAAGCTCTCTCCAGTGAAGTATGAGCAAAAGTGATGGATTCCATTCAAGCCTTGCCTTGAAAATTTGTGTGCTCACTCCTACAGCTCATTCTTCTTGGTCACAGCTGGAAGACAAACCTTAGAAGCCACGTGTTGACAGTGCAAGGACCGCTTTCATTCTGGGTTGGTTCCTAAATGACTGAGTGGAGCAGAACCCCTCCATTGCCTTCCCTCCCCTGCATAGATTAGCATATTATTACTTGAGAGATAAATTATTAGCATATTATTACTTGAGAGATAAATCCACTTCTATATTATTTCAGCCATTACACATTTTCAGGACATTTACTTCAGTAAATATTGCTGTAGATGGCTACTTGATTTTACTGGGAAAAACTTCAGAAGCATTCAAGCTGGGGTTGGTGATGAGACTGAAAATTATCAAGTCCTGACTTTATTCCCTCTCTCCATCAGATATTTGATGGTGGGGTGGGGTGGGGTGGGGGGAGGTTAGGAGAACAGGAATAAAAGAGAGGTAGGTCAAGGTTGGAAGAAGCAGTTATGGAGGCAAGAGTTGTACTACAGAGATGTTTACACCTACTTAGAAATGAGAGTGAATAAAAACATTAAAAAAAATAGAACCAGAAAAGTACTCCCTCCCATTTTTTTTTTTTTTTTGCTACATAAAGTCTTTATTGAGTATTCAAAATTCATTGGATATCACCAGCTAATGGATTCTTAACTCTTTGTGTTTGATTTGCTAATTATTACAGTGAATTAAGCACAAAGAATTCAGCAAGGGTTCTAAAGTAAGCCCTGCAGAATAGTCACCCTGGACACATTGCAGAATGTAACCCCGAGTTTTCTTCTTAAGTCTTTTCCAATCAAATTGTGTCTTTTCTCTTTAACACTTGTCACTTAGATCTTTATCTTAGTAGGTCATCTCAGAAGTCTTGCATGCTAGAATCCAGAGAAATAGAGAGATAAGCATCACCAACATTTATTGATGAGACAACGACTTAATACCCTCCAGAGGTGCTCCTACATACATTCACATGAAAACAGGACCAGAGAGAAACTTTAAAGGGACCTCAAAGGAGAAACCATGGGGATAACGTGTGCAATAGCTCACAGTCACCCCTACCCTAATAGTATCTGATCTGAACCTGGCATAGCTTCAGAAAAAGCCATGTGTTCAGGCTAAAACAAGAATGAGAAAAAAGGAGAACGGTTGCTTTCTTCTAATGTGGTAAATAGGGCATGAAGTTTTTATGGTTAGCTAGTAGAACCAGTTTTACAAGTTTTCTACTTACCCAGAGGGCTCAGCCTGAAGGGAGAAAAAATATTTTTATTCAGGAAATATCTTAAGACTTTTGGTAGGGTGTTTAAATTCAGTATACCGAATAAAGACCTATATTAATGTTGTGTCTCCATTTATTGGGAAGAAGTTTGAAACTGAAACTGTTACATTTTAAAAGTTTTTCATGAGTGCCATACCTTCCCCTTCTGGTTTTGGCATGAGGAAGCGATAAAAGAAAGCTTCCTTCTTTTGTATCCTCCTATGTGTCCTCTTATTACTAAGTTTTGGTAGATTCCTCATATTCATTTAGGTTTCTCTCCCAGATCGTTTATTTTAAATGTCAGGAAGTGATCAGTTAATGGATCCAGGTTTTGATTCTTCTCAGTTTGGAGAAGAAATAGCTTTAAGTAAGAAATTCCCACAAGGTGCCCATATGTGTGTCCCTCTGGGTGAGACTGAGTGAGAGAAAGCCAGGCCCACAGCTAGTGGCAGAGAATGTGACACAGGGAAAGGAGACAAAGAAACCTCAAGGCAATAAAGTGAACTCTTAAGGCAATAAAATGTTGAACATATATATTTGCACGTTTCAAATTTCCTTTCAAGTTTCAACATCTCTCAACAGAGTTGAGGTGCCTTCTACATATGGCTGCTTTTGCGGATGATACTGTGGGGGAAACAGAACAAGGGGTAGTTGAAGAGACAAGAAATACATGTGTGTTTGTATGTAAAGTTCATATCACTCTTTCCTCTCTCCTAGTTCCGTTGGTGGGAAGTATTCTTATACTGATTCTTTCATTTAACAACTTGTCTGCTTTGACAAAGACAAATCAACTTCAGCTTTTGGTGACCCCTAGGGAAATATTCTATATCTAGTGGTGAAACGGATTGATTTTATTAAAGCCACTGTGAAATCTCTGCTTCCTCAGGAAGAAAATTATATTTTTCTTCACTGAAGATTGAATAAGAGAAAATAATCTGAATAAATATTATATGTCATATTCAATTTATAAATATATAACTAGGGAGGGTACAAAGATTGCCTTTAAACTTCAAGTTTGGAACTAAATATATATACATATGCATATGTTTTACATATTCTTAGTGGAGAATACTAATAAAATTATAAAGTCTTAATAACTGAGTGTTTCACCCACTCACAAATTAGAATTTTAATAACATTTAAACAACTTTTTCTGAATCAAGAGCAAAGTACTTTTCTTCCATTTTTCATTTGAGGAGCTGAAATTTTATCTTAAAAGTTTGGTTATGCAGCTGATAGCTGGCTTAACAAAATATCCCTGATTTCTCTTCCACAAGGTCCTCTCTTATACTTAAATTCAACCCTGTGCAGCAGTTTTGAAGCTCTAAAACAATTACAAAATTTTCTGGTCTTTAATGATTCTCAAAGACTGTGAGAACTCAGGTATGCCAGAAAGGCATTTAAAAAGAACAAGAGGGACAAGTATTGGCTTCGTTCCATTCAAATTAGGGTAGCTGCATTACTGCTAATTTTTTTTTTTTTTTTTTTTTTTTCCCAGTAAAAGCTGTTTCTCTACGTTTTCCCTATCCTCTAAACTTTAGCATCCTGGATCACAAAAACATGTGACAATCCTATCAACAAACAGCCCATATTTTTATTAAGTAGATGGAGGAAGGTAGAACTGATTTCTTTTTAAAATTTTATTAATTTTTTTTAAATCTTTACTTATTTTTGAGAGAGAGAGAGAGAGAAAGCAAGTAGGGGAGGAACAGAGAGAGAGTCACAGAATCTGAAGGAGGCTCCAGGCTCCAAGATGTCAGCACAACTCCGGACGCAGAGGTTGAACTCACCAACCACGAGATGGTGACCTGAGCCGAAGTCAGAAGCCTAACCAACTGAGCCACCTAGGCGCCCCGGAACTGATTTCTTATTACTGAAAAGTGATGTGAGCAAGAAGGGGAAATCCAGCCTGTCGCCATCACTCAAGGCAAGGTTGTACTCAGCATCAAAATTAAAGGGAGACCAGTTGAAAATGAAAACCCTTTACCTACTTCATTTTACTCAACTCTTCTTTCAACCTCTCCTTGGAAAAAGAATATTTTGTTTTGTTTTCTTTTCTTTTTTTTAAATTTTTAAAAAATGTTCATTTATTTTTGAGAGAGACAGAGACAGAGTGAGTGGAGGGGAAGGGCAGAGAAAGGGGGAGACACAGAATCCAAAGCAGGCTCCAGGCTCCCATCTGTCAGCACAGAGCCTGTTGGGGGGCTCGAACCCACGAACTGTGAGATCATGACCTGAGCCAAAGACGGACACTCAACCCACTGAGCCACTCAGGTGCCCCTTGCTTTGTTTTTTCTAAGCAAGGAACAGTGGAGATGATCTTTTCTTGGACAAGCCAAAGTCTGTCTCCTTGTCAGGTTGAAGAAGACTCTGCCTCCCAGAACCAGAGTGCAGAGCTGTGATTCTGGTTCATGACAAGAACAAAGGGTGCTTGTTGGGGGAGCAGTCAAGCACGATAGCATCTCCCTTGCTGAACCAGAAATTAAAGCACTGCTTTAAAAATTATACATATGACACTTTGAGCCATGCCAAGGACCCTTTTCTCATTTTAGTGTCACTAGTGGTTAGTTTGCTTGTTATGTGACATCATTTTTTTTTTTTTTTTTTTAACGTTCATTTAGTTTTGAGACAGAGAGAGACAGAGCATGAACGGGGGAGGGTCAGAGAGAGAGAGGGAGGCACAGAATCTGAAACAGGCTCCAGGCTCTGAGCTGTCAGCACAGAGCCCAACGCGGGGCTCGAACTCACGAACCACGAGATCATGACCTGAGCCGAAGTCGGACGCTTAACCGACTGAGCCACCCAGGAGCCTCTGTGACATCATTTTTTAGGAGCCATGAAACTGTGAGAAGAATGGAAAGACCATAATATGGTCCTGTGGGATACCACTGCTTGAAAAGTAAAATGTGTATTAAACATGTGCGAGCAGGGATTAGAAGGAGTCAACTGTCTGAAGCAGAACACATGTGATTTCTACATGTCTCTTCCCTCCAACTTCTTATTTTGAAAAATTAAAAAACCTGAAGAAAATTGCAAGTATAGTACGCTAAACACACATATGTCCCTTATGTAGATAGGGGTCGTCACTTTCTATATGTGGCCATTGGCTACTTCAAAAGTGGTTAATCCATATTGAGGTGTGCTAGTCTACATGCCTTTCTAAAAATAAATATTTCCATAAGTTTTCTGAAAAGTGAACAGACATGCACACACACAGATAATTTATATATATATATATGCATATATATACAATTATGACTTGTATACACACACACACATATATATATATACATACATATGAGTTCATACTAACAAATAGAACACATGTATGTGTATATCTATGTGCATATGTTTAACTATGGATCTAGTTTTCATTTTCAATAAATCACTGAGAAAAAAAAGGGATGCTTTGGAGAGGTGAAATGAGGGTTTAGGCATCTTTCTTTTATTTTTATTTTATTTTTTTTTCAACGTTTATTTATTTATTTTTGGGACAGAGAGAGACAGAGCATGAACGGGGGAGGGGCAGAGAGAGAGGGAGACACAGAATCGGAAACAGGCTCCAGGCTCTGAGCCATCAGCCCAGAGCCCGACGCGGGGCTCGAACTCACGGACCGCGAGATCGTGACCTGGCTGAAGTCGGACGCTTAACCGACTGCCCGCCCAGGCGCCCCTCTTTTATTTTTATTTTAGAGAGAGAGGGAGACAGCATGGGCAAGGAGGGGCAGAGGGAGAGAGAGAGAATCTCAAGCAGGCTCTGTGCTCAGCACAAAGACCAGTGTAGGGAAGCCGTGTGTAAGCACAGTCCCACCACTGTGAGATCATGACCTGAGCTGAAATCGAGAGTCAGACACTCAACTGACTGAGCCACCCGGGTGCCCCAAAGCATCCAGCTGTTAAAAAGTTCTTCACATTTCTCCACGGAGTAGAGTAATAAATTAGAAGTTTATTAATCCTCACATGAAATATATTAGAAATAACAGAATCTCTCTTTTATTTTGCAAAATAAAAAATAAAAATATGAGTTAAAAACAGAAAGCTTAGGGGCGCCTGGGTGGCGCAGTCGGTTAAGCGTCCGACTTCAGCCAGGTCACGATCTCGCGGTCCGTGAGTTCGAGCCCCACGTAGGGCTCTGGGCTGATGGCTCAGAGCCTGGAGCCTGTTTCCGATGCTGTGTCTCCCTCTCTCTCTGTCCCTCCCCCGTTCATGCTCTGTCTCTCTCTGTCCCAAAAATGAATAAACGTTGAAAAAAAAAAAAAAAAGAAAAAAAAAAAAACAGAAAGCTTAAACATTAAGATGTTTCATTTTGGTGATTATGATTTTATAAGACAGCTTAAATCCCAACCTTGCCTGTTTGAAATCTTCCTTGTTTCACTGCCTACTCCAATGCAAGCTAAAATATAGGCTGGTCAACATCTATCTGAGATCAATTCTAAATATAATAATCAATATCCAAAGATTCACCATTGGTAAATCAGTGAAGCCATTAAAAGAAAGTTTAAAAACCAGCAGTCAGTGACTTCGAACCTCTTTTAATCTGCTCCCATATAAAATGGAGCCAGACTGTTTAAGAAATAAATAGAATATAGTCAAATGGATGGTGTTGCCTTCTGAGTCGTGCCTTCCTTTGTAAGATGATTCTCTCATGAAAGTGTGTTTTTAAAGCATATTTCTATTACTACCCATAAAAGTACTATATCATGCTTCTTGGTAAGTGTATTTGAATCTTGCAAACTGACTTGACTAAAAACCAAGTAGGATGATAAGATTGATAAAGCTTCCTGTGTTAGTCAACTTAGGTTGCCACAATAAATAGCAGAGCCTGGGCGGCTTAAATAACAGACGTTTATTTCTCACAGATCTGGAAGCTGAGAAGTCCAAGATCAAGGTGTCGGCAGGAAAGATTTCATTTGGAGGTCTCTTCTTTTGGCTTGCAGGAGGCCACCAGGTCACCATGTGCTCACATGGCCCTCTCCTGGTGTGTGAGCAGAGAGAGAGGGCTCTCCCCCTCTTCTTATAAAGCCAGCAGTCCTACTGAATCAGGACCCCACCCTTGTGATTCCATTTAACCTTAATTTCCTCCTAAAGGACCTATCTTCAAATACATTTCTATTAGGGGTTAGGATGTCAACATATGAATTTCTGAAAGGACACACTATCTGAATTTTTGACCGCCCCAAAGGCACTAATTATAAAGAACAAGGCCATTTTTTATTATTTTTTTTTTATTTTTAATGTTTATTTATTTTTCAGAGAGAGAGCATGAGTAGGGGAGGGGCAGAGAGAGAGACACACACAGAATCCAAAGCAAGCCCCAAGCTCTGAGCTGTCAGCACAGAGCCCGGCGCGGGACCAGAGCTCCCGGACCATGAGATCGTGACCTGAGATGAAGTCGGACACTTAACCGACTGAACCACCCAGGCGCCCCAAGAGCAAGGCTATTTTTATGCACATGTGTGGTTACAGCTTAAACAGTCCAGAATATACTTCCAAATGAAAGCTTTAAAAAAAATTTCATGGCATGCCAGCAATGTTTGAAGAAATAGGTAAAGCACTTCTTTCTTGTTTTTTTTTTTTTTTTTTCAGTCAACAAAATAACATATTTCCTTTTCAGAAAACTTGGGAAATGAAGAAAAAATTGAAGAAAATTGAAACAATTTTATGTTCTTAAAACTCTCTCAGAATCACATTTTCCCAGTACCTTTCCTAAAAAAAATATATAAACTTGGAATTGTATCGCTGAGAAATGTTGTGTCCTGTTCTTTTCCATTTAAAATTATTCCATGAACACTTTCCAAATTAAATAATTTATGAAAACTTCTCTTTGAGTGATTTTTGTTGTTTTCATTTCTCTCTGTTGTACGTAAGAGTTTATTAATCCTTGCTTTTATTTATTCATTCTTGTATATAAATATTTGTTGCAGGCCTGTTTATTTCCTCGGGATAATTCTCAAAGAGAGAAATTACTAGGTCAGAAGATATTAATAATTGTTAGATGTTTGATTCATATTGCTGAATAGCTCTCCAGCTAAACTGCATCACATGAAACTCTCACATGATATTTGAGAGGGGCAAGTTCATTTGCCAACACTGGTCATTACACTTAAAAACATCTTTCTCAATTTGTAAAGGAATCTGCATCTGGTTTTATTTTGCAAATGAGAATTGACTTTGTTTTTTTTTTGTATCTGCTTATTCATCCTTTTCTTCCATTTCTGAATTGCCTATTTGCATCCTTTGTCCACTTTTCCCTTTTCCTTTGAGAAAGTCAAGATTTTTGTGTTTTTTTTTTTAATTAATTTGTTTTTCTGCTGATGTATGATATTTCAAACCTTTGTTATGTAACATTATAATTTGGCTTTTACCAGGTTTTTTTTAACTCTTGATTTTGTATGTTTCTTAGAAATATCCATATCTATGTAGTCAAACTATCAATCTTATTCTGCCTGGCAGTGGTTCTCCAATTTCATGTACTCCAGAATCTCCTAGTGTGTTCACTAAAACACAGATTCCTAGGCCCTGTCGATCAGGGTGTATCATTCATTAATTCTCTGGTGGGGTCCTGGCAACTGTTTTTCACAAGAAATGCAGCTGATTCCAAATGAAGTAGTTTATAAACTACACTGTGAAACACTGCCTTGCAGGTTCTTGCTTTGGATTAATACTTAGTTTCTCTCAGTCATGTCACATGAACAGCAAGGTAAGTTTTCTTCTATTTTCTCATGCTTTCATTTCTCTACATCTATTTGATTCAGCTCGAATGTATCTTACTGTCTGCTTTACCTCAAAATATTGAACCATTTTTCCTAGCACAATTTATTTAATAACAATCCAACATTTCCCCAGTAATTTACGATTCCAACTTCACCACTTACTACAATTTTATAAATATTTGAGCTTATTGCTGAGCTTTTTTTCCCCTGTCCTATTGATTATCTATTTCAGCCTACTGCTTTAATTACTCTAGCCTTTGAGTATTTCTGTTACTATGAACAATGTCCTCTCCCCATTACTCTCCTTATTCAAAAATATTTTTGGTAATTCTCACCTGTATAATTAAAAAAATTAGTTTGTCAAATTAAAATAATAACAATATTTTTTTTTTTTTACTGGAGTTGTATTTAATCTATAAAATAATTTGAGGAAAATCACATCAGTGCAACACTGAGCCTTCACTAAAACATATATTTCTATTTATTTATACATTCTTTTATGGCTGCTATAGTCTGAATGTATGCATCCCTCCCTCAAAAGTCATATGTTGAAACCCTAACCCCCAAAGCTGATAGTATTAGGAAGTGAGATTTTGTGAGGCGCTTAGGTCATGAGTGAGATTAGTGCCTTATTAAGATGCTCTAGAGAGATCCTTAGCCCTTCCCATCACAGAAGGACCCAGCAAGCTGGCTCTGAATCAGGAAGGGGCCCACACCAGAAGGCATGGTATACATATGTGATACTCAGATACTTATCAAATGGATAGAGATGGGTCTCCTTACTTGAATTCAGTACCGTTTTGGTGTTCTAGAAATGATGAGAAATATCAGTAACCAAAAAAGTTTTGGTAGTAGTTTAACGATCTGCTCTTTTCACTTGTAAAATTCATATTTAGTCTTTGTTTAGACCCTGAGTTTACCAATTCTCCTGATGTTCATGACTCGAAAACACGTCTGTTTTTAGATAAAATGCCATTTTCTGGATACAAAAGTATAGAAAAAAAATATTAAAAAAAGATTTTAGCTGGTTTGGGAAGTCCTCATGATAGACAGTTAGATTATATCCCAATGTTCTGGTTTTTAAAAATCGTCATGGTTGACCCTGCCCAAATTGAAAATTGGTCATTGATCTCCCTCTATCCATGTATGGAAAAAAGGGTTCATTTGAAAAATTATAACTAAATAAACACAAAAAGATTTTTTTTCTCAACAGTTCAGAACTTTATTATACTGTTAAAGTTGTCCCAAAGCAGGATAGAATTTAGTTTAAAGCTATGAAAAAAAGGAATTCTGGATGCAGAACAGAAATGCATCCCTTCCTGGTGGCCTCTAGGGCAGACACTCCCTGCTTTGTTCTTGTTTCCTCGTCTTAGTCAGATCTGTAGCCTTCCCTTGGGCATCTTTGTCTGACTGGTTTCCTGCCCTCCACCTGGGGCCAGAGAGAGAGGAAGAAAGCCTTGTTCTCATATCAGGCCCCGTTGGAAGCAATCCTGGAGTGGAGGAGATGACAACAAAGGAAGAAGGGAAGGGAAAACATACCAAAATGGACTTTCAAGACTTTTCTAACTCACCTTTAGGACAGGGATTTATAAAGATGTGTTTCTTATTCTTAAGGATAATATAAAAATGAGAGGAGGTGACAAGCCCTATTGCAGAACTCCCAGGGAACATTATCCTTGGTAACATGGATGAAAGAATGGTTAACTCTGAAAGGGTAGATGAGGCTTCTGAATATTATTGAGTTTGGTGTGCTTCAGGGAAAGATGGACAGTTCGTTGGCCCATGGAGCTTTAGATAGGTTCAAATTTCGATATGAACTAGACAGGCTCGAACAAGGAACATGAAAATGGAGAAACAGTGAGGAGTCCTGTAAAGTGTGTAGCAGGTCTCCTGGAATAATACGGTGTGGTGAAAACCTATGAACAAGAATATTTTAAGAAAATACGTTAGTGGCACCTGGGTGGCTCAGTGGGTTAAGCATCTGACTCTTGATTTTGGTTCAAGTCATGATCTCACGGTTTGTGGGTTCCGGTCCCGTGTTGTGCTCTGCACTGACAACAAGGAGCCTGCTTGGGATTCTCTCTTTCTCTCTCTCTGCCCCTCACCTGCTTGTGCTCTCTAAATAAATAAATAAATAAATAAATAAATAAATACTTAAAAAATGTTAGTGAAGGCCAAAGGTTTTCTCAATAGCATCTATATTAGTTTCCTATGGTTGGCAAAGCAAAGTACCATAAAATGCGTGGATTCAAACAACAAAAATATATTCTCTCAGGGGTCTGAAGGCTAGAAATGGTAAAACGAGGTGTTGCCAGGGCTATCCTCCCTCTGCAACCCACAGAGTTATCCTTCTTTGCGTCTTTCTGTCTTCTGGTGGTTTGCTGACAATTTTTGGTGTTCCTTGGCCTACAGCTGTATGATTGTAATCTCTGTTTTCATAGTCACAGGCATTCTCCTTATTTATGTGTATGTGAATATGATATTTATATATATATGTATGTTAGTATTTATATCTATACATAGGTATATAGATATAGTTAGAAATACTAACATTGTAGTAAATTGGTTATTTTCTATTAATGTAAACTCCTCAGCTATTCCAATCAGTATTAAAACACTGATATAAGCTTATTAGATTCTCTCTCTATAGGTTTACTTTTATGTGTCTGTATACACACACACACACACACACATATATATATATATATACACACACATATATATGTATATACACACACACACACACACACACACACATATATATATATATATATATATATATATATATATATATAAACACTTTCCCATACTTTGTACTATTTGCCAAGATTCTTAATATTACATAGTCACGAAGGCGGGCAATATTGTCATAAGATGAAGGTCTGACATGAGGAAGGCATTTGCAGTTTATAGTCTAATGTACCTATTTTTCCTTCAGAGTTCAGAAAATCAGCTTATTTGCTTGTTCTATGTTTAGTAAAAAGTTGTTTTGTTAGAATCCTATTTCTGCCCCCAAATTTTCCAGCATAATAAATACCTCTGAGAATTTTAAGATTTTTCTCTGCCAAACATGCTGCCTATCTTTAAATATTTGTGAGTATATACTTCCTATGTACCCTCTAAAACATACATAGAATGTGTTTTATTATTCATTAATAAATATTTTGGTTAATTAAACATATATTCGAATTGTGCATCACTATAAGGTTGTTTGATTTAGAATAGTATTTGATTTCAGGGATAATTTGCATCATGAAAACACTTAAAAATGTGAGCTTATTTCCTTGTAATCTCTCCTCAGGAAAGTAAACAGGAACTGTTAAAGACATACCCAGCGTGGCTCAGGGACTACTTTATTGGCTCAGTCCAACTCTCAAGTGTGCTGGCATTTTTCCTTTTAAGGACAGTGAAGTCATATCTCTGAAGGCCACGGTGTCATGCACAGGGAAGCCGCCGCCATCCCCTGACCAGGTTCAATATTGCCCCCATCAGGAGCATTTCTGCAATGGAAGGTTTCACTTACCTTCCAGCAGTTTAAAGAGCAGGGAGAGAGAGAGAACTTCTGTTTTCACAAACAAATGAACAAAACAGCAGAAATGATAGAAAAACCATTATTCTCCATCTAAATTGGAGGCCCAAACAAATCCTGTCTGATTTGACTTACAGATTCTAGTCTGACTTTCACATTCTTCCTTAATGTCTGTCCTTTTCGCAGGGCCACGAGGCACACTTTTCTGTTATGATGTGAGTCAGCTGCAAGGATTCGTCTACCTGTCTCTTGACTGTTAGACAACCTTGTCTTTTCATTTGGCTTTTAACTGGGCAGGCTGTGGTCTCTTAGGTTTAGCTTTGGGAAGCTGCCCCCTACTGGGCCTTGGTTGGTGGGAGAACTTCAGGACCTAGGAAAGAGAGCTAGTGTAGTTGTCTGTGAGTGGACCCTGGACTTTGGAATCTCTGGATGACACAGTTGCTTACCATCTTGTTATCAATCTGGAAACCTAGTCAAGCGATACATTTCCAATCCCCTGACTGTCTCATGACCAACTTGTAGGTACTAGGCAAAGTTTAGTCCAGAAGGACTGCCATAAAGTTGTTGACTGGACCCTGTCTCAGGAAAAGTTTAGCGTGTCCTGGAAAACTTTATCACACACCACCAACTCTGAGAGGTCAAGGGTATTATGTAGAATAGTAACGTTCTTAAAATTGACTCATGAACTGGGCTGTGAGTAACCGATTCATCCCTAGTCTGACAGAGAGGATATCAGGTGGCCCAACATGCACTTCCTGAGGATCAGTGACAACAGGGATAAGGAAGGGGTCAGTCATGTAAGAGAAAGTCTGGACAAAGGCTAAGTCAATACCAAAGAAGCTGTCAGTCTGTCTGCATTTTTCACACTGCCCAAATGTTCCACTCAGCAGATTCTGGCGCAAAATGTAGATAATGTTATAAGTAGTTGGTTCTGAAATCATGGTCACTGTTACAGGGCACAAGCTTTCTATGAGAATACTTCTGTTTCATTAATTATGCTTTCTTTTGAAAATGTAACTAAATGTAAGTGATGTCACTTCTGCTGCTTTTACAAATAGGTTTTGAGTACTTAATTGTATATGATAGATGTTAATATTTCTGTGTTGGATGTAAGAGAGGTCATTATAGTAAGCAATGCCATAAAATATTTGTTTTATGTTAAGAGAGAAATACTCAATCATTTTTATTTACATTCTTGTGCAGCTTGGGTCAGGTTGCCCTAAGGAGTTCTATTTTCTAAAGAATAAATCTATGGAATGACTACATCATAGATTCAAGGTACAGTGTGAAACAAATACAGCCTCAGGACTTTTGCTATCCTAAAGAGAAGAAACAGTTGTTTTGTTTAAACTTTATTCTTTATATGTAAAACTAAAGAGTTTTATATATACTATCCTCAATTTTCTAAAACAATACAAAAAAAGTTATTACAAATCATTTTGAATAAAACTTTGATTTATTATTTTATTTTTAAAGACCTTCATGAGTTCAAAGTAATCTACAAAAACCTTTCTGCCCTGATAAAATATAAATAACAAAAATAAATCTACTAGTGATATAATTTTAAATGCAACTTTAAAATATATATATTTTTAAAAGACTATTTTTTTTTCCTTATGATCAAAGAAAGACAAGTTACCGGATTACCTTTAGGCATTTGTGTTGATATGTTTGCATTTATTCCAATTAAAGAAAGATATAGTACATTGAAAATAATGACAGAAGGTTAAATTGTGTCTTAAATATAGGTAAGGAAAGAGATTTTTATTTCTTATTCTTTTTTTAAAGAAGCAAGTAGGGTAGAGAGCAAACAGGCTGTTATGAAATGACTGAGCCACAGAAATGAAACGTACAGCAAAGGGAATATAGTCAATGGTATTGCAATAGTGTTGTATGGTGACAGATGGTAACTACACTTGTGGAGAGCATAGCATAATGTATACAGTTGTTGAATCACTATGTTGTACACTTGAAAGTAATGTAACATTATGTGTCAACTGTACTTCGATAAATTAAAACAAAAACAAAAACCAAAAAGTCCAAATAGGGTAGAAATTGCAGTGGCCAGCAGGGGGCTTCTTTTAGGTTCCTTTTTTCCTTTAAATTAAGGGCTACACTGAGAATGCATTTTACTCTTTAGTTTTGCATATAGGGAGTAAAATCTAAATAAAACAACTTTTTCCTCCCTTTAGTTTACTTTTCTACTTCCTTTCCCACCACCAGTCTTTCTCGAGACCTATAACATGGGATCCCTGCTGCCTGACCACTGCTGCCTTTGGACCCCACCAATTAAAATTCTATCTTTGAAAACTGCTCAGGGGAGGATTTGGATGATGGGCTTCCCACCAGACATAAATTAAAATTAAATTAAGAGCAAGGAAGCATATTCTTGTTTGATGATTTAAATGGTAGTTACAGAGACCTGGTTTCACCCTGAACCATTTGGGAAGGACTTTCTGAAATGACTGGCTTGAATAGTAGTATAAAAGGTAATGAATGGTCATGTAATATGACATTTTAATAGTGTTGTGTTTTCCCCGGAATTTGAGAGTGGATGAAAGGCCTCCAGAACTAATAGGCAGATTCTGACCCATTTTGGAACATAGCTTCAAATCGTCTTCTCATTTTTTGATTTGCATAAAACTACCTCCTATTCACCTCCTTTTTGCGGGCCCATTTCATAAATGTAGGCTCAATTAGTTTAACGGCAGTGCAGAGCAATTCAAGAGATGGTGAATGGGAAGGTAAAACTGTCATTTGTTATCCAGGTGAAATCTCAAGATAAATTGAAACTGACTTCATGTAACTTTTCAAATAAGAATGGGGCTCCAACAGGGGAGATAAGCAAGATAGTAATAGTAACTTTGAAATCAGTAATTCCAGATTCAACACCCAATGCACGAAATTGTTAGGATTTTGTTTTAACTCAAAGAAAATGAAACTTTGACTGTAAGGATAATACAGAACAGAATGAGTTAGGGTCATGTTCCCCAAACTGGGATACATAGCAGGGTGACATGGGTTACCCAATCTACATGAGGATTTGGAATAAAAGAAGATAAGTGATATAGCTGGCAAAAAAAATTTCAAATACTTTTTTGCTACCTTGATAGGGCTATGTTATGAAAGAGAGTATAAAATTCAAATGATTCACCTAAGATAAAATATGAAACTTCAAGAAATTTTGAACAAAGGGCTCCTGTAGAGTGAACCCCTCCTTCTCAACCCCTACCTTAGATATATTAATTAGATAAATGCTTTGGAAGCCAAACTATCAGATTTTTCATCTTGGCATAGTTAACTTGTCACACATCAGTACGACTGGTCATGACTTCTAGCACAATTGAAGAATTCTTAGAAAATTAGGATTATAGAGTTGAATATTGCCTTAAACCATTTGTGTGGGTAAAGGTATAAACACCACTGTAAGTGTGTTTGTTCGAAGTCTTAGGATCTACCTGACAGGATAAGAGGGAGAAGTTGGAAGCAAAGATATCACAACTATTATGAAAACATAACTCTGATTTATATGTGCTTGCATAGCTTTGTCTTCCACTATACCTTCATTCTCAGGGTTATCCTTCAAAATAGGGAAGAAATGTATTTTTACTACTGAATGATTTAACCAGTGTCCAAGATTATGAATTACAATGTTGAATTTTAAGACTGTTGTTTATGGACCTAATTTGAGCCTAAAATTTGATAGGTTCCTTCTCTGGTCCTAAAATAAGAAGTCAACAAGAAAAGAATTCATAATTTTATCTAGTTGTGGTTTACAAGACAATTCCTGGGAATGATATTGCAATACAATTTACTTGGTCCAAATTACTCCTCAATATCTATCAGTATAACTATCCTAAGGAAAAGATGCCCTTTGATACCATAAGGAGCCTCTGATGAGCATTGAAGGAAATGTGCAAAAATAAAGCCCCTGTATTCTTTCTTTTAAACAATACTATATCATTCTCCCCTTTTAAAATTTTTTTTCTTTGCTCTTTTTATTTCTTTTTCTTCTGTGAAAGTTAGCGTATGTAATCATGCATTCATTGAACGTGGTTACCTCTCAAATTTTTCTTCCCTTGTTATTATATTACTCTAGAAAACTTTGATAGAAATATCTTAGGAGGAAAATGAACCAAAGATCACTTAGTTGCATGGCACTAACGTTTAATTAAAATATAGTTTATCTTGGGGCACCTGGGTTGCTCAATTGGTTGAGTGTCCAACTTTTGCTCAGGTCATGATATCATGGTTTATAAGTTCGAGCCCCACATCAGGCTCTCTGCTGTCAGTGCAGAGCCCGCTTCAGAGCCCCTGTTCCCCTTTCTCTCTGCCTATCCCCCTCTCATGCTTGCTTCCTCAAAAAAATAAATAAACATTAAAAAAAAAAGAAATACTGATATTCTAAAAAAAATAAAATATAGCTAATCTTTTGTTCAGGTATAAGCCATTCATATCAAATTACCCAGAACCTTATTGCCGATGAAGAGGCAGTTGGATTTCTTTCTGCTATATTCCTTCTTCACCCTCGGTCTATTTCTCAGTAGTTTGTCCTGAAGGCCTCTTAAAAAACAAACAACCCTACACTCAATTAATTACATGCTGAAAAAGAGCCTTAGAGATTACAGTAAACTTACTGTATTAGTGACTTCAAATTTCTGTGCAAAATTATTCCATGCCTGTGGTAGCAACCTCCCACCCTGGTCCTAACTTGGCTGTGTGACTTATTTTGGCCAATGGACTTACAGCTGACTTGATGCAGAGACTTGAAGCACACTTCCGCATTTCTGCTTCCTTTTGTGGACCCCTGGAACTGCCATGGGAATATGCCCTGGCTATCCTGCAGGAAAGATAGAAGAGGAGTCCAATGAAGGAGAGCTGAGTTTTCCCAGTGATGCCACCAAGATCAGCTAACTACACGGACCAGTCAGCTGATGGCGGATGCCTGCGCAGGCCTAGCTGAGATCAGCGAACACCGCTGGTTGAAAGAAAGGAGTAAGTGGCTTTTGTCTTCAGCCACTAAGTTTGGAGTGGTTTGTATGCAGCATTAGCAGATAAATGCAGGTTTATTGGTTCCAGACTTTCATTTTAGAGTGAGAAAACAGATGCTGGGGATTTACATTTCCCCTTTTTAGAGCTGCTAAACCTTCCCAATATTTTAGAATTGAGAACTCTAGTCCTGTATTATGTAAGAGCCCAAATAACTAGTTATGGATAAACTACTCAGTCCTTAGCAGATAATTCCAGACAATAACATAATAAATAATGTTGCCTAGAATTGTTTTGGTTAGTATTATGGTTAAGGTTAAAGATTTTGTCAAGACGAAGCTATGCATGACATTGCAGAAATTGTGATTTATGTGAAGTTACTCTCTCGTGCAATGCAAAGTCTTGTTAGTTTGCTGAGTTTGTAGTTGTGTTTGATGTTTAAGAGGTTAACCATGTGAAGTACATTACTACTGTCCTCTAGAGACTGGGCTGGTTTCCAATTGCTTTCAAGTTGCAATTCAAATTGTTGTCTTTCGTATATAACAACTACAGTAAAACCTTAGATTGTGGGTGGCTTGTTCTGTGAGTGCTCCACAAGATGAGCAAATACCTGTAATAAATTTTAACTTGATAAACAAGTGATGTCTTGCAATACTTGTAGTCCGTGACACCAAACATCACATGGTTACAACTGAGCCAATGGTTCTCTCTCTTTCTCTCTCTCTCTCTCTCTCTCTCTGTCCCGCTGCAGGATTGTGGATGATCATCTCCCTTGCTCAGATGCCTGGTCTCAGGCCGCAGCGTTTGGCAGAAATTAGTGATTTTTCAGAATGGTGGAAGGTGCCCACAACTGACACTAGTGTATTTTTTGTCACTTCCAAGCACCTTTGGACAGTCCTTTGCTTTTCCATATAAGGGTAAGCTTAGGAATGCTTTGCCTCATTCTAGGTCAGGCTGCCTGCAGATATAGACACTTTCCTCTGCTGCCTTATTGCCAGTAACATTAAATACAGTAGTTGACACAAGTTTATTAATACTGTACTGTAGTCAATACCCATGCACGTGTATACAATGGTCCCCATGCAGAAAAAGGTTGAAAAGCAAGGCGGTGAGAAGGAGATGATTACTGTGTAAGTTAAGAAGGAAATCATTGAAAAGTGGGAACAAAGTAGGTGAGTTACCAAAATTGCAAGATTTTATAAGAAGTCTACATTTACATCTTGTCAGCAGAGGAAGAGGGGGAAAAGTGGAGGAATCCCTCACTTCAAATGAGATCAGGGAGATGTGTAAAATGTGGGAAACGGTGCAAAATTTCATAGAAAAGAACCACCTGAATAAGGCTGTAGCAGTGCTAGTGATAAATCTGTTTAACGGCAATGCCATGTTACATTTCTGCGAAATCCTCGAAAGAACACAAAAGCAAGTGTTATTGGATAGGTTCCTTGTTAAAGTTGCATGAAAAGAAAAAGATTTCCATTGAGCCAATAGATAGCAGTGATTCTGTTAGCAATAGTGAAAGTCGTCCTACTCAATAAGCTGCCTCTCTCTTGTGTCCCTCACACCAGCCACAAAGATTTGCAAAGGTAAGAGCAGGTTAATTTGTTTCTTTTTCTTTATGGTTTGTACTTTATTATTTTGTATTATATTACAGTGTTGTAATCATTTTTATACGAATATTTTTGGGTTGTGGAATGAATCATCTGAATTTCCATTATTTCTTAGGGGGAAATTCGCTTTTATATACAAGTAATTTGGATTCCAGACATGTTTCCAGAATGAATGATGTTCACAAACCAAGGTTTTACTGTACACTGTTTTAATTCTTGACTCTCAAACATGACTGACAATAAAATCCTAGTCGTTGGAACTGGAAGACATGTTACCCTGGAATATATGTAAAAGTAACAACATATGAGTTAGGGTGGTTCTTGTCTAACTGAAGCTTTCAGGTCTAAAATATGAGGCATTCTACCAAAATGTCTTTTCTTATGGCATACGTTTCTTATGACCATATTTTTGGATTGAGAAGTGTACATTCAGATACTTTTCTCTTCTAATATTTTGCTATTTAGTATGATTTCCATTTACTAAATGTATTCCTTATTTTCTTCTAAAGTCTTACTATTTTGATCTGGTATATTATTAATTACATATCATTAGTTAATTATATATAATATCTGGTATATTATTAACTCCAGGACAGCACTGCAATTGATTCACTCTGATTTTCGTTTATTTAATGACACGGCCAATACTGCAACGTCATTAGTGCACCACAAGAAATCTATATTCATGCTTTATATTAAATCTATAAATTAAGTTGGTTTCTCTAGTCTTTCTTTCTACTCAGTTAGGTTAATTTTTTATGTGTGTGACAAGATGTGAAGAATTTAAAAGGAAAATCTTAAAAAAAAAATAGTTCAGTGAAGAAGAGATAGTTCAGTGAAGAAGAAGACCAATGCTTCTCTCACTAAAATTCGTAAGAGACCATATTAATATTATTGTAATTGTTACATTGTTCCTAGTAAGTTATTGAGTGCTTCCAACACAAAAGATGAAAAAAAACAAACAAAACCCTAGGATATTAGTTATCTAATAAATACAAGAAATTACAATAGGTACAAAATGTACAAAAATTACCCAAAATTTAATGGCTTAAAACACTTAGTATCTCATGGTTTCTGTGGGTCAGGAATCAGGAGCAACTTAAGTGGGTCCTCTGCTCAGCATATCCTACAAGCTACTATTATGGTATCATCTGGGGCTGTGACCTAATCTTGAGGCTCAGCTGAGGAAGGATCAACTTCCAGGCTCATTCATATGGTTGCTAGCAGAATTTAATTGCAAGTTTTTGGACAGAGGGTTTCATTTCCCCATTGACTGTTGGCCAGAGGTCAGCCTCAGTTCCTTGATACATGGGCCTCCTCAACATGGGAGCTTGTTTTATCAAAGCCAGCAAGAGAGATAATCTGCAACCTAGTAACTTAAATGACATGACATCACTTTTGCTATATTCTATGCATGAGAAGCAGGTCACTAGGTCTAGTGCACGATCAAGGAAGTCAAACAAGAACATGAGATTATTCAGAATGTAGGGATAATCGGGGAGCTTCTTAGAAGTCTACCAAGCATAGTTAGAGTGGTCCAATTGTCTTAATGTTGTCCCCTTTCATATATGCATCTTTAAACTTAATTTTTCTTACCAATAACATTTAATTACATTTACTGTAACATCACAGGCAAATGAGATCATTGTAAAATACACCAAAAAATTACATAAAGTTTGCATGAAGTGGTTAAGCATTTAGTTCTAGAGTACTCTAGCAACATTAGTGAAAACGTGGGTGTTCAATAGTGTGTTGGGGTGCTGTTTTCAGGTTTAATTTTACCGGTGAGTTGTTCTCGTCTATAAAAAGAAAAAGTTTGTTATATCTTTTTGCTCTGCTCCAATGTGGGTCAAATAAAATACAGAAAACAATACTGAGAAATAAAGAATGCAATGACCATAACGATTTGTACTCACAGCTGCTATTTCACATAATATTGGAGAAGTAAATTTCTTAAATTCTTAACTGTGCCAAGCTTTGCAATAGCTAGAGCTATAGAAAGAGTGAACAAAGCCTTTTTTACATGACATTTAGATGTGAATAATTTCTGATATTGAGAATTCTCTGTAATTAACCATATAGATTCTGATAATATAAGGAGCTGGTCATCCCAACACAAACTGGCACAAAAGATCAGAGCACTCTCTATGTTATGAAAGTATAGAATCTAAACGACACCAGGTAGGAAATATTTCTCTTCACTTTACTTAAGGTTTTCATCAACTCCTTCATATAAGGTTGAGGCAGACATTACAAATCCTCACAAATATCAAGCTCACAAAAGTTACAATTTATAGCAGCTTTTCAGCTATGTGGGATCATGTGACTTTCTGGCCAAAACATCAAAATCCAAAGTGATATCTGTCACTTTCTAGACTAAAGTTAGAATAGAGGGTCTGAAATCTTCATGTACTCTCTTCCTCCTGCCATGGCAACCCGTGATTTTCAAATGATGGAGTCTCTGTCAACCTGAGTCCTTGATTATGTAGAGGAAAGCTTCTGCACAGTCCAGTGATGGACATGTAGTATATCTAAAGTGATAAGTTTTTTTTTTTTTAATGTTAAGACCCTTTGTCTTCGTTTTCTGTTGCTGCTGTATCAGAGTACTCAAACTAAGTAGCTTATAAGCAATGCAATTTATTATCTTACACTTCTAGAGGTTAGAAGTTCTAAAATCAATGTTTTGTCAAGGTTGCACTCTTACTAGCTGATTTAAGGGAGAATCTGTATTCTTGTCTTTTCCAGAATCTAGAGGGCACTTACACTCCTAACCTTGTAGTCTTTTCCTTCATCTTCAAATCTATCAGCATGGCATCTTTAAATCTCTTGTATCTGTCTCCTTTTTTTCCTCTTTTTCTCTCCCTTCATTCTCTGCTTCCACTGTCACATTCTTTCTTTGACTCTGACCCTCCTGCCTTCGTATTATAAGAACTCTTGTGAATACATTGGCCCATCCAGATATCCTGTGTAATTTTACCATCTCAAAATCCTTAACTTAATCTGCAAAGCCCCTTTTGTATGTAAGGTAACATATGCATGGGTTCTGGAAATTTAGATATGGACATCATTGGAGATATTTAGCCTACCATATCTTTGAATTTAGGGGTTTATGTTACAGCTTACTGTATGATGAGTAATGCATAAGTCACTGGAAGTTAATAGCAGAACTTTATTGTGCATTAACAATAGTATGAATATGCTTAAATTAGCTATTTAGTGGATTCAACTAGTCTCAACTTTCTCTTTATGGGATTGCAAATTACAGAACTTGCTTATGAAAGATATGTACAAAATGCACAACACTGATAGTTATGTATCACTCTCAGGTTTCCATTTGTGCATGTGATGTGGTACTGGTGGAGGACTGTGTGGAATACTCTTGTTGTATGGCCTCCAGGTCACAATAACTGCCTTTGCTTTAGGGATTTAGACTTATCAACTTTGGAAGCCCAATGTGTCAACCTCTTTAGGCTGGTTCTAGAAAGCCATTCATACTGGCAAGATATATTAGAAAACAGACATCTACAATGAATGATGCTTATACTGTAAAGATAAGGACCAAGGTTTCTTATTCCAGGTTGGTCATTCTTACCAAGAAGTCATAGTCATTCATCTTTGTATGAGATTTAGTTTGAATATGAAATCAGAAAGTTTTAATTTGTATGAGGAGTTTTATGCTGATGGTGTACGAACAATAAGGAATGCTTATGAATTTTCTCATTCTACCCTTTTGAAAGGAATTAAATACAAATTAATTAAATGATGCATGTAATAGATGAGAACTGTATTTCCTAAATAGCGTTGGGCTCACATAAATTCTTCTCATTCCAATGGTCTGTGTAAGATAAACAATTTACTTGTTTACTGAGCCTTATCCTGAAATATTTATTTATATAATGGTCAATCTATAATATGGCTTTAATATCAACCAGAGTGCTCTGTTTCTATTGGCCTTTTTCCTTTTGTACATTTCTCCTCTGTTCCTTTTTCCCTCTGTCCCCTTTCAGCAGCATCCTCATTTACTTGCTACCTTTGAATCTGCTGGCCCTGAACTAAAGGCTTAGCTACTGTGATGGTAGTGGTTGGGGGGCAGTGAAGCTCTTGCTGTCTTCACTTAGGTAAACGACTGAAGTTAGGGCCGCATATACCTAACCTAAAGGGGGGAGGGGAGGAGGAGAAAATACTTCCATGGGAGGAACACATGAGTTTCTTTAGGAAACATAAATGGATGCTTAGAGAAATGAATGAGGGAGATAAATTTGTGTGACAATGTTTGTTTATGTAGGTGTGGGTGGTCTTTCTCTATCTTCTTCGTGGCCGTAAAACTCCCCTAGAGAAGGGATTTATGATAGTTTAATTCTTTTGGGAGGCTCTGCCTGTAGGCAGATAAGGGGAATTCAGAAAAAGTTTCTTCATGTGGCTATATTCTGGATTCCTTAATTTCCACTGTCTGAAACTTTCCTGTAAGTTTCAAAAATAATACGCTGTGTTGTTGGATGGCCCCATATCCCACTGAACTTGTCTCCTAGTCCTGGGGCTAGCCCAGTCTAGTTAAACAGTTGTGTCTCATTTCTGGAGGTAGTGGTGCAGATGGTGATGGGGCACCCATCAAAGTGAGGCCTTTGTAAGGGACAAATGGGCATTTAATGACTGATCTTTCCAGGGAAACAAAAGAAAAATAAAGATTAAAGTTTAGAATAGACTCTAAATCCAGGTTGTTGGTTTTTCGTTTTCGTTTTTGTTTTTTCAGGCCATTTAAAGCGCCTTTAGATGGTGGAATGAGGATGGTCATGGCAGTGTCACCGTCATAGCTATTTCCTAGAGCAAAGTACAGAAGATGCAGGTGTTCCAGTGAAGTTTCTGAGTGGCCCACTCTGTTACAGTGATCAATCTTTTGTATTAATTAAGTCATCCAGCTGATTGAGCTTATGCAAATAACTATATTGCCAGAGTTTCCTGAATTCCGGAGTGATCAAGTAATCAGAAAAAGATAAATGCTTCATTTTTATTTACAAAGGTGTGATCTATTAAATTGTATATAGGTGGCTCAAGAGAAAAAAAAAAGAAAGGGTTCTTTATATCAAGCAGACAGAACATTAATGGATCATCAATATTCCAAGAAAAAGTCATACAAAATTATGATAAGTCTTCATTAGCTACTCAGTCCCACATAATTAATTCTTGTCCTGCTTGATCTTAAGTGGTTAGTAGTTTTACAAACTCATCACCTTCTCCGTTAGTTGTGGAAAACCTTACTCTATCCAGTGCATGATCTTAAAGTTATTTAGGCAATACCCTCAGAAGCTTGTACTCAGAGTACCTGTCCTAGTCTTTTCCATAAGTCTCTGAGACAGTTTTTTGTTGTTGAAGTTGAAGCCTTTTGACTACTAGCTGACTGTAAGAGCTTTCAGAAAAGCATCAGGGTAAAACAATAACCATATGTAAATGACAAAAGACTTAAAATGGCTGTGGTTAAAGATCTAATGAGGGCTTATTATAATGCAATTAAAAGGGAAACTTGGTTGTCTGTCACATACAACATTTTAAGTTCATAACCGGAATCATGCCTGATAAAATTATACCAAGACATGATGGACAACAAAGACATTGTCAAATTTCTAGGAACTTTATATAATTTCTGAAATACCCATATTAATAATACATACACATACAAATATAACCTAAGAAACTTAATAATCTCTACTTATTTGACAATGCTTCCCGTACAAGTTAGCATATCAAATAAATCTAATTTGTTTGGCATCTTTCTTTTTACAAGGTGAGGGAACAAATCCTTAAGATTAAAAAGATTATAATGTTTATTTGTTTTTGAGAGAGAGACAGAGCTTGAGCAGGGAAGGCGCAGAGGGAGAGGGAGACACAGGATCCCAAGCAGGCTCCAGGCTTTGAGCTGTCAGCATAGAGCCCAACGTGGGCTTGAACCCATGAACCCCCAGATCATGACCTGAGCAGAAGTTCGACGGTCAACCCACTGAGCCACTCAGGCACTCCTCCTTTGAGGTTTTCTTAGGGTCCCTTTGAGATATCTCAAATTCATTTCAAAGTCAAGAAGACTTCCTTTAAAATTTGATTTGGAGAAGTTGTCAAAATGTCAAAACATTTGAACACTTGACTAAACAGGATCATAGATCACTATGAAATAATACTTAGTTATCTATTTAGCCAAAGTGATAATAAAAGATTTTTAAAGTAAATATAGGCAGTAACATAATTTTAAAAAGTACTTAGCTCTTTTCACATTAAGAGAGGTCAAAAAGATTTGGTTCCATTAAATCT
This sequence comes from Leopardus geoffroyi, assembly GCF_018350155.1. Taxonomy (NCBI): domain Eukaryota; kingdom Metazoa; phylum Chordata; class Mammalia; order Carnivora; family Felidae; genus Leopardus; species Leopardus geoffroyi. The sequence goes on from NC_059333.1 coordinate 28,650,634, forward strand.
TTGAGGACATGATAAAAACAATATAGCACAGGAAATTATTCAATAAAACACAGGATCTTTGTTTCCTAGGTAGATTACTCAAAAGGTAAAGAAATACCTTTTGCAAGCTCTTACTAAGAGAAGAAAACTATGTCCTTTTAAAAGAAAAAAAAAAAGCCAAACTCTAGTTTTTCGTTGGTACACTATTGATATGAAAGCTCATTTAAAAACCTTGTAATAAATCCATTCAATCTTAGCCAGTTTGACCATGTAAGTGATTCTCTCTTGCTCTCTTCTCTCTCCTATCTTTTCTGCCAACCCATTATAACTTTCTATATCCATTCAGATTTTTTTCTTTCATTTTCCTCTTTCTCATTCTGGAACAACCTTTTAAAAACCTCTAAACAATTAGTTTAGGACAAGATTACCTTCCCTTTTTCCTTAATGAAATCATTCTACATTCTTTGAATACTTTGCATAGAGTTTTTTTTTTTTCTTTCTCTCTTCAATCTTATTATTGCCAGTAGTTTCATTTACATATATTGATTAAGATTTTTACCCCTTAGTAACCTTAATTTGTAGGAAAAAGTGTAGACAATATGAACTGTCATAAATCAGACTTATGTCTTAGATTAGCAAGTTTATGAATACATCATTGCATAATTTCTAGAGGCATATGCTTCTATTTTTTTAGTTTATTTATTTATTTGGAGAGAGAGCACATGCATGAGGGGAAGGGCAGAAAGAGAGGGAGAGAGAGAGAATCCCAAGTAGGCTTTGCACTGTCAGCACACACTCACAAACCTGAAGATCATGACCTGAGCTGAAATCACCAGTTGGACGCTTAACTGACTGAGCCACCCAGGTGCCCCATCTAGAGTCATAGCCTCCTGAGAGTAAAAATTTTTAATATGGCAAAAAGAACATGTCTATTAACAGACCCAAGTCTCTCCTCTCTGTAAATATCAGAAGCTAAAAGTATATAAATTTAAACTAATGCTTAGTAATTAATGTCTCAGTATTCTATCTTATTTAGAAACGATATTCAATAAATATCAATAATTTAACTTAGTATAAATTTAAGGTTTCAAGTTACCAAAAAGATTTTGGAAACTACTTCTAAGCAGATAAAGTATAAAACCTAATTATTGTTGAATTGTATTGGCAGGATTGTCCGAACACTGACTCAGGTTGATTAAAATCAAATCTGTAAACTTTGTAATCTTAAACATCTAATACAGGTTAAGTAAACACAAGCCTTCTTGACTAGTAAATCAAGGCAGAATAAAAATTGTATTTCTGCATATATTTAGTGCTAACAGTTCTGAAGGTAAGCAATTTTTACTAAGTTAATGTTACCAAACTGTTCTTATTTTAAAAAATTTCCTAAACTATGTGACTTTGAAAAAACATTTGGGTTAGCTACCATATTGTTGAGAGTTTTAGGAATATTTAATTTATCAGCACTTTTTTTTTTTTTTTTTTTTTTTTTTTAAGTAGGCAGGGAGGGATCAAGAGAAGAAATTCTTTGTGTTGGGCATCTACAGTTTGAGTGAGACCTAATTGAGAAGAAGGCTCAGAGGAGCCTGACTGAAAAAGCTGAGGCTTGGGGCAATTGCTATTCAAATTTTCCTTTCTCCTAAGTATAGGATAGTTCTTTTCTTAAGGTCCTGGCTTTTTACACCATCTACAAGTATCTTGAAATGAATGGGGAAGGCCTTGTGGTTGATAAGAAAAATGAGTGGGCTTTGTTACTCCTAGAGTTATATTTCTGTTTCTGCAAAGGCTCGATTTATATGATAAAGATTATTGATTTTAATTCCTCACTTTTATTGCTTTCTTGCGAGCTACTTCCAAAGAAATGGTTGGCAGCCTCAGCAGTAACGCTAGGGCTGACCTGTCCGTCCAACATTATTTTGATTCTTACGATATGTTTTTTACATCAGGAAGAAGATTTCCAACTAAGTCAGAAATCAAAAGATTCCTATGTTCTGCGGTCCTGGATTTAGAGTTGTCTGCCTTCAGAATATTTGTATAAGTTGTTCAAGAAAGGCTTTAGAACATATTTTCTCCTTCTGAGTATACAGCTCCACTTTAGTCCAATTAACATTTGGAGAGAAAACTTATAAAATAGCTCCTATAAAACCCTGAATATTGCCCGTAACTAAGCCAACATTGATTTACCAAAGGGTCTGGAAGAGGGTGTGACTATTTGTTATCCTGGTGAGGAGGATTTTTTCTGGTTTGTTGCATAACTACACTAAAACTGTGGGTGGGAGGGTTTGTGGTCGGTTTGGATTTAAATTTTTGTTCTGAATCTGAATTCTGCTCTTTAATTTTGTCAGGAAGATATTTCAGGCCAGCCATGATACTTTTGTCCTTCTTTCAATTTGATCTTCTCATAGGTACCAGTAGCACATTGGTGTAGGATGAGAACTCTCTGCCCTTTAAAAATCTTGTTAAATATAAAAGTTTCTCCGAATCAAAGGATATGTTATCTGGCCATTGATGACTAGGGTCTCCAAAGTTATAACTGTTCCAAAATGTAACTCAAACCAGTAAGACTTACAGCTTAACTATGGACACAAGACACATCCCCCAAAAGGATGCAGAAGGTACAATCACCATGATCCAAAGTCACTCCCAAAGATAACCAAAGACCAAGAAAGAGACTTAGATGAACTTGAGAGTTGGCAGTGGTCTGTAGTTCACCAGTTGCAAACGAGATGCCCAGGCTACCCACATTTCTGTCTAACCAACTACAAATTCTTAGGGCCTCCCGATCTCTCTGAACACAGACCCAGCATACAGAAAATCACAGAGAGAATGCTGTCATGAAAGAATGCTCTCAAGGGATCAAAGCCACGCCATCAGGACACAAAATAAGACAAAGAGGCCACAATAGCTACATGTGGGAGGAAAAGGATCTATAACAAGAGTACTCAAATCAGGAGTCAAAAATACCCGAAGTACTAGTTCCTTCAAGTGTTTTCTCCTGCTCATCACCATCCTGGAAAGAAAGATCAAGGAGAGGTTCTTATTGCCCTAGCCCAACTAGACCCTTAGCAGAGTTCCAGGAGTTTGACTCTTCAGGAAATTTCTCTTTTCCAACTTAGAGATCCCAAGGTCTCAGCTGCAGCCTCCAGAGTGGTTGATAAATCCTAGTCATTCCATCCTCATCATCAAACTGTCAGGGAGGAAAAACTTTTCCTTTACCTGCTTAGATTAAGGAACTGTGTGCCTCAAATTAACCTGACAAAAGACAGATTAGCAAGAGAAAAAAAAAGTTTATTTGTAATGACGAGGGAGCACACAAAACAAGTGGTTCACTAAATGGCTAAAGTTAGTGGTTTATATATCTAAATCAAAAGGTGGAAGGGAGGAGAGAGAAAAGGGTTCTGGGATGAACAAATGAGTTTCTTTAGGAAAAGCAAATGGGTTCTTAGAGGAACAAACAGGAGATAAGAAAGCTTGTGGTAATGCTTGTTCCTGTAGGTGCAAGTGGTCTTTTTTCATCATCTTCATGGCCATAAAACCCCTGGAGAAAGGATTTTATGATACTTAAATTTTGGGGGGAGGCTCTGCCTTTAGGCAGATAAGAGGAATTCAGAACAAGATCCTTCACAGTGCTATACTCTAGATTTCTACCACAATCCCCTTACAGCTACTCTCCACCTTAACTTCCATGATTGTCCTGTTCTGTAATGCAAGACATAATTCCCTAAAGCCTCATACAAAATGACAGTGAGGCCTGATGTATTAAATATAGCATGTACTGTGTCTATTTTATTTATTTATTTATTTATTTATTTATTTATTTATTTATTTTACTGTGTATATTTTAAACCACTGGATAGTTGAACTAGATTTTTCAGTTATGTATATATATATATATATATATAAAGTTTATTTTGAGACAGAGCGCACGTGTGTGTGCAAGTGCATGTGCGTGCTCGCCCGCGAGTGGGGGAGGGATAGAGAAAGAGGGAGAGAGAGAATCCCAAGCAGGTTCTGTGTGGTCACTGCAGAGCCCAATTAAGACCATGCATGAGATCATGACCTGAGCTGGAATCAAGAGTTGAACGGGTGACCGACTGAGCCTCACAGGCATCCTTATATACTTACTTTTTAAATGATCATGTTCTGTAGGGAATACATGAAAGACACCAGAAACCCTGACTTACTTCCCAATGTCTCATAAAGTTCAATCTGAAGTTTATTCCTTGAACCGTGTTTTTTTTTTTTTCTTATGTAAAGTGAGGATAGTAATATCATTCTTATAGGACTGATAAAAGATAATGAGATAAAGAAGGATGGAAGAGCTTGGTAGACAGTAGGCATTCAATGCATTTGTGTTGAATCTAGATGTAGTTGAACCCCACTTCTTATCATGGCCACAAAATAAGATATTACGTTTTGTCTCTGTTTCCGTTCAGTGGCTTGTCTTACTTTTAACACAGTTTTAATTATAGCAAAGATATAATAGCGTATTCTTATTTTTTCAGTTAATGTTATTTGATATATGTTTACACTACATTAGTACCATGTTATCCCCTCTAAGGTCATTATGCTATGTTGTCACTAAAACTCAGTCAAGTGGAATCACACAGTCATTCGCAAGTGCTGGTTATTTGTTTGGCAAGGTGGAAGCTTATACTTTTAGATCATAAATTAATGACTAAGTTAATCTCCCTTTTTTAATTAAGAAAAGTCAACTAAGCATAAATGTTGATTAAAAAGACAATGGTACTGAAGGCAGCATATAGATAATATATGTTACACAAATTACTTAGCCTGTGTCTTTCCATGAAGAGTAAAGAGGGAATGAAGGTGATTGTCTGAAATACATGAGCATAAAGTCTAACAAGACAATGTTTACCTCAACCATATCTATGACTTTTTGCAGGAATTATCTGTTTAATTATTTCAATAATCCACTTAGCTTCTTAAAATTTTATCTAAACCCTCTTTGTTTAGTTACTAAAAAATCGTGATTTTTCCCTTCACTGTTTTATACATGTAAATATTGAGAAGATAAATAATAAAGAGTGACTACTAAGCTCCTAATAGGAGGTACTGAGAATAAAGGCAAAATACAAAAATAAAATTTCAAACTGTTCACATTATTTTGGGTGGAATTTTTTTTTCTTTTTATTGTTCTTGCTCAATATTTCTTAGTCTTGAGGTAAACTTTAGGGAATAAGTATCCTAAATGATTTCTATAGGGTATAAATTCATCTGCTATTCCTTCATGTAAGTTATTTATTTTTAGAGAAAAGTTGATTTTGAAGTTGAGACTTTATCAGGCCAAAAGGCAGCTAAAATCCAGCCATGAAACTGCTATCTCTCATTTGCACTATCAGTTTGAATTCAGGTATCTGTGAAACTCTTGAATTTTTGGTTTTTCCCTCATTTTCCAGCTGGCCTTATGGTCAAAGAAGAAAGGGATATAATGTTTGTTGTCTAAATACCAAACATTAATTGAATCATTTAATGGGTACAAATACTAAAGAAAAAGAATAAAACAGAGGCATTTCATTCCTCACAAAGAATAAAATAGATTGCACTCCATTTATTTAGTATTCAACCTCTTTTGGCACGTACTCTTTTCTTCTTGCTTTCACTGTTTACATTCCAAAATCTAAAGGCATTTATCAGATTGCCTTTGGAGACTGCCTGTGAGGATAGGGATTTGCAATCACTTTCAAAGATCACAGCATCTTGTTATAGAAAACATTCATACTATTATGAAAAGAAGTAGTCTATACTAAAAATATACAAGTGTCACTTCAAATCTAAGCTCTTAAATAAGAAGGAGGATATCTGGTCATGCTTCTGCTCCCTCAACTCTCACAGTCTGGAAACTTGCAGAAATTTCTCTTAGCAAGTAACCCAACAACTAACTACACAGTATAATATAACCTCAGGAACGTACCCTGCATTGATTAAAAAATGTAAAACAACAAAGAGCTGAAGTCTAGTTTACAGTCATCAGTTTTGCAATACACACTTGTAAGAGTTTAGAAAGTATAAGTAAGGGTTAAGTGCACAATATCTTCAGAGGACCTTTGTAAAATTTTTAAGAATATGAAATAGTATACAACATTCTAAAGGATTTATCATTCTGACCTGTTCATGACTTGGGATAGATATCTCCTCCAACTCAGTCTTGATCAGTTCATATCATGAAGGATTTTATTACACATTCTATCTTCTGCCTTGGGGTGCTCTTTCCCCAGATACTCCTGTGACTTAATTCTTTTTTTTCCTTTAAGTCTTCACACAAATATCACCTAGATAAAATAGCATCTCTGCTGTCTCCAGGGCACATTCTAGCTCTCGCCCTGTCTTTTTTTTTTTTTTTTTTTTCTTCTTAGCTCTTGTCACCAATTTGACATACTGTGCATTTTTTTTTATTGCTTCTCACCTTCCACTAAAATGTAAACATTATGAGAGCAGAGACATTACTGGTTTTGTTCGTTCTTTGTTCTCACGGCCTACAGTAGCTCCTGGCACATAGAAAGTACACAATAAATATTTGTGGAATAAAGGAACAAATGGACTTGTTTGCTTGACTCTGATGCAGAAAAATAGACTAAGGAAAAGACACCGATTGATAAATAACTGATAGAATATTAACACAGAGAAAAGACCCTTTCTATTTGTGCCTGATGTTCTCAAATCTATTTGTTATTTGTTTTTTGCTGGGCTTGAAATGTAGGCATTCAGCCAGGAACCTGCATGCTGACTAATGAGAAAGAGATACAGATCTAGCCCAGCAATATTCATACATTCTATATGCATTCATTTTTCTCTAGTGACATTTTAATATATTTTGGTGAAGATATTCCTAAGATAATGAAGATATGTCGACTGAGCATTGAAAGTGATGAGTCTTTTTTTCCATTATCAAAGACAAATACAGGTGTGTAATATATGCAGAGCATTGAAAGTAGGGAAAGAAAATGAGAGAATCCCAAGTAATGAAAAGAAATTAAAGCTCTCCAGTAATGAAAAGGAAGGCCAAACTGAAAACATAAATCTCTAGACTCAGCAACGATTTATGCTGATGTAGAGTGAGTGGACCAATGGCTTTCATGATGTGATTCATTTTGAAAAAAATGTCATTTCCACTGCCAAGTAGAGTTCATGGTTTAGTGAAAATTTCATCTTCAGTCTAATCACACGAGCCAAATTCTGGCTCTATTAATTCTAATATGAGGAATGAACTAATTCCTGAGCTTATTTGTGAGATTCTAGGAATAATATCAAGGAGGGATGGTCACAGCTAAGGTGAGATCTTGGTGTATTTACATCAGTCCTTATGCTACACACTGAAACTTCTGTGTAATATGACATTAATAGAAGAAAAATCACTTAATTCAAGACTGCTTTAGACTTCTTCAAAAAGACTCAGAAAAATATCAACTCACTTATAATGCAGTCCTGATGGTACAACCATAGGGTATGCGATCATGAATTATGTCACCACAGATTGATAGAATAACAAGGCAGGGGAGAATGCAGACAGGTCATTTTCAAACCAGACCAAATCTGTATCAATCCAGAGATATTTCACAAGGTTTGGAGATTGGGTTTTAAAGAACCACTATCGTTGATCAATTTTTTTTTTTAAATTGATAACATTGCAGTAAATTAAATTAGGACATCTCTAATACTGGATATGTAATAGCAAAATTCGTGCAAGTAGTTCACACAGTTTGTACCAAGAGATGATTAAAATGATGGGACACCTGGGTGGCTCAATCAATTGAGTGTCCTACTCTTGATTTTGGCTTAGGTCATCATTTCACAGTTCAGGGGATCGAACCCCAACTTGAGCTCTGCACTGACAGTGTACAGCCTTCTGGGGATTCTCTCTCTCCCTCTCTCTCTAACCCTCCCCTGCTTGTATGCTCTCTCGCTCTCTCTCTCTCTCTCTCAAAATAAATAAATAAACATTTAAAAAAATGAATCCAGCTATTTTATTGGGAGGATGGGCAATTTCTCTAGAAAATCAATTAGGTAGTAGTAGCTAATACAAATAATAGTGACACAGTGTAGGGCTTCCTACACTAGTCTGCTCTATATTGGGTGTCATGCATTATACCGTAAAATTTGACTTCAGTATTTTTCCAAAAATTAAGGATTGGTTGTTTAATTTAGTCACTAATAAATTGATTTCCAATTCTTCTGGCTGGAGTAAGTAAATATTCATAGAAGTAGAGAAGAAAAAAATGAGAGCCAAAGAGGAGATGTAAAGATAGATGCACAAGACTGCATAATGTTGGTTGTTGTTGAGCTGAGGTTTAGATCAGGAACAGGACTGCTTAGTACTGTTCCAGATGACAACAACCACTTAAATGGTCTTTTGCTTAAAAATCATCTACTCTTTCATCTGTTGGAAGGGACTAAAACCCACAAAGTTGAGTCAGCAGATTTTTCAAAACTCTGGGTAAAGTTGTTATACTCGAGAGGAATATATTTTAACAACACTGTTAAAAATCATAATGTCACATTGTGACACAATCCTCAATGTGTATATCTTCCGGTATGTCTCTCAGTTATTGTAGATTTTCCCAGTCATTGTTTGTTTGTTTACAGAAAACGGTACCCATCGACTTAGGAAGATATCACTTGTTTCAAGTTTTGGCCAGTATTTCCATTTGCTCTAGTTTGAATTCTCTCAAAGTGGTTGGCTTCCAAAAACAAACGTAGAGTATGAAATAATAAATCAGAATCTAAAATACAATACATATTTGGAAAGCTTATTCTTCTATCTTATCAAATGAGTGGAACTTTTGCCAAGATAAATAGCCTATGTTTTCCAATATGACATTTAATCAATATAATATTCTTTCCTTTGGAAAGCTAAAATTAATTTAGCTATATTGTTATTTGAATGAAATATGCAGAATAGAAAACAAAATATAATTAGGCCTCAATAAACTTCCAACATGGCTTTCTCTAACAGTTGCATATGAAAAGAAAAAAAAAAAAAAAGCAATATAAAGGCTTGTTTTCCTGAAACACCATCTGTTATTTTTGTTTGAATTAAGCTCAGTGCTCAAAAGGTTATGGATACTGTGCAAGTAATTAGCACCATTATGAGAAATGTTGTTACTTCTAAGTATTGGACCTCCACAATTATACACATATAGAATTCCAAAATGATCTCTTTCATCAGAGATGTGACTAAATTTCTCGCTTGCCCTGTAATATCAGCAATGTAATACTGGATTGTCAATTTGTGTGCTCTGAAATGCAAATAAAATTGGAGCTTGTTTTGCATATTTTCCATCTAATTGTTGTTTTCTTTATGTCCTAGAGATAGAGACTTTGAAGAAAGTGGTCATGAAATTGCTATCAATTATCTATAAATTATATTGATTTCTCTACCTTAGGGAAATTAGTTTTCTTATAACTAATAAGGGGAGGCCAACAAATTTCAAGTACTTTTATATATTGTGTAAATATCAGTAAATGTTTTGTACATTGTTTCCCCCCTGTTCTTTGGGAACAGTGGTCCAGACATAGTTAATGGGTGGCACATGGTTATAGATATTTTACATGAAGGTTATATCTGTCCTTTAACTTACAATTAAAATGACAAATCTCAGATTCATGTTTCTCAAGCATTGCTCTTGGAATGTTTTCAAAAATAATCTTGAATCAAACCAAGATAGAAAACTAAATGGTGTTTAAACACAGGCCTGACCTAGTCAAATCAAGGCTTTTACACCACCTATGAATTCCAAGAAAGTAAAAAGTAGTTGAAAATTCACAATGCTCTTTAGAGTCCAGCAGTAGTCTGCCCATAAGCTTCATCAGGGTCAGTGCCATGTCATTGCTTGCTATGGTCAGCGTCAGTGATTGCCATCTGGTTAACTCATTTAACGATGATCATAACTAACGTTAAGTGTACACGTGGAATGTACTGAATGCTTTATGTAAATGAAGTCACTCAATTATGACAACAAATTCCTTATGGTGGGTACCATTATTATCTCCATTTCAAAGGTGAGGAAAGGAAATAACACGCTCCGTTGTCCCAGGAAGCAAGTGGCAGATATGAATCGAGGCAATCTGGCCTCAAGGTAAGTCTGTGCTCTTACAACCTACCCAAAGAAGCCAGCCAGCAGCTGAGGTTTGCTTTATGACTGTCTTAAAGGACAAACTTCATGAAGGAAGTCCAACGTGTAAATGAGGGCTCAGTCTCTACAATAATACTAACAAGCCCTTAGACGACATCTGCTCTGTGCTGAGCACTTTATATCGACTTAACCTTCAAACACCCCTAAGCGTTGTGTAAAGTGAGACACAAAGAGATGGAGAGCTTGCCTAGGACTGCACCATAGTGGCAGAGACAGGCTTTGAGTTCAGGCTGTCTGACTACGCTCTATACTGCCTCTACTCTTATGGTATATGGTATCATATCTTGGACATTTAAGACCTTAAGTATAATGGGAGAAATGCCGTTTATGGGAGCCAAATTAAGAAGAAAGAGAAAGGAACTTATGAAGTGACTTTCAAAAATTAAAATTCAAGACAATAGGAAGAAATATATTTAAAAAATCAATGACAGTAATACGTGGACACTCTACAATTTAATCTACAATTATCTTCCTGTCTCAGTACTTGTTATAGGTTGAAATGTGTCTCAAATTCATATGTTGAAGGCCTAACCCTGAGTACATCAGAATGTGACCTTATTTGGAGATAGGGTCTTTACCAAGGTAATTAAAGTAAGGTGAGCTTATTAGGGTGGGCTGTAATCCAGTTTGACTGTTGTACTTTAAAGATGAGGAAATTTGGACACAGACACACGCTGAGGGAACATGATATAAAGAGATTTAGAGAGGGGTGCCTGGGTGGTTCAGTGGGTTGTCTGACTTAATTTTGGCTCAGGTTAAGATCTCATAGTTTATGCAATTGAGCCCCTCATTGGGTTTTGTGCTGATGATGTAGAGTCAGCTTGGGATTTTCTCTCTCTCTCTCCCTGTCTCTCTGTACTCTCTCTTTCTCAAAATAAATAAATGAAAAAAGGGGGGAAAGATCTAGAAAGAAGACAGCCATTTACAATACAAAGAAAGAGGCGTGAAACCCAGCTTTGCCACAAAGCTCTCAGAAGGAACTACCCTTGCTGATAATGTTGTTTCAGATTTCTAGCCCCCAGAACTGTGAGACAATAGATGTTTATTGTTTAAGCCACCCATCTTGTGGTACTTTGTTATAACAACCCTAGCAAACTGGTACGGTACTCTTAGATTAAAATTAGCAGAAAATCATTTCGAACAGCTTAGCCAAAAGACAGAATTTCAGGAAGGATACTGGGACCTCTCGTGGAATCCAGGAAAGTCTGGACAGCCAGCCTGCCGCTTACAGAGACTGGAGGGTACCAGGAGGTCAGGCAGTATCTCTAAGTCTCATTCTCTCTGCCTCACAGGCTACATCATCTCTAATTCTTCTCTTTTTTTTTTTCACTTTTCCACACGACTGTACTAACAAATACTTCCTAATAATTTAAATCTCAATTCTGAACCCATAGGAGAGAGAATCTGATAGGCTTGACATGAGTAAAGTGTTTATTCCTATTTCAATCAGCTATAGCCAGAGTGGCAGGGCCATGTGGGGTAAATATGGCTTTTGGGAGCAGGGCCACATTTTGACTTTTATGGGGCCCAGGCACTTTTGTCTTCATGGGAGGGCCCTATCATCCCTAAAAGAATTATTAAAAAATTATGTTTTATGATCATATTGACATAAAGATTATTATATATTAAAACATTTTCCTTGACATGCAGTTTACATGTAATAAAGTGTGCCTACTGTGCCTAATATGGCTTTTTTTTGATGAAATGGACTTTTTAGAGAGAGAGGAAAACTATACGGATATGTATATATTCCTATTTAGCTAGGCTTTCCAAAACCTTTCCCATCACTTTTTCAGTGAGACACTTATAACTTGTGGTGTTGATGACAATACAACCAATGTTAATGCTGGAAAGCATATTTTCCTTATATGTTCTCCTATGTAAATGCCTTCCAGATTTATAACTGAAAGTTTTTGACTTCCAGCTCCTGATTCCCATATTGTCTCAAGGATGTAGAATAATCTGGATGCTTATGATAGAAAAGACCTGGGGTAAATTATTTAAGCTCTTGGACACAGCTGAGTATTTTCAAATCCCTTCTCCAATACACAGGGTTATATTTTATTAGCTATATCCATGATAACAATTCACTGAAGCATATGCCATTAGTCCATCTTTCATAAGTAAAATAAATCAAGAAGTCCAATTATTCACTAGGAAATACATATATCTTGCCTTTAAGATGACATTTAATTATGGGTCAAATTGAACAACTGTAGAGGTCTATTTTCTGTGCTAGAGGCATGAAGGGGCTTCTAAAACTTATTCAACTTCTCCAACTATTATGTGCCACTTATGAGTCCTTTCATTTGTGCTAGCTATCATGATAGCAATGCAATAACAAAGACAGGATGATAAGCGTGCAATTATTTTCTGAGTTTCAAATCTAATAGGTTAGACATATGACTTAGTTGAATATAAGCATTACACCTAAGTGACTATTTCAAGTGGGACTACCATCATATGACTTGAAATATCCAGAGAAGCCCATCTTTGGGGAAAACAGTCACAGCTCTTACACAGTCGTGGGTTACAGAAGTAGGGGTAGTTTCACAGAAATTGGGTGGTTTATTCTGAGAAATCAAGTTAAAGTAAGGTTCTGAAGAATCCAAATAGAGCTATACACTGGAGCTGTTGCAGATGTTAGTAGGTATTGGTTACTCAGTGTCATTTTAGGCTGCGTATACAATGTGCATTGCATTCACCTTGAGACTGCCAGCTTTGAGAGTGAAGGATCACCCTCTCCAATAATAAAATAAGTATGAAAAGGTGGAGCAGAATTACCATTGGACTATTGAATATTCAGTCTGGAAACATGATAAATTATGGTGGTTAATTTTATGTGTTAATTTGACTGGGCCACAGGCTTCTCAGGTACTTGTTTAAACATTATTCTGGGTGTTTTTGAATGAGAGTAATATTTGAATTGGTAGACTGAGTAAAGTAGATTGTCCTGCTTAATGTGGATGGACTTCATCCAATCAGTTGAAAGCCTGAATCAAACAAAAAGGCCAACCCTCCCTTATGCCTGCCTGTTTTGTGCTGGGACATCAGTCTTTCTCTGACCTTCAACTTCAACTAAAACATTGGCCTTTTTTGGGTTTTGAGCTTGCCAGGTTTCAGACTGGAACTGAACCGTCAACTATACCATCGGCTGTCCTGGGTCTCTAGCTTGCCAACTGGGGATGTTAGGACTTAACTTCTCTAATCACAAGAGCCAATTCTTTATAATAAATCTCTTTACACATAGATAAGATATATGTCTGTCTGTCTGTCTATCTTTCTGTCTGTGTATCTATCTGTATCCTATTTGTTCTGCTTCTCTGGAGACCCCTAATACAATGAGCACATTTTAAGGAAGGCCCAGTGTAAATTCCTGCCTTGTAACCTACCAAATATTTACTTTTTATAATTTGGCCAAGGTGAAACTAGCACATTGTAGGCTCTCAAAAGGATTTACTATAAGGAAAAAACAATGAAATAGTAGTTATGATACTCATGATCAAACATTATTTCAGAACAGAAGCTTTTGTTTCAATCTAGTCATCCCATTTTGAAACTGGACTAGATTAAAGCTTTCAAACTAGTGAACTGTAGCACATTTCTGCATAGTTAATGGGGTACCTTGAAAAGTTGAAACTTTGGGCAGCTGAAAGCAAGTGGAGAAGAGGATTTAGAGATGGGGCACCTACTCTGAAAGCCTCCTCCAGAAGCAGCGTGGTCCTTTGCCCACCGGAAGTGGCGCCATTGAGTGGCGTTGTAGCTCATGGAGATGAGATCTACCCATTAGCCAAGGTGAAACTGTTAAGCAAGCTGAATAAGCGGGAGGCTGGCAATGCCCTAGCAGCTAAGGTGTCATGGCACCACGTGTATAAGGACAGCAACTGGATCTTCCTGGGAAGGCTTCTGCATGAACTGACCAGAGGAAATCTCCTCTGTGTGTTCTCCCAGGACAGTGAGATTGTTAACATTAATTTCATGCTAGACAGAAAGACAGACAAGTTTAAAGCTTAAAGTTCTGTTTTATCTGCTATGAAGACTAGCAGAGTACAGTTTTGGCCATTGGCAATTTTAATGGACACAAGTGCACCACGTGTCTTGTTGCCCCTGCTTCGGGCCTCAGGGGATGTGAGTGGCACAATCACAGGGCTCTGGGAGAGGGGCTATGGGGACCAGACTCCCTTACTGGGTACATCTGAAAGCTCTTGTAAGGAAAAACTCTCAGAACAGCACAAACTAGAAAAGCAAAAAAGAAATAAGACCAAAAAAAAAAAAAAAAGACTGCTGTATGACTTAAAGACGAATAGGGACAGACTGACCAGCCATCATCTCTGGCAGCAAGAGGCCAGTGGCCAGATTAAAATGGAGAATAACATCCCAGGCTGCTTCTTAAACATATTAAAGTGACAATCCAGTGAAGAAATGGGCAAAAGACATGAATAGACACTTCTCCAAAGAAGATATCCACATGGACAACCGACACATGAAAAAATGTTCAATATCACTCATCATCAGGGAAATACAAGTCAAAACAATAATGAGATACTACCTCACACCTGTAAGAATGACTAACATTAACAACTCAGGCAACAACAGATTTTGGTGAGGATGTGGATAAAGAGGATCTCTTTTGCACTGCTGGTGGAAATGCAAACTAGTGCAGCCACTCTGGGAAACATTATGGAGTTTCCTCAAAAAATTAAAAATGGCTTCCCCGACAACCCAGCAATCGCACTACTAGGTATTTATCCAAGGGATACAGGTGTGCTGTTTCGAAGGGGCACATGCTCCCCAATGTTTATAGCAGCACTATCGACAATAGTGAAAGTCTTGGGAAAGAGCCCAAATGTCCATTGACAGATGAATGGATAAAGAATATGTGGGATATACATACAATAGAGTATTACTCGGCAATCAAAAAGAATGAAATCTTGCCATTTGCAACTACGTGGATGGAACTAGAGGGTATTATGCTACACGAAATTAGTGAGAGAAAGACAAATACCATATGACTTCACTCATATGAGGAATTTAAGATACAAAACAAGTGAACATAGGGAAGAGAAGCAAAAATAATATAAAAACAGGGAGGGGGCAAAACATAAGAGACTCAAATATGAAGAACAAACAGTGGGTCGTTGGAGGGGTTGTGGAGGGGGGATGGTCTAAATGGGTAAGGGGCATTAAGGAATATACTCCTGAAATCATTGTTGCACTATATGCTAACTAACTTGGATGTAAATTAAAAAATAATAATAAATTAAAACAAACAAACAAACAAACAAAAAATAAAGTGAAGTTAGGGCCTAGGGAAGACCAAAAGCCTCAGCCCAGATGCCCTGAGGCTGGGGACAGCTTGCAGCAGGGTGCGGAGTGGGGGCTGAGGAAGAGGAATTCAGGTTCTGAGCCCAGCCCTTCCTCAAAAGCTGGAGAAGGAAAAAGAGAGCCCATTAGGGAAAGAAATGGAAACTCAGTCACATTTTAGGTGATAAAAGACACAGCCACAAACATTCTCCAATCCCAAGGACCACAGGTGGGACCAAGATCTGCTCAGATCCTCATATTTTGAAATGAAATGTGATATTTAAAATACTATGGGATGGAACTTTTTATTAACTTGATAATTCCTGTAAATAAAGTAACAGATAATTTCCTTAAGGTTTGAACACTTTTTTTTCCCTGCAATCATTTAGAAATCTACAACAGTTGTGAAATTACCTTAACTGGATTTCGGTGGCTTCTTTTGTAAACTCCTCGGGATTTTGATGCCTAAGATCTTAAGAGTAGTGCCCTATAGTTTTTCACCATGTGGTATCTACCTCCCATGGTATCCTACCTAAATATTACCATTCTCTACAGAACAGGATCTGCAAAAGGTATTGGCAAATAACTAGAAAACTAGATAACCTCTATAGTCTTTTATAAATAACTAGATAACCTCTATAGTCTTTTATAGTTTCGAGCTTCTCAGGCTACCATGGGAGAAATTCAGCTAGCATAGAGGGGATTTACTGCTATCATGTATTTTTTCTAACAAGCAGTAAAAAAATATTCAAAATATTTAGGTTCCTGCTCCTATATGAGTTTATGTTTTTTGTTTGTTTATTGAGAGAGTGACGGGGGAGGGGCAGAGGGAGAGGGAGAGAGGGCGAGAGACAATCCAGCATGGAGCCCGATCTGCGGCTCGATTTCACCACCGTAAGGTCATGACCTGAGCCAAAATCAAGAGTTAGTCATTTAACCGACTGAAACACCCAGGTGCTCCATGATTTTATGTTTTTAATAGTAATAGTAATAGAAATTGTTTTCTCCCCATTATAACTTTAGCTAATAATAAAGGGCAAAGAATATTCTTATGGAAAGCAGTATTAGTTGATATACATAACTAATCATACATGCATTACGTATCTCTGTTAGCACATTCTTGCTATCTCTACTTTGTATATATACATGTATATATATATATGTACATATATATATACACACATACATCTATACATCTATATATATGTAAAATTCAAGAAAGCATGCTATTTTATTCTGTCTCACAAGAAGTTATTTTATTTGCTAGAGAGCTTGGGATATGTAAAATGATATGGCATAATTGGAAATGCAAAATGTTTCCCAGATTCTGTTAGTATTTGATGTTTGATTGATGAGTATTTCATTCCCATTTGCAATTTCATATTCTGCATATGGACAGAATTGTGTATATGAACTCGCAGAGGTTGCTACTTAGGATGGAAACTTTAAGCTAACCTTTTGGAAATTGCCTGTGCGTTTTAAATAAGAAAAAAAAATTCCAAGATTCTAATATCTTGAATGATTTTGAATACTGTAACTTTCGGCCAATCGTTCCTTATACAGGCATACCTTATTGTACTTCATCCTGTATTTTTTACAAATCGGAGGTTTGTGACAACCCTGTATTGAGCAAGTCTGTCAGGACCGTTTTTCCAATAGCATTTGCTCCCTTTGTGTCTCTGTGTCAAATTTGGTAATTCTCGCAATATTTTCAACTTTTTCTTTATTATTATATTTTTTATGGTGATCTGTGACAATGATTACAACTCACTGAAAGCTCAGATGATGGTTAGCATGTTCAACAATATGTACATTCTTTGACATAATGCTATTGTATATGTAATAGACTACAGTATAGGGTAAACTAACTTTTTTTTCCATTCTAATTTTTAATTTTTTTTTTAAATTTACATCCAAATTAGTTAGCATATAGTGCAACTATGATTCCAGGAGTAGATTCCTTAGTGCCCCTTATGCATTCAGCCCATCTCCCCTCCCATACCCCTCCAGTAACCCTCTGTTTGTTCTCCATATTTAAGAGTCTCTTCTGTTTTGTTCCCCTCCTTGCTTTTATATTATTTTTGCTTCCCTTCCCTTATGTTCATCTGTTTTGTCTCTTAAAGTCCTCATATGAGTGCAGTCATATGATACTTGTTTTTCTCTAATTTCGCTTAACATAATACCCTCCAGTTTCATCCACATAGTTGCAAATGGCAAGATTTCATTCTTTCTGATTGCTGAGTAATACTCCACTGTATATATATACCACATCTTCTTTATCCATTCATCCATCGATGGACATTTGGGCTCTTTCTATACTTTGGCTATTGTTGATAGTGCTGCTATAAACATCGGCGTGCATATGTCCCTTTGAAACAGCACACTTTTGCTGGGTCGTAGGGTAGTTCTAGTTTTAATTTTTTGAGGAACCTCCATACTATTTTCCAGAGTGGCTGCACCAGCTTGCATTCCCACCAACAATGCAAAAGAGACCCTCTTTCTCCACATCCTTGCCAATATCTGTTGTTGCCTGAGTTGTTACTGTTAGCCATTCTGACAGGTGTAAGGTGGCATCTCATGGTGGTTTTGATTTGTATTTCCCTGATGATGAGTGATGTTGAGCATTTTTTCGTGTGTCGGTTGGCCATCTGGATGTCTTCTTTGGAGAAGTGTCTATTCATGTCTTTTGCCCATTTCTTCACTGGATTATTTGTTTTTTGGGTGTTGAATTTCATACGTTCTTTATAGATTTTGGATACTAACCCCTTATCTGATATGTTGTTTGCAAATAACCTCTCCCATTCTGTCAGTTGCCTTTTAGTTTTGCTGATTGTTTCTTTCAACTTTTATATGCGCTGGGCAGCCAAAGAATTCATTGGACTTGCTTTATCACAATGTTTGCTTTCTTGCAGCGTTCTGGAACCATACCCACAACATCTCTGAGTTATGCCTGTACAAGAAATATATTCAGCCTAAAATTTTTCTTTAAAAAACTTAATAATTTTGCACTGCTCTATGCAGAAGTTACCAGTACTATAAGTAATGTGAGCATTGCTAATCAGTGTTTACTCATCAATAGAACTTTGTATAGTAAACATTTACTGTGGATTTTAAAGATCTTTCCTTTTTAATTTTTTCTTAAAACTAACTCAAAATAGAAAGAAACGCTTTTAATCCAGTTATCAGGACCAAACTGTTTTCATTTTTCCACACTTACTTCCAGACTTTGCCTACATATGTGCATATTTTCCATAGTTGCAGTTCCTTTCTTCCTTCATTTACTTGTTTGTTCACTCATTCAAGAAATACTTAAGTTTCTACTAAATACCAGGTGCTATAATATAATTGTGGATACAAAAGTGAATGTGACACAGTGCCTGGCCAGAGGAGGTCAGAATACGGTGGACGAGATGCATATGCAGAGAGTAAAAGCAGACCTGGTGCTAGAACCACACTGGTTCTAGGGTGCTAGAACTGTAAAAGGGGACACAGGCAAGGGAGCGGGGCAAATGAAGTGAGAAAAGGACCTCATGGGCAGAGATTCCAGGATGTGCAGAATCCAGAGAAGTTGGAAGTAGTTCAGTGTAAATGGGACCACAGGATCTTGCACATAATCGTGAGAAATGAAGCTGTTGAAAAAAAGGTACAGGAAAGTTCTCACACGCTATACAAGCTATTTGAGCTTATCTTACTTTGAAGGAGTCAGAGATTTTAAAGAGAAAGTAACATGATGAGAAATAGATTTCTGAAAAAAGCACATGGTGGGAAGGTGCAGGATGAATTAGGCTGGGATGGGGAGCTGGAAGCAGAAAGAGGAGTAGGAAGGCAATCCTGTGATTTAAGGAAGAGATCGTGAGGGTGTGAGCTGAGGCAGTGTGATGCAGGAGAGAGAGAGGAATTCAGGATTTCCGCACATGTTAGGAGATAATTTTATGAGGCAAGGGAAGACCCTCAAATTTCTGACTAGAGAATACAAGAAGAGGAGCAAATATCTGTGATATAAGAGCAGAGTATCCATGGTCGGGATGGGGTGGGGGAATGTTAGGTGATGACAGAGAAGGTGAAGTTCATTTTGCTTCTTGTTGAAGTCAACCCAAATAATGGGTTGACAGTGGCACAGGCTTGATTGGAAATGATTGGTGACCAGAGTATGAGCAATTCACAAGAAAGTTGAGGGAGGACACCAGGTAGCACTAAGAGGTAAACAAATATAAACGACAACTTTACATATTGTCTTTTGCTTGTTATAGGCTTATATAATGGTATAGTCCACCAAAGGCAACTTTCATAGCTACATAATGTGCCATATAATGAACACAGAATAACTTAGCAAACATGTGAAAATATTTTTCCCCTAAAAGAGCTGTGCATTGAGTACATTTGTGCATAGGCTTTTTTTGGTGTGGTTGTTTTTTGTGTTATTTTTATAGGACAGATTCTCAGGAACTGCGTCACTGGGTCAAAGGATACGAGTGGTTTGGGCTTTTTGGTGGCTTTAGCCATTTATCATCATTTGTACATATGATGTTAGGGAATGGATTCGGGCATAAAGAATTTGACAGGTGAAATAAATGACAGAATGCTGAACTGAAATTCATAGCTTTGGTGAATATGCTTAGAAATACTACATCATTTGGTCTGAGGCTAATCATTTTTTGCACATATTATCTATTCATAATAAATGCGGTTCTAGAGTTAGACTTCCACCAAAAGTCATTTCTTGACTTTGTAATACTCCTGCTTGAGTGATATATTTATCTTGTTATTTAAAGTCCTAATAGAAGGAAGCAAAATACTTGTTTTATCAACATTAGGAAAACTAATCTTATTTTTTTTTTAAGAATAATTTTTTTTAAATTTCTTATTTGTTTACTTTGAGAGAGACAGAGACAGCATGAGCTGGGAAAGGGCAGAGAGAGAGGGAGAGAATCCCATCCAGGCTCTGCACTGCCAGCGCAGAGACCCATGAGGGTCTTGAACCCACGAACAGTGAGATCATGACCTGAGCTGAAACCAAGAGTCTGACACTTAACCGACAGAGCCATCCAGGTGCCCCAAACTAATTTTATTCTTAATTCTGTAAGGTGAGAGTAAAATTGAATGTATCATTTGAATCTTCATCTATGGAATCTTTCGTGGCTACCTAGGTCACCTCACGATAGAGCTGCTTCTGATTGGAAAAGCAAGCAGTTTATAGTTTTGATGTTTTGTATTTATATGGTGGAGTCCATTTATTATCTAAAATGTGTAACATCCAATAATCATAGGTGGTAAATGGAAGATAACCCACAAGTTAAATAATGATATTTGTTATCAAAGACAATCACTTTTAGGAATAGATAATTTGGGGCAAATCTGTTACATAAAACGCAATAATTTGTGTTGCAATAATTAAGTTGCCTTGACAGGCCTATTGTTGATTTTACTGTCTTTTTGCCCCCTGTGTTTTTGCTTTTCATTTGTAAAAGAGGAAGATGACACATGATATGAGTTTGGCTCATGTGTCTGAATATGGCTCCACAGGGAAGGCTTGATACAGCTGAAGCTATTGCTTTTTAGAGACCTTTTATTTTGAGCAGCTGCCTTAACAGCCTTCATCTTTTTATACAAGCTGCATCTCTGCGATAGGAAGAGAAAGATATGACTGAGCAATACTTTTTGACTAAAACTTAAAATTACAAAATCAGAGGTGGATGTTCCTGAAGTTATATTTCTATAATATGTGACAGATACACAATTTTCTTATCCTAGTTTTAAAGCATTCCCTTAAGCCCTGGAGGTTCTTGTTTTGTCTCATTCACACAAATTCCTTGCCATAAACTATTGCATTTGGTTTAGTAGTTTGAGTCCTTATCCAGAAGGCATCTCAAAGGGCTCATCTACAAAAATAGATTCCAGGGCCACTCATTCTGAGGAACAATTCAATACTTCCTTTCCTCTCCTGCCCCTATATGCACATGAAAAACCTCAGTTTGTCAGCTGTTAATGTCCTTTAAAGAATGAGTTATGCTTGTTCTCTCATTGTGCTTAACCCAAGGACTAGGGTGGAGTCAACCACAGATTCATTCGTGAGCTGTAGCATTTGACTCAATTTACTAGTCGCTTTCGTACGTTCAAGAAATAATCCAAATTACCTTTTCATTTTAGTGAAGGAACTAGTCAGGGAAAGTGCACTTTGATTTGTTGAGAGGCAGAAGTTCTCTCCTAAGTGACATCCCCCTTGGCCTTCTAAAGTCTAAATTGAACTGCAATATCTCTTCCGATACTTTGTTTCATTTGATTCTTTTACTCTTTAATTGAAAGCCACTTTGTGACTGTAACTGCATAGAAGATAAAAATATACGGAGCTTAGGAGTGTGGTCTGCTGAATGGGTGAGGACTTCAGATTTCCCCTCATGAACATAAGTTTTGAAATAAAAGCATGCAATGGTTGTAATAATAGAAAAAAATAGAAGGGGCATCTGGATGGCAACTCCAAATATATATTAATAATGCCCTAGAGTCCAACAAAGAGGATAAGCAATATTTCAGAGATTCGGACTTTTTCTGGGGGCTTGTTCATTCCAGCGAGTTGGATTTAGAAGAGAGTAGGCCTAGAAAATTCTCCCCTGGCAGGGCTTGTCTTTGGGGTTGGCTTGAAGCCAGGTTTGTTGGTAGGAAAAGCTTGAATAACAGAATAAGTGTCAGAGTACCACTTCATATTTAAACTCAGAAAAGTTTGATATATATCAAATCTATGTTCAAGATTAAATAATCTTGAACATAGATGGATTTGTACAGGTAGCCAAATTGGAGGAATAGGAGCACAGGGCAGAAGCATGGTTGATGTGACATTTTTATATTTTAAGTAGGTATTTCTTAGGATTAGTATTCTGGTTTGTTTGACTTAATGTGTAATGACTAGCATTAAGAATAAAGGTCTTATACTTTTAAACCCCTTAATTGAATATTTTTATAGGAATGGGCATCACTTTGTCTTTAGCTGTTTTAGTTAGTGAGTAATGATTAGCAGACAGCATGATGAGTACCAAAAATAAAGCCTTCTCTGAAAATGCTAGGAATTTTTTGTGTAAAGTGTTCCCACATTTTTTATTGTAATTTTCTTTTCCACAGTGTTTTTGAGACATTTCTGGCATGTTACTTTAGCTTCTTGTTTGATTTCTGTCAAACAGGATTTTTCAGTATTTGTGTTGCCAGTGAGAGGAAAAAGCAGATCATTGTTAACATTAAAATGTTACTGAGATTTCAAAGGTGGGGGACATTATCTTTTCCTGTTTTTCTTTATGCTACAGCATTTGCAATGTACTGTTCTCAAAATAGTAAGGAACTTTTGGGAAATAAGTTTAGTTAGTTCTAGTTCACTAATTTCTCACATAAAACCAACAAAAAAGGTAGTGCCATCAGATTAAGCTATTAAACTATATTTACATAGTCTATATCTATAAACTATTAAGGTATCCCATTACAACAATAACTACCCATGATATTGACTTACCAGAACTTATCCATTTTTATTCATACTGATCTTACTTTCAGGATAAAGGATTTTCTTCTTATTTCTATTGGTTATGAATGGAAGTCATCAATTTTTTTTTTCTGACTTTCATCTTAATGGTTTGAAATAAAGAGTCAGATGCATGGCTTTTCAATTTCTTTTACTACTTTATTTTATTACCTGGTTATTTTAAGGTCAGAAGATTTCCATTTCCAAAATACATAATAGAAATAATAAAGCAGTAAAATTTGGACTTAGATAATATGGACATTTTTCTTAAAAGTGCCAACATGATTTACAAATTATTAAAAAGGCAGTAAAATTTGAACTTACATAGCATAAACTTTACCTTAAACTGTCAGATACATGATTTTAATGCTATTTTATTAATATATCACTAATAACTATTTTTCTTATCAACAGAGAAAGTGAAGTAAAATCCAGTTACTCAAAAAATCATTAGATTTGGAAACACTAGGTATTCATGTGTTAATTTGGTTTCATTTATCTGAAGTCTATAGTTCTGTATTATCTGATATCAAGTCTATATAATCAAATACCTGAAGGGAAAGTGAGGGTTTTTTTTTTTTTTTTACTGAATCAAGCTCCAAACATTATTTTTATGTTAGTTATATGGAGAATTGACGAAAGTGGTTTCATTTAAAGGCCATCTGTAGGAGATAATTGCTTCAGTTTTCCATTTAGCTAGAATGATCCTGACCATAATGCCCTCTTCTGTTGAATTCTTCCTCAAAGTAGGATTCCAGAATCGCTACAAAATCTGAAACAGTGATCTTCATTTGGGTAACTCAGCATCCACACAGAAATCCTGTCATCATTCATTTGTAAAACAATAAGTCTACATATCTAAAAGAGTTTTTCATAAGAAGAATGTTCCATAGAAAAAATAGTTCTCAGGGAAAAATAATTGGCCTTTCCCTTACAGAAGATGCTATTAAATAGTGTGTTATGAGAATGGGTAACATTTTCCTGGTCTTTGTGATTTTTTCCAATATAAATTTTGGTTAGAGAAATCATCTCAAAATAGAATAATCAGTCTATAAGTGGTTCTTTTGAGGACTGTTAAGTGAAACGGCACAAAATAAAGCACTCATTTGTGTTTGCAAAACTATTTTCATTCCCAGGAGGCTTGCAGCATTTGGTATCTCTAGAAAGCTACGGCAGAAGTGGTGCTAGAATTGTGATTTTTGCCAAGAAAAATATTCCCTAATGGCAATAGACCCTCCTGAAAAGAATTGAAAGTTAATAATGATAATAGTATGTTCTATGCATTGTCAGTATATTCTCTAATATTTATTATTAAGTATACATCAAGTATAGCCAATTGTGATAATAACAATTATATCATAACCTTATAAACACCTGTTGTCAAAGATCTTTGAAGCAAAGCTTGTAAGATCAGGTACCAACAGGAATGTGTTCCTTGAAATGATATGATTGTTTCAAAAATATCCTCCACCAGTCTATCCCTGTGGGAGAGTGCTTACATGGTCTGAGTGTTTGGGCAAAGTGCTTGAAACATTAAGACACAGCAAAAATAGTTTTGAATGTTTTCTTGTTCAAAATGCGTTTGTTGTCAGGACACTGATCATTTTATATCTCGTGTCTCAAGTGTTTAAAACACTGTATTACAGGCTTGTGATTCCATGTTGGGTAACTTTTAAGTCCATGTGTCAGTAGTGAACGAGCTGATTAGTAGAGTGGAGGACTTCTGGGATCTCCCCTTCCCTTTATTGACAATCCTTTATAAAGAGAATGCCAGTCCTGCAGGCTAATACTAACAAATGGCGCTCCCTTGTTCATTAGACATGCAGCAGTAAGATGGGTAGGATAACTATGGAAGTATGTTTGCAATATGTTCTCTTTGCTCAATACTCGTACAAATACTGCCTGCCATCTCTATTTACTCAAATTAATAATGTATCATAGTATTTTTAATGTACTTACAATGTACTTAGAGTCTCTTGTAGGTTCCTGTGATCTTGAATTGGCGCTCATTTCAGACAATAATGGCGGT
This sequence comes from Leopardus geoffroyi, assembly GCF_018350155.1. Classification (NCBI taxonomy): domain Eukaryota; kingdom Metazoa; phylum Chordata; class Mammalia; order Carnivora; family Felidae; genus Leopardus; species Leopardus geoffroyi. The sequence goes on from NC_059333.1 coordinate 28,675,604, forward strand.
ATTAGAAATTGCCATCCTCATCTTTTGTAATTATTTTAATTTTCAAAGTCACCATCATAGTACTTTTCATATTTTGAAATTTCTTCTTTTTTTTTTTAACTTCACTTTTCAGTTGAAGACCGTTATTCACCCTTGGAGGACTCATCATGTTAGAGATTTTCAACTACTATCCTAAAATGGATGCTTCACTGGAATAGTTTCATCCCATTAGGAATGTGGGAAAACAAGCAGCTACTTACCTCTTTTTGGCTTAAACCAAAAGAACGTCCAATTGAAAGAAATAAACACAAACTATTCTGGTGATACTTTTAGAAAATGCACTAATGACCTGAATGCTTATGGGTCATCGTCATTGTCACCATCACCATCATCATCATCATCATCATCATCATCATCATCATCAAATATAGTACTTCCTATGTGTCCAGCACTGTTCTGAGATCCTACCCATATTAACTTAAAAAGAAGCTTTTGAGGTAGGTACTGTTCTTATCTTTTTTTGGGGGGGGGATAAAGGAGGCAAGGAGAACACGGAGGCAAGACTGGTTAAGAAACTTTCCCTAATCACCCAGGTAGAAGGTTCCAGAGCTAGAATTTGACCCCAGGCAGTTACGCTTCAGAATCAACCCTAAGTTATCATGTTTTAGCTTCATGTCGTTATATCTTTCCTCTAGATTTTTTATGGTTTTGTATAACTTTGGGTGGGCAAACATTCACTTGAACTTTCCCATTTTTTAATCTTTTATTGGGGCTTTGAAAATATCTTTTTAATAATAAAAACTTATAGCTGCTACAAAATTCCCAGAGCATGTAACTTTTGAGAAGTTGTTCCAAGCCTTCATTTGTTTCTGGCCCAACTTTTTCTGAATCATCATTTACAAAATCAGAATAAGGCTGATCTTATAATATTGCCATGTTCAGCTCTCCAAAAATAACTGAGTAGCACAAGACCTACCATTCTTATGGATTCTATTGAACGATGAGCTCAGCTGCTTGTACAAATCATTTTATTTGCCTTCTCCTTTAATACTGTTTATCAGAAAATCAGGAGGCAATATTTCCTTTTGTGGTGCTACTCAGAATATAAGGATTTTACACTTGTAAAATGTGCTTTCATATGTGGCCCACTATTATAAACAAAGCCAATTAAAGTGTGCCGAGTTATAACTATTTTCTAAATCACTAAATGCCATATTATGTTTGTTATTGCCTTAAAATATTTTTAAAAATCGAGTTAAAAGAGCTTGGGTGGATAGAATTTAGCAAGTGGCAAAAAGAAAAAAAATGACCTCTTGATTGTTAGATCAAATGCAGTTGAATTTTGACCTGCCTGTGATGGCCTTGTCCACAGTTAATGACTAAATTGATCTATTCTTTGTTGATTTGGTTTTTTCTTGTCAGCTTTAAAGATCAATTTTTGCCTTATTGCTCAGGTTGTCATGTACCCACCTATCAATCAGGGATATGTCTCAGGTAAAGATAGACAATAAGGAAGTCAGATCGTTGAGTTGAAGAAATCACAGATGTTGAGGAATACAATTTTTTAGTATTTTGTTTCATCAGGTTGGCTATTTATATCTATTAAAATGTGTAGATAATGAATGACTTGCTCATTACTTATTAAATGTCTCTTGGTGTATGGTGATGATCTAGATTCTATCCCAAATCAGGCCAAGAACCTGATAGCTTATGGTTTATAATCTAGGGCCGGAAAAAACAAGCATACATTAAAAAAAAAATAAGTTTATTTATTTTGAGAGACAGAGTGTGAAAGCACACATGGGGGAGGAACACAGAGAGAGTGACAGAGAGAGAATCCCAAGCAGGCTCCACAATGTCAGCAGAGAGCCCAATGTGGGGCTTGAACTCATGAACCAAGAGATCATGACCTGGGCTGAAATCAAGTTGGACGCTTAACTGACTGAGCCACCCAGGCACCCAATAAGCATAATTTTTTTTAATATAATGGATATTTAAATAATGGATACATTATATGTGGAACAGGGAAGAGATAAATGCATTTTGTGGTAGCAAAGATTGATTAAGAGTGTTTAACAAAGGGGTTTAGAAAAGGTCTCTTTGCCTTAATGCTAGTCAGAGGTAATTCATCAATGGGGTATATTTTCAAGAGGAGTTGGACACAGGGAAATAGCTGTTAGTAGGCTTGATTTGGTATAATAAAGACATTCTAGGAATGGACTTTAACATGGAAAATACAGATGTGGAATGATAGCACTGGAGGCAAGGTACAACGTGGACCTTGCAACAGGCATAAGTAAATAGAAGGCAGAACTAAAAGTTGAAGACTTTCCTTAATTCTCTGAAAGAAAGTGGTCTTTTAATGAAGCCAGAGTACTATGAAGACCCTGTTCGCACCTGGAAAAAATGTTTAGAATGTGTTACATTTAAATTAAAGTCATCCTATAACAAATTAGTCATTAAGTATATTCTAGAACACTTTCTTAACTGGTGTCTGAAGCACCTGGAAAACAATCATTAAGATTTCATTTATATTTGGTGATAGGCAGATCATTCCCTAGAACATTGTCTAAATGCTGCTGAGAGATGTAATTTGACTAGTAGATTAATGGTTTCTGGTGATCTTAATGTTAACATAACATTTGGAGGCATTGCTCATCAGGGGTGCAATATTGTGTTTCACAAGATGCATGAGACAAAGGCACTTAATGAGTTTTGGCTGCACTGCACATATTGTGCACAACTCTGTTCAAACTGTTACAGGCTTCCTGCCAAGATATGTAGGAGAAATTGCCTAAAAGATTAGTAGAAGAAATGGCTCCATCCCCTGCTGTGTACCCTTGTGATTGGTTTGTCAACAGTTGGAGAAAATTTTGGTATAGACAGTAAACAATTAGTGTCCATTGATAGAAAGCCTGGATGCCTATAGAAGATTTATGAAAAGAGAAATAGTGACTTAGTATAGTAATTTCTTCTTTGTGATAAGTGGTGGTTTTCATAGGTAATGGCTACTACTAATATTCATTATTCATGTCCATTCACATTTTTAATAAAAATGATCTGTGATAAATTCCATTTGATATACTTCTAGAAAGTGAACAGCTAGATAACATTGCAAGTTTAATATTCCTTTTTTTGTATACATAGCAAAAATATAAAACTATTCACATCCTTATTAAATTTTAAACATAGATAAATAACAATTAAAGTTGTTGCCCATTAATAGTATACAAATGAAAAGTGGCAAAGGCTGTTTGTTATCCTACGTGGTCTGCTGCTTAGAGGACACACATGTATAAACATTATTCCTGGGTTGTAGAATCAGTGTACAATTGAAGAATAAATTACCTATAAAATTTTAAACATACACAACTGGAATAGCTTTATTTAAAAAATTGTGGGTTTTTTACAAATTCTCTAGTGTATTCTCTTTGTTGGTTATCAACATTTTTTCTTGTATGTTATCTTAAACATATCCATTCTTTATCAGCTTATAAATGTTTTACACAGTAACAAAGCTTAACTTTTTTGTTACCCCATTACAAAACATATTGGCCAATATTTGTTGGACGTTTTCTATGTGCCAGGAACTGTTCAAGGTGCTTTATATGTGTTAACTTATATATTAACTCACAATAACCCTAAGAGGTAATTACTGTTATCAATATCACTTTACAGAAATGTGAGGTACTGAGTAATCAGGAAGTTTGTCCAACCTCAGAGCTGGCAAGTGGTGAAGTGAGGATTCAGTTTGGATAGTCTGACTGAGTCAGTCCTGTCGACAATTATGTATATTACCGTTTCAGATTTTCTGGGAATAAATGTTTGTGGTGACTTTGAACTGTAGAATGGTTTTAAGTTAGAGGATCTTTTTAGGGGTGCACATGTTATGTTTTTTAAAAAGGTAACAGCCAAACTAAGATTTGAAATAAGTTTGTGTTCAGTATAATTATTATTTTTACCGTAATAACTATTTTACATATATGGCTCAATAAATCAATACATTCATACTGTCGTGCAATTATCACCACTATCCATCGGCAGAACTTTTTCTTCATCCCAGAGTGAAATTCTATACCCATTAAATAATACCTTCCCACTCTCCCTTTTCTCAGCCCCTAGAAAACACTATTCTACTTTCTGTCTCTGTATCTCACTTTTCCCTTCTATAAAGTGATGCTGATAACAGTAATTAGCTCTTAGGGTTATTGTGAGTTAATAATAGGCTTAGCATAGCATAATATCTCTTCAGAGCTATGTCAGACTGTAAGGGGAGGCACTTGGATGGTAGCGTTCTTCTAAGATGAACCCAACATCTTTTAAATTGCTTGCTATTTCACTATTGCTTTCTGCCCAAAGAAAAACACTTTCATGGTATGGGTGTTGGGTGGGGAGTGGGGATGGCAGGGGGCTGTGAGTGGGAAAGAGGCAAGATGGGAAGGAAGGAAGTTTGAAGAACCTAGTAGCAGGAATGAAATAGATAATTGGCTTATAGCAGGATTCCAGTGGGGTGTGTGTATGTCTGTGTCTATGTTGGTAGAGCTTGAGGAGTTAGGGATAGATATATCAGAATTAACTGTGAGTTGTTTTCAAACTATTCTTTTCTTGCTTTTCACTCCAGTTCTTCAGGAATCAAACTAGAGTCTTTGGGGGTGGAAGTCTATGCCATTTGCAGAAGCCCTTTTGGTGGCGTAGGTACTCCCCAAAGCTCATACCCACACGGCTTTATACACCACTACAGAGGCACTCACACATCAGTTAAAAACCACTGCACTGACTATACCATATAAAAAGGAGAAAAAAGAAAGGCTAGTCTATAGCTAGCCTAACCTGATTACTTTGCAACACATTTGGGAAGATGGAGGCAAGCAGAACTGGGAATTTCAAGTATGTTTCGGCCAACGATCTTGGACGATGATGCCAAGAAACAGAGAACATGGTTGTAGTTATGAAACACAAACAAACAAAAATGACAGAAAAAAACAAAAGATGGCACATGCACAGAGTTAGTCTAGGAAGGGTCCCACGGGCTCAGGACTGAGGCCAGGAAACAGAGCCTGTGGATTTATCAACAAACACATAACTAGATATGAAAATAAGCAAAAAATCAATTTAACACTTGTTTCAAGACAAACATTGAAGCACTCTGTTTTTAGGGACTTGATCATTTTACTTTTAAAATTGTTAAAATAGATTCCTATGGTTCATTTGAGATGAATGCCTAATTCACTTATTTTTTAGAGGTCTTAAAAATGAACATATCTTGAGTAAAGTTCAGGCAGGATCACCAACTTGTCTTGATTTTCCCAGGACTCTGTCAGTTTCAGCACTGAAAGTCACAGGTTTTCTGGAATTCCTTTAGTGTCAGACATTTGGTGATAATCGGTCACTCTAAGTTCAAGACATATTTATTTATAACCATATCTTTATCATTTTATGATAGATATATTAATTATATTTTCCGACTCTGTATTTTTTTCTGTTTTCATTTTCATATGTCAGAATAATAAATAGTGTACAATAAAGCCAACTTTTCTTCGAATTGCAAAACTGTAGTTCTAAAGCAGACATTTTGGCTTTCAAAGGAAGAGGGAAGCAAAATGTTATTGAAAGCAGTTGCATTTAATGCTTAAAGTGATACTTCCTAAATTGGATACCTGGCTGGTGACCAGATGTTTTAGGAATGTATCTTAATTAATTATAATGTCTGGCTTCAAAATGCACATGCATGTGTTTGGAAAATCTATCTGTTGGACATATATGTCTTTCTTAAAATAATTCACTCCGATGGAAAGGAAGAAAGCACAGGTGTTAGAATTATTGCTTTCAGATATTCATTTGTTCTCAGATATTCATTTAAAACTGTTCCTTTTTCTTCTAATATTAGCATTTTGCACTATTCATTTCCCTCTAGGCATTGTTTTAGCATCTTCCCATTCCTTTTGATACACTGTTTTTATTTTCATTAAGTTCAAAACATGTTCTCAGTTTCCTTTCAACTTGCTCATTGACCCATGGGATATTTAGAAGTATGTTGTTTTATCTCCAAATATTTGGCAGTTTTATAGATCTTTTTATTATTTGATAACTATTTTTTTTTTACGAATGGAGAAGACACTGTATGCTATCAATTATTTTCATTTGGTTGTGGTTTGTTTGAGGCACAGATTAAGGTCCATCTTGCTGAATGTTCCATGTCCACTTAAATAAACGTTGAATCTGCTGTCGTTGGATTAAATCAGTTAATATTGAAGTTTTCTAGATCCTTAGCGATTTTCTACTTGTTCTATCAATTACTAAGAGTTGTGCTGGAATCTCAATCAATAGTTGCAGACTTGTTCATTTTTCTTTTAAACCTTAGTAGTTTGTACTTCAGCTCTGTTGCTAAGTGCGTACATATTTAGGAATTTTATGTCTCCTTGGTGAATCTAACCCTTTATCATTGTGTATTTTCTCCCTTTATGCCGTGTAACATTCCTTATTCTGCAGTCTATTTTGATAGTAATACAGCCACTTCAGCTTTATTTTGATTTCTGCTTGCATAGTTTGTTTTCCCCATCCCCTAAAGATAGGCTTACCTATCTTTATATGGAAAGTAGGTTTCTTATAAACAGCATAGGTTTGGATTCTGCTTTATTCAATTTGATCATCTCTATATTTTAATTAGTATGTTTTAATCATTTACCTTTAATGTAACTATTTTATGTGGTTTAATTGAAATATGCCCATATTGCTACTTTCTAGGTGTTCTGCTTGTTTTTCTCTTCCACTTTTCCTTGTTCTGCCTGCTTTTGAATCATTTACTATGATTCCATTTTAACTTTATTGGCTTATTATTTATACCTCTTATTATTTTAGTGTTTTCCTTGGGTTTACAGTATACATCTTTGATTAATCACAACTTACCTTTAAGTAACATTGTAACACTTCATGTGTAATGTCAGAAACTTACGGCAGTATACTTCCAATTCATCCCTCTCAATTTTTCGCTATTGGTGTCATAAATTTTTCAGGTCTTAGAAAAATACAACCTTTAGGACAAAGCTAGTCATACTCATTCATTTATGTATAATTTATGGCTACTTTCATGCTACAAGGGCACAGTTGAGTAATTGCAACAGAGACCTATGTATGGCCCACAAGGCTGAAGATATTTACTACCTGATGTTTTAAAGAAAAAATTTGACAACTCCTGCTTTAAACAGTTATCCTTTGCAGTGTGATTAAGAAAAGATTATCTTTTATATTTACTTTTGTTTTAACCATAGTTAGCAATCTTCTTTTTGTTTCCCCAGGAGATCCAAGTTCTTGGGTTTTATCATATTCCTTTTTGCTGAAGAACTTCTCTTTAATATTGTAGTTCAGGTCTAGTGGTAATGAGTCTCTCAGTTTTGTTTAATCTGAAAAAATATTTGTCTTTTATTTTTTAGTTATTTTTGATGAACATATTTTTCTGGCTTCACAGTTGTATTTTATCTCTCAGTCCATAGTCTAGCTTGCATAGTTTCTTTCAAAACTTCTGCACTAATTCTTACTTTTATTTCTTTGTATATATTTTTTTTTATTTTTGGCCATGTCCAGTACTTTTTCTTTGTCTTTAATGTTCAACTATTTGAATTTGATGTGCCTAGGGGTAGGTTTCTTTGTTTCCTGCCCCTTTTCTCTGTGTTCTCCTTCTGGGATTCCAGTTATGCTTATGTTAGATTATTTGATATTTTTCCACTGCTCTTGAATGCTTTATTATTTTTTTCAATTTCTCTCTTTCTTATCTTTGTGTTTTAGCTGGTGTAATTTCTATTGAGCTATCTTCAGATTCATTGGTTCTTTTCTTGACTACGTCAAATCTAATGAATCTCTCAAAGTCACCCTTCATGACTATTACCAATTGACTTTTATTTCTAGTAGTTTTTTCAACTCTCCTACAATTTCCATTTTTTCTGCTGGAATTCCCAATCTGATTGTTTTTCAACTTTTGCACTAGATCTTCTAACATATTAATCATAGTTGTTAAAAAAATTCCTGTCTGGGAATGTGGGAGTGGCTTTGTTGGTTAAGCATCAACTCTTGATTTTAGCTCAGGTCACGATCTCATGCATGGTTCATGGGTTTTGGTCCCACGTTGTGCTCTGTGCTAAGAGTGCAGAGCCTGCTTGGGATTTTCTCCCTTTGTTTCTCTCTGCCTTTCCCCTGCCTGAACTCTCTTTCTCAAAATAAATAAGTAAACAAAAAAAAAAAAAAATCCCAATCTGATAGTACTAACAGTTGCAATGCTTCTGTTTGGATAGTTTCTAGTGCTCTACTTTTAAGTTTTTAAGTTTAATGATATTTTCTCTATCAGTATCTTCTAAACCTATCCTATAGGATAGTTTTCATTTCTTCTTTGAGATTTCCTATTTTTTTCCTCATTATGTGTATGCTTTACTTTAAATCTATCTATCTATCTATCTATCTATCTATCTATCTATCTATTTAAGTTGATTCATTTATTTTTAGAGAGAGAGAGAGAGTGCACATGCATGTGTGTGAGTGGGGGAGGAGCAGAGAGAGAGGAGGAGAATCTCAAGCAGGCTCTGCACTGTTAGCACAGAACCCAATGTGGGGTTCTATCCCATGAACTATGAGACCATGAACTGAGCTGAAATTAAGAGTTAGTCACTTAACCGACTGAGTTACCCAGGTTTCCCTCAATATATTTTTCATCACTGCTTTAAAGTCTCATAATTCTATCTCTTTTTTTTTAATTTCCATTTTAGGATCAATGTTTATTTATGATTTTTTTTAATTTTCTTCTTTGCATATCTAGTAATTTCTTATTGGATGGTGGACATCGTTGAGCTCACATTGTGAGTGTCTGTATTTTATAGACTGTTAATAGAATGTTGAAGTTTGCTCACGTAGACAGTACATTTTCTAGAGTGTGTGGTTTATCATTTTGAGACTTCATTTTAAGCTTTATTAAGAAAATTCTCTAGAATTTTTCTTACAGGACTATATTAGCTACTTTTCATGTATGGTTTTTCTTTTTTACAAAATTTTTAATGTTTATTTATTTTTGAACAACAGACAGAAAGCATGAGCAGAAGGAAGAGCAGAGAGTCATGAACCATGAGATCATGACCTGAGCCGGAGTCAGACACTTAACTGACTGAGCCACCTGAGCGCCCATCATGTATGTTTTTTCTTAATAATAATGGACACTAGCTCAAGTTCAAAAAGAGAAATGTGGTATGAATCTAGTATAAGGGTTTGACACTAGAAAATTCACAATAAAGTACCTATTTAGAAAAACCATGAAATCTTTATTCATTTATTTATCAATCAAATATTATTCCCATGAAGACTAGGAAGGTATTAACAAGAAGAGGCAGATTCATGGATTTTAGGCCAGGAAATGTAGAGAGGGTTGTGGGAATTCTGAGAAAAGAGTACAGTCTTCTGGTTTTAGGAGGTGCTAGGAAGTCAGATTCATGAAGGAAATGATATTTTAATTGGATCTTCAAGGGAGGAAGGAAGGAAGGAAGGAAGGAAGGAAGGAAGGAAGGAAGGACTTAAATTATGAGGTCTGGTGGAGGAAAGACATTTCAGGCATTGCTAAAGGACATAAACAATTTTAGAAAACTGGTAAAAATCAGCATGTCAAAGGTGTCAAAAGAGTTATGTGGGCATATAATAGTACTTAATATGGTTACGGTACATGTAAAATGAAATAATGCATGTAAAATGCTTAAAAAAGATTTGACATGTGGTATGTACTAAAATATTTTGAATGTATTTGGGGACAAATATTTGATATTTTTTGTTTTTATTTTATTTTATTTATTTTTTAATTTAATTTTTTAAAATTTACATCCAAATTAGTTACCATATAGTGCAACAATGGTTTCAGGAGTAGATTCCTTAGTGCCCCTTACCCATTTAGCCCATACCCCCTCCCACAACCCCTCTAGTAACCCTCAGTTTGTTCCCCATATTTATAAGTCTCTTTTGTTTTGTCCCCCTCCCTGTTTTTATATTATTTTTGTTTCCCTTCCCTTATGTTTATCTGTTCTGTCTCTTAAAGTCCTCATATGAGTGAAGTCATATGATTTTTGTCTTTCTCTGACTGACCAATTCCACTTAGCATAATACCCTCCAGTTCCAACCACGTAGTTGCAAATGGCAAGATTTCATTCTTTTTGCTGAGTAACACTCCATTGTATGTATGTGTATATATATATATATATATATATATATATATATATATATATACACACCACATCTTCTTTATCCATTCATCAATCGATGGACATTTGGGCTCTTTCCATACTTTGGCTATTGTTGATAGTGCTGCTATAAACATGGGGGTGCATGTGTCCCTTCAAAACAGCACACCTGTATCCCGTGGATAAATGCCTAGTACTGCAATTGCTGGGTTGTAGGGTAGTTCTATTTTTAGTTTTTTGAGGAACCTCCATACTGTTTTCCAGAGTGGTTGCACCAGCTTGCATTGCCACCAACAATGCAAGAGATCCTCTTTCTCTGCATCCTCACCAACATCTGTTGTTGCCTGAGTTGTTAATGTTAGCCGTTCTGACAGGTGTAAGGTGGTATCTCATGGTGGTTTTGATTGTATTTCATGGATGATGAGTGATGTTGAGCATTTTTTCATGTGTCAGTTGGCCATCTGGATGTCTTCTTTGGAGAAGTGTCTATTCATGTCTTTTTTCCCATTTCTTCACTGGATTATTTGTTTTTTGGGTGTTGAGTTTCATAAGTTCTTTATAGATTTTGGATACTAACCCTTTATCTGATATGTCGTTTGCAAATATCTTCTCCCATTCTGTCAGTTGCCTTTTAGTTTTGCTGATTGTTTCCTTTGCTGTGCAGAAGGTTTTTATTTTGATGAGGTCCCAGAAATTCATTTTTGCTTTTGTTTCCCTTGCCTCTGGAAACGTGTTGAGTAAGAAGTTGCTGTGGCCAAGATCAAAGAGGTTTTTGCCTGCTTTCTCCTTGAGGATTTTGATGGCTTCCTTTCTTACATTTAGGTCTTTCATCCATTTTGGGTTTATTTTTGTGTATGGTGTAAGAAAGTGGTCCAGGTTCATTCTTCTGCATGTCGCTGCCCAGTTTTCCCAGCACCACTTGCTGAATAGACTGTCTTTATTCCATTGGATATTCTTTCCTGCTTTGTCAAAGATTAGTTGGCCAGACGTTTTTGGGTCCATTTCTGGGTTCTCTGTTCTGTTCCATTGATCTGAGTGTCTCTTCTTGTGCCAATACCATACTGTCTTGATGATTACACCTTTGTAGTATAGCTTGAAGTCTGAGATTGTGATGCCTCCTGCTTTGGTTTTCTTTTTCAAGATTGCTTTGACTATTCAGGGTCTTTTCTGGTTCCATAAGAATTTTAGGACTATTTGTTCTAGCTCTGTGAAGAATGCTGGTGCTATTTTGACAGGGACTGCATTGAATATGTAGATTGCTTTGGGTAGTATCAACATTTTAACAATATTTGTTCTTTCTATCCAGGAGCATGGAATCTTTTCCCATTTTTTTGTGTCTTCTTCAATTTCTTTCATAAGCTTTCTATAGTTTTCAGTGTATAGATTTTTCACCTCTTTGGTTAGATTTATTCCTAGGTGTTTTATGTTTTTTTTTGTGCAACTGTAAATGGGATCAATTCATTGATTTGTCTTTCTGTTGCTTCATTGTTGGTGTATAGGAATGCAACCGATTTCTGTGTGTTGATTTTATATCCTGCAACTTTGTTGAAATCATGAATCAATTCTAGCAGTTTTTTGGTGGAATTGTTTGGATTTTCCGTATAGAGGATCATGTCATCTGCAAAGAGTGATAGTCTGACCTCCTCCTGGCCAATTTGGATGCCTTTTATTTCTTTGTGTTGTCTGATTGCAGAGGCTAAGACTTTGAATACTATGTTTAATAATAGTGGCCAGAGTGTACATCCCTGTCTTGTTCCTGACCTTATGGGAAAGCTCTCAGTTTTTCCCCATTGAGGATGATATTAGCGCTGGGTCGTTCATATATGGCTTTTATGATCTTGAGGTATGCTCCTTCTATCCCTAATTTCTTGAGGATTTTTTATCAAGAAAGGATGCTGTATTTTGTCAAATGCTTTCTCTGCATCTATTCAGAGGATCATATGGTTCTTGTCCTTTCTTTTATTGATGTGATGAATCACGTTAATTGTTTTGTGGATATTGAACCAGCCCTGCATCCCAGGTATAAATCCCACTTGGTCGTGGTGAATAATGTTTTTAATGTATTGTTGGAGTCAGTTGGCTAATATCTTGTTGAAGATTTTTGCATCCATGTTCATCAGGGAAATTGGTCTATAGTTCTCCTTTTTAGTGGGGTCTCTGTCTGGTTTTGGAATCAAGGTAATGGTGGCTTCATAGAAAAGAGTTTGGAAGTTTTCCTTCCATTTCTATATTTTGGAACAGCTTCAAGAGAATAGGTGTTAATTCTTCCTTAAATGTTTGGTAGCATTCCTCTGAAAGCCATCTGGTCCTGGACTCTTGTTTTTTGGGAGATTTTTGATTACTGATTCGATTTACTTACTGGTTATGGGTCTGTTCAAATTTTCTACTTCTTTCTGTTTCAGTTTTGGTAGTGTATATGTTTCTAGGAATTTGTCCATTTCTTCCAGATTGCCCATTTTATTGGCATATAATTCCTCATAATATTGTTTTATCATTGTTTGTATTTCTGCTGTGTTGGTTGTGATGTCTCCTCTTTCATTCTTGGTTTTATTTATTTGGGTCCTTTCCTTTTTCTTTTTGATCAAACTGGCTAGTGGTTCATCAATTTTGTTAATTCTTTCAAAGAACCAGCTGCTGATTTCATTAATCTGTCCTACTGTTTTTTTGGTTTTAATAGCGTTAATTTCTGCTCTAGTCTTTATTATTTCCTGCCTTCTGCTGGTTTTGGGTTTTATTTGCTGTTCTTTTTCCAGCTCTTTAAGGCGTAAGGTTAGGTTGTGTATCTGAGATCTTTCTTCCTTCTTTAGGAAGGCCTGGATTGCTATATACTTTCCTCTTATGACCACCTTTGCTGCGTCCCAGAGGTTTTGGATTGTGGTGTTATCATTTTCATTGGCTTCCATATATTTTTTAATTTCTTCTTTAACTTCTTGGTTTGCCCATCCATTCTTGAGTAGGATGTTCTTCAGTCTCCAAGTACTTATTACCTTTCCAAGTTTTTTCTTGTGGTTGATTTTGAGTTTCATAGCGTTGTGGTCTGAAAATATGCAGAGTATGATCTCGATCTTTTTGTACTTACTTAGGGCTGATTTGTGTCCCAGTATATGGTCTATTTTGGAGAACGTTCCATGTGCACTGGAGAAGAATGTATATTCTGCTGCTTTAGGATGAAATGTTCTGAATGTATCTGTTAAGTCCATCTGGTCCAGTGTGTCATTCAAAGCCATTGTTTCCTTGTTGATTTTTTGATTAGAAGATCTGTCCATTGCTGTGAGTGGGGTGTTGAAGTCTCCTACTATTATGGTATTACTATCAATAAGTTTCTTTATGTTTGTGATTGAGTTATATATTTAGGTTCTTCCACATTTGGCACATAAATGTTTACAATTGTTAGGTCTTCTTGGTGGATAGACCCCTTAATTATGATATAATGCCCTTCTGCATCTCTTGATACAGTCTTTATTTTAAAATCTAGATTGTCTGATATAAGTATGGCTACTCCTGCTTTCTTTTGTTGACTATTAGCATGATAGATGGTTCTCCATCCCCTTACTTTCAATCTGAAGATGTCTTTAGGTCTAAAGTGGGTCTCTTGTAAACAGCATATAGGTTGATCTTGTTTTCTTATCCATTCTGTTACCCTATGTCTTTCAGTTGGAGCATTGAGTCCATTGACATTCAGAGTGAGTACTGAAAGATATGAATTTATTGCCATTATGTGTTTTGTAGAGTTTGAGTTTCCGGTGGTGTTCTCTGGTCTTTTTTAATCTTAGTTGCTTTTGAGATATATATATATGTATATTATTTTCATCTTTTCTCCCCTCAGAGAGTTCCCCTTAAAATTTCTTGCAGGGCTGGTTTAGTGGTCACAAACTCCTTTAATTTTTGTTTGTCTGGGAAACTTTTATCTCTCCTTCCGTTTTGAATGACAACCTTGATGGATAAAGAATTGTTGGCTGCACATATTTCTGATTCAGCACATTGAATATATCCTGCCACTCCCTTCTGGCCTGCCAAGTTTCTGTGGATAGGTCTGCAGCAAACCTGATCTGTCTTGCCTAGTAGGTTAGGGACTTTTTTCCCCTTGCTGCTTTCATGATTCTCTCCTTGCCTGAGTATTTTGTGAATTTGAGTATGATATGCCTTGTTGATGGTTGTTTTTTTTTTTTTTTTTTTTTTAATTTTTTTTTTCAACGTTTATTTATTTTTGGGACAGAGAGAGACAGAGCATGAACGGGGGAGGGGCAGAGAGAGAGGGAGACACAGAATCAGAAACAGGCTCCAGGCTCTGAGCCATCAGCCCAGAGCCCGACGCGGGGCTCGAACTCACGGACCGCGAGATCGTGACCTGGCTGAAGTCGGACGCTTAACCGACTGCGCCACCCAGGCGCCCCAGGTTTTTGTTGAATCTAATGGGGGTCTTCTGTGATTCCTGGATTTGATGTGTCTTTCCCCAGGTTTAGAAAGTTTTCTGCTGTGATTTGCTCACATAACCCTTCTACACCTATTTCTCTCTCTTCCTCTTCTGGGACCCCTATGATTCTGATGTTGTTCCTTTTTCATGAGTCACTGATTTCTCTAATTCTTAAATTGTGCTCTTTTGCGTTAATCTCCCTCTTTTTTTCTGCTTCATTATTTTTTATAAGTTTGCCCTCTATATCACTGATTCTCTGTTCTGCCTCATCTTTGCTGCCACTGCATCCATCCATGATTGCAGCTCAGTTTTAGCATTTTTAATTTCATTCTGATTATTTTTTATTTCTTTTATCTCTGCAGAAAGGGATTCTAATCTATTTTGACTCCAGCTAGTATTCTTATTATCGTGATTTTAAATTCTGGTTCAGACATCTTGCTTGTATCTTTATGTGTTAAATCCCTGGCTGTCATTTCTTTGTGCTCTTTCTTTTGGGGTGAATTCCTTCGTTTTGTCATTTTGAAGGGAGAAAGGAATTAATGAGGTAGAAAAATTAAAATTAAAAAATTTAAATTAAAAAAATACTAAAATTAAAAAATTAAACACACACACACACACACACACACACACAAATCGAATAGATGATGCAAGATCCTAGGTGTGTGTTGGTCTGGGTGTTGAAAGTGGTTTGACAGATTGGACAAAAACCAAAGCGGGGGGGGGGGGAGGAAAAAAGAAATCGTTTGCGAATTTGAAAAAATGAAAACACTGAAGTAGACTAATATGAAATTATTGGAGTAAAATAGAATTTGAAAAATATACACAAAAGTAAAGAATATAGTAGAAAAAAATTAAAGAAAAATAGTTTTAATAAAAATTGAAAATAAAAATGATTTTTTTCTTTTTCTGTATCCAAGAAAAAGAAAAGAAACAAAAAAGAGAAAAAAGAGAAAAAAAAGAAAAAAAAGAAATTGTTTGAAAATTTGAAAAAGTGAGTACACTGTAGTAGACTAAAATGATGGAAGTAAAATAGAACTTGAAAAAAATTACATAAAAGCAAAAAAATATAGTAAAAAAATTAAAGAAAAATATTTTTAATAGAAATTGAAAGTAAAAATGAAGTTTTTCTTTCTGCATTCAAGAAAAAGAAAATAAACAAAAAAGAAAAAAGAAAAGAAAAAAATCGTTTGAAAATTTGAAAAGATGAATACATTGAAGTAGACTAAAATAAAATGATGGAAGTGAAATAGAATTTGAAAAAATTTATACAAAAGTAAAAATATAGTAGTAAAAATTAAAGAAAAATATTTTTAATAAAAATTGAAAATAAAAATGAATTTTCTCTTTCTGTATTCAAGAAAAAAGAATTGTAAAAGAGGAAAAAAAAGGAAAGAAAATTGAATAGATGGACCTGCTAACAGATTGAAGTAGGACTGAAATTACTTCATTTTCCCTTAGAAGTCAAACTATGAAGCACTTTACAATCCATAAACTAAGCCGGCGGTGAGACTTGCGTTCTTGAAGAGAGAAGTTGGCCCAGTTGGGTGGGACTCAGTGTAAAGGCTCCGTTCTCCACTAGATGGCGCTGATAGCCTACTGGGGTGGAGTGTTGCGGCGCTCGTAAGTGCGTATGCACAAGCGCGGGGGAAAATGACTCCACCCAGTAACCCAGTCTGTTCTCCCGGATCAGCAAATGTGCACCCGTCCTGTCTTCAGCTTTCGTCCACTCCCTGCTTTTTCATTCTCCGTGACCAGGCCGCAGGCAGTACCTCTCTCCCGAGTTTTGTCTCAGATGCAGATGTTTTCCCCAGCCCCTTACTTCTGAAGGACTGTGGCTTTGACCCGTTCTGTCCCTCTGTGGGAGGGTGTCACCAAGCAAGGCCGAACATTGGCTGAACCCAGTTCACTTGCTGGACCTTGCTGCTGCTGGTGCCCCGAGACTGCGGCCAGGTGCCAGCCCGCTGCTGAAAAAGTTCGCGAGATGGTGTAGCAGCTGCATTTCAGGGATTATGGGAAATCACAAGACACATCTGGCACCAGGCTTCACCCTTAACGACCTTGTTCCAGCACCAGCGAATGTGGCCGTTTTCTGGGATCTGCTGGGACCGGGTGGTTTCAACAGTCTCCACCAAATGTCCTTCCAGCAGTGGAACCGCTTTTCCCCGTGTGGCCTGAGAACCTCCCGGACCCCACTCTGTTCCTGGGGATTCGCCCTTCCCACCAGAGCACCACCAGGTATCAAACTGCGGAGCTGCAGACTTTGCGCTCCCCTTGTTTACAGTCTTAATGGAATTTAAACCCTCTCCTTTCTCCTCTCTCCATTCACAAAAGCACCTCCCTTCCTGCTCCTTCTCGCTTCTGAAGTTTACCTCTCCGCACCGCGTAACTGCTGAATTCTGTGGTTCAGTTTGTGCAGACTGTTGTGTTAATCCTCCAATCAGTTTTCTAGGTGTGTAGGATGGTTTAGTGTTGGTCTGGCTGTATTTCATGGACACGAGACACAGAAAAAACTTTCCTGCTGTTGCGCCATCTTGGCTCCTCTCTATGTGATATTTTTTAAACTGGAGATGAGAAGCTTGTGTATATTTATTAAAAAATAAATGTGAATGTCCCATTACATTTTTAAGAGAAATTTAAAGCCACTGTTATTTTTGTTTCTAAAATTATTAAATTTTTATTGTCTTATTTTTAAGATTAAACCTTATTTATTGAAGACCCTCTATAAAGGTGGACATTTTAATCTTCATTCTTTAATTCTGGCAATACACATCATAGCATTAGAAAGAGAAACATGCTTTGAACTTGACTTCGAGAGACTTAGATCAATAAATATCTGAACAATTATACAAAAATAATTCTCTGTTTTTTTCAGTTATATAGGATTTACATTTGCAACTTATAATTGATCTTTGTCATGTTTGGTGACCTTGACTTTTTGACATCGCTGCCAAATATTCAGTCATTGTTATATAGATTCATGTTCTTGTCATATATCTAGTAATTGATCTATTCTTTATTATGTTAAACCTATTTGGATTTAGAAGGATGGGCTTCTTCCTAATTAACCTTAGCTGTTATGATAAGATTATATTGCAGATTGACACTGGCAGTTTATTTTATGACATTGTTTATTTGGTGTTCAGGAAAGCAGTTAATCACTTAGCTAAAAAACTGTCAACCAGATTGTTTTGGGAGCCAGAATTTGGCTTTCACAGTTTTTTAAAAAAAAAAAAATATTTTGGCACAAAACTAGAGAAATAATCATGAAAATCACTAAGTACCTAGGAACCAAATCCAATTTAAATAGCATATAAACTTTTAATAAAAATTACATAAATTTCTTGGAACTTGATATTATAAATAACAATAAATCAGTGGAAAAGATGCATTACTGTGACGAAAGAAATATTATTCACAGGAGTTGAGATATCCACGTGTTCAAGAACATCAGGAAAGGGGACTTGTGATTGATACAAGCTTCTAATATGGAGGTTAACATTTTTGTTCCCTTTTTAGGTAGAGTTCATGTATTCTGAAGTATTTGTCAAGCTGCTTCTACTTTTGTAGGTAATGAGACAACAGATATAGTAAATATAAATTTAGATTTCAGGATGCCTATAATTAGATAAGACATATTTGTATGACATAACGAAATGAGAAATTATCTTGTTCAACCACCTTACTTTATAAATAAGGAAATTTTATGTTATTTTAGCAATTCATAGACATGATAGGATTTTATGGTAGAGTTGGGACTCAATGACAAGTTTTTATTTAAAGAAAAAAATTTTAATGTTTACCTATTTTTGAGAGAGAGACACACAACATGAGTGGGGGAGGGGCAGAGAGAGAGGGAGACACAGAATCCGAAGCAGGCTCCTGGCTCTGAGCTGCAGCACAGAGCCCGATGTGGGTCTCGAACTCATGAACCGTGAGGTTGTGACCTGAGCCAAAGTTGGATGCCCAACCAACTGAGCCACCCAGGTGCCCCTCAGTCACAGGTTTTTAAATCTTTTCTTTGTTTCTACACTAAACAAAAGAATATGGTTGGGTCGCCTTTTCTCCTTCTGTGCAATGGGCATTCTCGTCATGCCATTTTATCACAATCATTGTGAGGATTAACTGAATAAATATTGCAAAACAAATGTTAAGAATATATTAAGGACTCAACCTGAAGCTGTTACCAGCAGCATTATTTTCAGTTCTGTGTTATCTGGCAAAGACTATATTTAACGCCTTAGGAGTTTAGATGAAAACATAATTAATGTAGAATGGATAAGCAGATTCTCAGCCACACAGTAGAAGAGCACATGGTTCAGTGCAGTAGTTAAATGAGGGCTTCTAGACCAAGGCAATTTGTGTGTAAACCCTCTGTCACTCACTAATGGTACAACTATGTACAATTCAGTTATAATTTTAAAAGCTTGAGCTTCCTCAGGTTTATAATGATAAAACCTGTGCTTAAATGTGTCAAGTGCACAAACTTGGCGTATTATAAATTTGCAGTATATGTTAGCTTTTATTTTGCTACTAGCCAAACAATTTGATAAAATCTAGCAACTGGCTAATGAAGTCAGTATAGCCAGAGGAAAAAATATATTTAAACTAGTTTGTGCTGTATATATAGAGCTTAATTATCAAATTTTAGTAACATCAAGGTTAGGTTTTTCCAAGGCTATAACTGAAATGTTAGAATTTCTTAGTAATTACTAAAAATATTCATTTTGCCATTTCTTTTCCATTTTATTTTTAACTTTTTCTTTTATACAAAAATCCCTAAATGAAATGTTTTTAGTAAGAACTCTTTGCTTTAAAAAGCTACCAGTGTGATTAGTATTGAAATAATGTCAATAAGTAATATATGGTGATGGTATAAATATTACACTCGATTTTTCTCTATTACAGTTTTTAAAAAATGAGAAATGCGTTAGGCTAACAGATGCAATGTGTTAGGCTAACAGATGCAATGGGAGCACAATCTTATCATTCGTATTATATTACTCCTTGTCAGCAAAGAGAATTGTCTATCACTAGAAGTAGAATTTAATCTGTCATTATACAAAGAGAAATTTTATGTTAATAGATATTGACCCTGATATTTTAATGTGTGTACATGTGTGTGTGTGCGTAAGACTTCTAATGCTTTTAGACATTAGAAAGTAATATTATAAAATATTGATACTAATTGAATGCTAAGGAAAAATTAGAAATGAGTAAGGGACGAAGTAAAAATGTTCATTTTTCCCCTTTGTCCTTTGAAGAATGAGATCCAATAGATACACTCTGAACAGTGACAGTATATTAAATATCTATTGTTACATAACAAATTTATCTAAAACTTAGCAGCTTAAAACCACAAACTCTTATTATTTCACAGATTTTGACTCAAAAAAATTATTTTTTGACTCAAAAAAAATTATTTCACAGATTTGAGTCAAAATCTGTGAGTAGCTTAGCTGGGTGCTTCTGCTTTAAGGTGTCTCATGTAGTTTCAGTCAAGCCATTGGCCAGGGTTGCAGTCTCATCTGAAAGCTTGATGGGGAGAAAAGTCTGCTTCTGATCTCATTCACATGGTTGTAGGCAAGCCTCAGTTCCTCCTAGAATGTTGCATTGAGGGCCTCATTTCCTTTATGGCTGCTGGCCAGAGACCTCTCTCAGTTCCCAGTCATATTGGCCTCTCTATAGGGAAGCTCACAACATAGAATCTGACTTTCCCTAGAGTGAGTGACCTCAGAGACAGAAGGCCCTAGGCAGAACCCACAGGGATTTATAACCTAATCTTGGAAATTACAAACTATCACTTCTGCTGTATCCTAATGTCATACATATCAACTCTGGTATGAAGTGTGAAGGGACCTCACAGGGTTGTAAATAGCAGGAGCCAGGAATCATTGGGAGCCATTTTGAAGACTAGCTACCACTGAGGGAAAGTTGTTCTCCTTATTTACTGACAAAGAGAGTGTTGCTACCGTACCTTATTTCTAAAGCTCCTGGGGCTATATTCTCTGCTTTGGGTGGTGATTTCTGTGACACTAGCCTGTAAACTCACTGAAGTTCTCATCTTACTGATTAGCTAGTACAAAAGACATAAGGTGTTGGTCTAAGCAGACATTTGCTACTTTTTCTCCTGGTTTTCTCCATAGAACATTTAATCTGTTTAGTTAGCCCTTCAAGGTTCTGAATCTCTCTGTAACGTAAATTGAAAGGAGGCCTTATTGAGGATATTTACATAAGGTATTAGAATTCCCTTTATACCATTTCACCTCTAGAGTGCACCTTTTAGAGTTAGTCATCTGCATCCAAGGCTGGGCTTTAAAACAGTTCTTTTGCAATTTAGGGCCCCGTAGCTCTCTTTTGTGAGCAAAAGAGGAATTGGCTGAAACTGGGATCATTTCCAATAGACAGTTTAAGAAAGGTCATTGTTGGGTTATCTCTGTGACCAACTGACATGTATAATAAGATTTGAAGTCTTGGTGAAAATAGTAAGTTTAACATATCAAATAGTGGCTTATCAAAGTGATCACACTTTGTTGGCTGGAGGAGTTTTGTCTCATTTAAATTGTGTATATTTTTCACTCAGAACAAATGAATGAAAGAGTATTTAGGCTTTCCTCCTGATTCAACCAGATTTTTTTTTTTTTTTTTTTTTTTTTTTTTTTGGTCACCCAGGCTCCAGTGTTTGCTGTGTAATTGATTCTGAGCATCTGATAGATGGCAGGCAAGCCACAACCTCAAGGTCTCTTTCCTGAAACTGCCTTATTATCTCTTCCTATATTTATTTTGCCTGTATTTTGGAGTTGAATTTAAGTGCTTGTGCCAATATATCATATATCAATACATGATTGCTTTTTCTACTGCCTTAAGAGTGGCAGGAGAGAGCATAGCTCACATCTATAGAATGGGGTTACTCTTTTAGCTTCTTTAATCACATGTGGCAGGTTTGTTACTGTTCCTAACTCTGTGCTCCCTCCCCAGGAGGTATACCTCCATTCCCTTTGCCATGTGACTGCCATTACCTTCTTATAGGCAGAATATGCTTGCCATGTCATTGTTAAGTTTGGCCATGTGCTTTATTTTTGTAATAGCAGAAATAGCCCTCCATCATCAGTTTGGGTCCAGAATAAGAAAATATGTGGATCAGGACTGAACAGAGTTGTAGCAACTCTCAAACATGTGAGTGAGAAATGCATGTTTATTGTTGCAAACAATTTTTAGGTTTTAAGGTTGTTTGTTTCCATAACCAAAGCTGATTACTACACCATAATCCTGTGAAATGGTCATGTATCATGATGGATACATATCATGGCTGCCAATCATAGAACAGCCTGTCTCCTATAAAAAAAGGGCTGCTGGCACCAGCCATCATTTCACACATTTGAAAGTAATAAGGAACAGCATTTTCAACTGTGAAGAATATTTATAAATGTACTTGTTTTCTGTCTCTATAAAAAAGAGGATTCAACAGGCTAGATGATGTTGAGCAGCTTAAG
The DNA here is from genome assembly GCF_018350155.1 of Leopardus geoffroyi. Classification (NCBI taxonomy): domain Eukaryota; kingdom Metazoa; phylum Chordata; class Mammalia; order Carnivora; family Felidae; genus Leopardus; species Leopardus geoffroyi. Next base: position 28,697,689 of record NC_059333.1, read on the forward strand.
TTCAAAAAGAGAAGTGTGGTATATGTTAATCTAGTATAAGAGTTTGACATTATAAAGTTTTCAGAAAAGCACATATTTAGAAAACCTACGGGATCATCATTTATTCGCCTGTCAATTATTATTCCCATGAGAACTAGGAAGATAGTAACAGGAAGGGACAGATTCATGGATTTTATAGCAGGGAATGTACAAAGGGTTGCAGGAATTCTGCAGAAAGAATACAGACTTCTGGTTTCAGGAGGTGGTGAAAAGTCAGACTCGTGGAGGAAGTAACATTTTAATTGGACCTTGAAGGGAGGAAAGGAGGAAGGAAGGATGGAAGGACTGACTGAAATTATGAAGGTTTTTTTTGAAATTATGAGGTTTGAGAGAGGAAAAGATACTGAAAATTAGATCCATGAGCAAAATGTCAGAGATGAAAAAAAAAGGGATGTTTCTGAGAAACAATTAGCATTTTAAATTTTTTTTTTTTTCAACGTTTATTCATCTTTGGGACAGAGAGAGACAGAGCATGAACGGGAGAGGGGCAGAGAGAGAGGGAGACACAGAATCGGAAACAGGCTCCAGGCTCTGAGCCATCAGCCCAGAGCCTGACGCGGGGCTCGAACTCACGGACCGCGAGATCGTGACCTGGCTGAAGTCGGACGCTCAACCGACTGCGCCACCCAGGCGCCCCGAAACAATTAGCATTTTAATTGTAATGCAGCATAAAACCAATGGAAGGTAATAGGCCCAGGTGCCTGTATAAAAAGTCTTGAATGTCAAACACTTGAGTTCAGGTTTTGATTTCTAGGAAATGGGGAAGCATTGAATAATTTCAAGTAGGGGAGTAACTATTGTTATTACTCAGAAAGATATATATGGTAGCAATAAGTAGTATATTTGACTCCTTCTATCCATTTTTCCTCTATCTTTCCCCTTTTCTCAAAAATATACTATGAAAATTGTTACTTGGGAGCCTTATCGAATTGAGTACTTCTTGGAGTATTCTGATCTTTGGTAAAGCAATCTTATTAAGTTTTGCTTTCATCATTTGCCTATCTGTTTGGAAACATTGTCATTCCTTCCTTCCTGTTTGTCAATTCTAAATCTACCACTTGGTTACAAGCCTCTCTATAAAATGTCAAGATTTATGGTCAGACTTCTAGGGTGAAGACATGAAATCCTGCAATGAATAAAAGACTAGGAGATGACAGGAAGGACATAATGAACTTCTAGTAGCCATGAAAGGTAATGTTTTCCTCTAAGAAGGCAGCCCAGCCATTTTACATTTGAAGCTCATTGTCTGTGGGTCATACACATAAGTGATACTACTGATGTTTAACCCAGGTATGCTTTACTCTAAAGTCACTTAAAACCTTTACTACTTCCTGATATTGGAGGGAACAGGAATTTAACAGACATACCAGGACATACCATATGTCATAGAAAGACCAAAATTTTAGTAATTTGTTCTAACATCTGGGGCACTTTAAGTTTTGTAGGTTGATTCTAACGGCAAATATTTAGCATATGGCTTAAATTATTTAAGATACACCTTAGAATGCATAGTGTATTCTAGTCTTCTGTGAAAATTTACTGTTTTTTTCTCTGTTCTTGGTTACCATTATTTACTTTTGTTCTCCCTATAGTTCAGTCTAGTAAAAATGGGAAAACAAAGCAAATATGAAAAAAACAGAAAGTATCTCTGAGTCTATTTCAGAGTTAATGAGGGCAAAATTGAGAAGTCTCTATCCTAGTTTCCGAAAGGGTCTGGGGTCAGTGGTAGTGGTGTAGTAAGAAGATCGCAGGTCAGAGACAGGTGATGGCTTTTCAAGAGAATAAGTTCACCAAGGGCAACTATCAGGGACATGTGAAGAAAAAGTGGTTTTCCAGGAACGGAATTGAAGAGGGGATCAATTTTCATGTAGGTTGGAGAAAGGCCTCCATGGTTTTTTCCCCTTCAAATTTTCTTAATGTATAATTTACATAAAATAAAATACACCCATTTTAAGTATACAAGTATGATGAGTTTTAATGAATGTATAACTCACATACCACCAAAATCAAGACTTAGAACACTTCCGTTATCTGCCCCGACCACCCTCTGCAAAGTAACAATATATCTCTTCCAGTCAGTTCTTTCTACCTATGACTCCAGGCAACCAACTAACTTGTAACTCATGGTAAAATAGCTTTGCTCCTTTCAGAATTTCCTATAAATAAGATTATAAAGTATGTAACCTTTTGTGTTTATCTTTTGTTCACTATAATATTTTTAAGATTCAAAAATCTATCTATCTATATATATATATTTATTTTGCTATAGGTTTATATTCCATTGTATTGATATCCTACATTTGGTTTATCTATTTGCTTCTGATTAGATATTTTGATTGTTTCCAGTTTCTGGAATCCATGAGAATAAAGCTGCCTATCAACATTTAGGAACAAATCTTAGTGAACATATGTTTTCCTTTCTGTTAAATAAATTCCACCTAAAAGTGGAATTTTTGGGTCACATATAAGGTATATCTTTAACTTTTTAAAGAAAATCTCAAACCATTTTTTCTTTTTTTTTTTTTAACTTTATTTATTTTGAGACAGCAGAGACAGTGCGAGTGGGTGAGGGGCAGAGAGAGAGGGAGATAAAGAATCCCAAGCAGGCTCTGCATCACCATCATGGAGCCTGATGTGGGGCTTGAACTCATGAAACCATGAGATCATGACCTGAGCCGAAACAAAGAGCTGGATGCTTAACCAACTGAGCCACCCAGAAGCCCCTCAAACCATTTTCCAAAGAAGTTGTACATTTTACGTTCCTACTCGCAATGTGGAAGAACTCCAGTTGCTGTACAGCGTCTTCATCATTTGGCATTGTTTTGTTTTTTTTAATTTTTTTTAAACGTTTATTTATTTTTGAGAGAGAGACAGAGCAGGAACGGGGGAGGGTCGGAGAGAGAGAGAGGGAGACACAGATTCGGAAACAGGCTCCAGGCTCTGAGCTGTCAGCACAGAGCTGGATGCGGGGCTTGAACTCACGAACTGCTAGATCATGACCTGAGCCGAAGTCGGACGTTTAACCCACTGAGCCACCCAGGCGCCTCATTGGCATTGTTTTTTTTAATTTAGCCATTCTAGTTAGTCTGTGTAGTCTGACTTAATATTGAACATCCTTTCATGTGCTTATTGGCCATTTGTATGTTTTCGATTACAAATTTCAGTTCAAATCTTTTGGGCATTTAAAATTGTGGGTGTATGGGGCACCTGGGTGGCTCAGTCAGTTGACCTTCTGACTTTGGCTCAGGTCATGATCTCATGGTTTGTGGGTTTGAACCCTGCTTTGGGCTCTGTGCTGACAGCTCAGAACCTGGAGTCTGCTTCCGATTCTGTCTTCTTTCTCTACTCCTCCCCCCACCCCCATGCTGTCTCTGTCTCTCTCTCTCTCTCAAAAATAAATAAACGTTTAAAAATAAAATAAAATAAAATTGTGGGAGTATGTATGAATTTTTATTTTTAAGTTTAAGAGATCTTTGTTCTACATGTAAGTCCTTTGTCAGATATATGTATCTCTTAATCTGTAACTTTTCCTTTCATTTATTTACAGTTTTTATTGAAGAGCAGTTTTTATTTTTAATGAAGTCAATATAACCACAGATGTCAACATTTTATTGTATTTCATGCTTGTGTCTTGTCATGAAATCTTTGCCTTCTCCAAGTTTGCAGAGATTTCTGCCTGGTTTTTTTTCCCCCTAGAAATTTCATAGTTAGACTAATTAGCTATTTTGAGTTAGTATTTGTACATGGTGTCAGGTGATGGTTAAGTTTTAGTTGTTTCCATATGGATATTGAGTTGTTTCAGCACCATTTGTTGAAAAGACTTTCCCCCATTTATTACTTTGCCATCTATATTTCAATATAGACTATGATATACTATATCAAGTGACTATGTGTGTAGGAGTCTGTATCTGAGTTTTATACTCTATCCCGTTGATCTATACATCTCTTTTTACTATACTTTCTTTTTTTTTAAAATTTTTAACATTTATTTTTGAGACAGAGACAGAGTATGAGTGGAGGAGGGGCAGAGAGAGAGGGAGACACAGAATCTGAAGCAGGCTCCAGGCTCTGAGCTGTCAACACAGAGCCCAACGTGGGGCTTGAACCCACGAGCTGTGAGATCATGACCTGAGCCGAAGTCAGACACTTAACCGACCGAGCCACCCAGGTGCCCCAGTTACTATCCTTTCTTGATTACTGTAGATTTAATCTTCTACCTTCCATATTTGTTTTCAAAATTGTTTCCCCATTCTAACTAATTTCTTTCCATTTCCATAAAAAACTTTAGGTTATCTCATCAATATCTATAAATTAGCCTTCTGGGATTTTGGCTGGGATTTGTTGAGTCAATAGATTAGTTTGGGCAGAAATGACAATTTACCAATCTTGAGGATTCTGTTCAACTAACATAGCTTATATCTCCTTTTATTTAGGTTTTCTTTAATTTCTCTGAACATTGTTTTAGAGTTTTTAGTGTATAGGTCTTATGTTTCTTTGGGAAGATTTTTCTGTAAGTGTTTTATAGTTTTGGATGATGTACTGGTGTAAAATTTTATATGTTGGCCTTGCATCCTGAATTCTTTTTAACTTCATTTATTAGCTTTTTAGGTGATTTCTTAGAACTTTCTGCATAGAGTAAATTTCATGTGCAGATAGACACCTATTTGTCCTATGTTACTGTTCTTTCTAGAACTTAAAGTACAACATCAAATTGAAGTGATGAGAGAGGAAATTCTTACTCTCACCTTGTTTCAGTTTTATGGGGAAGGCATTTAGTTTTTTCCATTAAGTATGATGTTTGCTATAGGCTTTTCAAAGATTCCATTTATTGAGTTGAATAAATTCTTTGCAATTCCTCGTTTGCAGAGTTTTTTTTTTTTTTAATCATGTATGAGTATTGGATTTTGTCAAATACCTTTTTTCTGCATCTATTCAGATGATTGCATGCTTTTTCTCTCATTTTAATCAACCTTACATTCCTGGATGAATTATCCTTGGTTATTCTGTATGTCCTTGATTTGATTTGCTTATATTCAGGATTTTTCTGGGACTGGAATTCTTTTTGTGGGAAGATTTTAAATTATAAACTCTGTTCCTATAAATGACATAAGTATACTCAATTTATTATTTCTTTTTGAGTCAGTTTTGGTAATTCGTGTCTTTCAAATAATTTTCTTATTTGTGTTGTCAAATTTATTGGGATAAGATTGTTCATAATATTCCCTTATAATTCCCTCTTAACATCAGTCGCTTTTGCAGTGATATTCTTTTCTTTATTTTTCTTGATTATTGGCCTAGCTAGATGTATTAAATTGACCTTTTCAAGACCCAGCCTTTGTTTTTATTGATTTTCCCAATTCTTGGTCCATTTTTTGCGTTACTAATTTTTGCTCTTTTATTCTTTCCTCTTTCTATCTCTTTGGTTTTACTTTTCTTTACTAGCTTCTTAAGACAGAAGCTCTGATCATGTATATTAATATTTCTTCTTTTCTTATAAAAGCTTTTAAAGCTATAGATTTCCTTCTAAGCACTGCTTTAGCTGCAACTAAGATTTTGATAAGTTATACTTTCATTTTTTTTTTCAAATATTTTCTAAATTCCTTTGTGAGGTTTTCTTTGACCTATGGCTTATTTATTTTATTTTATTTTATTTTATTTTATTTTATTTTATTTTATTTTCAAGTTTATTTATTTTGAGAGAGAGAGAGAGAGTGAGCAAGCATGGAGGGGCAGCGAGACAGGGAGAGAAAAAATCCCAAACAGGTTCCATGCTATCAGCACAGTCACGTCAGCTCCATGCTGTCAGCTGCCCCTGATCTATGGCTTATTTCGAAGTATTTTATTTAATTTTCTCATACCGGGGGTCTTACTACATATCTTTTTGTTATTGATGTTTTATTTAAATTCATTGTAGTCAGATAATGTATTTTGATTTATTTTAGTATTTTATTTTATTATTATTTTTTAAAGTTTATTTATTTTGAGAGAGAGTGTGAGCAGAGGAGGGGCAGAAAGAGAGGGTGAGAGAGAGAATCCCAAACAGGCATTGCACCGTCAGCCTGGAGCCCCACACAGGACTGGAAGCCATGAATCGCAAGATCACGACCTGAGCCAAAATCGCCTCAGGATGCCCAACTGGCTGAGCTACCCAGGCGCCCTTATTTTAATATTTTAAAATTTGAACAATGTGAACGTACACTGAATTGTACACTTGAAAATGGTTAAAATGATGAATTGTATGTTATGTATATTTACAACAATAAAAAATGTTAGCTATAATACAGAGTATAATAGTTTTTGAAATTGTATATGAAGAAAACTGTTGAGATTTGCTTTAATATCTCAGGTCCACCTGGTCTATAATAGCTCTTCCAGTGTCAGTGTATATGCTGCTATTGCTGGCTACAGTGTTGGATAACTGTTGATTAGGTCCAGTTTGTGGAGAATGTGTTGGGCATATCTTTTGTATCCTTACTGATTTTCTGCAGAGTTGTTCTACGAATTACTGAGAGAGGAATGAAATCAACTATAATTGCAGATTTTTCTGTTTCTCCTTTCAATTCTATTAATTTTGCTTAGTGTTTTTCTTTGTTTGTTTTATTTTGTTTTGTTTTTGAGCTTGTTAATGGGTGCATGTCTATTTGGGGATAAGGGGTTAGGTCTTGTTCATGATCGACTCCTTTATTTTCATGAAAAGTCCCTTTCTCCCCCTAATGACATTTCTTGTTCTGAAGTCTACTTTGTCTGATATTAACATAGCTACTCCAACTTTCTTATACTTAGTGATGGCATAATATATCTTTCCCCCCATAATGTCTTTTATTTGAACCTATCTATGCTTTTACATTTAAAGTGTGATTCTTCTTGGGTCTTTTTTGATGTGTTTTCTTTATTCCAATCCTCCCACTTACCTTTTTTGTAACTATTAATGTGATTGGGTTAATCTATGATCTTACTGTCTGTTTTCTATTCGTTTCAGGTTTTTTTGGGGGGGAGTGCTTTTCTTTTCCTTATTGGTTGTTTTCTTTCTTTTCCTGTTATCTTTTTGGCTGAGTATTTTTGATATCACTTTATCTCCACTCAACTTATTACCTGCAACTCTATTTTAGTGACTGCTTTGTGTTTGAAATTTATTCATGCATATTTAAATCATATTATTATATAAGTTAATATTATTTATATCTCTTCTCTATGATAATATACTGCTATTACTCTCTCCTGTTCTTTGCACTATTTGTATCATACACAATTATTAGCTACTGTACATTTATAAATTCCAGCATATTGTTTTTTTTTTGTTTGTTTTAAACAATTATTTTTATTGTGGAGTGTAGTTACTATATTGATAGTATATGACAACATAGGGCTCTCTAGGCCACTCCCTTTCTGTGGGGAATCTATGATAGAAATTGTGTTGATGATGAGAGATTCTCACTGTGTTAGATTCAGTTGAGGCAGGGATTCTCCAGAAGCTGGAGATCTCTCCCTTCCTATTTTACTATTACCAGAACTAGTGGTCCAGGGGACTCTTATTCCTTGGATGCTATGCAGATCATAAGGTATACCACCTTGTTTCTATAATCAAATTGATTATCATATCAGGAAATGAGTTTGACAAAGTGATCATGAGGGGAGTGCCAGCCTCGTCATCAAAGGTAAAAGAGTAGGTGTCATTGTTAACATAACAGGAGATATCCTCATTCTCAAAGGGCCCTCTAACACCTTCATCATTTTTTTTGGATGTCCTCATACTTGGCAGCTTTCTCCACGCAGTAGGTCAGACCCATAACCAACACATTAGGGGTGGAGACACAAAAAGCCAAGCTAGTGAACTTCTCAGTCAACTTGGGGATGATCTTGCCTACAACCTTGGCAGCTCCAGTAGACATATGAATAATGTTCTGGGTATCTCCATACTGTCATGCCAGTTTCTCAGATGGGCCATCCACAGTCTGAGTGTCAGTGGTGATCTAGACTGTAGACTGTAGTCCCTCCATGATGTCAAAGTCATCCTGGATGACTTTGGTTCAGGAGGCAAAGCAGTTGGTGGTGCCGGAGGCATTGATGACAGTCTTGAGAAAGTTGTCATAATTCTCATGGTTCTGGTATGGACACTGTGTTGAGGATGGGGGCATCACAAATATGGAGGCATCAGTAGAAGGGGTAGAGATGATGACCCTTTTGATTCTAGCCTTCAGTTAGCCCCAGGCCTAATAGATTCCACAGCATGTTTAGCACCAACAGTATTCCATATGTTGCTGACATCTTGCTTTAGAGATAGAGATGGCCTTCCCATTGTTGACAAACTTCTTGTTCTCAGCCTCGATTGTGCCACTCAAGTTGCCATGTGTGAAACCATAGCGTAATGTGTTAGACCATGTAGTTTATGCACTAAATGGGACATTGATGACGATAATTTCCTATTTGTTGAAGGTAAAAGCAGCCTTGGCATCCAGACGCTTAATATGGACAAATCTATTTACTCTGACCTTAACCATCGTGTCTCGGGGATGTGACTGACACTGCACAGTAACGTATGGCTTTTGTGGAATAGGGAGAAGCAAAGGGCAAATTACCTTTTAAATAACTTAAAAATGAGGACAATATTCTTATGTATTTACTCCTACTTACCATTTTTGGTGCTGTTTATTCCTCTGTATAGATTCAAGTCTTCATCTGGTATAATTTCCCTGCTCCCAATGGTTTCCTTTAACATTCCCTCTAGTGCAGATCTGTTGGTGGAAAATTTTTTAGAGCACCACGTTTATCTGGAATCTTATTTTACCTTTGGAAGGGTATTTATGCTGTGGCCCCAGGATTTTAGCCAGCAGAGGGCGCTCTGCCTCTCTGCAGTTTCGGATGAGGCTAGAAGCTGGACCTTTTGCCGACCTCTAAGCTCTCACTGAAGCTGGAGTCCTGATCATGACTCCAAGTCAGCTGAGAATTGTTTTAGTTCAAGGCTTGACAAGAAAAGAAACAGCTGCTGTCTACAGTCTACTAGATAAATGAAAATATTACCAGGAAGTGGTAATAGTTTACTTAAAATAGGTCAGCAGAAATTTGTAGTATCATTCAAATATTGAATTTTTTTTTTTTTCTAGAAAGTTTACTAGTGTGAGTCATAGCTTAATTTTCATTACTGGGGGAGAATTGGTCTAGGTTTGCTTTTCATGTAAGTCTTTTTGTCCCCTCCAGAGCAGTGTTTGATGTTCAGGTTTTTCCTCTTGAAAATGTCCATTCCTTTATAATGTTGTCTCACAGGTACATAGTTAGAGCAATTATATTCACGATTTGAACCTGAGTGCCGGAGTATTTTGTCACTTGTCTGAAGATTATATTCTATTTTTTAATTTCATTTTAGATATATGAATGTAATGCTTTATTTTTAAAGAATCTTATCATTTGTTTTGAAATAGAAGTTTCCCACCTATAAAAGCCCATGAAATGTTCCACATGCAGAACCACTCAAATCTTGTAATGACAGGTTGATGGCCAGGACTTATGTTACAATAGTTAGTGAGTTTCCTCTTGCCAGGATGTTTTTCATTATATATGGGAACTCATGAGTAATGAAGCCATTTTCCTTCATTCTGTGATAGAAGTTTTGCCTATTCTATTTTGAAGCTAATCACCATTCTAGAGGCAGCTGGACAGACCTTTATAGACACAGCTTTGTTACATACTGGTTGCAGGACTTTGGGCAAGAAATTGAATTTCTAAACCTCAGCTCCCTTTTCTGACATTGGGATAACCATAGTATTTAGCTCATAGGGTTACTGCAAGTTTAATGGGATAACACACGTAAACCACTAGGTACAGTGTATGCCACATTAAGGCAATAAATGTCAAGGATTATTTTAATTAGCTTTAATGTTCAGTGAAGGAAATACATGAAATTAAATAAAATTGAATTATCTCCATTGCATGAATAGCTCAGGAAGCATGGAGAGAATGCAAGAGAGATAAACAGTTAAATGGGCAAATGCTAATGGTTTTCTAATTTAATGGAACATCCTGGTAACTCTAATATAAACAGAATGCATATGGTTTTCTGAGAACCTTTCTGCTATAAACCAGTACTGCTGGTCCAATGTAGTAGAAAGGCCACGGGGCTTTGTATCAGAAGACTCTGCTTTATCATGGCTCTATCACTTCTGGTTACCTAATTTTTGCATATAAGTCTATTATCCTCTTTGGCCAGAAAGTTTCTGACGCCTTGTCTGGAAAGAGCACTGGCACCAAGAATAGGTGAGACTATACTCCAGAAGTAAATAACTGGATGTCACCTGCAATGGATTGAATTGTGCCTCCCCAGAGTTCGTATATTAAAGTCCTACCCGTCCCCCAGTGCCACAGTCTGTGACTGTGTTTGGAGATAGGGTCTTTAAAGGAGCAATTAAGTTTAAATGAAGCCATTGGGGTGGAATCTAATCCAATATGACTGATATATCCTCATAAGAAAGGAAGATTAGGACACAGACACACCCAGAGCGGAGACCATGTAAAGACATTGGAAGACGATGGCTATGTACAAGGCCTTCAAATGATACCAACACTGCTGACACCTTGGTCCTGGACTTGTAGTTCCAGAACTGTGAGGAAATAATTTCCTGTTGTTTAAGCTACCAAGTCTGTGGTACTTTGTAATAGTAGCCTTAGCAAACGAATACACCAGCCTTTGTTAGCTTGATTTCTTCAGGGGCTGGGGGCCTCTACTATGTGGGTAGTGGTCTTAAACTTATGAGGAGCCCTCTTTGTCCTTCCCTTAAATAAAAATAATTAGATGTCTGCAAAGTGGAAGACGGCTGAACTGAACTCACATTTCAAAGGCTCTATTTTCCTTTAAGTGCGGAGGTCTGACAATATGTCACAGATTAAAGTCTGTCAAGATACAGCAGTGGGGCTACCTCGTGGCTCTCCTCTGAACCTTGTGAACTAAGTTTCTTCTACGTAGAAAGATCCCTCTGAAGGAGGAGAACAAAGACAGACACCTCTTTCTAGTCTTCAGAGACTGACATATGAATATCAGATGCTGCTGCCTAGACTATGAGGAAAGTGAGTATACCCTCAAGACAAATATACTAAAGGAGTGATTGCCTCTAGAAGGCCAAAGGAATAGTGCGGATATTCTGAATATTACAAAAGGTTACTAGTGAAGCCCTCATGTTCTTAATGTTAAGTTGCCAATTGTTTTTTGTTTTTGTTTTTGTTTTTGTTTTTTTGCTTTTAAAAGCAGCGGGTTCATTGCAAAATGTGGGTCGACTGTAAGAGCCTTTTAACTTAACACCAGTGTTTGTTTACTGTTGCTGCAATGAAAAATTACCATGAATTTAGCACTTAAACCAACACCCATTCGTTATCTCTTAGTCTACAAAGTCAGAATCTGGACATAGCATGGCTTAACTAGGTGGTTCTCAGCTCAACATCTTACCATCAAGGTATCAGCTGGTCTGGCCTGGGTTTTTACTTGGAGGCTCTGGGGAAGAATGTTCTTTCAAGCTCTCTGTGGTTTTCAGGATCCAGGTTTTTGTAGGTGTAGGATTGAGGTCCTATTTCCTTGACACATAACCTCCTTCATTTTCAAGTCACCAATAGCGGTTCAAATCCTTCTCCTGTTTTGACTATCCAACTTCCCTTTCTGTTTCCCAGCTGGAGAAAGATCTCTGATTTTAAGGGCTCCTATGATTAGGTTAATGCCACCTGGATAATCTCCTTATTTTAAAGTCAGATGATTAGTAAACTTACTATCATCTATCTATCTATCTATCTATCATCTAATATATTACTGGGAGTAATGAATACATATTACAGAGGCCGAAGTTCTGCCTATCACACATCCTTAAGTGATACCCACTTAGTTTGCAAAAGTGAATTTTTATTTCATTTTGGAACAGTTATAAACATATAGCTAATATTTAAATAATGACATTTGACTTTCATGGATGCACTTGTCTTTGCATTTTTATTTTTTACAATAAAATCTTCATTTTTCTCTCTGTCTTACAAATCCAAGCCCAATTCAGTTTTTTGGTACTGATGGACAATTCCATGATTATCTCTGGGCTACTTGGATAACAAGTCTATTAATTTGGGCTTGGTCATGAAATGCCACTCTTTAAAGAATTTCAAATATGAACACAGGTAACGATAGTAAGATACTCCTAATTAGAAAAACCCCCTTTATGTCAGTGGTTCTGAAACATTAGGATGTATCAGAATCAGCTGTAGAGTTTGTTAAAAACATGGATGGCTGGGCTGCACTCCTGAGTTTCCGATTCAGTATCTATAGGATGAAGCCTTTTTAATGAATTCCTAGTGATGTTATTACTACCAGTCCAAGGTCTACACTTTGATAACCATTTCTTTAGCTTATTTTATTTCTGTTTATCCTATTTATGAAAAAGCACAAATTTGGTGCTTCATGGCTTTGGGGATATCTGTAATATACATGTTATTGTGATTATATTTAACCCACAGAATATGTGCATACAGTAGAAACCTGAGAAGAAATGTAACATTGAAAGAAGGGATCCTGATCATAATGATATTTAGGGCATTTTGCTTATGTTCCACGTGATGATGAGTTTGTTTTTAATCTCTTATCTATTTTCTTGCTTTATCTAAATATGGCCCTATTAGTATCAAGCATAAAACAGTAAGAAGTTTTGATAACAAGAGACATCCAAAAAAGAAAGAGAATGGTTAGCATTCAAATGTTTCTATGGGAAGTGTGTCCAGGGAAATTGTTAAAATCGTGATTTAAATTTCATTCCTCATGTATATAGTGATGTAGTTGTCCACACTGGGTAGCATCATGTTTATTCTAAAAAAGTCATGTGGGAGGATTTACCATAATATATTTCATGGTGAAGGTGGGAAATTTTCAGCAAATAAGGATAGTACTTTTTGTATATGACAGTTCTTTCACATTACAACATTTCTATGAGTGGCAATTATCACTAATTCTGATGAAGATAATATTGATGAAGTGGTTTCCATAAATGTGGTTCTCTTAATATATAGTATATAATACTATATATTACAATATAAGGGTAAGTATCAAAATTTTAATCTGTAAATGGAGACATTAAGGTGAGGAATATGGAAGGCTATGTGATACACTTTGGAGGAGAGGAAGCACAGAAGTAAATGGAAGTCTCAGGGGAGAAGAGAAGAATTCTGATAAAAGAAGAGGGAAAAAGGTGACAGAGCCAATGAAAAGGATTAATTTCTCATTTCCCATGTTATAGTGGATTTCTAATTCTCTCCTCTGACCTGTTTCTTCAGTATGACTTTAGTCAGTCTGCTAGAACCCTAGTTGGGAAAAGTAGGGATATATATTCCTCAACACCTCCAAAATTCTACATGGAGTTCTTAGAAAACCAGGCAATCTGACTCTCCAATAATTACCCTCCTACCCCCTGAACATGCCTGCTCAGCTGGAAACAGCACCAAAGGCCATGGGAAAAGGCAAATGAGTTTTACACATTGAGGCTGTTAAGGAATTTTAGTGTCTACATGGGATTTAATACTTAATTTTTTAAATATGTGTTTGGGCTTTAATATACTGAAAATGATTTGTGGTATGAGTTTGGGGCAAAAGTAGACCTAGAAGCAATGTCAAAAGTTAATATATAGCCCAGCCGTGGGCTGAGGCTCTAGCTGCTTGAGATGATTCATGATGGAATAGACAGATAGGTCTGTATCCTGTGTAGGGTAAGTCGTTTTTACACAATGGTGACAATGAATTGGAAGCAGATGAACAAAAACCTCGGGCTTACCTCAGGTTCTAATGATTTGTGGGTTCTGGAATAACAACCTCAAGAATGTTCCCTTACATCAGCAAGTTTGTTGTGTTCATTTTGGTCAAGGATACTTCCATGGGAGTTTAGAAGCTTGAAGCGACTCCAAAAGTCACAGAGAGTCCTGCCATGCAGGAAGCCAGAGGCGAATCCCTGCTAAGTGCTACCGTTTATTTTCTTTCTTCAAGTTGAAAATTGCTACTATGGATCTTGGAACCAGATAGCGCTCCTAGGCCATATTTTGTGATTAAGTGGCTGATCTATCAATGGGGGTGAATTTACATGCATAGAAAACATCTTTCAAATCAAAGTGTAGTGGCAGCATGTGGGTCTGTGAGATGAAATAGAAGGACCCAGAACAGGTATTAAAGTCCTGTCCAATCAATCTGGGATTCATTTGTTTGTTGTATATATGAGAGAGCACGGTTTCTACTTACGTCAGAGGCCCGTTCCAATTTGAAGCTTGTTATGTTTGGGGACGAGGGGAGGGCTCTTCTTAGACCGACTGAAGAGACAGGGAGGGGTGAAAGGAGGAAACGAAGATGGTGTGCCCTTGAGAAATATCCTGAAGAGAAGTACAGCACTGTTCTTTTTCACCAGCTTCAGGAGGCACAAAAACTGGTACTAACAAGGCAGAAATACTAGCTTGAAGTGCATGCGATGTGCTGGGCGCTAGGTAAGATGTTTACCTTTGATTCCAATAACAAGGAATTTGAGGACTCTGAAGCTCAGAGTGGCAGAAAGATTGTGAACGGATTGTAAGGCTGGGTGATATCTGACTTCAAAGCTCACTCGACATACTGAGGTGTTGTGGAAATCTGATTAGAATAGTGACCAATGACCTGGGTGATTTTGCAGAAGTCAAAGTGAGTCATAGTGTTCTCATAGGTAAAACACTAGATTATCTGTAAGGTTTATTCAGAAAGGTCCAAAAAACATGATTGCATTCCCAGGAAATTAAGTTAGCATTGTAAAACGCTCACCTCCATTTAACTTCAGCTTATGCGAAGTCCTTTGGGTCTAAATACCGAGCCATTTTAACAAGATATTCTTATTATTGTCATATTGTTATTATTATTATAATTATTATTAAGAAAATAGCATGACAGATAACAAAAATTGGCACCAGTAATAACTTTCTTGGTTTTACTGATTCTAAATTGGTTTATTTTCATTTCTCAAGAGGAATGAGGAACATTGGGCATGGTCCTAATGAAAGTCCTGTCACGAGCGTCACAGACACTTAGACCCTCACGGAAGCCTCAAGCCTCAACCTGCACATCCCGAACTGATCTGGGCCCTGTGCACCTGTCCGGTCCATCTCTACCGCTCAGATAGAGCCACGTCGGCCCTCTTGCCTGAAACCCTCCAGGCTCTGCTTCCCCAGGACCTCCCTATTCTCTTTGCCAGCCATGCTCTTCTCATAGATACTTTCATGGCTTATTCCCTCATTTTATTCAGATCCAGACACAAATTTCCTCATTAGAGTGGAGTTGTTTGACCACCCCAGCCTCCACTGGCCCTCTCTGTCCTTTTGCTCTGCTCTGTCTCCATAGCACTTACTCTTATACTGTGTTACACATTGATTTCTTATTTATTTTTTCCTCCTCTGGTCCCTAGTGGACCCTAGACTGTAAGCTTCAAGAGGTCAAGCAACATGCTTAACTTGTTTCGTCAGTGTACCCCAGGCCCCAGGACAATCCTGACCAAGTCAATGCCCAATAAACGTTATATATGCTGAATGAATCGATTGACTGGTTGCAAGTAATTTCTGTTTAATAGTGTTTGATCAGAATAGAGCTTCTCATGGAAATTAAAGCCCAATCAAAGGGCTAACCAGATTAATTCCCCCCCTCTGTCTTTGCTTTAAGTAGCAGGCAGAAAATTCCTGGGATAAGGCACCACACAGAAGCTAGCATCAGTTTAATTAGAGAGGAGCCATTTTAAATAGCAGAGTCATTTTGACCCCGTGTTAATGAGGGAAAACCGACGTCGCAGCTGGGGCTCCTCTCCTGGCCTTGTCGCTGCCGCCGCGCAGATCTGGCGGGAGCACGTTCCACTGCACCCAGGCTGCCACTGCGACACCAGGTGGTGCCACTCGTCTGGGCAACCAGGGCATCTCCTGCGGGAAGGTCAGCCACACGGCACCGTTATTACGAAAGCATGCAGGAGCCTCTTCCTCTACAGCAGGTCTTTGGGAGGAGGCACGCGGGAGGATCTCAGCGTCAGGAATCGGGAGAAAAACCCGCTTCCGAGGATGGGGTACACGGAGTCACTACATTGATGAGTGACGAAAAGATTGAGAGGGGAAAGGCAAGGGAGAGGCTGGATGACGTCTGCTCCTTCCCCTTGCTTCCTGTTGGTACCAGCATGTTCGGTACTTGTGGGGGGAGGGGCGCACCTGGGACCCTCCAGTGAGCCTTAGATGCACTCCTGATTCACAGGTTTACACTCCCAATTTTAGGAGTGTGCAGTGAAAAAAGCAACGTTCATTTATATTAGTGGCATTTCATTTCAAAATGGAGCATCGAGCATAGGTTATTGAGTGTCTAATCTATGAGAATCTGTGTACTTAGAACTGAAGCCACAAAGTGTCGTAAAGCATGACTCCTCTGGACAAGGTAAGGTTCTGTAAATGATGTTATAAATACCACCTAAGAGATAGGAGCAGGACCATGTGGTCTTCCCAAGGAAAGTGTGGCAATAACTCGGGGGGTATTGGGGAAGGCTTCAGTTAGAAGGTGATATTTGAATTTGAAAGATGAGCAAGAATTTTTCAGTCAGAAATGTCAGGGAAAGGGCATGCTGTGCAGAGAGAGCAGCATGTATCAAAACAATGAATTAGATTTGGGTAATGGCAAGAATTTTGCTTTCGCTGGAGGATAGGATGTGTGTGCGTGTGTGTCCACTTGAGTGGGTTTATCTGTCGAGGTTTGTTCAAGAAAACCTCAGCACTCTTTATATTGCAAGTTTGAAATGTTTAATTCAGGGACATAGAGGCTTATACTCATTGGAAAGCCTTGGGGAAATTAAGACTATCCTAGTATGGAATGATCCTTAAGAGCTTTTAGGAAAACTAGGATACAAACAGAGAGGGAGGGAAACCGTAAGAGACTCTTAAATACAGAGAACAAACTGAGGGTTGCTGGAGGGGAGGTGGATGGGGGAGTGAGTTAAATGGTTGATGGGCATTAAGGAGGACGCTTTTTGGGATGAGTACTGGGTGTCATATGTAAGAAATGAATTACTGGGTTCTACTCCTGAAGCCAAGGCTACACTGTATGTGAACTGACTTGAATTTGTATAAAACAGAAACCAAAAAAAAAACAAAAACAAACAAACAAAAAAAACGGAATCAGCAGAAACAAACAAAGAAAGAGCCCACTCAGAAAGTGCTTCAAATCTCCTGACCACCCAAGCATCTGCCTGCAATATCTGAGGAATAATGCTCTCTTGTTGGGGCACCTGGGTGGCTCAGTCAGTTAAGCATCCAACTTCAGGTCATGATCTCACTGTTCATGTGTTCGAGCCCCACGTTGGGCTCTGTGCTGACAGCTCAGAGCCTGGAGTCTGCTTCAGATTCTGTGTCTCCTGTTCTCTCTCTGTCCCTCCACCATTCCTGCTCTGTCTCTGTCACTCAAAAATGAATAAATGTTAAAAAAATTAAAATAATGCTCTCTTTTTCTCTTTACCTCCCAATTCTTGTGTGATGCCTATCAATAGTAGATTCTAAATCAGAACCACGTAGGAGAAGGATATTCTCAGTATCCTCTTTGTTCTTAGCTTCTTCAGACCTTAAGGAGGATAGAGTGATGTTGAATTGATGGGAGAGAAGCAAATTCAGTGACAGACAGGTAAGGTTGGTGGGAGTCTTACTATAAGGCTTTCGTGGTATGATATGTGCTTGTACTTCCTTTTAGAATCATTGGGGAAATTAATGATTGTCTTAACAGGGAATGAAATGATTAACTGAGTTTTATAAAGAATGATCTATTGCTTTTATTAACAGAAAACTAAATTTATAAATGTAAAGAGAAAAAATAAGGAATGAAAGAGAGAAGGAAACATTTTATGACATTTTGGTAGTTCTGTGAAAGGAAATAGAGATAGAAGACAAAGAGGCCAGTTGCTTCCCAAGATTTCACTTTCCCTTAACAGCCAAGTTTGTCTCTGGGAATATTCATGTAGCCCCTATACATCACCAGTATGCTTACAGAAAGAGAAGCACCCTGATAGTTTGCACTTTCATACTTTCTCAGTTCTGTTCACTTAACTAGCAACAAGAAAAAGGTCACCCATGACTTCTGTTGCAGAGAATGCTAGCTATCTACTAAACATTTGCATTATCCTTGCACAGCATAGAGGTTGTTGTGAAATAGCTGCTCAGCCATGGCCTGTCCTTCCCAATTCTCTCTTATTTATGTGGGACAATATGACTAAATTCTGTTCAGTGGAATATGGGTAAAAGTGAAGTACTTCCACTTCCAGAATGGATGTATAAACCCCTTCCGCATCATCCAATGAGCTCTTTTCTCATCTGCTGGTTGGATGAAACCCTGCCAGATGGCCTTGGAAGCCACATAATAAAACAGTTAGAGTCTCCATGAATTTAGGTCCCAGAACCACATTCAGCCCCATACCATCCTGCTGCCACCACCACAAACTGAACCATGTGGGAAGAAGAAAAATATTTCCCCTTCATTAAACCATGGAAATTTTGGAGCTTTTCTGTTACCGTAGTTAGTAATACTTTTCTCTATGCTACTCTGTAGCATTAAGTACCATCCCATTAGCACATAATGCTAGTAGCCATTTAAATGAGAATGTCTTTGGGGTACTTGAAATGTAGATAAGAAACTCAGGAGGGTCTGAATATACAGACTTTTGGAGTCATGAGCACATAGGTGGGAGTTGAAATCATGGGCCTGGGCAGGGTGTTTCAGGGAAAAGGGATAGAACGAGAAAGGAAAGCCAATATAGGAATCTCGGGGAGTCAAGCAGTAAAGGTACAGGCAGAGACAAATGGCAGCAAAAAGTGTGGAGAAGTCAACTATATTCTGTCCTGGAATTTATGAGAATTCAAAGAAAGGAAAACTATGCCCAAAGCCGAGTATAAGCAATAGGTCACTAGACTATAGAAAGCAAAAGTAAAATTGCTGTGCAGTGAGGAGTTAAAAAATGTAGTGAAAGTGGAAACAAATTACAGCTGATTCTAGAATTGTAGCAGTAAGGGTTGGAGACACATAGTTTCAAGATCAGCAAAATGAACTCATGCTTTTAAAAAAATACGTATTATTACATATTCTTTTTTATTTTTATTTAAAAAATTTTAATTTCAGTACATTAACAGTGTTATATTAGTTTCATGTGTACAATACAGTGATTCAACAATTCTATACATAGTAATGTATAGCCTTCGTCATGCTAAGTGTACCCTCAACCGCCTTCACCTATTTCACCCATCCCCAGACCTGCCTTCCCTCTGGTAACATCAGTTTGTTCTCTGTGCTTAAGAGTCTGTTTCTTGGTTTGTCTCTCTTTCTCTCTGTTTTCCTTTGCTTGTTTTATTTCTTAAATTCCACATCTGAGTGAAATCAAATGGTATTTGTCTTTCTCTGACTTATTTAACTTAGCATTATACTCTCTAGCTGTCTCCGTGTTGTTGCAAATGGCAAGATTTCATTCATTTTTATGGCTGAGTAGTATTCCATTGGGTATCTATATCTATATCCTTTCTTTAAAATGTATTAATTTATTCTGAGAGAGAGAGAGAGAGGGAAGAGGGTCAGAGAGAGAGAGAGAGAGGGAATCCTAAGCAGGCTCTACACTGTCAACTCGGAGCCTGAAGCGGGTCTTGAACCCATGAACCTGTGGGATCATGATCTAAGCCAAAATCAAGAGTCAGAGGCTTAACAGACTGAGCCATCCAGGCACCCCTTATATCTATTCTTTATCCATTCATCAATTGATGGAAACTTGGTCTGCTTCCATATTTTTGCTATTATAAATAATGCTGCAATAAGCATAGAGGTATATATAGCTTTTCAAATTAGTGTTTTCATATTCTTCGGGTAAATAATCAGTAGCACAATTACTGGAACGTATGGTAATCCTATTTTTAACTTTTTCAGGAAACTCCATACTGTTTCCACAGTGGCTGCACCAGTTTGCTTCCCACCAACAGTGCACGAGGATTCCTTTTTTCCACATCCTCACCAACACTTGTTTCTTGTGTTTTTGATTTTACCCATTCTGACAGGTGTGAGGTGATACCTCATTGTGTTTCTGATATGCATTTCCCTGTTGATGAGTGATGTTGAGCATTTTTCATGTGTCCGTTGGCCATCTGGATGTCTTCTTTGGAGAAATACCTCTTCATGTCTTCTACACATTTTTTAACTGGATTATTATTACTTTTCTGGTATTGAGTTGTATAGTTCTTATATCACTTGCAAATATCTTCTCCTTTGCTATGCAGAAGACTTTTGCTTGTTTGTTTGTTTGTTGTTTGTTTTTTAGAGAGAGGGGGGCACAAGTGAGCAAGGGACAAAGAGAGAAAGAGAGAGAGAGGGAGAGAAAGAGAGAAGCAGGGCTTACCTGAAGCAGGGCTCCTGCTCACTGGAAGCAGGGCTCAAGCTCACCTGATGTGGGATTGGAACTCAGAAACCATGAGATCATGACCTGAGCCACAGTCAGATACTTAATGACTGAGCCATGCAGGTGTCCAAAAACCTTTTATTTTGATATAGTCCCAATAGTTTATTTTTTCTTTTGTTTCCCTTGCCTCAGGAGACACATCTAGATGTTGCTATGGATGATGTCAGAGAAATTATTGCCTGCGCTCTTTTCTAGGATTTTTATGATTTCAGGTCTCACATTTAGGTCTTTAATCCATTTTGAGTTTATTTTTGTGTATGGTGTAAGAAGGTGGTCCATTTTATTTATTTATTTTTTTTTTTGCATGTAGCTGTCCAAATTTCTCAACACCATTTGTTGAAGAGACTGTCTTTTTTTCCCATTGCACATTCTTGCTTCTTTTGTTGAAGACTAATTGATCATATAATCTTGGTTTTTTTCTGAGTTTTATGTTCTGTTCTATTGATATGTGTCCATTTTTATGCTAGTACCATACTGTTTTGATTACTATAGCTTTGTAATATAACTTGAAATCTGGAATTGTGATACCTCCACCTTTGATCTTTTTCAAGATTGCTTTGACCATTTGGGTCTTTTGTGAGTCCACCCAAATTTTAGGATTGTTTGTTTCAATTCCAAAAAAAAAATGCTTTTGGTATTTTGATAGGAATTGCATTAAATCGATAGATTAGAGTCTTTGGGTAATATTGGAATTTTAACAATATTTATTCTTCCAATCTATGAGTATGAAATATCTTTCCATTTATTTGTGCTGTCTTTAATTTCTTTTATCAACATTTTATAGTTTTCAGAGTATAGATCTCTCATCTGTTTGCTTAAGTTTATTCTTTGGTATTTTATTATTTTTGGTGTCATGATAAATGGAATTGTTTTCTCAATTTCTCCATTTCTCTTTCTTGAGCAGATGCATTTAATTTAAATTTTTTTTTAATTTAAATTATCTTATTTATTTTTGATAGAGAGACAGAATGCAAGCAGGGAAGGGGCAGAGAGAGAGTAGAGAGAGACACAGAATCCGAAGCAGGCTCCAGGCTCTGAGCTGTCAGCACAGAGCCCGACGCGGGGCTCAAACACATGAACCATGAGATCATGACCTGAGCCAAAGTCAGAAGCTTAATTCCTGACCGAAGGCACCCAGATACCCTGAGCAGATGAATTTTAAATATGAGGATAAGTTTAAACAGGATTAGAAGCTGAAAAGGAAGGGTCAGGAAGAGGGGATATATTGAAGATATAAAAGGAGATGGACATTAAAAAGGCCTTTCAAGACACAATAGAATGGTAAATCCATGAGGAGAGGAGCTTCACTTGTCTTTTTTAACATTGTATGCCCAGGTTTAGAATATCCTGGTGCTAGAAGGCAGTCAAAAAAACATTTATTGAAGGAATGCATGAAGAGAAGAAGACAGGAAAGGCGGGGTGGGGGGGATGAAATCAAGAATACAAATAAAGGTGTTATCTTTGGAAGAAAGGGAAGGCATCCTCTGGGACAGAAGGGAAGGAGGGAAATCTGGAGAACATGCAGATAATATAGGAGGTGGAGTTTATGACTGATGGTTGCTATTTTCTCTGTGAGGTAGGAGGCTATGCCATCTGTTAAAACATGAGTGGGTGAGTCCAGTTAAGTGATTTAAAGAAGAATGGTAAAGGTTTGTAACAGCTATTGGCATGATTAAATATGGTTATTTACTTGAGATGAAAATACTGGACAATCCTAACAATGCATAAATTGTGAGAATTAATTCATTCATTTGAGATCATTTAAAGAAATGTTTACAGAAGATAAAACACTGGATAACTGGATTTTTAATCTGACAAGATTTGATTTTAAGCTTAAAACCTGAATATAATTTTTTTTTTTTGCAGATTATACAATCTCAGACACTACGGTGGTCTTTATCTATGAACTTTAAGGTTCTGTCTTAACATCACATTAGTAGCGGTAGCATTGTGCAATGAAGACTTCACCATTTGGTAAAATTATGGAAGAAATAAATTATCTTTTATTCTTTGATTCTTTGATATTCTCTAATTAAGTCTTAATGCCTTTTATGAAGAAAACAGAAGTGAATAAATTCTATGTGAATACTTAAATTTTATAGACTGACACTGGCTCTGAATATGTACATTTCATAATATTGAACATCATGAATATTTCTATGTATATAAAGAGCTGTTTGCTTAGTATTTTAGTACACTGTCAAGGCATGTACCCTTTTATCAACCGAATTCATATAACCTTGGACATTACTCATTCATTCAGGGAATTTTTGCTTAAAATTTTTTTAACATTTATTCATCTTTGAGAAACAGAGAAAGACAGAGCGTGGGCAGGGAAGGGGCAGAGAGAGGGAGACACAGAATCTGAAGCAGGATCCAGGCTCTGAGCTGTCAGCACAGAGCCCGAAGTGGGGCTCGAACTCACGAACTGTGAGATCATGCCCTGAGCCGAAGTCAGAGGCTCAACCGAATGAGCCACCCAGGCGCCCTGAGGGAATTTTTGGTGAACACTTGCGGAACCCTGGGGACATAGTGAAGACCAGAACGGCATGGTTTTCCTAACTCATGGGGATGAATATATGAATATTTTCATTAGCTTCACCATGAGCTCTTCCCAAAATTTCCCCATGAACTATAGATTCCTACCTCTTCGCAATTTTATTGAGTCCATGTTGAATTGGACTCACCAGTTATTTGCTCATATCTCATTTTGCCATGATCATATGAGAAAAGTAGGGATGTGAGCAAGTCCCAATTTTATTTGGTTGGAATATTCTAATGTCAAGATTAAAGGTTTTGTGTTGTATGAAAGACTGTGAGAGAAGTGGACAATGGAATCTATGCTTGATGGGTCAGTAGTAATATTTTAAATGCTTATTTTTTTTAAGTTTATTTGTTATTGAGCGACAGAGAGAGACAGAACGTGAGGGGCAGAGAGAGAGACACAGAATCAGAAGCAGACTCCAGGCTCTGAGCTGTCAGCAAATAGCCCGACACGGGGCTCGAACTCACAAACCGCGAGATCATGACCCGAGCTGAAGTCGGTCGCTCAACCGATTGAGCCACTCAGGCGCCCCTCAGTAGTAATATTTTAAAATATGAAGAAAACATAAAGGACTCTTTAAGTACAACAATCTGCAGTGCATATACACTTTTGAGCTGCTGTCCATCAGGCTGGGGCAATTCAGATGTAAGACAATTATCTGTGGAAGTCCCTTTGACTATCATTGTATTATGATTTATATTGCGATGGGTTCTCTCTTTGAGGACAGAATGTCCTCCAGGGAGATAAAATATGTATTATCTTATATTTGAGCACATATCCCTCCTCCCCCCCCCCCCCCCCCGCAAAGAATGGAATGGCTCTGGAATTTATGCTTCAGCTGGGAATGGAAAGCTTGACTTTGTAATTTTACATTTTTAGTATAAAGTAGGGAGTTGAGATTAGGAAATCTTTATTTTGCAGTTAGTATATGATGATCAATATTTCCTACTATAAACTGCCACATTTGCCAATTGTGTAATTTTACAATGATTACTTTTTGTCATTGAACTGTGTATATAAATAAAAAACACAGTATAGATGAAAAGATTCTTTCATATCTACAAATAAAGTAAGGAAATCCTTTTTTGGTGACTGCTACAAATTGCAATTTTTAAACAGTAATGTTAGAAAACACCACATAACATGAGACCTACCCTCTTTACAGAATTTTAAGTACAACACAGGGCTCTCCGTTCTGTATTGTTAATGACAAGCACAGCGTTGTACAGATCTCTAGAACTTTTCCAATCTGCATGACTGAAACTCTAAACCAATCGAACAGCAATTTTGCATTTTCCCCTGCCATCAGCACCTGGTAGCCACCATTCTACTTCCTGTTTCTGTGAATTTGACTGTTTTAGATAGTCATATATAAGTGACTGCACTACATATACCTGGAACCACGTATTATTTGCCTGTCTGTGACTGACTTATTTCACTTAGCGTAATTTCCTTAATATTCGAATAATCCATGTTGTTGCATGTGACAGGGTTTCTTTCTATTTTTATGACTGAATAATATTCCATTTTCTATTATACCACGTTTTAAAAATTAATCTGCCAATATTTATTTAGGTTATTTTTACCTCTTTATTATTGTTGCAATAAACACAGGAGTGCAAATATCTCTTCAGGTTCCTGATTTCAGTTATTTTGGATAAATACCCAAAGGTGGGATTTTTGAATCATATGGTAGTTCTAAAGTTTTTGAGGAAACTCCACATTGTTTTACATAGTAGTTTACCATTTTCCATTCCCACCAATAATATGTAAGGATCCAATTTTCTCCATATCCTCACCAACACTGGTTGGTGTGTGTGTGTGTGTGTGTGTGTGTGTGTGTGTGTGTGTACACATATGTGTGTATTCATAGTGGCCATCCAAACAAGTGTGAGGTGATACCTCACTATGGTTTTGATTTGCATCTTTTCATATACTTAATGGTCATTTATATATCTTCTTTGGAGAAATGTCCACTCAAGTTCTCTCCTCAGATTATTTGATTGGTGGATTGATGGCTGTTGAATAGTAGGAATTCTGTATGTGTTTTGGATATTTACTCTTTATCAGATATATGGTCTGCAAATATATTCTCCCATTCTGAAGGCTGTCAGAATTTAACCAAATTTCCTTGGTTAAATTTATTCCTGTTTCTTGTTTTTTATGCTATTCTTGTTTTTTATGCTATTATGAGTGGGATAGTTTTTTTTTTTAATTTATTTTCAGATGTTTTATTATTAGTGTGTAGAAATGCCACTGATTTCTGTATGTTGATTTTATACCTGAAACTTAAATGAATTTGTTGATTAGTTGATTACTCCTAACAGTCTTTTTTCTTGAATCTTTAGGATTTTCTGTATATAAGATGACATCTGCGAATGACAACAGGTTTACTCCTTCATTTCCTATTTGGATGCCCTTTATTTCTTTGTCTTTTGTAACTGCTATACCCAGTACTTCCAGTACTATGGTTGAATATGAGTGGTGAGAATGGGTACGCTTGTGTTGTTCCTGATCTTAGAGGAAAGCCTTTCCATCTCGCACCATTGTATATGATATTTGCTTTGGGTTTGTTGCATATGGCCTTTATTATTCAATTTTTCAGGTATACTTTTTTTTTAAAATAGTTTGTCATTAGTCTGTATGCCAGAATTAAAAATGACTTATATGCCAACATTGCAGCATTATAGTATTCTCTATTTGTATATTTACACTTGCCAGCAACTTTTATACTTTTGTATTGCTATCTAATGCTCTTTTGTTTCCATTTGAAAGTATTTCTTGTAAGGCAGGTCTAGTGATAAACTTCCTCATATTTGTTTGTCTGAGAATGTCTTTCTCTCTCTTTCACTTCTAAAGAATAGCTTTGCCAGGTATAGTATTTTTGGTGGGCAGTTTTGTTTTTTTTTTTGAGCTCTTTGTATGTTTCAGACCACTCCCCCTAGCATGCAATGTTTCTGCTGGGAAATTCACTTATAATCTTCTTTTGGTTATGACTGCAATTCCATTGTGTGTATGTGTTTGGGGGTGTGGGGTTCCTGCACAACACCAAGTAATTCTCCAGACACCAGCAGGGTTTCCAAGAATTCAACTCAGTATTGACACTATCTACCTGGAAAGAGCATCAGACACCACAGGTTAAAGTTTAGTCCTACTGCACCCACTTATCCCAACTTCAGATGCCAGTCACAAACTCAAGTTATTACTTGTAGTTCTGGCCAACCAGCTATAGATTTGGGGGCTCTAGTGACCCCCTTCTTGGGTTTCTGACATTGTTAAATCAGAGGTTCTCATAACCTCCTCCTCAGGTTCATTTAATTTTCTAGACTGGGTCACAGAACTCAGAAATATTTCACTAGTTTGATCACTGGTTTATTATAAAAGGTTATAACTCAGGATCAGCCAGAAGGAAGAGGTGCATAAGGCAAGGTATGGGGAAAGATCATGGATTTTTCAATGCCCTTTTTAGGTGTGCCATTCTCCTAAAATCTCTATATATGTTCAACAATCTGGGAGCTCTCTGAACCCCATTTTTGGAGGGGTTTGTGGAGGCTTCCTTATATAGCACGATTGATTAACTCATTGGCCACTGTTGTTTGACCTCTGTTGTTTGGGGAGTAAAACTGAAAGTTCCAACCCTCTAATTACATGATTGGCTCCACTGGCAACCATCCCTTCTTTAGGGAACCAAATCCACATCATTAACGTAACAAAAGATGCCTCTAGCCTTTTCATCACTTAGGAATTTTCAAGAATTTTATGAGCTCTGTGCCAGAAATGGGGACAAACACCAAATATATATTTCTTATTAATTATGATATCACAAGTCTTGTGGGATTCTCTTGTATATGATGAGTCTTTTTGTTTTTTGCTGCTTTCAAAATTCTTTCTTAATCTTTGACTTCTGACAGTTTGATTAAAAAAATATACCTTTGTTTGGATTTCTTTGGATTCATTCTAGTTGGAATCTATTGGATTTGTTGTATTTAGATGTTATTTTCCTTCCTAGATTTGGGGTGTTGTTGACCATTATTTGTTTAAAGAGCTTTTTGCCATTTCTCTCTGCCTTCTTGTTCTGGGACTCCTAAACTGGGTGTATTGGTCCTTTTTGATCATGTTATATAAATCTCATGGATTTTCTTATTTTTATTTCTTTTTTTCCTTGTTTCTTTTATTGGATAATTTCAAATGACTTATCTTCAAGTTTGCTTATACTTTCATCTGATTGAAGATATCTGTTGTTGAACACTTCTAGTAATTTCTCAGTGCAGTTATTCATACTTCATCTGTAAGATTTCTGTTTGATTCTTTCTAAATATTTTCTATCTTTGTTGATACTTTTAATCATTCACTCATTGTTTTCTTGAGCTCATCAAGCATTTTATGATGGTTATTTTGAATTCTTACTCAGTTCATTCATATACTTTTGTTTCTATGGGTTTGTTTTCTGGGGGTTGTGTTTGTTCTTTTGATGGGCCATGTTCTCTTCTTTCTTCAGGTATTTTATAACTTTTTATTGGGATTTTTGCATTTAAAAAGTGGCCACCTCTCCCAGTCTTTACAGACTGGCTTTGTATTGTATAAGACCTTCACCAATCAGCCCACCTAGAAATTCTGACAGCATCTGAAATCTTTTTGGCAGATAGTACAACTTCTCTGGGCCTATGTGTGCAGTTTCTCAATTGCTGATTTCTATTTCAGGAGCTTGCAATCTTCTGTTCTCTCTGATATCTGTCTGTGGAACTGCAGTTCTCTAGTTCTACAAAAGAAAGCTGCCCAGCTTTCCCTTGTTCTCAGTGGCCACTAGACATCCACAGTATACCTATCAGCACCCTATGTTACATACCAGATTCCTCAGGCAGCCCACTGAAAAGTTAGAACTCAGGACACATATTCTACTCTTTTCCTGCCCTCTTTTTAAAATTTTTTTTTAAATGTTTATTTAGTTTTTTGGAAGAGAGGGAGAGCCAGAGCACGAGCAGGGAAGGGGCAGAGAGAGAGGGAGATACAGAATCTGAAGCAGGCTCCAGGCTCTGAGCTGTCAGCACAGAGCCTGACGTGGGACTAGAACTCATGGACCGTTAGATCATAACCTGAGCCGACGTCGGATGCCCAACCGACTGAGCCACCCAGGCGCCCCTCTTTTCCTGCCCTCTTGAGGGAGTAGCATCACGTTGTGCACCTTCTCTTGATCAATGCTATACTGTACTGATCATAGCAAACCACCTATCTCTTTCCTATCTTCTAGCAAGTCCCCAGACATCCAAACTGTGTTGGTTCTATCAGTGCTCCCAATGAGATGAGACAGAAGTCATCCCCTTGGGTAGTCTTTAACAGAACTGGAATGTCAGACACATGTTCCAGTTCTACTCCTCTCACTCCCTTCTAGGGGAGAATCTTCAAGTTGCCACTTCTGCCAGTTGTGCTGAGCTATGCTGGCTGCAACAAGCCACCCACTGCTGTCCTTTGTTTTCAGAAGTCCGCAGGCATGGAGAGTATACTGGTGTTGTCAGTCCTCCCAATGAGTGAGACAGAAACCAGTTCCTCAGGCAGCTCTCCAATAAGCCAGAACATTAGAGGGATGCTCCACTCTTCACTTTCCCCTTAAGAGAGTGGTCTCAGGATGAGGTGCTGTCTCCTGGTATTGAGTCTTGTGTTGTGCTGGCTTGGGGGAAAGTCTGATGCAGGTAAAGTGAAATTACGCTTCTGACCTGTTTCAGTGTAGCTGTTCTCGGCTTTATTTTTGCCTAGGGCCTTGCAACTTCTTGATTGGATTCTGGAATTCACATAAAGATATTTTGGTCCATATATCATTGTTAAATCTGTGCTTTTGAGCATTAAACAGAGGCTGGGTCATCAGGCTGCTCACATCAACCCTATTACAGATTGTTTTGAAATGTTTCAGTATGTTAACAATTAACTTTATTCAGATTGCTTGCGTCATCAAAAACTATCCATCAATGAGACTCTTACTTAAAAACATGTGAGTAGCCATTGGGATGAAAAGGTCAAGAACCTTCTGGGAAAAAAAAAATTATTATTGATTATCAGTTTCTAGCTGTGCAGTCTCTCCCTTGATACTGGGGAAGCCTTGTTTCCCTTGAAATAAAGTTCATAAATAGGGTATTAGTAGGTAAAAAAAAATAGGTAGTACTCTGGGGTCTTCACTTAGAATCTTTAATCTCACAATTTTGACTACTACTCATTCTTCTGAAGCATCCCTTCCCTAGAAGAAGATGGTTGGAGATTGAGAAAATGGGGAAAACATATTCTGGAGAGAGGATTTTTTAAAAATTTTTCAACGTTTATTTATTATTGAGAGACAGAGAGACACAGAGCGTGAGCAGGGGAGGGGTAGAGAGAGGGGGAGACACAGAATCCGAAGCAGGCTCCAGGCCCTGAGCTGTCAGCACAGCGCCCGACGCGGGGCTCAAACCCACAAACTGTGAGATCATGACCTGAGCCAAAGTCGGTCGCCCAACCAACTGAGCCACCCAGGCACCCCTGGAGAGAGGAATTTTACCTGAGAATGGTATAGGTAAGATTTCAGCAACATATTTCCAAACTCTCTTTAATGTGCAACATGGGATTTTTGTCATAATTTAAGTGGAAAAAATGTGATTTTTATACCCAGATAGTCAGGAGAGGATTTAAAGTTTGTTTTTTATTCTTTCTCTTTTGCTCTGCTTCCCCTCGTTTTCTTTATTTGTATTTTCCTTCATATGTATTAGTCTACTTGTTGCCATCCCTTCCTTTTGAATGTTTTTATGCATTTTATATTGTCCCTTGTAGATTGCCATGCATGCTCACTAATTCTACTCACTAATTCTAGTTTATCTTACTTCTCCAATGACCAGTGTGTGTTCTTTTTCTCCTTTATCTGGCCCTCCCTTTCTTCTCTTTGGAATAATTGCTTAATGCTTACAAAGAATGCCTTGAATGCTAAATCTATAATTCAGACACTGAGTTTTAAGCAGAATCCAAAGGTTGCATTTGAGGCTGGCTCAACTATGTATCTGCCATATGCCACTGAAATAATCTATTGTTTATTACTGTTTTATTGTGTTCTTATACCATTTTATACTGCTTGGGTGTGATCTGGCACTGTTAGCTTAGCCACTTCAAAATTAATCAAGCCAGCTGGAGGAGTGTAATTTAGAGGAGTAGCACATGGGTTTGTAAAGGCTGACATCTTGAATGTGCTCTGGGGGTGTCTCATGTGTCTTTCTATCCTGGTTGCACCCAAATAAACCGTGACAATTAAAACACATATCCACACTCACTCATCTATATATGCACAAAAATCTTTGAATCGTTCGGTTTTTACTGAAATATGAAGCAAATGAAAATAATAGTATATGGAGTTCCTTTAGGTCATAGTAAGTCTGTGGTATTTGTTAGCATTTAAGTATGGTGTGGTATCTAAGTAATGGTTATTTCCAGTGTCTTTTCTATTTTTAAAATTCTTTTCATCCTCCTTCTGTCTTTTCTTTCTTCTGCAAATACTTAAGGAGCATTAACTATGAGCCAGAGACTTCAGTGATGAATAAGGTAGTCATGGAGATGTTTTATAGGAGAGACACATAGTGTATACAAACACATAAATAGTGAAAAATATATGATTTTCAATAGTGGTAAGTTTCGGGGCACCTGGGTGGCTCAGTCGGTTGAGTGTCTGACTCATGATTTTGGCTCAGGTCATGATCCCAGGGTCCTGGGATCCAGACCTGTGTCAGGCTCCTTGCTGAGTGTGGAGCCTGCTTGGGATTCTGTCTTTCTCTGTCTCCCTTTACTCCTGCCCTGCTCGTATGGTTTCTACCTATGTCTATCAATTAAAAAAAAATTTCCAATAGAGGGAAGTTTTATAAAGAAAAGTCATAATTGTATGATACAAAGTCATCTTCAAGCAAGTCATCTTCAAGGAAGTGGCAGTTGAGCTGACACCTAAATGACAAGAAATAGCCAACCACAGGAGCACCTGGGCTCAGTGTTCTAGACAGACAGACAGCAATTATGAAATTTTCAGAGTTTAAAGAATATAAAGCAAGCCGAGAATGGTTAATGAGGGGAAAAGTGGAAAGACGTTAGTTCAGAGAGGTAGGAAGGGTTCATAGGCTGATGAAGGTCATGGGGAATGGGTTAGATTTTATTCCAATTGTAACAAGAAACTGTTGAAGAGTTTTAAGGGAGGAAGTGATATGGTTTGGTTTATGTTTTTAAATTTTTTTTTTTGAAGTAGGCCTCACATCCAGCACAGAGCCCACTGTGGGGCTTGAACTCACATCCCTGAGATTAAAACCTGAGCTGAGATCAAGAGTTGGACGCTTCACCAACTTAGCCACCCCGGTGTCCCTAGTTTATGTTTTTAAAAGATGACTATGGCTGCCACCTAGGAAGTGAGGAAGGTAAAGAATGCAAACAAGAATTGGAACACTCCAGCACAAATATATTAAAATGCTTGTCCTAGAATACAAAAAGAGCCACAGAACTAGAACCCTTGTCTCCTGACTCAAAGTAAAATCTTCTTTATTATTGTATTAAATTGAAGATATACCTATGAGATATACCATAATTTTGTCCTCCAGATATAATCTTCCTTCCTATCGTCTCAGAGTATTTTAACAATTACTCAGTTATCTTTTAATCTATTCTTCTTGTGGCTTTACCTTGCCAGGTTATAGAAGTATGTTGTACTGTCTTTATTAAGGTATAGCCTTTAGTGAGGATATGCTTGGTGCATGTGCTGTATGTTTGATTAAATGTAAAAAAATCGTTCCAGGATACAATTGAGCAGATTAATACCTTCTATGTTGAGAGAAGACACTGAGAAATAAGACAGTAGTGAAAGAAAACTAATTCTTAATGCTTACAAGTGCTTTTCATAATTGGTTTCTATTGGTTCTATTTAATTTTCCAAGGGAAAATTGTTTACTTTTGTAAAATAACTCTTGTCTGGAGACATTTGGGTGAATATATGAGATAATTCATGCACCGTTTAAAAAAGTAGGAGTTTTAGATGAAGAGTGGATACTATGTAGCCATATTAATTTAAAGTTGAACAGAATAAAACTGTTGCCAATCTTTTTAGTTTTTCCATTAACTTATTTATTCATTAATTTCTTCATTCAGCAAATCTTTATGGTGTAATTTGTGTGTGCAGGGATAGATGCTCTCACATATCTTTGACTTCTGAAATACTAATCTTCCTTTGTCCATTTCTTTGGCTTTTTCTTTTTTTTTAATGTTTATTTATTTTTGAGACAGAGAGAGACAGAGCATGAATGGGGGAGGGGCAGAGAGAGAGAGAGAGAGAGAGAGAGAGAGAGAGAGAGAGAGGAGACACAGAATCCGAAGCAGGCTCCAGGCTCTGAGCTGTCAGCACAGAGCCCGACGTGGGGCTCGAACTTATGGACTGTGAGATCATGATCTGAGCTGAAGTCGGACGCTCAACCGACTGAGCCACCCAGGCACCCCGGTTTGTCCATTTCTTATTTCATGGGCTAATACATTTCCCTAACTTCTTTATGTATTCTAGCAATTTAGTTATGGTGTCCTTGCATATTTCTGCTAGGTTGAGCATTTCAGTCATGTTTCTTCTCTGTTAATCCCTTTCTATGTTTCCTTGGCTCCTTATCTCCACACTCTTCTTCCTTAGTTGCAGCCACCTGATCTTGCTTGCACATTCTAACATAGACTGTTCTCTGGAACTTGACCTGTCCTGTTTGTTGGTATTTAAGCAATCTTTCCTGAGTAATTTGTAGGACACAACATCAAAAGTCAACCTTACTGCTAGTTGTATTTATGGTTTCTTTGCTCCTGATTTCTAATGATTATAGTTCTTCTTTTTCCAGCGATCAGTTCTCTACCTGAAATCCTACTTTTCTCCCAAGTAAGAACATGTCATTTGGCTGGAAAGCCTAGCCTTGAACCATAATTCTATATCTAGGCTAGACTTCTCTGTCTAGTCTCTGCACATTACTTACTTTAGACCTTCTGTGTCTGTTTGCTTCACCTTATAATATGTGACCTTAAGTGATTGGATTACCCCCTTTATGTATTAACCAAGAGAGATTCTAAGGTCTTTTCAGACATCCATCTCCTACTCAGAGGAACTCAGAGGAAAATACAATCTATTTTCCCAATCCCCCACAATGTATATACTGACATCTCTAAGGTCACAAATAGCTTTCTGTTTGGTGTATTCAGTGGGCATTCATTAAGGGTTGCCATCTGTTTTGATCTTTGGTACACTTGTCTTTCCTAACCCAGTTTTCTTTCTTCTTTCTTTCTTTCTTTCTTTCTTTCTTTCTTTCTTTCTCTCTCTCTCTCTCTTTCTTTCTTTCTTTCTTTCTTTCTTTCTTTCTCTTTTATTTTGCTGTTTTTCACATTTCTTCTCTGCTTCCTTCATGGACTTCTGCCACATGATCCATCCTTTTAATGTTGTTTTTTTTTTAATCAGGATTCTGTCCTTGAATCATTTGTCATTTTATTTATTTATTTTTTATTTTTTTAAAAAAATTTTTAATTTTTTTTTAAGAGAGAGAGAGACAGAATGTGAGCAGGGGAGGTGCAGAGAGAGAGGGAGACACAGATTCTGAAGCAGGCTCCAGGCTCTGAGCTGTCAGCACAGAGCCTGATAAGGGGCTCGAACTCAGGGACCATGCTATCATGACCTGAGCTGAAGTCAGACGCTTAACTGACTGAGCCATCCAGGTGCCCCAATCATTTGTCATTTTAATTACTCAGCGGACAATCTCATCCACTCTTTTTTTTTTTAATTTTTTTTTAACGTTTATTTATTTTTGAGACAGGGAGAGACAGCATGAACGGGGGAGGGTCAGAGAATCTCATCCACTCTTATTTCAATGGGCATTTGCCCTGCCTTAGTCCTCATGCTCTGGATTCATATATCCAACTTTCTGTCAACCATTTATCATTACCTTGATCTTAATATTTTGCAAACTGAATGTGTCATTTTCTCTCAAAATCGTTCCTTTTCCTAAACTTTCTGTTTAATCATCTTTCTTTCCCATAATTCCATATCTATAAAGTCCTAAGTTCTAATAGTTTTAATGCCTAAGGACTTCTTGACGTTTTCTCTTCCTTTCACTTTTATCTCCACTACTTCAATTCTAGCTAGATAATCACAAAAGTGTCCATATTGATCTATCTGCCTCTGGTTTTGTCATCTTCAAGCCCAACCCTTATAGGACTGCCAGAGAGATCTATTTAAGTTGTCAATAACTCTAAGTCAGGCTGCTACAGAACCTTTTTGCAACTTCCCATTACCTACAGACTAAATTCCAAACTTCTTTTTACGATATATACAAGTCATCTGTGATCTTGCCTATACAGATTCGTCTCATCACCCACTGCCTAGAACTTCGGGTTCTGGCTAGAACACAGAACTATTTGTAGTTCTTTGCAAGTTTTGCATATTTGCCTCTTTGATCCCATGGTCCCATTTACCTGGAGACTTCCCTTCTTCTGCCTGACTGTTCTCCCCTTTTCACTCGCCCCCACTGTTAGTCATTTACTGTTCGTCTTCAGCTTATTTTCATTTTCTCCATTTCTTCTGGCATGACTACTCCAGTGCTGGCACTCCTGATTCCTGTCCAACATTCCTGTGTCATGGTGAGCGAGATGTCCTTCAGCAACACTCCAAGGTACTATGTGCTTTCTAATATATACTGTATTGATTGTCTGTTTATGTGTCATAACTTCTTTTGCATTTTCAATGGTACTTGGATTACCACTAATCGCAAAATACAATTCCTTAAATATTTGTGGGTTGTTTGACTTTCAAGTAAGTTTATTTCAGTAAAGAAGCAAGATGAATGCTGTTCGTCTGTTGGCCCTTTTTTTTCATCATTCTTAAGCATCTTACTAAATATTTTTGGAATAGTTATAATGGGAGGTTTATTTTCTATGTGGAAGAGACAGTTTAAAAAACCTTAAATAAGTGAACTGAAGTATTCCAAATAATATAAATCTTATTTCTTTTAAAGCCTATTTTCACCCTAAAACTAATAAATATTTATCATAGAAAATGACTGGTCTTCTTTCTGACAATTATGTTAATTTCAAAAGAATTGAAAGGATATGCCTTTTCTTGAGACACTTGTTTTTATTTTAATTGTATGATCTTGGGTGACTTGCTTAAAGCTTCTATTTCTATTCTGTTAAATACTAATATCTTCTAATAAACATTAAAATGGACAGAATGCCTAACTTAGAAATTCTGCTATTGAAACTATTTTTAAATAGTGTATCATGATTAATATATATAATGTCCATGTGATCCCTTCACTCTTTAATGTGATACTATTTATTAAATACTTAACCATTTGCTAGCCACCGCTTTTGAATGCTTTATGTATTATAACACATTTAGTCTCATCATAGCCAATAAAGTATAACTATCTTCATTTCACAAATAAACTAACTCATATATGCAGTCATCAAGTTACTTGGCCAAACACACCTCTTATGAACTAACTGGATCCCTCCATCCAAATTAATTTGTTGATGCTTTAACCTCAATGTAACTGTATTTGGAGATAGGGTCTTTAAGGAAATAAATAAGGCTAAATGAAGTCATAAGGGCAGGACTCTCATCTGATAAGACTTTTGTCCTTGTAAGAAGAAGAGACACTTGGAGATGTGTGCACACAGAAAGAAGGCCAGCGAGGTCACAGCAAGAAGGCAGCCATCTATAAAACAGAGAAGAGAGAGAGAGAGGGATCTCGCCAGAAACCAACTCTGCTGGCAACATTATTATAGACTTCTAGCCTCCAGAACTAAGAGAAAAGATATTTCCATTGTTTATACCACCCACAATATCCTTTGGTATCCTCCTATGGCAGCACTAGTAAGCCAATATGATATCTAGCTAGCAAATAGCGGAGTGGAATTAAACCTATAGGATGGATTTAAAGCATATTCTTAGCTATTATACTGCCTTAAAAAATTGCCTTGACACTTCAAGTTCAGTTGAAAGTTTATAATGATTATATGTAAAAAATTTAGCTGTTTAATTTCTATTTCAAATGCATATTTTACTTTCAATAATTATTTACTCTTTCCTGGAAAGCAATTTTGGACTATTTACTAAATTCTTTAACAAACTAATCCATGCCCCATAGGAATGTTTATACCCTTTGATCTTACTTCTAAAATTAAATCTCTCATAAGTCATAAAAAAAAGTTTGAAAAAAGTAACAGCAGATGCCCCAGAAATACAAAAATACAAATGATTATGAAAGAATACTATAAAAATTATGTTCTTAACAAATTGGACAATATAGAGGAAATGGATATACTCCTAGAAACATACAATCTTTAAAAACTGGATCAGGAAGAAATAAAAAATCAAACAGACCAATTACTAGTAATGAAATCAAATAGATAATCAAAAACTTCCAAGAAACAAAAGTCCAGGACCAGATGGATTCACAGATGAATTCTATCAAACATTTAAGGAACAGTTAATACGTATTCTTCTCAAATTACTGTACAAAACAGAAGAAGAAAAACTTCCAGATATATTCTATAAAGTCAGCATTACCCTGATACCAAAATCAGACAGGCACTACAAAAAACAAAAAACAAAAAACAAAAAAAAAAAACAAAGTGAAGGCCAGTATTCCTGATGAACATAGACGTAAAAATCCTCAGTAACATATTATCAAACTGCATTCAACAATACATTAAAAATATATGACCAATTGAGATTTATTCTGGGGATGAAAAAATGGTTCAATATTCACAAATCAATCAATATGATACACCACATAAAATGAAGGATAAAAATCATATGAGCATCTCAAGAGATGCAGAAAAATCATTTGAGAAAATTGAATATCCATTCATGATAAAAACTATCAGCAAACTGTGTTTAGAGGGAACATACCTGAACATAATATAGGCCATTTATTAAAAACTCACAGGTAACATCATATTCAATGGTGAGAAGTTAAGAGCTTTTCCTCTAAGATCAGGTAGACAAGGATGTCCACTTGTACCACTTTTATTTAACATAGTACTAGAAGTCCTAGTCACAGCAATCAGACAGGAAAAATAAATAGAAGACTTCCAAATTGGTAAGGAAGAAGTTAAATTGTCACTGTTCACAGATGACATACTATATATAGAAACCCCTAAAGACTCTACCCAAGAACTGCTAGAAGTAATAATTGACTTCAGTGATACACAGAAATCAGTTGTATTTCTATATACTAATAACAAAGTAGCAGAGAGAGAAATTAAGAATTCTTAACTATTCTATTTACATTTTTACCAAAAAGAATAAAATAACTAGGAATAAACTTAACCAAAGAGGTAAAAGACCTGTACTCTGAAAACTGTAAGTCATTAATGAAATAAACTGAAGACAATACAAATGGAAAGATATTCCATGCTCATGGTTTAAAATGTTGATACTACCCAAAGCAATTTATAGATTCAATGCAATCCTTATCAAAATACCAATAGCATTTTTCACAGAACTAGAACAAATAATACTAAAATTTGTACGGAACCACAAAGTTCTTGAATAACCAAGGCAATCTTGAGAAAGAACAAAACTGGAGGCATTACAATTCCAATTTTAACATATACTACAAAGCTATGTTAACCAAACCAGAATGGTACTTGCACAAAAATAGACATGTAGATCGAAAGAATAGGGAGCTAGAAATAAACCCATGCATATCCAGTCGATTAATCTATGACACAGGGGTAAGATTATACAATGGAGAAAGGATAGTCTCTTCAATAAATGATGTTGGGAAAACTGGACAGCTACATGCA
This sequence comes from Leopardus geoffroyi, assembly GCF_018350155.1. Classification (NCBI taxonomy): domain Eukaryota; kingdom Metazoa; phylum Chordata; class Mammalia; order Carnivora; family Felidae; genus Leopardus; species Leopardus geoffroyi. The sequence continues at coordinate 28,735,543 of NC_059333.1, forward strand.
AAAGAATGAAAGTGGAGTTTTTTCTTACACCTAACACAAAAATAAACTCCAAATGGATTAAAAGCCTAAATGTGAGACATGATACCATAAAACTCTAGAAGAGAACATTGGAAGAAATTTCTTTGACATTGGCCATAGCAACATTTTTCTAGGTATGTCTCCTCAGGCAGGGAAACAAAATAAAAAATAAGCTATTGGGACTACACCAAAGTAAAAAGCTTTTGCACAGTGAAGGAAACCATCACCAAGATGAAAAGGTAATCCTAGTGAATGGAAGAAGTTATTTGGAAATGATATATCTGATAAGAGGTTAACATCCAAAATGTATAAGGAACTTATACCAAACTCAACACCAAAAAAACAAATAACCTGATTAAAAAACGGGCAGAGGATCTGCATAGACATTTTTTTAAAGAAAATATACCCATGGCTAACAGACATATAAAGAGATGCTCAACATCACTAATCATCAGGAAATAAAAATCAAAACATGAGAAGTAACCTTTACCTGTCTGAATGGCTAGAATAAGAAAGACAAGAACTAACAAGTGTTGATGAGGATGTGGAGAAAAGGAAATCCTCATGCACTATTGGTGGGAGTGTAAATTGTGATAGCCACTGTGAAAACATGGAGATTCCTCAAAAAATTAAAACTAGAAATATAATATAATTTGATAATTTTACTACTGGATATTTATCCAAAGAAAATGCAAACATTAATTTGAAAACATATATGTACCCTCTGTTTATCAAAACATTATTTATAATAGCCAAGATAAGGAAGTAACCTATGTGTCCATTGACAGATGAATGGATAGAGGATGTGTGTATATATATATATATATATATATATATATATATATGCCACAAAAGTAGATATATAGTGTAATGTTATTATATTGTATATAATAACAATATAACATATACTGTAATAATATATAATTATATGTATAATACAATATTACTCAGCCATAAAAAAGGGTGAGATCTTGCCATTTGTGGCAATATGGATGAACCTAGAGGATAATAAGCAAAGTGAAGTAAGTCAGGCTGAGAAAGACAAATACCATATGATTTCATTTATATGTGGAATTTAAAATAAAAAAAACAAATGAATAAGAAAAAGACAGGCACTTAATAATGAATGAGCAAAGCAACAGACACTTAAATTCAGAGACCAAATTGATGATTGCTTAAGAGGGTGGAGAATGGGGAGATGGGCAAAGTGAGAGAAGGGAAGTAGGAGATACATACTTAGAGTTATGGAATGAATAAGTGATGGAGATGGACTGTACAGCTTAGGGGATCTAGTCAGTGGTTTTGTAATGTATTGTACCGTGACATTGGGAGTTACCCTTATGGTGAGCATAGCATTACACATAGACTTGCTGAATCACTATATTGTACACCTGAAACTATTGTAACATTATCAACTATATTTCAATCAAAAAGTTTGAAAAATAATAATTATCTAAATAGTTAAATGAATTGTTAGTCAGTGACTATATTGTAACTATTAAAAACCATTTTCAGAGACTTTTTTATGATGTCAGAGATGCTTAGAAGTTTGTATTAAAAAGGTTGCAATGCTGTATTTATAGAACCATCCTAATTTTATTAAAATAGCCGCCTACATATACAAAGATATGTGTACCTATGCATATTAAAACTAACATACATCTAATATGTATATATGTGTATGCATATGTGTATGCATCTGCTCATATATCCATACATAGATACATGGTAAAAAGAATGATCGGAAATATGTTAACAGTTGTTATCTCTGGTGGTGATTTATGGGTGAATTTCATTTTTCTTCTTTATATACTTTTTGTATTTCTCATTGAATATAAAGTAGCATGTTTAGGGGCGCCTGGGTGGCGCAGTCGGTTAAGCGTCCGACTTCAGCCAGGTCACGATCTCGCGGTCCGTGAGTTCCAGCCCTGCTTCGGGCTCTGGGCTGACGGCTCAGAGCCTGGAGCCTGCTTCCGATTCTGTGTCTCCCTCTCTCTCTGCCCCTCCCCCGTTCATGCTCTGTCTCTCTCTGTCCCAAAAATAAATAAACGTTGAAAAAAAAAATTAAAGTAGCATGTTTATATTATTTATCTCTAACTAGAAAAAAAATCCTAAGTCAAATTATTTGAAAAAATTATTAGCAAGTTCTTTGGATTTTCTGAGTAAATTTTGCATTCCTCCAATTAGACTGTTTACTGTGAAACAGCATCAGGCTGTTCTAAGTTCTTAAGGTCTGAAACACTGATAGTTCCTTATTACTCCCAGTGAATGCTGTTTTGAAAACTAAGCCCAAGGAGGCACTTCTGTGTTTTCTTCTTTCTTGTTTTCTTCTTCAACCTGTGCAGAACAGGTGGTAGAATCACTTCTAAGGTTCTCTGTTACCTAGAAATCCTAGCTGTCATGATACTAAGGATGGCTAAGAGTGACTTAAATGATGGATGCCTATGAAGGCCTAGTTTTTCCATTTTTCTGAGCCTGATGGTATTAGCAACTTAATAGGCTAAATATCTAATTATTTGAACATTTGGATTAAATTTGGATGCTTGGATTAATTATGTGGATCAAGTATCTATGAAGAACAAATGTGTTGCCCTTAAGAATTTAAGAATACTATTTTCATGGTTCTAAACCCTAGAAAACCAGTCCTATACAGCTTTCTAAATGTGTTCTCTTTAGGTACAGTATAAAAATGAATGTCTCACTCCTTGGTTCTTCTGTATGGTGTGTATATAGGCAAGTATATAGTTTTTTTTTTTTAATTTTGTAGTTCTATACAGTATTACTTAAAGAAACTTCCCCTTTGCTTCTGCCCATCTCCAGCATTCTAAATTCACAAGCTTAATGCTATTTTAATATAGTTTTAAAAATTCTAGAGCACTATAAAAAGAGAGTATGAAGAAAAAATAAAAATAGAATGATATAAAGAAATGGGGAAGGAAATGAAAATAGGTTGGAGAGAATATAGGATGTGGGTGTGGTATGTGTAAATCTCTAAGAATCTAACTCTAAAATTACATGATTCAGTGTAATATGCACATGTGATTGGAAATATCACATACTTTGCATTAACCAGGAAAATTAAATATGAATATGGAATCAATTTTTCTCTCTTCCTTTTCCTCCCAGTAGATGCAATATCTGTTGAGTTTATGTTGGAAGACAAAGAAAATAAGAGAGAGAGAAAAGCTTACTCAGATTCTAATACTCTTTGTTTCTAAATCTTCTAATGATGACTTTTATAATTAAGTAAAAAAAAAAAAATCCAAGAGACCATCTAACCATTTTACAGCTCAGTTATATAAATGGATTTTCTTCCTAAATTAATTAACTGGATAGGACACATTCAAGAAAAGCATAATGTGTCAAATGTCTTCATGACAAACTCGGGTTAACTGCACGGTTTTGAGTGTTTTGGAAACTTGTCACAATTAATGTATTGCTACATATCACATTATCAAAATTGGAAAAACTGACCATTAAGGAGTTGCTTCTTTGAAGTGAATTTTCAGATAAAAGCACGTGATTAAAGTAGAAAGGGATAGGAGAGGATATGCTGACCCTGTTTGTACTTTATTTCTTCAAATTTCTTTCATTTGGTCATTCAGTATATTTACTTGAATGTTTAATAGTTATTAATCACCTTTTATTCTATATTTTGTTTGGCTATGTTACATTTTAAAATGGGTTTTACTTCATTATTTCAAATATTTGAGGTAGGATATGCTACTTGGAAAGAGGATTGAAGTACAGTTACTGGATACAGCAGTTGTTAACTTATCAAATACATCTCACCCAGTATACGGTGAAAACAGTATACAACAATTTCAATCAATGAAAGTGACTTAGACTGACAGAGTTTGGAGAAAGAGTAGGTATGGAATTATTGCATAAAAATTCTATAATCAAATCAAGCGTTTTTCCCTGTGGAATATGTTAAGACGTAGGGATATTTTTACCATATGGAATTATTCTTTGCAATGGGAATTTTAAGGAGATTTTAACTGGAACACAAGCAGGAAGGTAGCAGAAACTTCTAGGAACTTGGAACTAATAAAAGTACCTTTGGTTTATAAAATGTGTACTTTACAAAATGAGTTTACACTCATGTTCTCAACAACACTATGAGACTGGCAATAAGAAAGCTAAACTAGAGATTTTAATTAGGGGGAGCAGCATGGGGTAACTCAGTGGTTTTTAAATTGTATTCTAGATCAGTGCTTCTCAAGTTTATTATGCACACCTAGGAGAGCCACCTGGGGATCTCCTCACATGGTAGATTCTATTCAGTTAGCTTGGCATGGGCCCGAGATTCTGCCCTGCTGCCATGCTTTCACGTGATGCTGATGACCACTTTGAGGAAGGGCTTTGAAAGTTCTAGGCCTTTCTAGGAGTTGTTACTGCTTTGGGCCTGAGAAGGAAGAGGTCCAATGGAAGTTCTTAAGACTTTGGCATCACTTTGATTTGATCATATATTGAAGTTGCACATTCGATTTTATTTGAAGAACATTTTGTCACTGATTTTTTTTTTTTTCTTACCCACTGGTTGAAAGTACTGGAGGAAAAAACTAAGTTTACATCATTACTCCAGCAGTATGTATCCTCAGTCTCACAGGATGTGTTTGGTCTTCTATAAAGTAAATGAAATCAAAGACAAAAATCTCCAAAATAACTGACAGACCTATACATTTGATAATTGTTTTTACTATAAAACTGTTAGTAAGTGGTAGAATCAGAGGTTGGACCCAGATCTTCCAGGTTCAGGATTCTTCTCGAAATATCACATGTTCATGCAAATGTTTCTGGAGGTCAGAAAACAAACATGGCCTTTTTGTTCATGGTGAGTAAAGGCGGAATCATTGGTTTTGCCAGAGGATTCTAATAAAAAAAATTGGAGAGTAATAGCACATACCGTGTGATGAGAGAGGAGAAAAACTTTCTTGCTCTTTGTGGATGATTCTTGAGTATCTTGGAGAATTCAGGGTCAATGAATCATAGAATTTAGGGGGTGCCTGGGTGGCGCAGCCGGTTAAGCGTCCGACTTCAGCCAGGTCACGATCTCGCGGTCTGTGAGTTCGAGCCCCGCGTCAGGCTCTGGGCTGATGGCTCAGAGCCTGGAGCCTGTTTCCGATTCTGTGTCTCCCTCTCTCTCTGCCCCTCCCCCGTTCATGCTCTGTCTCTCTCTGTCCCAAAAATAAATAAACGTTGAAAAAAAAAATTAAAAAAAAAAAAAAGAATTTAGAACTAGAAGGGATCTGGAAGATTTTTCTAATTTGAACATACTGTTGCAGTCACAGAAGTTAACTAGTCCCAAGGTCACCAGAGAATTAGTGTAAAAGTTTGGACTAGGCTTTGGATCTCCTGGTTGTTGTATGGATATTTTTGTACTTCTTTTTAGTCCTGTAACAAACTTGTTACTAGTGCTGGTAATGTGAAGCCATGTGGAAGATTTCATAGCTTTTGTTTCTTCCATCACCCCTTCTCAGCTTCAGCCCTCCTGCTAGTTCCATCATTTCATGAAGATGATATAAATAGAAGCAGAGCAGCAGATAGTGAAACCACCAGAAGCCAGAGAATACGCACTGGGGAACTGAGCATCGACCAGATTACAGAGGTCCTATTTCTTCTTCACAATAGAAATCGCCACCATCATGCAAGTTTTGGATTCCCTGGGGTTAGTGCATTCTGGTGCAAGCACCCCTCCCTGGGATGCTGGGTAAAGGGTTGAATTTTATGATAAGATAATGTGAAGCCATAGTTAAAATAAGAGATGACATTGAAGGAGGCTCCATGAATGCAATCAAAAGATTATTTTCAAATCCAGTAACAAAAAATTTTATTAACAATACTATTTTACCAGACTAGTTAGTATTTATTGATAACTTAGTACATAGTAGACTGTTGTGTTTTATACATCTTATATCTTTTATTTCTCAAGTGCATTCAGTTTCAAGCCTGTGTTGCTAGAGTGATAGCAAAAAGAGATGAAAACGGCAGCCCACAAGTAAGCTTCTGGAACATTGACTTTTTTGTTGAATTTGCAGTTGTTTGACTTAACGCAGCAAACCATCTGCTTTCTTGGGCATCCTATGGGCACACATCTTGGCCAGGTCACTTCAGACCTCTCACTTTATATTTGATCTTGTAATGTAGAGCCTGCAAATGATTCTGAGGCTCACTTTTTCTCTTTAAGACACACAGAACCACTGGGGCGCCTGGGTGGCGCAGTCGGTTAAGCGTCCGACTTCAGCCAGGTCACGATCTCGCGGTCCGGGAGTTCGAGCCCCGCGTCGGGCTCTGGGCTGATGGCTCAGAGCCTGGAGCCTGTTTCCGATTCTGTGTCTCCCTCTCTCTCTCTGCCCCTTCCCCGTTCATGCTCTGTCTCTCTCTGTCCCAAAAATAAATAAACGTTGAAAAAAAAAATTAAAAAAAAAAAAAAAGACACACAGAACCACTTAAAACATGTCATTATTTTCTGTTTCTGTTCTTTTTCCATCCCACCTTAGGAATAATGAGTATAAACCAAGAAATCTTATTTTAGGCTTCCTAATTCTTAATCCAGTACTTTTGACATTAATGATTTATATGGTCTAGATTTTATTGTAATTGTCATTCCATTTTTTAAAATTAAGTTCTTTATTTTAATTTTAGTATAGTTAACATACAGTGTTATATTAATTTCAGATGTAATGATTTGACAATTCTATGCATTACTTAGTATGGAGATTCCTCAGAAAGTTAAAAATAGAACTGCCTTACGATCCAGTAATCACACTACTGGGTGTTTACCCAAAAAATATAAAAACAGTAATTTAAATGGATACATGCACCTCTACGTTTATTGCAGCATTACTTACAATAGCCAAATTATGTAGGCAGTCCAAGTTTCCATTGAAAGATGAATGGATAAAGAAGGTGTGGTGTACATATTGTCATTCCATTTTACTTTTTTTACTTTTTTTATAAGAGCATCAAGTTTCACTTTAAGCAAAATAATTGCTTTTTCAAATATGCCCTTAAGTCCGCCCCTTCCTTTTTTTTTTATTTGACTGTAGTTGACACACAATATTACATTAGGTTCAGGTGTGCAGATTAGTGATTTGACAAGTTTTTACATTATGCTATGTTCACAACAAGTATGGATAGCTACCATCTGCCCCATTTTGTCACTACTATGATATGATTGACTGTATTTCTTATGCTTTGTTTTTTGTTTCCTTGACTTACTTATCCCATAACTGGAGGCCTGTATCTCCCTCTCCCCTTCACCCATTTTGCCCAACCTTCCTACCCTTTGATAATCAGCAATTTGTTCTCTGTATTTATAACTGATTCTGCTTTTTATTTCTTTATTCACTTTGTAAAGATTCCATTTATGAGTAGAATCATTTGTTATATGTCTTTCTCAGTCTGACTTATTTCACTTAGCATGATACCATTTAGGTCCAGCCACGGTGTCTCAAATGGCATGATCTCATCCTTTCTTATGGCTGTGTAATATTTGCACGCGCACACGTGTGTGTGTGTGTGTGTGTGTGTGTGTGTGTACGCGCATGCATGCACACCGCATTTTCCCTATAGGTTTGTCTATTGATGGACATTTAGGTTACTTCCATGTTTTGGCTATTGTAAACAATGCTACAATAAAGATAAGGTTGCATATATCTTTTTAAGTTAGTGTTTTCATTTTCCCTGAGTACATACCCAATAGTGGAATTGTTGGATTGTATGGTATTTCTATTTTTAATTTTTGAGGAACCTCCAGACTGTTCTCCACAGTGGCTAAACCGATTTACATTACTACCAACAATACGTGAGGCTTCTCTTTTCTCCACATCCTCACCAACAGTTGCTGTTTCTTGTCTTCTTGATTTTAGCCATTCTAATAGGTGTGAGGTGACATCTCATCATGGTTTTGATTTGCATTTCCCTGGTGATGAGTGATGTTGAGCATCTTTTCATGTCTGTTGGCCGTATATATGCCTTCTTTGGAAAAATGTCTGTTCAGGTCCTCTGCCTATTTTTTTGCTTGGATTATTTAGGTGTTTTTTGCTATTAAGTTGTATGAGTTCTTTATATATTTTGAATATTAATCCCTTATCAGATGTATCATTTGAAAATATCTTCTTCCATTCAGTAGGTTGTCTTTTTTTTTTTAAGTAGACTCCATGCCTGATGTAGTTCAAACTCATGTCCCTGAGATCAAGAGTCCCATGCTCTACTAGCTGGGCCAGCCAGGCATCCTCAGTAGGTTGTCTTTTTGTTTTCTTGATGGTTTCTTTTGCCGTGAAAAATCTTTTTATTTTTTTGTGTAGTCCCAATAATTTATTTTTACCTTTGTTTCCTTTGTTTTAGAAGACTTATCTAGAAACAGTTGCTATGGCGATGTCAGAAATTACTGCCTGGTGTTCTCTTTTAGAATATTTTATGGTTTCAGGTCTCATGTTTAAGTCTTTAATCTACTTTGAGTTAATTTTTATATATGGTGTAAGAAAATAGTCCAGTTTCATTATTTTACATATAACTATCCAGTTTTATCAGCACCATTGGTTGAAAAGACTGTCTTTTCCTTATTGTATATTTTTGCCTCCTTTGTCATAGGTTAATTAATCATATAAATGTGGATTTATTTAGGGGGTCTCTATTCTGTTATTAATAAAATAGAATTAAATTCTCTTCCTAATTTGTTGATCTATCAGCTACAAATGTTAACCCCCAAGTATATATAGTTTGTTTCCTCTGGAGAAAAGAGTTTTATGAAGTTGATAACCACTGTGTAAAGTATATTACCAACCTGTCAGTATGTCTGTGTGCTATGTCTAGTATCCTGGGTGTTAGAGAATGCCAGTGTTCCATCTATCAAAGTCATTATAGATAGAGATTACCTGTGATACGCCAGGGCCTGGGGATTCAGTACTGAATACAACAGATGATCCTACCCTCATGGAGGTGACATTTAAGTGGGAGGATAAACATTATGATTTTATAGACATGGATCTCATTCTTCTTAGTCCTCTACCTACTTCATCTTTCTCTTTGATAATATGATCATTTATATTCTCCATGAAATATTTTCCAAAGACTCCAGAAATATTATTGGTAGGATTCATTTGGAGTATATACATTTGTAATTTTGTACTGCCATCTACTTTTTTATGTGCAAGTGCCTTTTCTCCATGGCTAGATCTGATCATGTTTCTACTCACTAAACCTCTGAAACCAAATATGTGGTGTTTTCCTTCCATCCAATAACCAATTCTCTAATTTTCTCTATATGACTTGAATATCCTACAATTCAATCCAGTTCTGTCACTAAGTACTTGGAGTTGGCACATATCTTATAAGTCAAGGGCTCAGGCCCACAAGATTATCCCATTTCAGATGCCCGTGTTGTCTCAGGTCTCCTTCAGGTCAGGTACTGCTGACCAACTGGTTATAAATTCAGGGGATTCTCACAACTCCCTCTTCAGGTTTGATAATTTGCTAGAAGGGCTCACAGAACACAGGGAAAAAAATACCCTCATTAGTTTATTACATAAGCTAGAACTCAGCAACAACCAAATGGGATATATAGGGCAAGGTATAGGAGAAAAGATATACAACTTCCATGTCCTCTCCTTGTATACCACCCTCCTAGCACTTTAATGTGTTCACCAACCTGGAAGCTTTTTGAACCCCATTGTTTACACGTATTTAAAGGTTTACAGGTTTTTTAAAGGTTCCATTATGTAGGTGTGATTGGCTGAATCATTGGCCATAGGTGATGAACTCGATCTCTAGGTCCATGGGTGGGACTGAAAGTTTCAGGTCTCTAATCACATGCTTGATATTTCTGGCAACCAACCCCCATCCTGAAGCTGTGTAGGGACATACACAGAGTCACCTTCTTAGAATAAACTCAGATGTGCTTGAAAGGAGATTTTTTTTTATGAATTACAAAAAATATTCCTGTTATCCCTATCACTCAGGACATTCCAAAGGTTTTAGAAAATATGTATCAGCAACTGGGGACAAAGACCAAATATGTATTTCTTATCACACTAGAGTCCTAAGTTTGTAAAGTCAAGGATCACTGCACTTTTTTATTAAATTTTATTTTGCAAACATTTACATACACAGAAAAAAGTATAAAGGAAGATAAAGCGAATGCATGTAGCCACCACACAGCTTAGCAAGTGAAATATTATCTGTATATTTGAAGTCCTCTGTGTTTTTCTCTCTGATCATGTCCTACTTCTTTTTTGCCTCTTCAAGAAGCCACTGTAAGGTAAGCTGTTTACCCTACAGTGCATTTCCAACACATCAACTACATATGCCCCTAGGCAATATGTAATAATATTTTCTTGTGTGTTTTAAGAGCTTATATAACTAATCTCATACCAATGTGTTCTTTGTTAACTTGCCTTTTTCCCTTAATATTTATGTTCATGAAAATCCTTCACACTGATAGGTATAGATGTATTTTATTCCTTTTCTGTTATATAGTATTTTATTGTTTGAACACACCACAATTTATTCATTCCTTTATTTGTGGATATTTAGTTTTTTTTCTAATTTTCTACTCTTTTAAGTCCTTATACCCCATAATTTATTATAGATGAAAGGTAATCAGCAAATACACTATATAATTTTTATTTCAAATTATAAGTTATCATTATATTACCATCTCGTATGGAAAGCTGTTCGTCTCATTTAGCGAACTGTGTTTTTCAGTTTCAATGTCTTTCATAGTGAGGTGTTATAACCCCAAACTCAGCGACCTTCCCCTGTATTTTCCAGTGGTCAAATTTCAAGCTGAAATCACAAACAGAAAGAGTGAGAGCTAGCGTTGAGGTGAATTTTTTCAGAGCTTTATAGTAAATTAAAGGTCCAAAGAGAATTTGATTAGGAATTTAATGATAGTACTTAACTTGCGGTGAAACATGGCTACTGAATGCCATTTCTCAGCACACAAACACTGCTATTTTGCAGTCTGTCTGCATTACCTTCTAGACAGGACTTAACTTGTATTTATATTTGAGTTATTTATAAATAAATCACAACTTGCATGGCTCATTTTCTATAAGGAACACTTCCAGAATTGCTTTAAAGACAGCAATTGGCTTGTGGCTGTTATTACTCAGTGCTCCAGAAGACAGGCCCCCTGTGGATGCTGAAGGGCAAAGAACACTTGCTGCCACTCTGCTGTGCTCTACATGGGTGTATGCTTTGCTTTTCTGGCATGGCTTGATTTAACCTACTGGGAAATCCACCCAATTGGCTTAGATCTGTTAGAGTCTCTCAATACTGAGTACAGACCGTGCAGAGAACACAAATGTGCCAATAAAAAAAAATAGCTTCACCGATGACTAGTTTCCCCCCTTCCCCATATTTCTGAGTTGTGCTGCAAATCAAATAGACAAATGTAGAAATTCAAATGTCTGTGTGACTTTTTGTTGTTTGGCATTTATCTCAGCGAATGAGGAGATGATGTCATATCACAAGAGAGGTGTGATGATAAGTGTGAGGACAAGTCATTCCTTAACAAGGGAAGATTAATGTGCTGTTCTAAAATGGAACTATTACATGTGCTGTTTACTCAAAAGGAGTATGAAAAGTGAACAAATGGAGCTGTCAGACAAAGTGCTGATGACATACAAAATATTGAAATAAACAGCTGATGATGCATGAAGCATTGAAAAACATGTTGATACCCCTGTTGGCTCCATTGCTCATTTATTTCCATGCGATTGTCCTCTTCGGAATGTGATATAGCTTTTGCTCTGTTAACAGTCTTCCAGGTTGGGTCTTCAGAGTGACAAGGAGTCAAGGAGTTGGGCAATTTTCCATTGACTATAAATTAAGAGAGATAACAAATTAAAAGAACTCAAAAAAGGGAAAGCGGTTTTCATGGTTCACAAGAAATTATTTTTGACTGAAAATTAATTAAATCAGTCATCATGATTATGGAAATGGCTAGCTACTCAGAACTCTGTTCCGTTTTCTATACACACACCATGAATACATCGCTCAGCATTCTTTGCAGTTGAGTTAGGGCCATGCGCCTAGTTTAGACAAAGACGATGTGCATGTAAGTATTGAAAGTCAACTCCAGACTTAGCACCTGAAATCTGCTGTGAGATCCTTCATTTGTTTGCTCTGTCTGGAAGTGAAAGACTCCAAAATGGCAAAACCACATAATGGAAGGAACTCAGATCCGTGAGTCCTCGCATGAAGAAGAGACAGCCATGAAAGCTGCCGAATGCATAAGAACTTTCTATGCTCAAGAAATAAAACTTTATATTGTCAACAATAAAATGTGGGTGTTTGTTCAAGCAACTAGCATTTCTATCACAATATTGTAAGCAAATAAGTTTCATTAAAATTACATTTTTTGTTTTAGATAAGTTATATGATCTACTAGGTTTTAGATTTCTTTAGTTAATAGAACTTTAATTGGATATTCCTACAACTGAATCGAAACAATGCAGTTTAAGAGGAACAGACAATGGATTTCACTTACAAAAAGGAGACTTTATGACTCACTTGAGTTTTGATTTCTGTTTCTCAGAAATCCTATAGTTTCTTATCATTCAGATCAATACTTTGTAAATAATTTTTTGTAGTTTCTAGATCACTTTGGCCTCTAAAATACAATAAATCATTAGAAATGAATGATAGTTTTAAAACTTTCTGACAGTTATAGGAAGAAATCATAAGATTTAAAATGGGCCAAAAAGATTGTTTAAGCACATCCTTCTGGGTTATTCCATTCTATGGTTCCATAGATTCTCTATGCCTTTTGTTGTCTTTGAGCTACTTTATAACTCTTTCAGTTGCAGATAACTAATAGCAATGCAAATGATTCTTGTCCATAGACATACAAAAGAATTTTGCATAGTGAAAAGAAGATTGCTCTCCCTGGTGCATGACATCAATCCCTCCCACAGAATAAGTCAGTTTTGTATCTATTTATAACTGTATTTCAGTATTATTGTCTTTATATGTGTGGTTCTTTGATTAATCTTTTGATCCATTTATAGTATCCTATGGATTGCCTCATTAATTGATGGATTAAATAAAATCTTTGATGTGTTCATTTTATATTTGTATGGGAGTCATGAATATGTCCTCTTTTTAAAATCACCCTTTAACAGTGTTGGAGGTCCCGCCAAGATGCCCAGGGAATCCACCTGCCATAGTCTGGTAATATCATTGCCTAAGCCCAAAACCTCTTGCTCAACTCCCAGTGGTTGAATCCCAAGTGGCAATAGAACTATAATTCATTCTCTTTTTCTGGAAAATTTTTTTCCTTTCCAGTGATTTTGTGTTTTGTTTTTGTTTCTGGATTGTACATGGCTGACGTGAGTTATGAACCACTGGTGGCAGCAGTTACTGGAAATTTGGTTTAATGGTCTGTTTTTGATCTCTGTAGTTGAGTGAGAGAGAGAGAATCCGGTTTGTTGTTCTTTGTATTTGTTGATTTGTTTATTTTTCAGCCTAAATTACTGCAGAATTTTGTGCACTGAGGAGAAGTATAATTTTAATATCTGGACTATTAAGGTTTTGTTTCTCTCTTTACAGCTGACTTGTAGCTAAAGTTTTAAATCTGAAACTAAGCACTTTATGAGCCTGTATGTCTATATTTCTTTGATTCAGACAGGTTTTTACTTCTTGTTTTGGTGTAAAATATCTTCCTAGAGGATATTTAATAAATTAGATTGTGAAGTCTCTCAAAGGAGTTTTGCTCTGATTAAATTATCAGCACAAAAATTGAGCACTACTAAAATTTTAGAAAAATAAAAAATTTTAAACTTCTAATACTTCAAATGTACTTGACTTTAAAAATTCTTATAGAAACTGAAAAGAAATTCTTACAGAAACTAACTTAGAAATATTTTAAGAATTCAGGTTTATGTAATAAAGGTGAATCTTTAGTAAGTGAGACTAGATCAATAATTTTGGCTTAATAAAAAGAGCTATGTCTTCTCTGAGTTATCAATGTTAAGTAAAATATAAGCATGTTTAAATAAAACGTTGAAAAAAAAATTAAAAAAAAAAAGGGGCGCCTGGGTGGCGCAGTCGGTTAAGCGTCCGACTTCAGCCAGGTCACGATCTCATGGTCCGTGAGTTCGAGCCCCGCATCGGGCTCTGGGCTGATGGCTCAGAGCCTGGAGCCTGTTTCCGATTCTGTGTCTCCCTCTCTCTCTGCCCTTCCCCCGTTCATGCTCTGTCTCTCTCTGTCCCAAAAATAAAAAATAAAACGTTGAAAAAAAAATTAAAAAAAAAATATAAGCATGTTTGTCTTTTAGGTTTGTGTTTTCTATGCTTATACAGGTTTACTGATCAAATAAAACAGCATTACTATCATATAAAGTTTAAGATTATGAAACAAGTAAATTTGTATTCACCAGGAGTAATGTTTGTGACAAAAGTTTATTTTGACAGTAATTATGTTTTATAGTATGTCTGCTTGAACAAAATTTCCAATATCTGTAGTTAACTTATCTTGAATTGATATTAAATTGATGGTTAATCATTGGAGACCTCGAAAATTTCTAAGTAATACAGGTGCTGGTTACTAACCATATTTAAGTTCATACACTTTATTCTCATTTGTATGTGCTATTGAGAAGTCACTGGTGCGTTAATGCATGTGTTTACTTTTGCCACTTTGAGAAGGTATCTAAAATACTTGTGTGACATTAGAAAGTTGTGTGATGTGTGTCTATGTGCTTTACTCATCCACTAAAATGCTTGCATATGACAGTTATTAATGAGCCACCTCCCACCCCAGTTTTCTCTGTGATTATTTATTGAAGAGGTTAATTAATATGAGTGATTGAAACTACACTGGGAACGATAACAGAGAAATGCAACTGTTTGTACTTTAGAGGAAAAGAGTGTTTTTGTTTTAAAGTAGCGGTTTTCAGGGTTTGTTTGTTTGTTTGTTTTTCAGTTCCTGAACCCATTTCACCCTTATACTCTTGCGATTCATTGAAGATCCCAAGGAGTTTCAGCTTATGTGAATTATAAATAACAATCTTAACCATGTGAGGAATTGAAACAGAAATTTAAAAAAATGCTTATTGATCCATGTTAAGATCACAAAGATGAATGCATTGTATATGAACGTAAATAGTATCTACTATGAAACAAGTTATTACCTCACAAACATTCTGAGATATGTCCAAGTTAAAACATGAGTTTGCTCCATAATATGAACAAACATAAAGGTTGAAATTTGAAAAGTGAATTGTTTTTGGCTTTGGTTTATAATATTGCATCTTAAAAAAGCTATGAGGGGCACCTGGGTTGCTCAGTTGGTTAAGCATCCAATTTTGGCTCAGGTCATGATCTCACGGTCCGTGGGCTCCAGCCCCGCATCAGGCTTCGTGCTGACAGCTCAGAACCTGGAGCCTGATTTGGATTCTGTGTCTCCCTCTGTCTCTGGCCCTCCCCAGCTTGCACTCTGTCTCTGTCTCTCTCTCTCCCTCAAAAATAAATAAATATTTTTTTTAAAAAAAGCTATGAAATAGGGGCGTCTGGGTGGCACAGTTGGTTGAGCTTCTGACTTCGGCTCAGGTCACGATCTCCCGGTCGAGGAGATTGAGCCCTGCGTCTGGCTCTGTGCTGACAGCTCGGAGACTGGAACCTGCTTCAGATTCTGTGTCTCCCTCTCTCTCTGCCCTTCCCCACTGATGCTCTGTCTCTCTCTGTCTCAAAAATAAATATAACCATTAAAAAAAATTTTTTTAAGCTACGAAATATGTTGTAGTGTTAGCAGAGCCTACTCAGTGAGTTTGCTTCCTTGGTTTACTGATTGTCTTCACCTACAATATGAAAGGTTATTCTTAAACTTTTTTAAGTTTATTTATTTTGAGAGAGAGAGTGAGTGTGAGCGAGGGAGGGGAAAAGACAGAGGGAGAGAGAGAATCCCAAGCAGGCTCTGTCAGGGAAGATCCTGATGCGGGGTTGGGTCTCATGCACCGTGAGATCATGATCTGAGCCAAAACCAAGAGCTGGACACTTCATGAGCTGGGGCATCCAGTCACCCGGAAATGTTATTCTTTACCTTCTGTGTAGTCTATATAGATTAGCAGAGAATCTGTATTTTACCAAAATAATTTTCTGTGCTTTTCATTGACTTATTTGACTTACTTTCAAGGACATATTTCTTTATTATGCAAAATGAAAAAAGAATGAACAAAGGTTCCTCACTTACGAAAGAGCTAAGGTTTCTAGAAGCATCCTACTTTCCATGTTTATTTTTAAATGTTTTATTGTTCCTGTACTTAAACAGGTAACCAAGAGAGTGCCCCAGATTTCCTCCTAAACATTTCACCTTCCAAATTCAGGTCCTAAATGTAGAAAAAATAAAATAAAATTTTCAGCATATCTTGTACTCCCAAACTATCTTTGGGATTTCCCAGAGGGTTCCTGAAAAATCACAAAGATTTGCTCTTTTGCTTATAAAAAAAAGATGCTAGAGCTATTTAGATCTTTTTGCTACCCTGTTATAAGAGTTGTGGAGCAAAAGCTGTCAAATTAGAAGAGACATTCAGTCTTCCCTAGGTTAAGTTTGCAAATATTTCAGAAATCATATGCTTCATTTGAAGTCCCTTGTCTGTCAGTGTTTTGCTTTCCATAATATATTTTAACCTCTCATGAAACTCTGATCAAATTTCTTATGAAATAGTCTGTCAGATTTTGTATAATTGTCAGAGTCCTAGACTGTTTTATGTGATGATGTGAGGCACCAACTATAGCATTATCTGTCACTTTTCAGTTTTTACTTTGCCACAGCTTTACTTTTTTCATTTGAGTCTGTTGAAAAAGACAGTTGTCCCAGGGTTTCTTATGCCCTTGTGTGTCTTGCTGGGAATGCAAAAATTTCAAGGCCCTGACTGCTCCTTCACCCTGCCACTTCTCAGGGCCGTGTTCTCATGATTAACTTTAGGAAAGAAGTCATATTTCTTTCTGAGACAGAAATTAAGGCTTGCTTACTGCTTTCTATAGAAGCAATGGATTTCCCCAAACTCAGTGTTCTTCAGATCGTAACATAAACCCTCTGCCTGCACAGCATCCATCTGGGCTTTCTCTGTCACCCCAGTGGGATCTGGGGACAAGGGAAACTAATGCAATTTTATGTTCATATGCTTGTTGTGATATGAGGAATAAAGTCCTTTGTCTCTGACCAAAGAGTCTCATATCTTCTGTCAGAATCCATAAGAAGGTAACAGGATATCTCAGTAGCTTTCAGGTAGCGTGAAATCAAATCCCACACTGAACAAAAGCTAGCATCTTCTAGGCCAGTGGTTCTCAAGTGGAGATGAACATCACACTTAGCCAAGAAATTTTACACATGTTTAGACCCTACTACCGACTTGCTGAATCTCTCTTCTTGATATTCTTGCTATATTCTTCATATGTGAAATATTATTTCTCAGAAATATTGTTGCTATATCTTTTTTTCCCTTAAAACTATTCTATTTGTTTATATCAGATATAGCATTTAATGACATCTTTGAAAACAGACTTAATCATTACTCTTAGAGACTTATTTTTTGGAAGGCTTAGTCAACTTTGGTTTTGATGTCATAGAAATAGTCATACTGCTGTTAATTGCATTATTCCTATCAGAAACCTCAACCAATTTTCACATCTCAAAATTGTAATAAATTAACCCCAGCAATTAGTTCTCTGTCATCTACAGATAGTATTTGTTTTACTCTGACGCTTGCTTGTATGGAGGCTCAGCTGTAAGCTACAGGAAAAAGTTTGTGTCCAACAAAGGAGAGTTGCAGAGCCTCAAGAAAAAGGACTGTACTTCAAACTGTTGATGTATCTGGGCTGATCTTACATTGCTCAGAGTAAGGGTCAGCAAATTATGGCCTGCTGGACAAATATATCCATTGTCTGTTTCTGTAAATAAAATTTTATCGAAACATGGTCACATACACTTATTTATGTGTATTGTCTCTGGCTAATTTTTTTGCTACGATGATGGAATTGAATAGTTGTAATAGAGAACATCTGGCTTGCAGACCTTAAAATATTTACTATCTGAGATTTTACAGAAAAAGTTTGCTCTCAGACTATACCTGTAGATGGGTCTAGATTTTCATGACTGCTTTTCATTGAAAGTAGATGGCTTAATGACACTGGTAATGTGAGATCAAGGAGATCAAGAATTAATTAAATGGGTCTGAATGAATTGATGATGAAATTTTTAGGACAGTAAATTTTTGTAATATTGTATTTTTCTGTTTTCTGGATAGGTGAGGGAGTCCTATCTTTTTAAAAGCTATTTATGCCCCACAGTAATTTAGTAAACGCTGCTTTTGTAAACTAAAATGAAAAATTGTAAGTAATAGCTGATTCTCTCAGACTTTCTGGAATTCCAAAGCACTTAGTCTTTACTTTTGGTGATAATATAGTTATGTGTATAGGTTCAGTAAAAATCTGTCCTCCATTTTCCATGATTATAATTGGACAAAACAATTATACAACCAATGCCTTGCTTGAAATGTCACTTTTGAAAATAATACACTTTTAATCAAATATGACAAGTCACCCTTAAAGAACTAAAGTTGATTTTACATATGGAGCCAATGGCTAGAATGCATCCTCAGGAATATTGACTCTCAGAATTCCAGTCCTACAGGTAGTAAGATGGTCACTTCCTTGCAGCATGGGCTCTGAAAAATTTGGGGACCCTTAGAACAGAAGAATCCATTTAAATTTATAAGGTACTGGAGATGAAATCTGGAGTAGATATTTTCTTGGGTTTGATTTTCCAGTCTTAGAAGAATAAATGAGATGTTCATAAAGGTCAGACCAGAGATTCCATATGAAAACTTTCAGACAGAAGTTAAGTTTAAAGCCTTGGTGGTTGCTTGATATTGTACAGTTCTGGGTTGGCAAAATAAGCTCAAAGAGATTTATTAACACTCTTGTTGCACCTGTGTAAATAATCAGGCCAAACATAATGGGATCACCATTTTTTGTGTGATGAAGGATAACCCTTCTTTGAGATAATTATGATCTTAAAACGGAGCGTGACTAGAGACTATATTAATGTCTTGCTGCTGCTGTAAAAAATGTATCATGAATTTAGTGACCTAACATATTTATTATCACATTATATAGTTATGAGGTCAGAAGTCAGAAATGGGTCCCAGTAGGCTAAGATGAAAATGTAAACAAGCCTGCATTTCCACTGAGGCCCTAGGGAATAATCTGTTCCCTTGTCTTTTTTTTTTTTTTTTCCCGGAGGCTGCCTGGGCTCCTTGGCTCATGGCCTCCTTCCTCCATTTTCAAAGCCAGCAGTTATACCAGCTCAACCTCTGCTTCTATCATCACCTCTTCTCTGATTCCAATTCTCCTAACTCTGTCTTTTCTTATAAAGATCCTTGTGATTACATTGGGCCTGTCTGGATAATCCAGGATAGTCTTCCAGCCTCAGGATCCTCAATGTAAACACATCTGTATGATCTCTTTGACCATGTACAAGTAGCATATTCATTGGCTCTGGGGATTAGGACATGGACATTTAGGGGCCATTATTCTGTCTACCATAATGTGACAAGTCCGAAATGGGCTGGAAAGATTACCGAGTATCTTCATTGAAAACGAAGTGTTGCCTGGTTATTTGATTTTTATGGCATTTCTGCAGCATTCATTGCCTTTAAGCTTTGGAACAACTCTGTAAATTGCAGGTAACTGATACAAAGCAAAGGATTCTTGAATATAGACATCTAAGTGCATTTTATCCCATGGAAATACAATGGGTTTCCCAGCAGTACCACAACAATCTTCATGGAATAAGCCAATTTTGTAAATTCATTTCACCATTACCACTTATAAAGGTTTAGTTCTTTGAAATCCCCTTTGAACTAATTATAACATCTTTTTGGTTTCCTCATTAAATAATAAATTACAGTCTTTGACATATATTCATTTTATAGTCTATGAAAGTTGTGATTATACCCTCTCTTAACATGTAGCATTTAACATGGAGATTCACAATCATATACAAAAATACATAGGATAGGAAAAAAAGTTTCATCACTTAACCCCAATAATATCAAGCTAAAGTCAGTCCTGTTCTTTCTACACTTTCTTCCATTTTCCTCTGTCCTGTTATTCTGAAGTGAATTCCAGAGACCATATTATCTTATCCATAAGTATTTATTATGTCCCTTTAATTATAAGGAATCATTTATAACATAACCACAATACTAAAATCTCACCTAAAATTAATAATTTCTTAATATAATCAAAATGTCCAGTGTTCAAATTTCTGATGAGATTTATTTACAAATGACATTTATCTGTTGTTGTTGTTGTTGTTGTTGCTGCTGTAATTTAAAAATCCAGGACAGGAGCGCCTGGGTGGCTCAGTCGGTTAAGCATCTGACTTCAGCTCAAGTCATGACCTCATGGTCTGTGAGTTCGAGCCCCATGTCAGGCTCTGTGCTGACAGCTTGGAGGCTGGGGCCTGCTTCAGATTCTGTGTCTCCCTCTCTCTCTCCCCTACTGGTGCTTGCTCTCTCTCTTTCAAAAGTAAATTAAAAAAATAAAATAAATACAAAAAAATAAAATAAAAATAAATAAAAAAAAACCCAGGACACAAATAAGATTCATACTTTGAGATGTTTTGATATATATATATGTGAAGTCTCTCTTTTTTGAAACTATTTTATTGATGTGTATTCTCTGTGCAATAAATCGCACCTACTTTAAGTGTACAATTTGATGAGTTGTCTCAATATCTTTTATTTATTTATTTATTTATTTTTTAACATTTATTTATTTTTGAGACAGAGACAGACAGAGTATGAACGGAGGAGGATCAGAGAGAGAGAGAGGGAGACAAAGAATCTGAAGCAGGCTCCAGGCTCCAACCTGTCAGCACAGAGCCCCACTCGGCGCTCGAACTCACAGACCGTGAGATCATGACCTGAGCCGAAGTCGGAGGCTCAACCGACTGAGCCAATCAGGTGCCCCTCAATATCTTTTAAATGTATGATCTCCTTCCCTATCTTTTTCTTCTTATGGTTTATTTGTTTAAAATAAATTTGCCTATAGAGTTTTCCAGAGTATGTATCTGCCTGATTGTTACCCTGTGCTACAATTTAATACATTCCTTGGTCTTCTGCACAT
Organism: Leopardus geoffroyi; assembly: GCF_018350155.1. NCBI lineage: Eukaryota > Metazoa > Chordata > Mammalia > Carnivora > Felidae > Leopardus > Leopardus geoffroyi. The sequence goes on from NC_059333.1 coordinate 28,756,705, forward strand.
CCTGTAATTGGAGGTCAGTGTCTTGTTCCATTAGTTTGTTAGAATTTGAAAAATTATGAAATTCTACTTTATTATTCATTTCTTATTTATTAGCTAGAATAGTTCTATACAGAGAAATGTCTCCTGGTCTTTTATTTGATTATCCAGTGGTATAGTTCCTGTAGGAGAGGCGATAAATAATCCTTCCTCTTTATTTGCTATTTTCCAAAACATATCAACAGATGCCAAAAATCTATCTGGTAAAATTTAATACTTGATTTAATTAATGAATTAGAAGTAAATAATTAAAAATACAAGAACAAAAATACTTTTAAAATATTAGAAATAGAAATATGCTTTAAAGAATATGTATCTCGGGGCGCCTGGGTGGCGCAGTCGGTTAAGCGTCTGACTTCAGCCAGGTCACGATCTCGCGGTCCGTGAGTTCGAGCCCCGCGTCAGGCTCTGGGCTGATGGCTCGGAGCCTGGAGCCTGTTTCCGATTCTGTGTCTCCCTCTCTCTCTGCCACTCCCCCGTTCATGCTCTGTCTCTCTCTCTCCCAAAAATAAATAAACGTTGAAAAAAAAAATTAAAAAAAAAAAAAAAGAATATGTATCTCAAACAGAGAGCTAACAAAACACTTGGTGCAAATATGCAAGTATAGATGAATTTTCTTACTGCATGTAATAGGCAACTTTCTCCAGATTAAAAAAAAAGGAAAGACAAGAAAAAATAAATCAAGTAAGCAGGCAAGAATGTTCACCATTATTATTGTTTTTAAATTCCTGGTCAACACAGTATGATGTAAAACTGAAAACACATCATCATTCATGTAATGGTATAAATATAACTCTTCAAGATTAATTTTTAAAAAATGTATTGTGAATATGGGGCATGTAGGTGGCTTGGTCAGTTAAGCATTTGACTCTTGATTTCAGCTCAGGTTATGATCTCATGGTTTGTGGGATTGAGCCCCATGTGGGGCTCTGAGCTGATGATGTGAAGCCTGCTTAGGATTCTCTCTCTCCTTCCCTCTGCCCCTCCCCTGCTCACTCTCTCTAAATACATACATACATATATACATACATACCATACACACACACACACACACACACACACACACACACACATATATATATATATTTATATGTTGTGAATAAGTTTAAGTGACATTTATATAAAATCAATGGCTTTTCTACTTATCAGTCGTGAAATATGTAACACAGCTACATGAAAATAGATTGAAAATAGATTTTGCGTATAGTAGCATGAAAAGTGTTACATATCTACTAATAACTTCAATAAGATACATAAAGAAAACCACCAGATTTACCAGGAAATATAAAAATAAGATTTAAATAGTTACACTGCAAAGATACAAATGCTATATGGGTTTAATATAATAGGTATAAATAGCTCACTGGGCTTTTTTTTTTTTTTTTTTTTAACAGACTAAACCATTATAAAGTTATCTGGAAGAAATAACTTATAAAGATTTAAGAAAACAACAGAGAATTATCTACTAGATATTGAAATTAATTACAATGGGGCATATATTATAATAGAAAGGTACTACCATGAGGGTGGGCAGATAGATCAATAGAAAAAGCTAAATGGGCAAACAGATCACTACATATGAGAGATTTTGAAAAAGAGATAGGGAGACATTGACTAAATTTTTGAGGGGAAAATACAAACATTGTAGATCTTTCCTCATACCATAGGGCACAGTAAATTCAGATGTTTAAATATTTAAATGTAAAATGAAACCAGAAACGTTTGTGAAGGAATGGGAAAAAATCCGGATTTAATCATAAAAGATGTACTTTTGGACATTAAACAATTTTATAATCACATTTTTGCAAGATGCTAACAAAGGGTTATAAGCTCAACTTATAAAATTAATTAGAAAAATCCAGTAAGGGGTGCCTGGGTGGCTCAGTTAGTTGAGTGTCTGACTCTTGATCTTGGCTCAGGTGGTGATCTTGTAGTTCATGGGATTGAGTCCTGCATTGGGCTCTGCCCTGACAGCATGAAGTCTGCTTGAAATTTTCTCTCTCCTTCTCTCTCTCTGCCCCTTCCCCACTCACGTGCATGCACGCTCTCTCTCTCAAATAAATAAATGAACATTAAAGAAGAAAAATACATTAAGAATTATAGTAGACAAATGACAAAGTTTATGAACATTTTTCAGAGAAAGAAATACAAATTGTTAGCTAGTATACTTAAAAGTTTATCCAATTAAAAACTATAGAAAAAAGGCTACCAAATTAAGAAAGCTGTTTTAAAAATAATAATACTCTATCTTGGCAATAGTATGGTAGAATTTATATTATTATTAAATAAATTATTATTATAAATTAAAGTTTGTTTTGTTTTGTTTTGTTTTTACATCATTTGGCATCTTCATCAAGAGCCTTAGAAATGTTCACATATGTACATTCTTTGACTCAGAAATTTCACTTCAGGGAATCTAAAGATAAATGAAGAGCAAAAAAGAGAAACAAAGAAAATTTCCAGATTAGGGAATAGTTACATAAAGTATTATTATGTTACCATAGAATATTACCTCCTACCCACTTGTATGCTTCTCTACCCAACTCTGCATTTAGTGATATCATATTGACAGCTTTAAATTGACTGCAAAGAGAGTCTTTACTTCATGTAAATTAGAGAATGCTAATATGAATTAGGCTTTTTCCCCCCTCCTTTAGAGATCTAGTTGTTAACTATTTACCAGCATGTTACTGATTACAACTGCCCTAACCCTTTAGAATAATAGTATAATTTTCTTGTTTTACTAACAGGCATATAATAACTTGTCCAAATTTGTACAATGAATTAGTGGTAAAATTAGCATCTTGTTCTCCAAAAGTTCTCCAAGAACTTTTCAATTTTAATACGTTGCCAAGGAAAATTATGTTACCTGTTTTCAATCTCCAAACTGAAATAATACTCTTGACTTGCATACCAAGTTCTAGATGAAGCTTCGGGTGCAATGATGCCTATCTGATAATTCTGTCAATATTTACTATCAAGTAAAGCACAAATTAATCACGAGTGTTTATTTATACTTGGAAATCTTGCTTTAGATTGGCCTTGGCACAAAGCATCCATATTACTGTGTCTCCTGTAGGTATCCAGAAAAATGCCCTAGGAGACAGTCTAGCATATCACACTTGCAAGCATTCTAACAGTAAATCACAACTAGATTTGTAGAATATCTTTGTGATCAAAATACATAAAGTTCCATTCTCTTAGAATCTCCACATTTGTAGTTCTTAATACACTGACACACTAAAAATGAGACCCAGAATTTTTCCTGGGTCTATCCATTCATCCAACAAAAATTTGTTGAGGGCCTATGCTGTTCCTGGCCTAGAGCTTGAATGATTGATTAATCCCTGCCAGAGCCCCCTTTTCTCACTAAGTTTCCCTGATGACTTCTCATGGCTGTTGACTCCATCTTTTAAGGAGCTGTTTTTAGGGAGCTCCATCTTTTAGGGAGATTTTAGTTTGAAAAAAAATCTTTCCTTCTTATCATGATTGTGATCACCTACAATCTCTTTGATACTACCAAGGATTTATTTTTCTTTCCAATCTTTCTGTTATTCTCAGTCATAATCTTAGTCAAGAGGGAAATTGAGTTTTGGGCTCCACTTCAAGGTTTCATAATTTGGAGACTTACCTTCTATCATGTTTCACCATTTTAAAAACCGAACTGTGCATTAAGGTTACTTTTGTTAATTGTGTTGTTGCTAAATCTCACTCTCCCAAGCCTTCCCACAGTTCTGATCCAGTAGACCTGGCATGGGTCCAGGATTATGCATTTCATAAATCCAAACTGTCAAAGATTCTGATGATCAGAGATTTATTCCCCCAGAAACTCTGCTTTCCAGCAAGTTTTCAGTGAATGGTTCCAAGGTGGATCATCAGAGAGCTCATATAAACTGACAAATGTAAGTCACCATCAGGTGACCAGATATTCATAAACCTTTGTACTTCACTGTATACCAAATCTCAGTCTAGAAAGGGTTATGTGAGTGCAAAATGGAATTTTTGAGAGTTTGATTGGTAATGTGAAATTTGAGATGTGCATACTTTTTAATAATTAATATATTTAAATTAGAAATCAAAAGAAGACTTGAGAAAAAGAAGTCTTTGAAATGTTCAAAAATAACTGTTTAGATTTTACTTGTTGTCCTTCATAATGCTTTTAGTGCCACTTCATGTGTGTGTGTGTACATGTATAAACACACACACATACACACATATATATACACACACATATATAATTTTTAATGTTTTATTATTTTTATATATTTTTATCTTTTATATTAAAATAAAATGCATTTTAATGTATACATATATTAAATATTTATATAGTTATATATATTTTTTCATGTGGATATATATTATTTTTATTTAAATCATGTTCTATAATCCCAATTCATCTTCAGATTTTAAATTAAAACTGAGTGAAGATTAATCCCCATGTTTGATAAATATCTCTAAAAAATAATGAATTTTTATGCATATTTAAGTACAACTTAAAGAATATAAATAGATGTTTTTATCCATAGCAATTTAATACACTTTCACTATACTTTATTTAACTTCATGATATAAGAATTCTTTTTCACTCTGACACCAATAAATACTGGAAGTCTTTAAGTCCTACCATGACATTACTGATGGTAGTAATCCTGATAAGTATTTAATTTTACATGCTAATACCTGACCTACTTGGTAGACATATGCAAAAAATATTCATAAGAAAATAAGCTGTGGACACTCATCTGCTATTCAAAAAGAGTCAAACAGTTGGTAGAGCTAAATATTCTTATTATTTATTTGAAAGATGAAAATATCTGTGTGTTAACGAAAAACGTGTAGAACATGAATCCACAAAATAAGGTCAGCTGGAAGGTATAGCTCCCCTTCTATTTTTACGCCTCTTTTGCCTACTTTGATTCATCCTTCAGGTTTCAGTTTAGATAATATTTACTCTTTTCCATTCTGTACTTAATCCTTTTGGAGCACTTCTCATATTCAGTTGTAACTGCGTCTTTCCCCATCAGTGCTCCTTTAAATGGAGCTATACCTTATTTACTACTGTATCTTTGTGCCTCCTACAGGTCCTGGTAATAATTGTTACTCTATAAACAATCATTACAACAATTAGAAATCTTCAGCATTTCTGACAGAAAGTAAGCCTCCTGAGTATACATATTCCATTCCCACTATTTAGCTCTCCATAAGAGGCACTTGATAAATATTCTGAAGCTAACGAAAAAATATAAGGGAAGTCAACTATGGCATCCCCCAGAGGGTGCTAGAGCCCCAAGTCTTACTCACTTCTGCCTCAGTAAAGTTGCTCTCAACCGTTTTAGTTTAATCCAACATTTATTTATTCTTTTTAAAGCTTAATTATTTACTTTGAGAGAGTGAGAGAGGGGGGAAGAGAGAGAGAGAAAGGGAGAGAAAATCCCAAGCTGGCTCCGTGCTGTCAGTGAGGAGCCCATTGTGGCGCTGGATCTCATGAACTGTGAGATCATGACCTAAGCTGCAATCAATAGTCAGGCACTTCACCCACTTAGTCACCCAGGCACCCCAACACAACATTTATCAGGTGCTGTGGGTTTCCCTAGAATTGCAAAGATAACCAAGACTCATTTCTTGTTCTTGAGGCATTTGGAAGCTGGTGTGGCAACTACTGTAGTTAACAAATGACACCAAGATTATCCACGAAAGGCAAAGCATCTGGCCTTTTAGACAACAGTAACTTAAGGGATGTTGCAGCACCCAAGACATTTATTCTAGGCTATGCCAAGTAACCACCACAGAACACCCTGATCACTTGCAACCGTGCCTTGGATTCCTTCCTTGTTAGGAATTCCACTGAAGGTTAGGACAATTCCTCACCCAAGAATATCTAGGATTGATGAAAAATTCAAAAGCTTTCTAAAAGCAATGTTCTATTTCTCCCTAGAAGCAGGTTCAGGATTGGCCAGACCTAATTAGCATAGAAACCTCACCCCTTTTGGTCCTTTAAGACAAATTATAGATCATTTGATGGTGAGTAGATGCATTTAAATTAATGGTCACATGCATTTGGCCATATGCCCAGAAATTTGGGCACCACCAGAGGTGCCTGTGGGGATAATGACCTCTTCCTGGCCATGGCTTCTAACTGCAAATGGCTGTAATACCATAATCTGAACTGAGGTCAAAGGACTGCTGGGTGAAGTTTCCCATAGTGCAATTGCATTTTTGTTTTTCCTGGCAATAATCAAAGGCTTCCAGTTGTGCCTAATTAGAGAGATATGATATCTGAGTGACCAAGGCTTCAAGTTTATTACCAACAAAACATGTATCACCTGTTCCCTAAACTGAGTTGGAACCTATAATTCTTCTGGGCCAGAAGCCGGTTTGCAAACTTATTTTAAGTGCTAGAAACTTTATAACAGAGTTTTTATTTTTTTGAATGTTATATTGGGAGTTAGATAGAGTAGTAATTCTTAATAGGAACTGCTTGGCCAACTTCCTGTGTCTCACTAAAAATTTACATCCTAATATTAGCTTTTGGCCAATGTATATTCAGTGAACAAGATATAACTGCTGTCTTAGTAAGGACCCCTGTTGAAGGAAAGACATGGCCATGGGAAGGTCTCAGTTCTTATCCACACTTACGGCACTGTGTCCAAATTGAAATATAACCTAAAGAGGATATAGATACAGGATTATATCTATATATAGAGGATATAGATAAAGGATTAGAAAAGAGGGAAGAGTCAATGCATAATGTTACCTGTGTGTGAACCAGGATATTTTGCTTTTTTCATCATGCAAAGAACGAACACAGGTGTTTCTAAATAATGGCTGGTTCAACAAAGAATGTGTTCCTTTAATAGCAAGAGCCATATTTTTGTGTTATGCTGGCTCACCACACAGTTAAAATTGACATACATTGGAGCACTTCAAATTTATATCTTCATTTCAGCCATTCATTTAGTAGGTCAAATCATCATTATATTTCACCAGTCTGGTGGATTTTAATTCATTTAACATTTTAATCTTTCATCAGGTTTTCATTTAAGAGGATTTCACAGCATATACGGGATTTGTATAAATTTGTGTGCAGTAAATTTATTCTTTTAACAGTTTTATTCTTTCATCAGAAATTCATTTAAATGGATTCCACTATATATCACTTCCACTTCCAGTGCAGCTTTAGGTCAGGCTGTAATTGATGCAAAAGCAATGAGGTATTAAAAGAGATAGGAAATATCTGAAATTGGAAAGAGTTCAAGAAGTGGGCCATTGTAAGGGCATTACACTCCTCAGATAAGGTGGGGAGGGGAGAATAATAAGGCATTTTGATCTGAAGCCTTACATGCTTTATAATTTCAATTCTCAACAAAGTCAGAAAGATCTATTTTATCTAAGCTTGTGTCTTTAAAACAAAATTAACTGCTTCAGTGCCCTAAAACAGCCCCCATATGGCCATATGAATGTGCATGCTTGTCTTTACCATCCATTTGAATTAATGGCACAGTTTCTTTCGGTGAACATTCTATCTCCTCCCTCCCCCCCACCCCCGCCGACATTCATTAAATGACATCCAAGTGATAAACATTAATATAATAAATACAGTAGCTCTGAAAATAACCCAGGGAAGAGGTGCATTCTACCATGTTTTCATACAGAAGTAGATGAAAATCACCAGTAGTGCATTATAGTTGGTGGAGGAAAACTGCAGTTATGAGAGATGCCCTTACCAGGAGCAGAGGTGCTGGTGTTTTCATTGTGTGAATCGGAAAAGTAAAAGGTGACCTTGAGAAAGTCTTCCTTGCTCTTTAGGTCTCTGCAAAAGGAATGATTGCTTATGACATCTACTAATATGAGGGCATTGTTGTCTTTGATTGGTGAGTGAAAGATGCTAGAGAAATGATAGGTGGAAATCAGTATTTATATTTGTTAATGTGTCTTTGGGATGACAGTACATCAGGAAGAAATGTTCTCACCATACACAAAAACTGATAATTCTGTGGGATGATGGATAGGTTAAATTAACCCTGTTGTGGTAATCATTTCACGAATATATGTGAATGTATATAAAATACACAATATACATGTATCAAAACATCATGTTGTACACCTTATATTTACACAGTGTTGTATGTCAATTAAATGTCAGTGAAGCTGGGGAAAAAAGAAAAGAAAAAGAAAGAAGGAAGGAAGGGGAAAAGTGGAAAAAGGAAGGAAAGAGGGAGAGATTTACCTTGTGATATTGTTGTTGTATTTAACACACTTCTTTATCAGACTGACAACTACTTCTGTCTTCCTCTGGTTTTATTGGCATTATAGAGTACCTTTCACATCAAATGTCTAATAACTGTGAAATTGAATTGAATCGAATGGTACTGAATTGAAAGAAAAAAATTTCAAATGTTGTAAAGCTGATCTAAGCCCACTATATTCTACCCACCATCCCCCCTACAACCTCACAGTATAAACTGATGTTAGGAATATGGAATCAATTTATTTATCACTCTTCATAGAGTATGACCCTTTTCTACATCTGGCTAGGGACAGAATGTGGCTGAGATAAAGAAAGATTGCACTCAGACTAAACATCTAAATTAGTATTTCTAACTAAATAGATGATTGGTCATGAAAGATTGCAGGAGGACTGTAGGAAGAGGACCATATCTTATTTCCACTCTAATGTCATGCTGAGCCCTCCTGTGGCTCTCTTATCAAGTTATGGGAATGCCTAGTTCAGGGCCAGCCATCTATAGATCTATGACAGTTTTTATACGGGAGTTCACATGCGAGTTGGGGGCAATTACTGGATTTCTCTATAGGTACAGGGTCGCTCTCATTGGTTCCAGAACCCACAGGACATCCTAGAATTTGATTGAAAAAAAAAAATAGAAAGTACCTTTTCTAGCATATTTTCATCTGTTTTTAGAAATTAAAAAAAAAAAACCCTTCACTTTTCTACAATGGTCTAGGGGAAAAAGCAAGGGATGATTTTTTGTTTGTTTTTTTTTGGTTTTTGGTTTTTGTCCATGGCTTCCAGCACTTTAGCGGACTGCATGCAGTATGGTCTAGTCAACAGGCTTTCTGGTCCATTTGAGTGAGGCCTCTGGTCCTCTAAAAGGCACTATAGGTACCAGGAAGTTTGTTATAGTAATTTGAAAGCATCTTATTGAAGGCTAATTTGATTTGGATCTAACTTATCAACCTTGCTGTCAAACTACAACTGAGAAGGTGAATGTGACTGTGTGGACAATTTTATAACCTTTCAAATGATAATTGCCTGAATTTTTATGCAGGCATATATTGATAGAGACTGACAGATGTTGAAAAGAACAGAGCCACAAGCCACACCATAGAACTGAGGATAAAAATCATCTCTTCACTTGTCCCTCTTCTATTGCTATTTTCGTACTGCATTAGAACTCTTTCAAATGCAAAACATGAAGCTGGGCTCTCATTTATCTAAGTGATCTTGCATATGTGCTCCCTTTAGCTTTGGCTGCTTTTCTGACCAGCAACCTCCTGCCAACAATTTCATATCAGTGTGCTCATCTAGATGGTTTTCTAGTTATTACTATTTAAAAATATATACATTAGTAAGATCTTGACTCAGTACTTGAGTAATTTGGTTCAGGAAGAGCTAAGAAAGTCTGCAAATCTGTAGTAATCAAATGATTACATCAACACTGGGCCCCACCATACATTAGAGTATTTGAACATTATGAGTATGTTAATAAAGAAAGAATTCTCTCTGAATTTTTCTTCTCAATTGATGCTTGTGTAGTGTGTCTTTTTTCCATCCTTTCCTTCCAACTCACCTGCATTGGTTTTGAAGTTAATTTCTTGGAGGCAGCATACAGTGAATTGGGTCATGTGGGTTTTTGATGTTTGTTTGTTAGTTTGTTTGTTTTTAAATCCACCCTGCCAAATGTCTTCTAATTGGTGTATTTAGACCATGTATACTGAAGGTAATTATTGAAAGAACAGGACTTACAGCTGCCATTTTGTTTGTTTTCTGTTTATTCTCATACCTCTCTCTTTTCTTGCTCTCCTGTGAGTTACTTGACCATTATTTAGGATACCATTAATTTTTAATGATTTTGAGTATATTTTTTTCTACAGTTTCATTAGTACTTGCTCTAGATATCATAATATAACTATATAACTTATCACAATGTACTAGTCTTGGTGTTTTACTACTTCCAGTGAAATGTAGAAAGCTTATTTCCACTTAGGTCTCTTTATCTTTCATCTTTGAAAATATAATTTCCTTAAATATTTTCTCTACATATGAATACATTGAATAGATGGTCTTATAACTTTTGCTTCAGTGATCAAAAATGATTTTGAAAAAATCATAAAGAGAAGAAGTTCTGCTTAATTTTATTTTCGCCTATTGCATTGTTTGTCCTTCCTTTCTGGAATTTCAGATCTTATCTTGCAGCCATTTTCTTTCTGTTTGAGTGTTTTCTTTATTCTTTGAGAATAAGTCTGCTGATGACAAATTATCTTAAATTTTCTTCATCTAAAAATTTCTTTTTTTTTTAACTCTTTCCCTGAAGGATATATTTGGGGTTGAGAGTTCTTTTCTTTAATTATTTGAAAACTGTCATACCACTTCTTTCTGGTTTTCATGGCTGCGGATGAGAAAAATATCGTATGTCATCCCACTATGGGTAGTATTTTGTTTGGCTGCTTTCTCTCTGGCTGCTTTCAAATTTTTTTCTTTGTTTTTAAAACTTAATTTTAATGTGTCTTGATGTGGATTTTTTAAAGTTTTTATTCAGTTTGATGTTTGCTCAACTCTTTCAAATCTGTCGATGCATATATTTTACCAAATTTAGGAATTTTTAGCTATTATTTTTTAAATATGTTTTCAGCCCCATTCTCTTTCTCTTCTTCTGGCACTCTGATGACATGAACATTGGATCTTTTATTATTTTGTTTCTGTGTGTATGCTTTCTCTATTGTTTTCATTGAGTAATTTGTTATTCTAGTTTCAAGTTTACTGATTCTTTTCTCTGTCATATTCTTTCTATTGAGCCCATCCAATGAAAAAAAAATTTACTTCGGTTATTGTGTATTTTAGCTCTATGATGTTCATTTGGTCTTTTTTTATTTTCAAGTGAGATTTTCCTTTTTTTTCAAAGATACTTATAGTTGCTTGTTGAAGCAATTTGATTATGGCTAAGGTAAATTCCTTGGCGAATAATTTCAATAGCCTGTTTTTCTTAGTTTTGGCATCTGTTGTCTTTTCTCATTCAAGTTGTGATTTTCCTATTTCTTGTTATGGCAAATGATTTTCGCTTTGTCCCGGAAATTTTGATTATTATTTTAGGATACTCTGGATCCTACTTAAGTTTTCTGTTTTATCAGGCAGTCACCTTCTTCATTTTTTCTGTCTTCTCTGGTTTTCTGTACCTTATGTTCTGGTTTAGCATGGAGGCCCTGGCCTACATTTCATGGGCTACGGTTGCACTGACAATTTATCTTTATAAGCCTTTATAGTCTATTTTTGTCTCTCTGGTTTTCCTCCCTGGTGCCAGCCACAAGGCCAGGTACTTAGAGTCTTTAAGTGTTTAAGGGAAGGGAAACTCTTGCTCATGGGGTAGAGATAGTTCCATGGGCTTCCTATTGTTGGCAGGGTTCCCACTTAATCAAGGCTGCCTATATCTCTGAGTTTGAAGGTGGGGGATAAGATTGGCCATGGGGCAGAGAACAAAAATCTATGCTAATTGTTTCAATCTGGGAAAAGAATTCAGTTATTTGGACCATATTCTCCCATTTAGTTGGGGACCAGAAGATGTTGGGCCTGGTTCTCTTTCTGCTGGTGTAAATGGGGACAGGAGAAGGTCAGAAGATGTCAGGCTACTATGTTGCTTTGGGTTCTGAGATTTCTAGCCAGTTCACCTTCCTCTTTTCAACTTTCAGAGTTGCCTCTTGGGTTATTTTCAGAATTTTTAGCTGCACTTGGTAGGAAAAGATGATCTGTGCCATCTTGTTTCCCTTCTGCATTTTTTCAAAGTTTGTGTTTGTTTGTTTGTTTATTTGTTTATTTATGTAAAGAGACCTTCAGCGAAGGAGGGACAGAGAGAGAGGGAGAGACAAACCCAAGCAGGCTCTGGGCTGTCAGAGTAGAGCACAATGCAGGTGTCAAACCCACAAACCATGATCTTGACCTGAGCTAAAACCGAGTTGGACACACAACAGAGAGAGTCACCCAGGTGCTCTTCCCTTCTGCATTTTTAAATGTTCTTCCAGTTTTTTTTTTAAATGTTTATTTCTTTTGAGAGAGAGAGAGAACGCATACATGAGTGGGAGAGGGGCAGAAAGAGAGGGAGGGAGAGAATCCCAAGCAGGCTCCACACTCAGCATGGAGCCAATGTGGGGCTCTATCTCACAATCCTGAAATCATGACCCTAACTGAAATCAAGAGTCTGACGCTTACTGGACTGAACGACCCAGGCACCCCTTAAGTGTTCATGAATACATATTTTGGTAAGCAAAATGTCATCATCTATGTTTTAATTATAAATTTTGGTGTTTTTATGTAGTTAGTAACTTTGAATTAAATATTATGAATGAACTTTTTAGAAAAATGAGTGAGAAGAAAACTCATCAAATTTTTTAGTGATTTTCTTTTAGTTGATGGGATTATGGTGATTCATATTTTCTGCTTTATTTTCTGTATGTTATAAGTTTTTTTTAAATCAATGAACAGTATTGCTTATCTTATTAGAAAAGTTATTTTTCAAAGAACAAAAAAGAATCATGAGAAGGCTATATGTATTATGTATGGCTAGACTATAAAACAACTGAAGAGTAGTGGAAATGATAGCATCAATGCTTTTTATTTTCAGGAACTGGTTAATGATTTTCTGTGCACCAATACTTACTGGGTAACATCTGCAAGACTCTCATTAGCTGGCTAAAAAGAGGAAAAAAGGAAAAGATCTTAAAAATCACAGCAAAGGCAGCCTTAGGGATTAATGGGGAAAGGATGGTCATTTAAATAAATGGTGCTGGGTGAATTGGATACCCATCCATAGGGGGTAAATCTGTATCAATCTATATCTATATCTATAACTATATCATCTATATCTACATCTATATCTATATCTATCTATATCTATCTATTAACTCATATCTCTCAACCACACACAAAAGTCAACTGTAGATAAGGTACAGAGATGCATTTAGAGGTAAAACAATGTCTTCTAGAGGAGGCACTGAAGAATATCTTCAAGATCTTAAAGTAAGGAAGTATTTCTTAAATATGACCTCAGAATCAATAACCATATGAGAAAAATTAGTAACTTGGATACTTTTAAGAATGTCTGTTAATCAAACCACACCATTTATAGAGTGAAAATTAACCCACAGATTGGGAGAAAACATTAGTAAATCAATAAAAAAAATAAAGACAGAATCCAAACAGGAAAATAAGCAAGAATTCAGAAAAAAAAAACATATTAAGGTGACCAACAAATACATAATAGTGTTCAATATATAAAAGATATTAAGATGGCCAAGAAATATATGATAAAGTGTTCATTAGAAAAATGAAAATTAAAATCACAGTTTACTATAACTACATGCCCATCAGAATGATTAAAATGAAAACAGTCAAGGGGCGCCTGGGTGGCGCAGTCGGTTAAGCGTCCGACTTCAGCCAGGTCACGATCTCGCGGTCCGTGAGTTCGAGCCCCGCGTCAGGCTCTGGGCTGATGGCTCAGAGCCTGGAGCCTGTTTCCGATTCTGTGTTTCCCTCTCTCTCTCTGCCCCTCCCCCGTTCATGCTCTGTCTCTCGCTGTCCCAAAAATAAATAAATAAACGTTGAAAAAAAAAAAATGAAAACAGTCAACATCAAATATTGGTGAGAATATAGAGCAACTAAACTCGCATAAATTGCTGGAGGGAGTGTACATTAGTAGGACTACATTGGAAAATATTTGGCAACTCATACTAAAGTTGAATATAGGTATATCCTATCCCAATAGCTTTAGTCTTATTCATGAAGAGAAAAGTTTACATATTTTTACTGAAAAATACATACAAAAATATTCATAACAGCACTGCACAGAATGGCCCCAATCTGGAAACTACCCCAAAATCTATCAATTGCAGAACTGATAAATACATTACAGTATAATCACACAAGGGAATTTGGTAACACAATATGAATGAGCAAAGTACAACTGCAGCCACAATATAGACGTATTGCGTAAACATGGCATTAAGTGTAAGAAGCAAGACACAAAAAAGTACGCACTATTATATCATTATATAATGTTTAGAAACAGATAAAACTTATCTATAGTGTTAGAAGTCCAGATAGTAGTTATCCTTTGAGGGAGGAAGTGCCTAGAAGATGAGACAAAAGTGGTTGGTTCAAGGATGTTAGCAATGTTCCATTTCTTTTCTTTTTTAAACATTTTTTTAATGTTTATTTATTTTTGAGAAACAGAAAGCGACAGAGAGGGGGTGGGGCAGAAAGAGATGGAGACACAGAATCCAAAGCAAGGTCCAGGCTCTGAGCTGGGGCTTAAACTCACAAGTAGCGAGATCATGACCTGAGCTGAAGTTGGACTCTTAACCAACTGAGCCACCCAGGTACCTTGTCAATGTTCCATTTCTTGATCTAATTACGTAAGTATGCTCTCACTTGTGAAAATGAATTGAGCTTGCATTTATGTTTTATATCCTTTATGTTCATAAATTATTGTTTAATAAAAATATGACTGTATTTTCACATATAATAGGATTTTATTAAAAATAAAATCAAATAAAAACTATATTTTAGGCTTTTTAATCAAATTTAGGTTTTTAATCAAATTTAGATTATTTTTTAAATATTTACTTATTTATTTTGAGAGAGAGAAAGCGAACACAAGTGAAGGAGGGGCAGAGTGAAGAGGGAGAGACAGAATCCCAAGCAGGCTCTGCACTATCAGTGCAGAGCCCAATGTGGGGCTCAAACAATGTGGGGCTCGAACTCAGGAACCATGAAATCATGACTTGAGCTGAAATCAAGAGTCAGATACTTAACCAACTGAGCCACCCAGGCACCCTTCAAATTTAGAATCTAAGCAATTTCTGTTTCCCCAGGCCATAGAAAGGGAGAGGACAATAATTAGAGACAGGAATTGGTGATAGATGTTCCTCACTCTTTAATCCACTACCCTGGAATGAGGCAAATGATGGCTTAGGAAACATATCTCATGCTTCCCCTTGACTTTGGCCACAAAACAAAGACTATTGTGCTTGATGTCAGTATACCAATTCTAGCATTTTTTTCATTGCTGTTTGCATAATATATTTTTTTCCATTCTTATTTTCAACCTATTTGTGTCTTTGAACCTAAAGCATGTCTCTTGTAGATAGCAAATGGTTGGATCTTTTCTTGTTTTTTAGTCCATCTACCAATATGTCTTGTGATTTGAGTGCTTAATCCATCTACACTTAATGTAATTTCCCATAAGGCAGCATTTACATCTACATTTTAATGTTGGTTTTCTATGTCTTATACTCTTTTTGTTCCTCTATTCCTCCATTACCACCTTTTTTGTGTTAAATAGATATTTTCTAGTGTACTATTTTAATTCTCTTCTTATTTCTTTTTATGCTACTTTTTGAATTATTTTTCAGTTGTTGCCCTAGGAATTACAGTGAACATTTAATACATATCAATCTAGTTCAGATTAATGCCATATTAATTTCAATTGTTTAAAAAACTTTGCTCCTATATAGCTGTATTTCCTCACCTTCCTTTGTGCTGTTATTGTCTTACAACTTACATTTTCCATCCATTATAAGTCCATCAACACAGTTTTATATTATTGCTTTATGTGGTTGCCTTTAAATCAGATAAGAGTCAAAACTAAAAGTACATACTTTTACATTTACCTATATAGTTACCTTAATCAGTGCTCTTTCTGCTTTTTTTTTTAACCACCACCACCACCAACAACAACAAAAACCCTTAACCTGTCACTAAAATGCATATTCAGTAAAGATTGACTCAGAGGTCAAGTTCAGAATTGCCAGAGATGGGAGAATGGGAATCCTAAAGCCTGGCCTCTTTCTGGTTCAGTCTAGCTCAGTAGTGAGGACAGTGTGGTATTTGACAGTTCTCACATTTCCTATGGCTCCCATTGTATCACTTAAACCTAATTGCATTTGAACTGGAATCTGGGCCCGTGGTCTGTAATGTGAGAATGTTAAATGTGTGTCACAAGGAAAGTATTTGATATGATGCTGTACATCATAATATGCTACTAAATATTAGAACCAAAGGAACTAAAGAAACCAAAATCTGTAATTATTAACATTTGTGGGAATTGTTCTATTTTAATCCAATTTTCTTTCTTTATAATCCTTAATGAAAAAGGTAATATACACAGAGGGCTTCAATCTGCAACCCTCCTTTTTTATGAAAGAGTCTTTTTTTCTTTATGAGTTTTTATGAACTTTTTTTCCTTTATTTTTTCATGTGAATTCAAGTTACTGTCTAGATTTTTTCGTTTCAGCCTGAAGCACTTCCTTTAGTATTTCTTGTGGCAGTATGGTGAGTTGTCTTAGTTTTCATTTATCTGGGAATGTCTTATTTTTGAAGTATAGTTTTGTTGAATATAGAATTCTTGGTTAACATTCCATTTCTTTTGTACTTTTGAATGTGTCATCTCCTACTGCCTTCTGACCTCGGTGGTTTTTGATAAGAAGTCAGCTGTTAATGAAAACATCTTGTACATGAGTTATTTCTCTCGTCACTTTCAAGAATGTCTTTCAACAGTTTGATTATGATATGTAAGTATGGATGTCTAACATTGCCAATGATACTTGTGCAAACTTTACTGGTTTTACTATGGAAACAAAGTCTGTTACCAACAAAGTCCCAGCTCTTTTCATTAAGTTTCCTAAAGGGTAACTTTACATTCCCTTAGGTCTAAGTACACATATACATCTGTATCTTCCTTCATGATAGTAAAATAGTATCTGTCTGATCTGACCACACCTGTTGCCTCAGACGAAGGCCAATTCCTTTCACTTATTACCTACCATAGGGGTTACTCTTATGGGATTAGAACTATTTTTATTTTTTTTTCTTTATTAGTTTCAATAAGATGTTCTCCAAACTTTTCTTTACCATTCTTCTAAGAATCAATTGTCCTCATATGAATAAAACCGTTGGTGTCATAACAGCATTATGGATGACTTGACTTTCTTTCCTCTCACTGACAACCTATCTTCAAGTTCTTCTTTAAGCGAAAGAAAATGGTAACTTCAAGAACTAAAGGAGCTGTTGAAGTGATTTGAGAGTGCTTACTAGGATGCACTACTTTGTGGAAGAGTTGAAAATGCATCACAGTGGTAAAGAGACATGAATTAGGAAAAAGAACAGGGCCATCTCTTTCTCTTCTTACCAATGTCAAAGTTCAATGAGGTCATATTCTGGTGAACTATCTTTCAAAATAACTGTGTTAAGTGATACATCCAACTTTAAAATTTACTCTTCCATTTGGGAAGAGATTGATTGTAGCAATATAGTGACATGGGACTTTGGACAAAACTGAGTCTCACAAATGGAAAAATACACAGATATTGAAGAATTTCACACTAAGCCCTGATCCTAGGCATTAGTTGACAGAGCATATAATTCCTTTTCACTTTCCTTATGGAAACTGGAGAATTTCAGATGGCTAGCATTCCCCATATATAAAGAAATTTCCTCTACAAGGGAAAACAAACAACAACCAGGCAAGTGAATGAAGACGTGTGTCAGAATATATCTAACAACTGACTCTTTTGTGTTTTGTTTTGTTTTAACTGCAATAGGGACTATTTCCAGGTATATTAATTGGCCAAGTTATTGATAAACTTAATAAAAATTGGATAGTAAGAAGTACTAAGCAGAGGTTACCATACTGACACAAAAGCATAAATCATAGTGATCTTGTGTTCTTTTATTAGATGCAGTATTCTTGTATACATAGATGTGATTACTGAGGGAAAAGCCTGATATGGCTGGGCACCAATAGTTGTTCTCAGACCTGGAAGACTTGTGTGTATGTTTTTATAGTCCTACTACAGTAGGACCTCAAATATTACTGCACCACTTCTTGTGATTAGTGACATGCTGTTGCCAAAACTAAACACAGCCTCGTTCATAAACTTGGTACATAAACCAGAGAGATTTTAGGAACTATTATCACTGACTAGAATGGCTACCGATGTGCAACTTGTCATTTTAGAAACTACAGATATGGCATTTATAAAATTGTCCTGTTTGTCATGAGATTAAGCTAACATTTAAAAGTATAGGCAAGGGGCGCCTGGGTGGCGCAGTCGGTTAAGCGTCCGACTTCAGCCAGGTCACGATCTCGCGGTCCGTGAGTTCGAGCCCCGCGTCAGGCTCTGGGCTGATGGCTCAGAGCCTGGAGCCTGTTTCTGATTCTGTGTCTCCCTCTCTCTCTGCCCCTCCCCCGTTCATGCTCTGTCTCTCTCTGTCCCAAAAAAAATAAATAAACGTTGAAAAAAAAAATTAAAAAAAAAAAAAAGTATAGGCAAGAAGGAGCATGTCTTGTGCCCCTTGAATATATTTTAGTCCTTCATTAGATTAATATTAGGGGTTATCATGTTGATAAAGATGTGGATAAACTGAGGAGGACATTGAAAAGAGAAATGAAGGTGATTAAAGGGACGAAAACAGATCTTATGTGCAAAGATTAAAGAAATAGGGAATATTTAGTTTAGAGGTAAGAAACCCAAGGGAAGACTTGATCGTTACTATAAAATTTATTAAAGATTTTTTGTGAGGAACACACATAATAGTTATTCTTTCTGTCCAAAGGAGGACACAATGAGAAAATAGATTTACCTATTTATTATTGTTATTTTACTTTCTGATTAACTGCTTTGCTAGATATTAATGGAGTTTATTTCTCATTACCTAAATCACTCCTTGGCAGTAATTTGGACCCTAAGGGTTATACATTAATTTTTTCAGAGCCCCAGGGCACCATTTAGCACTCTTGAGCAAGAGAGCTGTGTACTAAATAGTACAGAATAACCTGATGATAGCTCATTGATCTTTTAGTTATAGATCAAAAAACAAATTTAAGAGATCATCTGACCAAGGCTCCTGAGGAGAATAATGCATCACATACAACATAGGTTTTATTCACTTCTTGAAGCTCTTCAGGGATGGACACTCCACATGCTGTCTCATTAATGAGAGACACATACATATACTAACAGACACATAAATTCATTACATACATTTACTGAACATATGAAAGCATGTATTAGATGCTGATAGTGAGAGAATGGGTAGTGGAGGGAGCTGAGTGCAAGAAGAAGCCATTAGTTCTTTTTAAAAATGGACACATTAATAAATAGTGAATACATAGGAAATGGTTTATGAAGTCATAAGTCTAATTGTAGCTTTTTTCACATGACCCAAATTAATGTAAGTGCTTTAAGAAACTTGAGGTATATCGGGGCGCCTGGGTGGCGCAGTCGGTTAAGCGTCTGACTTCAGCCAGGTCATGATCTCGCGGTCCGTGAGTTCGAGCCCCGCGTCAGGCTCTGGGCTGATGGCTCAAAGCCTGGAGCCTGTTTCCGATTCTGTGTCTCCCTCTCTCGTTGCCCCTCCCCCGTTCATGCTCTGTCTCTCTCTGTCCCAAAATAAATAAATAAACGTTGAAGAAACTTGCGGTATGTAATTAGTTAAAAATCAAAGTTATATGCTTTGCCTATATATCTCCTTAAAGTGGTCAAAGGGACAGATTAAGTTCAAATAGAAAAAAATAACTAATGTTAACAGGATTAGTTGTAGAGCTTCAGGGAAACTGGTAGATCCTCCTTCTGAAAGAGAGTTGAAATATCACTGTATTTCATTTTACAAATCTTTAACACTTTTGTTTTTCCAATAAGATAAATGCGATATTAATTTATGGTGCAAGGGGGAAGTGAGTCCTGGTGAATTTTTAGTCATATTTTAGTCATAAACCTACTTTTTAAATTTAAATATTATTTGGAATCTTCTGCACTATAACTTCAAAACCACTGTCCTGTGCCATCATTATTTCTTCTATTTATGAATGGATGTAGGTGGTATCTATAATTCCGACTTTCTCTTTTGGGAATTCCACCTCCAGGCTGTTATGCCATCTCAGGGTGTCAGAGAGCGAGTTCCCGGCTTGCTGCACTCAATTTCTTTCTGACAGCCAAGAAATTTGATTTTTATAATGAGGTGTAAATCGTAGAAAAGGGTTGTCTATAAAAGACTTCAGCAGAGATAAGAGCAGGAGTGTAAGAGTTTATGTCAGTGGTGCTGAGGGTTAAAGGAGAACGTCAGAATTAAGGGCACCATCAGAGATTAAGGGGACTTCAGCTTACATGTGTATTCTCTATCTGAATTGAATATACGGTGAAGGTAAAAATTACCAATGGTATATTTCATGTTTGGGTCAAGTTTTCCTATGATGGTAGGCAAGTGGGCTGTCTAATGAACTGAGGCATGGCGCAATGCATGATAATCTCTGACATCCTGCTCTAACTTCTCACAAGGCAAGGAGAAAGTAGTAGGGGAATGTTCTCCCTTCCTAGTCACCCACACTTGAGCATAATTATAGTGTGATGTCACTAAAGACCCTAGACCTGTAAAATGAAAAAGGAGAATTGAGAATTGTAGCGGGAAGAGTAATCTTTATTGAGGTAAAAAAAAAAGGTGCTTCTGTTCTGACAGATGGAGAATATAAAGGTTTTATTTCAGGATTTAAGTGTGATATTGGCTCTTTTGGTGTTTAGTCAGCTTTTTACTTTATTATTATCCTTGCATATCTTTTTTTTTTGTATTTAATATCTCAGAGAGTGGTTAGAAAGGGAATGAATAAATGAGAGGTACACCCTGTCAATGTTCTCGTCCTGCCTCCTTCCCTAGCCCCAGTGAACTGTCATTAGATAATACTAGTTTAGCACCTACGTGGGGTCATTGTAGACCTGAAAATGCTCACCGTTAATTTACAAGTTTAAAATTATAGCATTTATTCATAAAAATAAATGTGACATTATGATGGATATATAATGTCATTGCTTATGAATTAAGATTATTATATACAATATACCAATATCAGATATTGGCCCAAAATACATATTTAGCTATTTGTACACAAAGTATGAAGCAGTCACATGAGAATGACAAATTTCAGTTAAATATCTGGATATTTTACTTATATAACATGAAACATTCAGATATTTAAGAAACATTCAGGTATTTAAGAAATATTTAAGAAATTTAAGGTATTTAAAAAAAATCTAAATGATTAGATGTCTCTGTATTCCATGCAGGTATTTGGCAATATTTGTTGATGTATTTGCTCATGTAGCAATTACATGGAGATATGCAATCTTTTATCATTGGAGATAAGTATGGGCAGCAAAACAGACATAAGTCTTAGGATATTATGTATATTTTCTCTTTCCACTATATACATCATGTGGTTCCAATTATTCTTTCACCATGGTTACGTTTTAAGGTTAATGTTCTTTCAGTCAAGATTAAGGCTAGATACTAGAAGTGGAACTGGATCATGAATATAAATGTATCTTCTACTCCTGAAACCAATATTACACTATATGTTAATTAACTAGAATTTAAATACAAATTTGGGGGAAAAAGGTATCTTCTATCTTCTATTAGGCTTATATCATTGCTTGGAAAAATTTCAACCTCATTGGTTGGAATGCTCTATCTGTAGATTTATATGACTCTTAAATAACAGTTTGAGAAACTCTAATGTTGCTGACGAGGCTTAACAGTGATGATTCACAAGAGAAACTTATTTGTTTCTCTATATTTGCTTGTTGCACATCATTCCTCCTGTTGGATTAGTGAGCAGAAGGAATTGTAAAACCACAGGGGAACGGTTTAAATGGGATAATGCAGACATTAGAGAATGATTAACAGTAATTTCACCAAGGTGGAAGGTAAGCTGCTCATTTTTATGGAATGGAACAAATGTGTTTGGAATGATTAACAAAATAAGACATGAAAAAATAGAAAAATGTAACCACTCAATTCTATTTGGGTAACAAACCATATGAGATATAAATGCAAATTCTCCCCCAAATTCACATACTTAACATTATTTAATGTTAAACTTCAGCTAGACTGTGGCAGACAACCAGCACAGAACATAAAAACCAGTGCTTAAATGCCAGCCATCCTACTCAGTTAAAAGGCAGTTTATGTAATGTGTACTTTTCTTAAAAGTTTTTTTTTTTTAATCCCACATAAGCCAGCATAACTCACTGCTTAACAACAGCATTTCAATAAAGCTTAATTGACTAATTGGTCAGACAATAACTTCCATAACAAATAGGTCAGACAAGTCACTTAAATTCTGAGTGCTTATAACATAAAGAACATTCATTTATTCATTCATTCATTCCACATATGTTTAGCCTCTTCTACGCAAAGCGCTATCTTTGATCTTGTGAAGAATGGCAAAGGAATCTATATAAAGCATTTTCCTATGGAAGTTAGGTGAGGACATATCAATTGAAAATAAGTTTGTTACTATCCAGAGGCACTCTTTTCTCCATCATTCAGGCTAAGTTGGGACGAGCTTTAACTTCTAGAGGGCTGCTACTTCAATGTTCTGAAACAATTTCCAATATCATCCAACTACTTTTTCCTTTTTGTTTCCTTGCCTCTGTTTAGGGGTAGATGAACCCTGAGAACTTTTTTGAAAACAACATCTCTCTAGACCTCCCTAGCGCAGCAGTCTACATAGCCTTGTTCTGTCTTTACCCCTTTCTGATATGTGGTTCTGAAGAACACAATGAGGGTGCTCTGGAGCTTTGGTATTTTGAGAGAGGTTAAGGTTCAGGATTGTTCTTGAACCTTAAGCTTTTTCTAAGAAAGAAAAAAAAAAACATGGCCAACGGTCCAGTAATATGAACATCACTTAGGAGTTTCTTACAAAAGCAGGACATCAGGTTCATAACAGATGTAATGAATCGGAATGTGTATTCATAGGCACTTTCAGGTTTGAGAGGCACCATAATAAACTACCAAAAGATAAATGAATTGGAGGAGCCCTCATTTATAGTTTTAATTTGACTTCAGATTAATTAAGGCACAGTTGGTCAGAGTATGCTTTAATGAAGTCTTCTATTCAATACCATGCAGGCAATTTAGGATAACGATTATATCTCTCAGCAATGTTTCCCAAATGCCCAGAACAGTATTGACATGCACTAAATAGATATATGTCGAATGAGTTTGTATATTCTGCCCAGCATCAAGTATAGAGTTCTCTCTATGCATAGTATATGATTGTTGACTACTGATTTGCAGATAGAACCTCCATTTCCCAATGTCTAAAAAACCATTACCTTCAATATGATGATGAATTCCATTCAGTCAATCTGTAATATTTCTTGAGCTTTACAACTATGCTCTTTGTCAGGAAGTTGTAATTAAAGAATTAAAAGGTTTTCCCTGCCTTCAGGTATTTATAGTCTAGTTCATTGACAGTTATAAAAATACACACTATGCATATATTTGGATGGATATATAAAGCACAATACAAACGTAGGAAGACAATGTAATTTTTTTGGAGTACACCATGAATGGCTTCACAGAAAGTGATGGGTGAATTTGGACTTAATGGATGCATAGTACTTAAAGTCAGAAAAGTTTGAGAACATTCTGGGTGAAAGAATCAAGGTGTAAGAGAGCTTATAACATATTTCTGATGTTTATGCAAAAAGGAGAAGGAAGGGGACATGATACTGCACAGAAAGTCAGGGGTCTGACCAATGAAACCCATGCATGACTAACTAGTGAGTCTGTATATCACAGAGCAGAGAGTGTGGGAGTCATTGAAGAATTTTTAACAGAATGTGATGTGGTCAGAAGTATACTTTCGAAAGTATGGAGACTGAAGAGGAAGAATTGCAACCAGAGTCAGAGAGACTAGTTAGGCGACTATAGCAACAGTCTACATTAGAAATGATAAGAACTCAGACTATGACAGTAACAATAGGAATAGAGAGAAGGGAAAGAGAACTGTGCGCAGGAGGTAGAAAAGTGAGGAGGACTGTAGAGTTCCCAAATTCTTTCAGCTTGGGCAAAGTGAGAGTAAATTGCTCTTGGCAGACTTATTTCCACTGCCATAATGAATGGTTACTTGTCATTTTAATCAAGTAAAAGGAAAAGGTGGCCTTCTGAGGATCAAAGTTATGTTTGGTTTAGGAACCTAGAAGAAGATTCTACCAAAATTTCAGAATCAACACAAAATGGAGAGACCCAAGGCAGAAAAAGTATCCTAAAATGCACCAAGACTAGCCTATAATATAAGCTAATAGACTGTGAGTTATAACTGATTTATTTCCTTTACAAGGTGAATAAATATGAACAAGACTTTCCCCTACATGATATGATTTAAAGAACAATTTCCGAAAGCTCCTCTGCCCTGACCTTACTGGTGTCCAAAATTCTCATCATTGTAGAAGAACCATCCATGCATTTAAGGTAGGAAGTTGCTCATTTCAGGGGAAGACACTGAAGATATTCTTGAGCTGTTGAGACACAATAGAGAGCCAGGAGAGGTAAGGTCAGATCTCATGTAGAATTACAGAAATGTTTATGAGTATCAGAAGTCTATTTTCTGACTTTCCAATTAGAGCACGGTTTAGTTAGAGGATAGCTAGTCAGACCAGGGCTTTATGAGGTGTAACTCAGAGCTTCTCAAATGTTCATGTCCTTACAAAACTCTGAGGATACTATTAAAATTCAGGTTGTGATTCAGCAGGTTTGAGATGGGATAGGTGTGAGATGGGACCCATCTCAGCAAGAGTTATATTTTAACAAGTTCCAGGTAATGTTATGCTTCAAACACTAGTTGAAAACCAAACTCCCATAAGTGAGGAATAAGGAGACCAGAAGTTCACAAATGAATTACCACTATGCCCACCCCCAGGGCCCTAAAAGAATGAGACAGAGGGTAGGTAATTTGAGGTGTGTGGGTGGGGGTGGGGGAGTGGGTAGAAAGATTTATTTGCCTTCATATTACCTTCACATAAAGGATGCCTCTGAATGCCATTCATCTAATTTATTTCTACAAACATTGCCAACAGGTTATGTAGGGCCTAACTAGTCATCATATACTCTTAGAAATCCTCACTTTTCTGAAAGTAGAGTTTAAAGGCACAAATAACCCTGCCATGCATGACCAGTTTGTAAACAAAATGCCTCAAGATTATTTCAAAAGGATCTGCAGCCAGATTTACAAATCCACAAACTGTAGAAAATAAAAATGAGGAGAAACTACTTACAAAAGTAAGATAGAAAACTGGAGATGATTCCCCGGAATGCCCATCTCAAAAACCACCTCATTCTGCACCACTCATTTGCATGTTTTCAGTTGAACTTGCTCTTATTTTTTGAACAATCTAAACAATGTTTCACATTTTCCACCTCATGTAGACACATCCTGATTATAAATAGAGAAAAAAAGTGCATCTGGTTGAATATAATCCAAAGCATAGAGCTGAAGTACAGATATTAGATATAGGTGACAGAAGACTTTAAGGCACAATTAAAAGATTGGGTCTGGCTGTATTTATCGTTGTCCTTTCTTGCGTAAAAATAGTCTTTCATTTTTAATGGACAATTAAAATTTTACTAAACATTGGCACTTTGGATAGCAACAATGCTAACAAATGGAAATTTCATCTGGCCTGAATTCAGCCTATACAAACCTCTGATTTGTTGCTTAAGAGTAACAGTTACTTTATCTGGGTCAGTTTATTTAGTGATTTTATATTTTAATTATATTAAAAATATGTGACCACATAATATTGCCTGGCTTTGAAAATTAAGCCTGTGGCTCTATACCTTCTGTGCAGCAATTTTCTGAACTTGTACCACAAAACAGGCAGGCATAGTATAAGAAGATGATTAAAACGGTTTTATCAGGGGTAACAAAGAAATCTCCATCATTCATACAGCCTAGGGAATTCTATGAAAAAAAATTTTTACATATAGTTTATTGTCAAATTGGTTTCCATACAACACACAGTGCTCATCCCAAAAGGTGCCCTTCTCAATGCCCATCACCCACTTTCCCCTCTCCCCCAACCGCCACCAACCCTCAGTGTGTTCTCAGTATTTAAAAGTCTATTATGGTTTGCCTCCCTCCTTCTCTAACTTTTTTTTTCCTTCCCCTCCCCCATGGTCTTCTGCCAACTTGCTCAGGATTCACATAAGAGTGAAAACATATGGTATCTGTCTTTCTCTGTATGGCTTATTTCACTTAGCATCACACTCTCCAGTTCCATCCACGTTGCTACAAAAGGCCATATTTCATTCTTTCTCATTGCCACGTAGTATTCCGTTGTGTATATAAACCACAATTTCTTTATCCATTCATCAGTTGATGGACATTTAGGCTCTTTCCATAATTTGGCTATTGTTGAAAGTGCTGCTATAAACATTGGGATACAATTGCCCCTATGCATCAGCACTCCTGTATCCCTTGGGTAAATTCCTAGCAGTGCTATTGCTGGGTCATAGAGTAGATCTATTTTTAATTTTTTGAGGAATCTCCACACTGTTTTCCAGAGTGACTGTACCCATTTGCATTCCCACCAACAGTGCAAGAGGGTGCCTGTTTCTCCACATCCTCTCCAGCATCTGTAGTCTCCTGAGTTGTTCATTTTAGCCACTCTGACAGGTGTGAGGTGGTATCTGAGTGTGGTTTTGATTTGTATTTCCCTGATGAGGAGTGACGTTGAGCATCTTTTCATGTGCCTGTTGGCCATCTGGATGTCTTCTTTAGAAAAGTGTCTATTCATGTTTTCTGCCCATTTCTTCACTGGATTATTTGTTTTTTCAGGTGTGGTGTTTGGTGAGTTCTAGATTTTGGATACTAGCCCTTTATCCGATATGTCATTTGCAAATATCTTTTCCCATTCCATCAGTTGCCTTTTAGTTTTGTTGATTGTTTCCTTTGCGGTGCAGAAGCTTTTTATCTTGATGAGGTTCCAATAGTTCATTTTTGCTTTTAATTCCCTTGGTTTTGGAGATGTGTTGAGCAAGAAATTGCTGCGGCTGAGGTCAGAGAGGTTTTTTCCTGCTTTCTCCTTTAGGGTTTTGATGGTTTCCTGTCTCACATTCAGGTCCTTCATCCTTTTTGAGTTTATTTTTGTGAATGGTGTAAGAAAGTGGTCTAGTTTCATTCTTCTACATGTTGCTGTCCAGTTCTCCCAGCACCATTTGTTAAAGAGACTGTCTTTTTTCCATTGGATATTCTTTCCTGCTGTGTCAAAGTTTACTTGACCATACTATTGTGAGTCCAATTCTGGAGTCTCTATTCTATTCCATTGGTCTATGTGTCTGTTTTTGTGCCAATACCATAATGTCTTGGTGATTACAGCTTTGTAGTAGACAAGGTAGGGAATTCTAAAGCATTAACAATTTATCTGGCTTATATGTTACAAAAACTAAAAAGCATGTATTTTGAATTTTGTTTTCAACGTTTATTTATTTTTGGGACAGAGAGAGACAGAGCATGAACGGGGGAGGGGCAGAGAGAGAGGGAGACACAGAATCGGAAACAGGCTCCAGGCTCTGAGCCATCAGCCCAGAGCCTGACGCGGGGCTCAAACTCCCGGACCGCGAGATCGTGACCTGGCTGAAGTCGGACGCTTAACCAACTGCGCCACCCAGGCGCCCCAAAAAGCATGTATTTTGAAACCAATCACCAAATCCGACTATAATGCAAAAAGTTGCATTGCAAGTTTGATTGGTACAATTCATGCTGAATGAAAAAAATAGGGCAAGCTCTTGGAAAAGCTGGCATCCAATAAGTTTGACAATAAAAATCTCATCCAAAGCAGTTAAAAAAAGGTATTTTGAAAAACATACTGCTTTACAAGAAAGGTACTATCTTTGCTGTGCAAATATATATATATTTTTTAATTTGTCAGGATGAAGAACATAAGGCATTGACTTTTGCAAGAAAAAAGTTAACAGCTGCTTTAATCATGTATACATAACTTTGATTACAGTGTTCTTGGGATTCTTTCACCATCCCTATCATTGGTCCAGAAGAACTGCTCTTTTTTTTTTTTTTAATGTTTATTTATTTTTGAGAGAGAGGAGAGAGAGAGGGAGAGACAGAGACAAAGTACAAGCCAGGAAGGGGCAGAGAAAGAGGGAGACACAAAAATCTGAAACAAGGTCCAGGCTCAGAGCTGTCAGCACAGAGCCCATCATGAGGCTCAAACCCACAAACTGTGAGATCATGACCTGAGCCCAAGTCGGATGCTTAACTGACTGAGCCACCCAGGAGTCTCTGAAGAACTGCTCTTAAGAGCTGAGTTCAGACAGGGCTCAAAGGGCTGGTCCTAGTCAAAAAAGAAGGTTTGTTCAGGAACCTGTAACTCCTCTCCACCTTTTCCCTTCTCTTCTGTCTTGCTGGACTTTGGCGTATGTCTGGTGTAGGCAATCTGTTTTTCTTTATTTCTTACACAAAGTCAAAGGTTTGTTACAGGAAAGGAAAAGTTATTTCTGACAACATCTGCATATTAAGCTAGTTAACAGAAGAATCTCCTAAAACCAAATTAATACTTGACAAATCTATCACATTTTCTTCAGGGATCATTATGCGTATTGCATAACAATTGAGTGTAATTCATGTTTTATGTATTATTAGTAAATTAATATTCCTAGAAAAAATTTTTTTAAGGAAGTGTCTCCCCAAAGCCCAGTTAAAACAAGTTTTCAATACAAATACAAAAATTCAATGTACAAGATGAGAATAATTTCTCATTCATAAAATAGAAAAAAATGTGATAACAGAAAAAAAGATTTAGGTAAGATGAGTTCTCTCTACCCTTCCTCCCCTTTCTTTCTCCATTGTTTTGGAAATCCTTAAAGTATCAAAAATATGCAAAAAGAAAAAAAAGGACAGCCAAATGAATATGAAAATAGTCAAAAGAAGTTGAATTTGAGATGAAATGGTCATTGAGGAAATGGATCAATAGTAGAAATAGTTTTAGGTGATTAAACTTTAGATATCATCCTGGATTCTAATGGTCAGGGCTTCTTTTGCCTTAGTATCACTTGCCAACTTATTTGATAGGCAGATGCCATCCCTGACACAGACCTCTGAATCAGAGTCTTTGGAAGTTGGGTCTTTTTTTTTTTAATGGCCACATTTTTTTTTCTTTTTTGCCTCTTCAACTTTCTTTATTTTGAGAGAGAGAGTGTGATTAGGGGAGGAGCAGAGAGAGATAGAGAGAATCCCAAGCAGGCTCCGTGTTGTCAGTGTGGAGCCCAATGTGGGGCTCGACCCCACAATGATGAGATCATGATCTGAGCTGAAATCAAGAGTTGAATGCTTAACCAACTGAGCCACCCAAGCACCCCTAGAAATTGAACCTCTAATCAGTGTTGTAAACAAGCCCCTCTGAAACTCGTGTATGTCATAGTTTGAAAAACTCTACATGATTGGAATCAACTGGCCTTGTGTGCTCGAAGGTGAGTGACAGTGTCGAAGGCTAATGGTTGTCTTTTCCTTGCATTGTAAATGTGCAAAAATGTCATGTTGCTTCTACAAAGTAAGGTTGACCTATTCTCAATTTATCTGCCCCTGAAAACTCTTCATGAACTAGGAAGGTGGAACTCTGTTCTCACCAAAAAGTTATCAGTTTCCTGAATTTGTCCCCAATTTTGTATGGTATTTCTTAAATCGACTATCAGATATCAAGTCTCTAAAAAATCAACACAAAATACATTGAAAAACAAAGCTAAGTTTATTAACTTACTAGAGTAAGGGAGAATACTGCCTAATTGAATCTTAATAGTGTCTCAAGAAGGCAAATGTCATTTATAGGACGTTTATAGGGTCTGGGGTCTGGATTAAGTAGGCCTTAGGGTGGGTAGTTCAAGGTGGGGAGGTGATTGGACCTGGGCAACGTATGTGACGTAACAGTTTAGTAGTGGTGGACTTAAGAGGACATGGCCTTAAAATGAATCTTGATAAAGTAAGCTGAAGTTTGATAAGTGAATTTTTTGCCCAGAGGAGCAATCCATTGTCTTGATAAGTGAGCAAAATAATTACCCAGACAAGTTGGCTTGTAGGAATTTTCCTAAAGCAAACAGCTAAGTTATCTTTCAGTTTATAACCCTATCTTCTAGGGCAAGAATTTCCTGCTACAGGTAGTTGAGTCGTGTTAATGCAGATAACTTTAGTTCTCTTTAATAATTGCTATTTGTAGATAGAGACAGTCTTGTTTCTCAAGCCAGTGAGGATCAAAGAGGTCTCTTCTGAAACATCTTTACTCTAAATTCTTAGAGAACTTCATTCAACAAATGTTAATTGAATATTCAGGAAAAGATGGAAAGGGTGAGGTGCAGACACTGCTATTGTCCTCCCTCCACACACACACACCAACTGCCCATCATAAACATTAATAATCAATCACAACATTCCATTCATCTTGAACTTGACCTCATGATCTTTTTCAAAGTAGCATTTAAGGCAATCATTTTCAATTCATCAGAGTAGTCACTCAGACTGCAACCTAATGGACTGTGTTAAGCATTTGGGGAATATGAAAGTGAATCAGGCAGGCATTGTGTTTTCAAGGAGTTTGGAATTAAGAAATCATAGCATACCCTAACAACATCGCCATGTGTCCAGTTAGAGGCAAAGTGCCCATGAATGTGGGTAGTATACAGTAAGTCCAGATAGAGAACTGATGGCCATTGTTAAGTGATCTTTAAGGTGAAAATAAGAATGTGTGACACTTAGGTGATAGCAAATGAGGAGTAATTGAATCAGGAAAAGCTGGAAATGATGGAATCACAACTGTGTTTCAAGAAGATTATTAAACTGGAAATAGACAAGAGATTTTATAAATGCAGAGAACAGGTATGAGGCTATTGAAAGAATCTTGAAATAACATAAATATAAGAATAGATCAGATCAGTTATAGGTACATGGAAAGGAAAGGGTGGGAGAGAAGAACATGTTGGAGAGATTGAACTGACAAGTGTTGACTGCAGTGGTTAATTATAGAGAAGCAATCAAAGGAAAGAAATGACTTTTAAAAATACAAATTTCGTGTTTTGAGCACCAACAAAAATGTAGTTGTTAAATTTTGAACAACAATGAAAGGAAACAGTTTCAATCAAAATTCAGTATTTATAAGGAGAAGGAGGTAAGAGAGAAGTTTGAGAGCGATTTGAACATTGCGGTGGATATTTTCTTATCTATTTGCTTAATTGCTCTTCCTTTGAGAAATTGCTTGTACTCTTCTCCATGTGACTTTTTAAAAGTTTATTTATTTAAGAGAAAGAGACAGAGAGTACGTGCATGCACAAGTTGGAGAGGAGCAGAGGGATAGAGAGAGAGAGAGACTCCCAAATAGGCTCTGCACTATCAGCACAGAGCCCTCTGCAGGGCTGGAGCTCAGGAACTGTGACTCAGGACCTGAGCCAAAACCAAGAGCCAGATGCTCAACTGACTGATCACCCACGTTTCTCTCTTCATGTGACTTTTCTGGAATACAGAAGTACAGACTCTGTCTCTCTTCACCACAGGGTTGTTGCATATCCCACACTGGACCAATTGTTGGCACTCGATTGGGAATTCTATCCCTAAGGTGGAACACTCAGGAATGAAAGATGGTAGGATCTCTAAAGAAACTTTCTTTGTGTTGAATTGAATTCCCTAAGGTATCCTAGTTCTTATCCTTCTGGAGAGCTGATGGTTTAGTTCTTCTTTTGAGGCTATGAGCTATTCAATGAGAGCTGAAACCAACACAATTCCTTGTCCCTGTGTGAGGCAATACTGAGATCCAGCAAATATTACTTAGCTTCATGTTCCAGGATATACGTGTTCCTGGAAGATAAGATTGTAAACCAATTAAAATCAGGACCAGTAGCTTACTCATCAAAACTCATTTCAAGGCCCTTGCTTCACTGTGCTCATTTAACCTAAAACTATTATATCATAAATTCTGCCCAGATAGTTCCCTGACTTGCTGACTTACTTTACAATCGTTATATCCAGACCCTAAAGCCCTATAAATGTTGGCTTTGTTTAGTGTGGTAGGTCTAATACACCTGGATCAGCAGGTTTTTCTTGTGGTCTTTTGGCGAGCCAAAAGTCAGTATTAGTAAACAACCAATAAATTCTTTTTTCTTCTTGATAAGTCAGATAAAATTAAATTATGTTATCTGCAAGTAAATATTGCTAATTATATCATGCATTATCATACCTGCTCATAGAATGTCATTTTGTGTACAGTTGTCCCATAAAGTTAGACTGTCAATTTCTGAAAGGCAAAAGAAAATTGTCCTATTGAGGGATAATGTTAAACCATCTAAAATATAAAGAAATAGGGGTGCCTGGGTGGTTCCATCAGGTAAGCGTCCAACTTTGGCTCCCATCATGATCTCACAGTTTGTGAGTTTGAGCCCCGCGTCAGGCTCTGTGCTGACATCTCATAGCTTGGATCCTGCTTCAGATTCTGTGTTTGCCTCTCTCTCTTCCCCTCCCCCATTCATGCTTTGTCTCTCTGTCTCTCAAAAATGAATAAACATTTAAAAAATATTTTAAAATGTACATAAAAAGAAAAGCTTACTACTTCGTGCCATGACCCGTCTCTCAGTTACTAGCATATTGCCTTAATGAAAGTAGATCCTCAATATCTATTGTTTGACAATGGCAGTATCTATTGTGCTAATTACCTACGGTCCATAACTTTTAGATAAGACACTACAGTAGACATTGTTGGAACGTCACCCATTTCCTCATGGATTCTCTTTTCATTTCAGTGGAAGGCAGCCCCTGATTCCTACAACACAGCAGTAGCACGGTTATCTCAGGGCTGCCCTAGGGAAGTTGTTGCAGAGGCAGCCCTTAACTAATAACTGATGAGCATGAGGGGTAATTTGCCAAGGTCGTTCTGAGTGTCTCAGGGGGATAAATTTTGGTCATCCAGTGTGGTGACTGGCTTAAATAACACACCCTTTATGGATTGTTTTCCCTCTACCACCTCTCCACTCTCCAGTTGTACGGGGTGAGTTATACACAAACATGACATTCTTCAAACATGCACAATAACTGCCATGACTGAACAACTTTTTGTTTGCAAGTAATGGAAATTGATTTTGTCTAAAGTATGTGAATAAGAGGGATTTATTTATGGTTACTGGTGCTTACTCCCTGGATGGCCAGGAGATCAAGCATACCTAAGATTGCTTCAGGGTCTGCTTCTGTAGAGAACTCAACTAATACATGGAATTCTTAGGAAAGCATGTTATCTTTATCATTCCATGGCAAAATAGTTCCTAGAATTGTACCAGAGATAATTTCTGGTCAAAAGTCAGTTAGATTGCACACTCCCTGACAAGAATGATGTCTGATTTGTCTTTATCTGTTGTCTAGCACAGTGGATATCACAGAGTGGATAATGAATAAACATCTGCTGAATGAATCTCCATGGTCTAAGTAGCCTGTCCATTGGACCTGATAATGCCAGGGGTATGGCAATTACAGCAGACTAGAACTGAACCATGCTGAGGGATGAAAGAGGCATTTATTTGTTTTAGCCAGTCCATACCTCAAAACCAGGACTGATTCTTAGGCAACACGTACTTAGATGGTTGGACCAATTGTCCATGGTTGTGCATCCTAACACCTGCTTTACCTGTTGTGATTGGTATGGGCCCAGGCTCTCCCACTTATTAAATAGTTTCTTATTATCCATGTTCATAACCATTTTTATCAACTACTTTATTTCAGATGTGCTTAAATCTTGCTCTTGAAATCTGGAGAGAAAGCTCTCATATTCTTGCATATTCATTGTTTTATATCTCTTCTCACTATTTCCTTAGCACTTCAGAGAGAGAGAAAGAGGACGTCTTGGCCAAAGTCATTGCCTATTTCTAAAGCAATGCACCTGATCGTGCATCCATGCACATATTTGTTTTCCTCCTTCAGAATTATATTTCTTTTCATTGATTGCATTGGCCTAGTGCCAGTCTCCTCTGTGGCATGTTAGACAGCATAAATATTAGTTTTGGTTGATACCATAGAATATTACTTATGATAACCTGGCCAGTTTTAAGTCAGTGCTTAAAACCAATCATCAGAAAATAATGTTGTAGTATCTAATTAGGTAAAACACTGTAAAAGGGACAAAGGGAATATACAAGAATTTCAACAATGATATTTGCCTTCTAAATATCTGATTCTAATCCAGGTGTGGTACACAGTATTTATATAGCCCCAGGCAATTAATTTAACCCTTGTGTCTCCTTTACTTATATGTCAAATGAGGGTAATAGCTACTGTGCAGGTTTGTTGTAAAATTTTGAACACATAAATACTCCTTAACACATAGTAGGCACTCAAAAATGCAACTAACTGTATCAGTCTAATGTCTAATGTCTAATGTCATCAGTCTAATTGCAAAGTTGAGATGTAAAACACATGTAACAGTCTAAAATATCACATGATAGATATCAAAAAGCAGGTACATTTTTCACCTGTACAGAATCTATAGTACTGTGAATTGAGGGGAAACAGCCATTCTGGGCTGGAGAAATCTAGGGAAGCCTTTAGGAGTAAGTGAAATTAGAATTGAGTATTGGAGAAGGGGTAGACTTTGAAAAAACATGCTCCCTGTCTTAAGAGGAGACAGTATAAGGTGTGTGAAAGTCCCTGGGCAAGCTGCCTTAACCACACTGTATTATGCTTCCGGGCTCAGAGGCTGTGGACAGGGGTAGAATGAGCCTAAGAGTCGTCTCTTTGATCATGAAGAGATCAGATTAAGCAAGTCAAAATTTGGCTATAACCACATGTAATTACTGCAGAAAAACAAGACTGTAATAGGCTAAATTTTGCGAGGAAACAGACAGTGTAGGGGCAGAGGCTGAGAACTTTGCCGACGAGGTCCTGGCTTATTCAAAGATTAGATGAATACACTCAGTATCTACTTTTTGAGAATCAACATATCTCTTTTTCTTTTCATTTTCCCTAGGATAAACATATCCATAGTGGTCAAAATTAATGTTAAAAGTAACTTGCTTTCTTATTTTTAATTTTATTTTAAAATAAGTTATGAAATCTTATCTATTTCACAAATGAAGATTCACTTTCTAACTCTTTTGCCCATGTCATGCAGGACTTTCAAGTTTTTCCTGCCTTGATTGTATTTATGGGCAAGAATAGTATTATAAATTATAACTTCATGGAATAGCAAATAGAAAAAAAATATTTCGTAATTTACATTTTTCATTTGTCTTAAAATTGACCAGATTTTTAAGAAAACATATTTATATAGGGTCTACCTAAAAGAAACCTTTAGAAATGAGACTAATGTAAAAGAAAAAATATGCTCTAGACTTATTCTTAAAATCATCATGTGCTATGTAGAGATGAAGGTGTTAACTTCGGTCCTCAGGTCCATTTTTATGTCACCGATGCGTCCCCTGAATTATAGGTGTGAGAGCCATTATCTCTCAGGAGCACCTTGAAAAAGAGATGTCTAATCTCAATAATGTGACTTTCCGCGTTAAATAAATCCACCATGTTCAGTAGTTCTTCTTTCTTAAGGGAAAAAAATGTCTTATCCTTCCTCTCATTCACCTCTTCTAATCTTAAAAGAAAAGAACATCAAAGAAATTTGAATTTTTACTAACCAGAATTGATTTGTTTCTTTCTACTTGGTATTCTTTATCATACGGTGCGTATGGGCGTCGTGTGCACGCACGCGTGCGCGTCTGTGTGTGTGTGTGTTATGTAATGGATGAATAAACTCAGGAGATTCCATTTGCTCACTAAATGTTTACCATAGAAACTATTTTCCTTCATTTTGACTTTTCTCTGTATTTCTTATACTAAAGTATATGATTGCGAAAAAAAACAAATTAGCCCAATAAGCCTAGTTTAATGAACACACCTCTGGGGTAAATCTTGGGCAATGCCGAAGAAAGTATTTAACAAGGATTTTTGAATGGCTCAGGAGGCTCTCACGTCTGCTTTGCAGATGCAATGCATTTGAGGAACATCCTGCAAGAGCTTTAGTTTCTTTTAAAAAATTCTGCTCTACACACTAGTAGACTAGTTCTACACTAATAATAATGTGTGGCTTGGCATTTGCCGGAAACTTTCTGACCAAAATCTATTCAATTTTGGCATCAATGTTGTGTCTTCTCCCTTATAATTGCATGAGATAATGGTTGATGGATTATATTGAATGAACACTTGAGCAATAGAAAGTAAAGAGAAAATTCCTTTTTCTGTAAATTTAACTTTAGATGACTTCTTTCTCTCTCTTTACCCAAAGCAAGATATCCATCCCTCCCGAGCCTCATGTTCCCTCAACCTCAGAGAAACTGGAATAAATATTGATAGAAGAAGAACAAAGGAACAAAGGTAAAATTACATGTTAGCATTAGTGCCCTTAACCGGTGTCTTGGTTTACTGAGTGGCAATAAGTTTGTATTTTTATTTTACTTATTTCTATTTTGACTATTATGGAGAGGCATGCAATCCACAAACATATAGATATAGCAGTAACTTTAGACACAAGTCTTAAATGAATGGCATGTACCTTACTTCATATTTTAATTTAGATATGAAATTATTTAGCTTGAGAAATCCAGAGACGAGGTTCCCTTGAGTCAGAATTTGAGAGCTAGAGGAGATTATCAAGATTACTTAGTCCAGTTCTCTGTATCAAAAAATAACTGGCAGTTGGTTCTAATTAAGGGTAGAGACAAGACTAGAGTCCATATCTTCAGTAGACTATAAAATGATCTTTCTTTCCCTTTAATCACTGTCAAAATAGTGTCCTCTTATAACACTTTGTTGTAAACACAGCATTACAAAATCTTAGATATTTAACACTGCACGCTTTGACCAACTGGCATGATCACCCTTGTCTGTGTGCCCCTCTGGTATTTACTGGCTGAATGTCAGCTCTGCTTGGAAACTATTAATGAAGATTTCTTCGTGTTTCCTGACACACTGTGCTTGTATTAATACAGCTAAGAATTGCGCTTCTCTTAGTTACAGTGCTGCATTATTATGCCAGGTTTCACGTGGGGTGAGGTCTGACCTCAAATGCCTCTCTGGCTTAGACAAGTCAGTCTAGCTCTCTCTGGATATTTTCTTTTTTCTTACCTAATGGACGTGAGCGGCACCTGGCACTATATTATTACTTCATCCTATTTAGACCCACAGGCTATTTCAGCTTATAAAGGTCATGTCTATTTTAGCTACTTTCAGCTAATTCATAGCCATCAGAAAATGATTTAGAGAGCAGATTCACTGAAGACTATCTATACCATGGCCACACTTTCAGTTGATTCAGTCAAATTGGTAAAAATCAGTCCAGATAGTTGTTTTCCTTTTTAAAAATTAAACAACAGATTAATTTATTGTGTTACCTTTTAGTAATTGTGCTGGATTGTTAGTGAAAAGCATCAATATTGTATAAGGGTCTAACATAGGTGGAATGCCACCAGAATTTTGACTGCTTGATCAAAAATATCCACTGGTAAAACTCCTCCTTGGGAATGACCCCTAGCGGTTTTACAGTCACCTGCTGATAATTTGATTTAAATCACATTGCCTCAATCTGTTGGTGAGTACCATATGCCATTTGGGATAGGATGAAGAGATGTATTTTGGTGAGACATATTGTGTCTATTTCCTTCTCCAACCTAGCAAGTTTGTCAATGTAATAGAAAAAGATGATTTTTTATAGCTTCTTAGAACTTGGTGTTTGAAAGCTTTTCTTAATTGGGTTCAATAATTTTTAACAGAAGCCACATGGTCGACAGAAAACTGTCGTGACTAACTTGAGCATGATAGAAAGTAAGGTTCTTTTAAATAATTAATAGCTGCTAAAAGGTCCCATGCATTATGGAGAGAGGAGGGAGAAGACTAGATTTAATCAGAAGATTCAGGAAGGAGGGTTGATGACAGAGATTAATCAAACCAGAGCATGGTCATATAAGGGACAGGATCAGATGATTCACTCACAAAAATGAGTAAGAGCAAAGGAAGCAGAGGATGGGGGGGGGGAGGGTGACATGATGGAGAAGGTCGCAGATGTGGTGGTAGTCAAATGTCAAACCTCATTAAAGAAGTTGTCCACAACATCGCTAATGAGCTGGAAAAAATGTGTGACAAACGTGGTTAGAGGCTTTTTTGCACAAATTCAAACTCAGGCCAGGTTGCTCAATGGGTCTTCAGAGAAATGACAAACTCTGGAGTGAATCCTAGCCAAGGAGAGCTGTGTTAGCAGACTTTCCCTAACCACATAACTTTGGCAATTGAGACGAAGATAAAGATACCTTACCTCCTTGAGGCAATACTGAATTGGCTTCACCTATATGTTGCCACTTACAATTGCTACAGAAGGTATCAGGGTTAGAGAAACTAAAATGAGAACAACAAACAAGGCAACACAGTTTTTCTAAAATGTCAGGATCAAGCAAGGCCAGGGGCCAGATATCAGTGAGCAGAAGAAGGATTTGATGGAAATATGTGTTCCTCTGCCAAAGGAGTTAACTACACTGAGCCACCTAAGCCATCTGTATATGCAGAATGACCTTGGCAGAAGTGGAACACATTATTTGTTTCCATGGAAGGTTGTTTTTTTTTTCTTTTTCTTTCTTTTTTTTTTTTTTTAATTTTTTTCTAAGTCAGGCTACATGGTCTAGTGCAGAGGTGTCCTCACTTTTCCTGCCAAGAACTCCTGGGCATCTGATGAAATGTTGTGAATTTCTTTCAAGTTTTTGATCTAAGTTTGTCCTCCATGTCTGCTTTAAAATTAATGGATTAAAAAAGTCATCAGACCTCACCTCATTTTTTTTTCCTTTTCTTCCTCCAATTATAAGAAGAAGGAATGATCTTCTGCAGTCATCTATTGATTATGTCACTCTCTTTAAATAACTTTAAAAGAACTCCTAGTTTTGATTTGCATCAAAATAAAATGTTCTGACTCTCTTCCTTTGTCCATCCTGTACCTTACTGTTCTTTTGTTTCACACACTGTTCTCTCCTCCCTTCTGCAGCCAGACATAAACTCTTTGCCATCTAGCTTCCCTTATTATTTTCTTCCCTTAAGATTTGCTATTATTCTCACTTAAAGTGGCATGTGCACCCCTTTCCATTAAACCAGGTCACGTATTTCTGTCCAAACTTTAATTTTTACAATGCTATTGCAACTGTCTCCTGTCGTATGTATATACCTATTTCTATACTCTTAAAACCTCACATGCATTTATATTGTTCTTTTCTCCACCAACAGTTTGCAATTTCCTTAAGGACAGGAGCCCCATACCCTTCTTCTTTGTCATTATCTTAGTGTAAGGCTTCTCAGTGTCAATTGATTATTGGTCCTATTTATATACCAGTAATACAATGCTCCTTTGCTCTCCACGCAAGCGGGGGCAGACTGTATTGCTCTGTTCTCAGATTAATCGTTTTGCTTTTCCTTTTTTTCAGGTTTCTATGTCAAGTCTTAAAATGTTTCCCTTGAAATAATAACAAGAGCACTTGTACGAGCACACTGTAGATGAATCCAAAGTGCCAGGTCATGCTTTGGAAGGCTGAGCATGAGACCAGTAAGAAACCCATAACTCTCTGTTCTACCCCGTGGTTACCTGACTCTGTGTTTATGTGCATAATGTTAGGTTCTTACATTCTCATCAGCAGCCAGCATGCCTGTTATTCTGTTTATACTTAGAGTGATACCAGAAGTATCACTTTTCTGTTGATTAATTTATATTGTCTCGTTCTGTAGCATGTTGCTATGCTCCCTGTCCCTCTTAATTACTTATTGTGACAATTAACCGACCAAAAACAGTTTCTCGCAAAGATTTCCAGAGGAAAAAACAAAAACATAAAAAACATTGTAAATGATGCCATTTTCTGCCTAAGCCTCTCTTGAGTCCCAGCCATGATCGTGTTACTTGTTACAACAGACCTGCTGGCAAACAGACTCTGAGGGCAACGCATTGAGACACTGCAGACCTTTAAATGTGAAGAATTTAGTCCTAAACATGTGTTTGTGGGCATGTGCAGTATCCACTCCTTTTTAGAATGTCTCAGACTGACCCCAAACAACCTTTTTATGGAATCCTACCCTCAAGGACTAGTATTAGTTATATAATTGCCCTACTATTACCCTGTCTCTCAGGGTGTAAGTCTGCCTTTGAGACCATTGTAGTAACTTAAAATATTTGTTAACCAGCAAGTAGACAGACTTAGGATAAGCTCCTATTCTAGGAGGCCATAAATTTTCCATTGTACCCGTAATGTCCAATTTAACCCCTCAATATTTCTCTCAACAACTTTTTTTCCTATCAAATCTCAATAGCAAAAACAAAACAAAACAAACAATAATTGAGAGAAAGAATTGAGATGGTCTAACGAGAATACTTCTCTGAAGTTTTATTACAATTCTAGCTAGGAAAAAAATATATATATATATGGATATGTGGTGCTGTTAGGATCTCTGTGGCATGTGAATTAGAAAGCACTTATAAGAGAGCTTTGTGAGGTGTACCTGGGGAGGAACGTTTGGATTAAATAATAAAGAAAGATAACACATTGACCCAAGCTATTATTTGTATTTTTAATTTGCACATTATGTAAAACTGCTCCCCTCAGATTTTGGAGAAGCTTGTTAACAATTCCCCACAGGACTGCTGGGTTAACTCCTCTGGGGTTGTATTTAGAGAATCCACCTTCTTAACAGGCTATTGCAAGTGTGGCTCTGGTTCAGGGAAGTTTGAGGACCACTATACACGCTAAAATAGTAAATAGAAATATTCATTGAG
Organism: Leopardus geoffroyi; assembly: GCF_018350155.1. NCBI lineage: Eukaryota > Metazoa > Chordata > Mammalia > Carnivora > Felidae > Leopardus > Leopardus geoffroyi. Next base: position 28,797,622 of record NC_059333.1, read on the forward strand.
TGCTATGTGCTGTACTGGATGCTGAAATACAAGAATAAATTAATCAGACCCACTTTGAGAATTCCCAAAGGCAAGTTATAACACCAAAGAAAGTGAACACAGTTTTGTATCCCTATAGAATTTATTCAAACTGTACCACTTGAGAACTGAGGTTTTAAGTAGGTTAGTTTTAGCTACTTTAAGTGGAAATGGATTTTCTTATGAATTAACTTAATCTGAATAATTTATTTAAAAGGTTCTAAAATCTGAATAGTTTATTTAAATAAATTTATTTAAAAGGTTTACTAACAATTACAGTAAGAAAGTTTTGAAAAGTTGTCTGCCTAAGCCAGATGTTTTGGTAGGCAAAGTTGTGTCTTTGGGGCCCCGTATTTTCCTTTCTTTGTCTCTAGCATCTCCCCAATGTTTCTTCAAGGCTCCCGTGACCTCCTGGCCCTTCCTTTGCTCTCCTGTCAAAATTGCTCAAATGATATGGATATAATGAGAGTGCTAAGATGATAGTCAAGAGAAATGGGTTTGCACTGTGCCTCTGATACTAAATAAATTATATGGCTTTGAGCAAGTTCCTTGAACTCTCTTTGAGTTTCCTTACCTGAAAAAAAATAAAGGGTAGAGTTTTAGGAGCCGTGATATGTTGTCCAGTCCTCTTTCTATGATTCATTGAGTTGTCTGTGCATTGCACTTTAAGATGAGGATGGAGGTCTTCGTTCGGCAGGAGGAGAGATTGCATGAAGAGGAGTCACGGATGTGTTGCTTATGAATTTTGAGCAGGGATCTGAGCAGGGTTCTTTAGAGCTAGTGAGGAGTCAGAGCACTGGGTCTGAGTAAGCTTAGCTCTACCTCTGACTTGGTGTGTGAAATATGAACATATCCCCTGGCTTCCCTGGGATTTATTTTTCTCACTTTGGGGTGGAGACAGCAATCACAACCTTTCTCACGGTGTCATTGACATTACCGAGGGGATGAGAAGATGTTTTTTAAGGAACATGGTGGGCATTCCATAAATATGTCTCTATTCACTGTGAAGGTGCAGTTTATTCAATGCCTCGCCTTACCTTCCCAAAGTTGGTTTATTTAACAAGCACACAGAGAACTCATAATATTCTAGGAACTAATCTAAGAGTTTGATTTTAACAGTAACTCTATTAATCCTCATAACAAGACTGCAAGGAGCTATTATGATCCCATTAGACAGTTAAGGAATCTAAGACTCATAATCTGCCCACAGTCACCCTCATAGCAAGCAAGTCTGGGTCCACAGCCTGTGCTTTCAATCATTGTTCTCCCAGCTTAGACAGAAGGTCAGAAAACAAGAAATGGAATGGAATGCGGGCAAGTCAACTATGTTATTTGTCAAAGTCTGCATAAATTTGGTGTATCAGAAAGATATCATAGTAATTTAGAAAACATCTAAAATTGTAAATGTTAACCTACAAACAGTCCAACCACCAGGTGTTGCTTTTGAAGAGACATTAGTCCCTTATCAAGAATATTTACAAAGCATCTTATATATGTATAGCAACCCCTCGCAGTAAAACCAAAGGGGGAGGACATTCAGAATCTTGAAAGAGGAGTTGCAACATTTCTTAAACACTCTCTTTCCTGCATGGCTTCCCATCTCACTTCTTCTAGGAGTGGTGCTCACAAAGGTCTCCCCTGCTGGTCTTCTAACTCCTAAAAATCTTCCCCAGCTCAACAGAAACAACAGCCTACCTGCAGCCTCAGGTGCCTTACCTTCTCTCTCTTTATTATTTATACCATTATGCATTATCTTATTTTCTTAAATCCCTTTTAAGAGACTTAAGGAATACTCTAAGAGAGTACAAATGTAGCATGCTGCAAGGATAGATCTTGTTATAGAAGTAATCACTAAGGCTTGTTGCTTACCTGGTTTCCCTTAGTCTTATGCATGGAATCTTGACTGATGGTCAGGTTTTCTTTTAGCTGGAGATTTTACTGGGGCTTCTGGGTGGCTCTGTCTGTTAAGCGTCCACATCCTGATTTTGGCTCAGGTCATGATCTCACGGTTCGTGAGTTTGAGCCCCATAGCAGGCTCTGTGTTGACAGCCTGGAGCCTGCTTGGGACTTTTTCCCTCTTTCTCTGTCTCTGCCCCTCCCCGACTTGCTCTCAAAAATAAATACGAATTTAAACTGGAGATTTTAGAAAATAAGAAAATGATTTGTTAAGGATAACTATGGATATGAACTACTGTATCTACCATTTAAGATATAATAAAACCCAGCACCATTATTCACAATAAACCGAATGATCATTATTTCTAATATTAATTTCCAGTCTTGTCTTGGGAGCAAATGGCCCTATTTAGCCAATTAGAACTGAGAGAAAAATTCTGCTCAGCATTGGTTTCAAGTGTTAATTTTTTTTTTTTTTTTACTGCTCAAATTCTGCCAAACTTCTTGGGTAACATGAGATTCTGCCCTGAGATGTTGCTTCCTTATTTCAGGTTCCTTTTGCGGCAAGCAGGGCAACGCTTGGCCTCTGCTTATGTAATTGTTCAGAGGGAACTTTTAGTACAAACTTTATATCATTCATATTTCTAATGGGGTTCACTCCCAGCAACATGCTCTGCCAAATGCCTGCTATTAATTACTTATTGCCCGGGGTACGATTTCCCTTGATTGAAACATGGCCCTGAAGCTTTCTGTTTCCATTGAAGTCCTCCATCTTCTTGCTCAGCAGCCTTTATGTTTTTCATTCTTCAAACTTTGACTGAGTACCACTTACGCGAGATACCTCTGGGCACTGAGATTACCAACACAAATAAAATAACAACCTTTGTGTTCTGGAAGCTCACCCTTCACAGTGGGACAGTTGTATAGATGGATACCTATGATATTATTTGATAAGTGCCTTGATAGAGCTATCCAGGTACCATGGCGACCTAAAAGAAAGATATCAATTGCATGCTAGCAAGGTGGACAGGGAGGGCTTCACAAAGAAATTGACCTCTACGTCAAATTTTGAAAGGGGGTTGAAATTAGGTAATGAGTGATGTTGGAGAGGCCAGAGCACTCCAGAAGGAGAAGCAGGATGTGCAAAAACATGAAAAAGTCAGAGAGTTGGTGCATTCATGAAATTAAAATGTATTTTCTATGACTGGGAATAAATTGTGCAGGAGAGATGGTAACACTAGGATGGCAGAGGCTATCGGGGCTAGGTCGTGAGGTGTCTTGGACTTTACGCTAAGGTCTGTGACTTTGTCCTGAAGACACTAACCTTGATTATATTTCAGGCCTATTTCAGAATTGAAGGAGACAGAGCACCTCTCGTAAGAAAAATGAACATTCACATAGAAAAACTCAAATTCATGCAGATTTCAGAAAGTTTTCAAGTCTCCAGATTAAAATCCGGTGCTTTCAATGAAGAGGAAGCATGGGCTTAAGTTGGAGAGAGGTATGTCCATATCTCTCAGCAGAGGAAGGAGTTTGCTGTAGAGAGTGGTGTATACAGGATACTTGGGATACAGACACTCAGTTAAGAGATGGGTACAGAGAGCCTGGTGAATAATTATGGAGGCATACACTAAAACACTGGTCTTTGACATTGAGCAAAAGTGATCGTGGCCTCGGATTTGAGGCCTATTATGAATGTAGTATTGTTAGAAAGTATTAATTAATTGGGTGTAGTGGAGACTGAAGTGGCCCAGAAAAGAAGAGGTGTAGAATTAACGGACTTCAAAGCTCTACAAGAAGTCTTTTCAGTGTAGCCCAGGCTGAAGCTTTAGGTAGGTCAGAAGCTCAGAATTTCACTAGTCTGAATTTTGCCCTTTTGTATTTTATTTAGATTTCTGTCCTTGCTAAATTTAAGGAATGGATCCCATCAGATCCCATTTCTCCTTCCTTCCTTCCTTCCTTCCTTCCTTCCTTCCTTCCTTATCTGTTTTAGTCTCAGATGAGGTCAAGTATCTTCAGGCTTTAAAAGTTCCCCAGGTTCTTCTAATGTCCAGTGAGGTTGCATAGTACTGCTTTAAACTCTCTCTATTCAGTATCAGTATTCTCTGTCTTCAATATTTGGTTGGATTGGAGACAGCAGGCTGATAAAAGACAACTAAAAAAATTAAGATCCTTGGCCAATTCTTAAACTGGCAGGTATTATGCTGTCTACTGAAAGGAGATGCCAGGTAAGTAGGTGCCAAGGTCTTCTACACAAGTTTTATGTTCTTTCTATTACACCCCAAAGGGCTGAGAATCTATAGATTAGATCAAGATATGCCCTCCTAACACACAAATAAGGTAATTCATTGAAAAAAATTATTTCTACTTTATTGCCCAGGTTTCTGCAAATTGATGATTTGGATCTTGGCTTCAAGAGGTCATGTTGATCTATTTGCTCTGACAGTAATAAGCTGACAAACCTTCCAGAGATGACTCCTTAATATGATCCAAATGCTCCTTCCTATTGCAATATTCAGTTTTTGCATAACCTGTGTCCTTATACATTTTACCAGGATGCCTAAATCCATCTCTGATCTGACAGATACAGACTGCTGCCGTCGTCTAACTAAGAAATATTGCCAACCCCTGTTAGGTGAGGCTGCCCCAGGGTCATGAGTTCATTTTGGGCTGCATTACCATTTTGGTCTGCGTAGTGTAGGTGTGTCGGGGTGGGGATGGCAGCTGGCCAGATATTTCGACATTTTCTATTGCTGCAATTTTCTTATTATTTCATAAAAGTGAGTATTTCCAAAAGGCAAGATAGAATAAGGAATTTTATGAAATGTTTTGACTCGCAGAATGGAAGTCTTCTTATAATGTCCAAGCTATTGCTCAACTTTAATACTATTAATTTTACTTATTTCTTCAGGAATTATCTTTGTTAAACATGGTAAATCTTCATAGTAGGCAACTTCATTACAAACATTACCTAAAATACAACTTCATTACAAACTTCCCTAAAATAAATTATCTTATTTCATATTTGTAGTTTTGTGACCTGAGTTCACTTCTCTAGTTCAAACAACTTATTTAGTATTGTAGACAAACACATAACCTACAGAGAAGTGTTCAAGGTTGCAGGATTGATACGTGTACAGCTCACAGTGGGGATTCAAGGGAAGCATTGGTTAGTACTTGTGGGAGTGTCAGGACCAGATTAATGACAGAGATAACAATTGAGATGATTGTTAAACTGTCAGGTGTCAATAAGCAAAGAGAGAAGGGCATTCTAGAGAAGCATAGACCAGAGCAACACATCAACATGAGATCAAAGTTTTTCCTGATGGTTGTGAGCATTGTCTGCAAGAAGAAGGAGAGGCAGGGTGACACAAGCGATAAGTTAAGAAGATGTGCCATAAAGAAAGTAAATGACATTTGTAAGACCTTTGCAGCAGATGTTGTCAGAGCCTCACTCATATCCCTTGTACCTTAACCAGCTTACTCTGTTCGAGTGCTGACTTCAAGCTGTGCCTGGGGGCTTTACTTGATCTGTAGAAGGTCACTTTGGCCACGCCTGGCAGGCCATAAGTGCCAAAGGAAGTGAAATCCTCATCTCAGAAGCAGATTGACTGAAGTTGATATGTATGCACCCCAGAAAACTTCCCCCTACAGTGGAATGACTCTGAGACATGGATTTTGCAGCATTTCCCCAACTATTCCAGCAGGATTAAGCCTCCGTCACCCTGCCTTCCAATCTCTCTAGCAGTTCCTCGTTCCCTTACTTATTCTTTGTACTCCCAAACAAACCACCATCAACCTTTATGTCAAGGTCTGCTTCTGGAGAAATTGCAGCTAACACAACATGATAAGGAGCGCTAGGAAGGCGTTCAGTTGTTTTAGATAAAAGTAAATGTGAGAGACCACACTGACAGGAATGAGATAAATGAAGTGAGAGAGAGAAGAGGCAGCAAGACCTGTGAAAAGAGAATCTGCTAGAGCCTGAGGAAAGATGGTAAAGACTGAACTAAGGCGCTAGGGGATTGGAAGGTGGAGATAGATGTGGAGTACTGCAGAGATGTTACGGCAGTAGGTGGACAGGCAGAATTGAGGTCTTAGGGAACACTGAGAGGGCTTGGTCAAAGGAATAATAGAAGACCAGGAAAAGGGGTTAGTCTTTCCAGGAGGGAAGGAGCGATCAACTGTGCTAAGAGGCTCTGAGTTGATATCACAATCAATGAGCCTATTGAATTGGGAAATTTTGAATCATAATAACCTGCAAATCACTTTCCATCCAAAATGATGGGGTCAGAACTCCAATTGGAGCAGATTAAAAAATAAATGATGTGACTAAATGATTATAAACTAGTTTTTGGAATAATTTTGTTGTGAGAGGAAGGAGAAAGAGAGTGATGGTTAATGGAAGGAGGCTTAGGGTCATAGAGGGTGTTTTTAAAGACAGAGTGGCTTGAGCTGCTGTACAGACTACAGTGATAGACCAGTATGGCCGAAAAGGCTGAAAATACATCAGTTAGTAATATAAGATCCTTGTTCTGGAAGAGATGGTGGGACAGGGATGAAAGCATGAACACAGCAAGGAGTTTAACCTCACACTGCAAGTTAAAGAGCAATTGTTCATATGCCAGATACATGAAAGAATGAAGGAAGTCAGGAAGCTGGTCTAAGAGAAATGTCATGTTCAAAATTCCTTCTTCCAATCATTTGGATAGGCATTCCTGAGAACTCACATTCATGAAGAAAGAGTGTGTTTGCCGATGCAACCCCAGGTCTTCAGATGTGCGCTGTAGAAACAGAAGGGGGAATATAACAAGGACTAAGAGTGGGGAAAGAAGGGCGCCGATTTGGGAACTGGGACTGTAAAGTTTGATGCTAATGATTTTTAAACATTTTTGGAAGCGATGGAAAGAAGAATGCAAATAAAATGAGTTTACTTTCTAAAATGCTTTTTTTTGTTGTTTTGCAATTTCCGTTTGCTAATGTCATCTAAATTGTGTCATCTAAATTTTCTCTATTTTGAAAATATGAAGACGACATCATATATATAGATTACATCACTCCAGCAGCAAAAAGTCAACGAATTCTCTAGGTTTTAATAAAGCAGGTTGCTATTTTACACTAACTTACTGACTTCTCTACATTCTACTTAAGATGTGTACACTCATCACCCTAACATCCACTCCTGCAAAGACAAACAGACAAACCCAGAGCTCTCAATATTTATCCTAAGTACAGCTCTGCCTGACCTCTGTCTGCTATGTACAGGCTTGGTTGATTTTAGTTTTTCAGATCTTCTTTTTGGTGTCTAATTTCCTAAAGTTCAAGAGACAGCTGTCTGGGGCCTGCGAAATAAGATGATGAACATGCAGATATCAAGGAAATGGTTTTCTTACACCAGCAGCTCCATTTAGATCTGAGCACTTCCTCATTCTTGTCTAACATTAGAGCTTCCTAAGGTATAATATGTGCTGAATGCAGACATGTTCTTTCTTACTGATGGGGGTGATTAGGGTTAACTTCTTTAGCCTGCTTTAAGTTAAGTGAGACAAGATTTAATTAAAGTAATCTCCAGATTCCAGTAGTTTGACGTTTGAACCATGTATCCTGGAGAAAAACAGAGCATGCAGATATTTGTAAGTTACACCAATGGAAAATATTCAAACTTTTTTTTTTTTTTTTTTTTTTTTTTAGCTGTCAAAGAAGGCTTGTTTTTATTTCTGGGCAATGACACTTTCTATTTTAGTCATTGCTTCCCTACCAGTCTAAGAAAAGTAAAGCATTTTGTTTTCTCTTGTAGTTGGGGCTTCTAATAAGAGTACGTTACTTTTCTGCATATTAAAACAGGAAGCACATTTGACTAGTTGACTAGTTGACTGACTTCCTTCTTTTACTGGCTAAAGTTTGGGCTTCATAAAATTGGTTGAATCTTTATGATCCAAGTGAAATTGAAGGTTAAGAGATTAACCACTTAATTCAAACTATGTGAACAGTTAATCCAAGTGATTTTAACATTAGGCACTTTCACACGCTGAATTATTGATGAAATCTACATGGTAGAATATTGGTGATGAGCCAGTGTCAAATTGGGTCATTTAGGACATGAAGTGGACAACTCAATTTCTAACATAGATTATTTGTAATCATACTGGATGACTTATATTAGCCTTGTCAAATGGCTAAACTAGCAATTTTAAAATACTTCCAACTTGCAATACTATAATGTTGTTTGATTTTATGACATTCTCTGTCACTTCTATATTCTATATGGCACTTTTGCATTTTACTAAGTGAATTTATACTTATAAGTGAGTTTAGCTAAGCAACTACATGCCACTTTACATGTAGATTTTCTTTTTCTTTGAGTTACCTAAAAACCTTCCAGTTTGCCTTAAAGGCAGTTTTGGAAACCATTGCATTAGAATTAGAGAACCGTGAGGAGTCCTAGGGACCATCTGGTCCTCATCCTTATTTTAGAGATAAGGAAACAGGCCAAACGAGGCGAAGTGAACTGCCTAAAATCAAGCATCTAGTTTCTGGTCGTGGTAGACCAGTTACAAAATGGTTGTAATTGTCCTTGTCACTTGAGTCCACATCCATTGAGATGTGACTTTGCAGCTTCCTCTATTAAAAGGAGGCATGTGCCTCCACACACCTTGAATCTGGGCTTGCATTTTGACTTCCTTCGGCAGACAGAATGCAGAAGAAATAAAGTGCCAGTTCTGCTACAGTAGATAACTAATACATAATTTATTTTATTTTACTTTTTTCCTTTTAACTCTCCAACTATTCTAGAAAATCAGTGTACTCAAAAAAAATTTTTTTCTCAACTCTCGCTTCCAGCTACTTGGCAAATTTTCAGGTTATTTGCTTTCTTTGCTTGTATATTGTGTAACGTCTTTTATATCGTCTAGCTCATGAAGCTGCGTAAGAGTATTCTTTCTGTTTTTGAGTTTTTAGGAATCTCTTCGGCTGAGGTGAAATTTTTGACTATGCTTTGGGCATTACTTTGTCGCACAAAATTTTAATCCACTTAACAGCCTTCAGCACATGTATTTTTTGGCAGGCAGGTGATGCTGTCAGCTATGTCCATACCAGCTGGCAAATTGCAGCAAGCAAGCAACTCTTGAAATGAGTGAAAGAAATATCTTTAACTAAGGGGGAGGTCAACTAGCTGTGTCTGATAAATTTCACTTCTTTGTTACTTGAAGCTATGCACGTTAGCTTAAGACGTTATCATTTGTGTGGCATGAACAGAATCATTATCTGAAATCCTCTATTTTGGATGGTTTCTTCATTCTTATCTGGGGGGGGAGGGTGGTGTGGTATAATAAAGTCAGCACTGAACTTTATGATTAGAATCCTGTGTGTATATTCTGGATTATCTACCTATTAGCTGTGTCACTTTGGGAAAGTCACTTAATGTCTCTTAAATCCAATTTCTTTAGTTTTAGTTTCCCAATGTGCTTAGGTTTTTTGTTCATTTGAGAAAAAGGTGAAGCATGTAAAGCATTTTGTAGGCTGCAAACCGCAAACTCTCATGTCTACTCCCCTGAACTCTACACATTTTCATTTGCGTATTAGACATTCCCTGCTGGGATGTCCCACATCTACAATCTATCTCGACATGCACAACTCTAGCTTTTATTTTCTCCTGACTTCCGTAATTCTGTAAATTGGTACTCAAATTTTGTCATTTTCCAGGTTTCAAATCTCCAAATACGTTTTTGATGACTCTCTTATTTTTTCCTTATAAGGAATTTATTTATGTATCTATCTATCCATCCATCCAGGAAATGCTTATTAATTACCTGCTCTCTTTTCTGCTGCGGCACCACCTCCTTCTTTGAGTCCCTTCCCCGTGTTTCAAACCAGACTTTGCTCCATCTTACCTCTCTATTTCAAACTCTGCTCTTCTGGATTTGGCATCCATCTTGGATCTCTTAGCCCAGACCTTGACCAGATTTGATCCCTTCTTTCTTAAGTCTTTTCTCCAGCCCCAGTATCTCTTGTCTCTGATAAGAACACCTTGCTTCTAGGGGCGCCTGGGTGGCGCAGTCGGTTGAGCGTCCGACTTCAGCCAGGTCACGATCTCGCGGTCCGTGAGTTCGAGCCCCGCGTCGGGCTCTGGGCTGATGGCTCAGAGCCTGGAGCCTGTTTCCGATTCTGTGTCTCCCTCTCTCTCTGCCCCTCCCCCGTTCATGCTCTGTCTCTCTCTGTCCCAAAAATAAATAAACGTTGAAAAAAAAAATTAAAAAAAAAAAAAAAAAAGAACACCTTGCTTCTAGTCTGTGCCCTTTAGGACCTGTCCCCTACCCCTCAATTGCCAGCCGTACCACTAATCCAATTAGTTCCCACTCCATCTCTTTGATGGAAGAAGAGACTCAGACACTGTAAGTGACACTGAGGGTGTTACCTGATTGTTATAAACATTTCCTCAATTATAAAATGAGGGGGATACTGCCTACCCCACTAGGCCACTGTGAAATGAGGTCACACATATGACTGGCAGAGAGGAAGCACTCACAACCTTTCCGACAACAGTTCTTCCCAAGGACCTGGATATGAGTGCATAACACTAGTCACAGTGCTCCTCATCCAACAAATCAAAATAAAAGCAGCTTTGAATCGAATTAGGGAGACGAGAACAAAATGTTTAATGCAAGTTGTGTATATAGATAAAATATGAAATGCAGTGCGGGTGGATGAGTACAAAGTGGAAAGGTAAGGAGTGTGAAATAGGGTTACTCAAGGAAGACAAGCAGGCAGTGACTTATAAAGAAACTAATAGATGTGAACTGGTGAAAAGACAGCAGGACATCATAGGTGTGGAGACTGTCATAGATAAATGCTCGAGAATAAAAGAGTGTGACACCGTGGTGCTAGCCTGATAAAATGAGGGATGGGTTTGAGGTTAAAGATCGTGTTCAGAGTGGTAGGGGGATGCCAGTCACAGCAGACTTAAATTCTTTTCCTAGTAATGGAGAGATATATGCGAGCTGATGTTTCTAGGAATATCCAAATTTGATTTGCAATAGATGCTGTGCATTTTGTGGCGTCATTCTTAAAGTGTCAAGTTAGGAAGTTAATGAATTTGTAAATTCTTTGATATTATATTCAACACATGGTCTCTCAGCCCACTTTCAAATACATTATTATAAATGTAAAATAATATTTGTGGAGGGAAAATTTGGTTGTGTTTAAGCGACCATACCTCCAAGGGAGGTTTCCTGAGTTTTATTTATGAACGTTAATGGCCTTCCCTTTCTTTGTAAATTGGGCTAGAAAATCACGAATGCAAAAGTCTTCAGGTTTGTCTAATCCAAACCCTGCATATTTTACAAATGAGGAGCAGAGAGAGGGAGGTTAAATGTCTTTCACAAGGTCATAGCTAGACACTAGCCAAGATGAAATTTAAACTTCTGTCTAGATTTTCAATCTAATGCTTTAAAAAAATATACTGAAGGGCCTAAGAGAGCCAAGGCAATATTAAAGGCAAAGAGCAGTGCTGGAGCATATCCACTACCAGATAGCAAAACTTGCCCTAGAGCTAATATAATTAAGAAAGTGTAGGTAGCTCAATAGGTTAAGCATCTGACTCTTGATTTCTGCTCAGATCATGATTTTGCAGGTTCTGTGAGATCCCCTGCTCCTGCACTCTATCTCTTTCTCTCTCAAAATAAATAAACTTAAAAAAAGTGTAAATATTGGCACACAGATAAAACCAATGGAATACAATAGATATTCCAGAAGCATATCTCCACTGAAATGCTGCCCCAAATAAGATGTGGTGTGGATGCCACTACACTTCAATAGAGAACCAGTGGTCTTCCCAATACATACTGCTGGGTCAATTGGATATATCAATGAAAAACAAAAACTAAAAATTGTGACCCTACCTCACATCAAACAAAGAAACTAATTCGAGACAGATCACAAACCTTACATATGAAAGCTAATAAACTTCTGGAATAAAACATGGAGACCATCCTTATGACTTTGAAATAGGTAAAGATTTTGTAACTAAGATACAACAGTTACTCACCAAAAAATGGTAACAAATAAAAATACATTTAATTATTTAATTAATAAATAAAAACTTCTGTTTATTAAGTGATAGCATTAAGAAGATAAATGTCAAGGGGCGCCTGGGTGGCACAGTCGGTTAAGCGTCCGACTTCAGCCAGGTCACGATCTTGCGGTCCGTGAGTTCGAGCCCCGTGTCGGGCTCTGGGCTGATGGCTCGAGCCTGGAGCCTGTTTCCGATTCTGTGTCTGCCTCTCTCTCTGCCCCTCCCCCGTTCATGCTCTGTCTCTCTCTGTCCCAAAAATAAAATAAACGTTAAAAAAAAAAAAAAAAAGAAGATAAATGTCAAGCTACAGGCTGGCAAAAGATTTTTGTAATATTGCATCTATAGAGATATTTGTCAAAGTTCTCATTAACAGAGCATAAAGAATGTTTATGAATAAATAAAAAAAAACAAATAATTAAATTACGAATGGGTTAAAGATTTGAACAGATATTTCAGTGTCAAATGGCTGACAGATATGAAGAGTGGCTCATCATTGTTAAAACTGCAGTTGAAATACATACGCCAGAACAGCTCACCTTAAGAAAACTAACAATACGGAGTTTTGATGGTGATGTGAAGCAACTGGAATTCTCCTTCATTGCTGATAGGAGTGTACATGGTTGCAACCACTTTCGAAGATTATTTGCTAGTATCTACCAAAGTTAAACATCTACCTCACCTATGACCCAGTTTTCTACTCTTCGTTATATATCAAAGAGGAATGAATGCAGATATACACCAAAGGACCTTTCTAAGGATGTCCAGAGGAGCTTCATTCATAACAATTGAAATGGAAAATAAAACAAAAACAGAACAAAAACCCATTTCCCATCAATAGTACATGGGTAAATAAATTATGGAATATTTACATCATGGAATGCCACACCATAATGAAGAAGAAATAGTACAGCATGGATGAATGTCACAGACAAAACTTATTGAATTAAAAGTCAGATCTACATTAAAATAAAAAGCAAGTGGAACTAGTATATGTTGATAGAAGTGAGAATAGTAGTTACCTTGGGAGACAGTGAAGAGGATCCTCCCCAAGGGGATGGAGGGGGTGGGGATACAGTTTAGCCTTTTGAACACTGGGGGCTTGGTCTGATGTGGGTGGTTGTTGCATGACTGTACATATATGTAAAAATGTATTGAGCTATATTATATACTTATGGCTTACTCTATGTATGCTGTATCTCAATTTTTCAAAAATGGCGATGATGTTCCTCGCTGGAACAAATAATCCACCATTAAGAAATCCTGGAGAAAATCTTGCCTCATTTCTTTCAGGCTACTAAGCGCTTCAAACATTTGCCCTTGTCCCACCACCATAACATGATGACATTCCTTGTCTCATCATGGCACACATCAGTAAGGCTGATATTTTTCCAGTAGACCGACACTGTATACAGTCAGCAGAGACTGGTCCAGAATCACGAGCCCCTCTAGGGCCCGTCTTGTAGCCTGGAGACATATCAGTATTCTGGTTTGGCCAATTCTGTGAAAATCTAGACTGTTTTAGCAGTATCAAACAAAGCATTGGCATAAAAGCAGATATAGTCAGGTTATTCTCAATAACACTGCATAAACACTACATAAGCAAAATGAGATGTTCAACAAGCTGACACTCGTGGCCTTTTAGTGGCATATATTTTCCTTGATACTAAATTTGCACTGTACCTAAAGCAAATAGATGTTACAGTAAACAGCCACGTGTACTTCCTACTGTCATCATATATTATAAAGGAAAAGTATTTCAATTTAGGTCAGACAAATGCAGTATTCCTGACTCTCAGCCCATGTAGCTAATATGGAGTGCTCTGTGAGGCTAGTAATCAGTCTTCTCTTGAAATCTGTGGGCAGAAGATAATAGTTTGTTTTTCTCTATCTATATCTTTTCTATTAAATTAAAACTTTAAAAAACTACTAATTTAAAAAATGACAATTGTTGGGGCTCTTAGGGGGCTCAGTCGGTTGAGCATCTGACTTCAGCTCAGGTCATGATCTCAGGGTTCACAGTTCGGAGCTCCGTGTCGGGGCTGACCTTTTGGATTCTGTGTCTCCCTCTCTCTCTGCCCCTCCCCCACTCATGCCCTCTCTCTCTCTCTCTCTCTCTCTCTCTCTCTCTCAAAAATAAATTAAAAACATACGAAATTATTTAAAAAAATAAAAATAAATAAATGACAACTGCATTTGCTGTCATAAAGCAGTCTTTTAAATTAAGTACATTTTTTTCATTTAGTTTAGTTTTGTCTTATATTTCTTAAACTCTAATTTATTCCAGTTTGCTTACAAAGTTTTAAAGTCATCTTTCATTCATTACAGTTTTCTAGAGAAATTTGAAAAAAAATCCTGAAGAATCTTACAATTACCCAGTTGTAGGCCATAGGCTTTATAGATGAAGTTGAGATACATGTATATCATATATTTAGCCTTCCTCCACTTCCTTCCATAAACATTTTCCAGGTGGCTTAGTCAGTTGAGTGTTTGATTCTCGATTTCAGCTCCGGTCATGGGCTCAGGTCATGATCTCATGGTTCATTAGGTTTCTACACTGGCAGCATGGAGCCTGCTTGGGATTCTGTCTCTCTGCCCCTTTCTCCCACCGGCTCATCACTCTCTCTCTCTCTTTCTCTCTGTCTCTCTCAAAATAATAAATCATAAAAATAAGTACATAAACATTTTTCTTCTCTGCCACATCTGCAAATCACTCTTTTCTAAAACAAACCTTTTGAACTTCCTAAAAGCTTATTCCTTGACAAATTCTACTTTGGTTGCAGGAAACATTAAAAACCTTTACCAAATAAGAGTTGAAATTTCAGCATTGAAAAATCAAAACATTTCCATAAACCCTGATCAAATAAATGTGACTCTTCCTAGCTCTCCTTAAAAAGCAGTCAGGATACTTATTGTCTGTACCAAAAATGTATATACTGTTAGAGTCCTCTTTCTCCTTGTCTTCCCTTCTCTCTGTCTCTCTCTCTTTCTCTTCTTCCCACTCTCCTCTCCCTCTCCTTCTCTTTTCTTTCATTGACACCGGATGCTTAAAAATGGGGAAACAATGTTATCTGGGTTGACCAGCTAATAGATATGATTGATAAATAGATAATTTATATGAATTATTTCTAAAATGATAGGTATTTTCCCTGTTTCCGATTCTGTGTCTCCCTCTCTCTCTGCCCCTCCCCCGTTCATGCTCTGTCTCTCTCTGTCCCAAAAATAAATAAACTTTGAAAAAAAAAATTAAAAAAAAAAGATAAAGGGGCGCCTGGGTGGTGCAGTCGGTTAAGCGTCCGACTTCAGCCAGGTCACGATCTCACGGTCCGTGAGTTCGAGCCCCGCGTCGGGCTCTGGGCTGATGGCTCAGAGCCTGGAGTCTGTTTCCGATTCTGTGTCTCCCTCTCTCTCTGCCCCTCCCCCGTTCATGCTCTGTCTCTCTCTGTCCCAAAAATAAATAAACGTTGAAAAAAAAAATTAAAATGATAGGTATTTTCATGTCCCACTATTCTAATTATTTATTTCTTCAAACTTTATTACTTTACATATGTGCTTTGTTTCTGAAAATTCAGAAATGGACTTGAGATAATAAATGATTATTTATTATTTATCAAAGCTATTTCTTTGCAATGAAATGGACTGTGTGATTTATAATTGTTTCAATTTCATTTTAGAAAGTGCCCTCTGGAGATATATGGTGGGGTCTCAGAATTGTCCATATGATAGTTTCATGCAGCAGTCCACAAGATGTGAATTTAAGCATTAGATTTACTTCTATGTTGCTTGAAGTGTTTTTCCTCTCCCATCACTCATTTTTTACCATTTTCCCTGCTCCTAAATATGCATCGTGAGTATCATGAGCTAACGCGACTTTAGATTCCTCCAGTTCAGAGCTTACCAGCAGTGTGAGGTGACATGCTGACATGATAGGAATGGTTACGGATGTGTTGAGATACCATCTCCTTGAAATTTGAAAGAACTGATAAAGCCTTGAAGAAATGTGGTGTGTGTGCTGTGTGTGTGCTGTTATGTGAAAGTGTTGAAAAAAAACTGATTCTATCTCTTTTGTTTGGTAGATGAAGAATTGAAAGCCCTTGGAGTTTTGAAGGTATTGTTACTGAGTTCCTTAGTTTTAGGGCTAGGTGCAGAATCCAAGTCTTGTGGCTTTTGCTCTGATGCACTTTGGCCAGGATAACCTTCCTTTCTTCTTTTTGAGTGAGACAGTAAACTTTAGGCAGTGCTCTTGGTAAGCACTTTCATTGGAAGTGACCAAACTGATTCATGATAACGGTTTGCTGAATTCGTCCTGGAATTCATTTTATATACATTGGTATCAATTTGTATAAGAAGTATGTATGGCAGATTCTATCACCACTTTTTTATAGAGGTGGAAATTGGCATTCAGAGAAGTTAGGTGACTTGTTAAAGATTTCTCGGTAAGTTACTGAATTCAAATGCAGAGCTGCCTGGCTCCAAATCTTATGCTCTTTGTGCACTGTCATGATACCTACCTATTGGAATGAAAAGCAATCGTCATCTTACAACATATAGAAATGCTGCTTGCACAGTAAATAAATAAAAGATAGTTAATTTTCAGAATATGAGAAGGGAAGAATATGAGAAGAGGAAATAGGGGCATTTGCTGTGTCTACCAGGTCCTGTTCTCTTCTTTACAGTGGAAATGGCTTTGGGGGAGTGGTGTCCTGGTACAATTCCTTGGAGACCTTTTGCAAAAGAATCTTAGGATGTTTTATTGTTTTTATTGCTTCTTCCAGGGACATGAATCATGAAATTTTCTTTTTTTTAAAATTTTTTTAATGTTTATTTATTTTTGAGAGAGAGAGAAAGAGAGGGTGAGTGGAGAGGGGCAGAGAGAGATGGAGACACAGAATTCAGAGCAGGCTCCAGGCTCTGAGCTGTCAGCACGGAGCCCGATGTGGGGCTTGCACGCACCAGCTGTGAGATCATGACCTGAGCCGAAGTTGGACGTGAAACCGGATGACGCACCCAGGTGTCCCAGGAAAATTTGAAGTTGAAGAATAAGTGCAGAGAGACAAATTTTTACAAAGATTTGAGAAGTTTGATACTACAGTACTATTTTTAGATTCTGCCAATGACCACCTGCTTCCTAATGGCAAGAGTCCATGGAAAAAAAGGATTACAAGGAACTATCTCTGATCCTCAGCCGTACCACCAACAAGTAGTTTGAAGAGATAAGTCCTCTAATCATGACGCATACACAGGGCTAGATACGTGGGAAATAATGGTATCTTAAAACAAGGGAATGAGGGGGTGCCTGGGTAGCTCAGTCAATTAACTATCTGACTCTTGATTTTAGCTCAGGAGATGGAGCCTCGGGCCTGCTTGGGATTCTCTCTCACCTCTTTCTCTGTCCCTCCCCCTTCTTGTACATGTGCATGCACGCTCTTTTTCTCTTTCTCTCAAAATAAATAAACTTAAAACAAAACAAAACAAAACAAAACAAAATACAAGCAAATGAGAATCAGAGAGAAAAAAGAAGAGTAAGATATCATGGCACATGGATTTGGCCTTTCTTAAAAGATTTCATACTTTCCTTGAATGGATGACTCTAGATTTGAGGAAGAAAATATATAAAATGAGCCTAGGATACCATGTTGTGCTAGAATCCAAACAACTCAGAAAACAGTAAGCTCTTCTTTGCCAGAACACATGTATTGAAAGCCTCTTAATGGCTAACGATAGGACAAAATTGGGCATCAAGAAGAATATGGAAGCATTAATTGAAACACATTACATATATAAAAGTCTAGAAGTTCATAACGTGAGGAGAAAGAGAGAGAGGAAGGAGGAGGAGGAGGAAGGGAAGAAAAATCACTGAAAAATAACTAGAGCACTAATTCCTTCCTCTGAAAATGTCACCCTATCTTTTCTGCTACATACTGTACTTTTGGTTAAACATAGTCCTCGTTGGTGAGAGACATTGCTACTTTACAAAATTTTCCAGCTGATTAATGTGAGTTGACTTACATAAATAGAAGTTATCTTGTAGCTCCTACTGAGGTTATTTATTTAAGTTTGGGTAATCAATAGATGAAACTAGATCTTAGTATCAACAAAAGTGAGAAATATTAAGTGTCCCCTGATACATTATAACGTGTAGCACCTAGCACCATCTATGAAAAGTTCTTGGAAAAAGGTGAATTAAGAATATAACTAATTTCCATTGGTAGGAAAAAGCTGATATTCATTTATAGGAAATACCAGAGATGGAAGAAGAAGTTAAATGGTACACAAGGAAGCAAACAGAAAATTTGGAATGTGGTACATTTCATAGGAACTGATTTCTGCAACAAGTTAGTGGCAAGGAAGAGAGAAGGGCAGACGGGAAGAAAGTGAGAGAAAGACAAGTCCTAGAGTAAAGACACTTGAGTGACATGATAACCAAATGTGACATGTGGTCTTTTTTGTTTGGATCTTAACTCAAATGGTGCAAATGAAAAGATACCTTTTTTTTTCTTAAGATCATTGGCGGATTTAATTATGGAAATATTTTGGCAATCTTGTCACATGGTGGACCACTTAGTGGCTTAAAACAATTTATTTTCTCACAATTTTGCACTCAGGTCAGGTCTTTTGGGGATAGCTCTCTGCCTCGTTGTCATAACTAGGGTGGTTCATCTGGGACTTGAGGATTTACTTCTAAGATAGTCTCACTCACAGGGCTAGCACATTGGTGCTGGTTGTCAACGTGGACAGCAGCTGGAGCTGTTGCTGGAACCCTTGATGTTTTCTCATGTAGGTCTCTTCATGTGCTGCTTGGGCTTCCTCACAATAGGACAGTTGGGGTCCAAAAAGGAGGAAAGGGGGGTTGGCAGCCCTCTTAAAGGCTAAGCTTAGATCTAGCACAGTGATATTTCTTCCATATTCTATTTATCAATGTAGTCACAGCTTCAGCCCACATTCAAGGAATTGGAGAAATAGATTCCATCTCTCTGTGGGGGGAATGACACAGGGAGGTATTTGAAGTTTTCAAGGAATAATTTTAAAGCATAGCAATGGCACTCTGATTATCTAGGAAAATGTCAAAAAAATTTTAGAGATACGAAGTGAAGTGTGTAGGAGTGAAATGACATGATGTCTGGGGTTTAAAATACTTGCACAGGAAAGAAAAATGATAAGGATAAAATGGGATAAATTTAGCACCTGTTGTAATATTTTGATAATTATTGAATATAGGTGATGGGAATGAGGAGGGATTAATGAACTCTACTTTTGAGTACATATGAAAATCTCATGATTAATTTTTTAAAATATTCAGACTCAAAATAATATTAGAGTTCCTAAAAAAGACTCGAAGTTCTAGTTTCATCTGGTTTTGATTTTGATTAAATTTTAATATTAAATCTTCTCAAAATACACCTGAAATAATATTCCCCAAAAGTACTAACTTGGGAAAGCACGCAGAAATGGAGAATCTTACAGGGGTGCTGTGGCGACTTTGGGGAAAATTAATAGCCTGCAGCCAAATACAGAGGGCTGCTTGACAATGGTCCCCAAGATGTGTTTTTTTTCACTTGAAAGAAACTGTGAGGACTTGATGCTTTGAGGTTCTGCATCCATCTTCAGAACAGGAAGGGAAGGCAGGGGACTGCAGAAAATCACCATGACTCTGATCTCACTGACCCTCTGCATCAATACCAGCTGTTGTCAATCCACAAACCAATTCTTACATGAGGAGAGTAACTCTTCTTGAGTAAGCATCCTCAGATATGTAGTCTGTTACTTGGAATTCAAAGCATTTTTTTTAATTTATTTTTGAGACAGAGAGAGAGAGAGAGAGAGAGAGGTCACAAGTCGGGGAGGGGCAGAGAGAGAAAGGGAGAGAGAGAATCCCAAGCAAGCTCCACACTGTCCGAGCAGAGCCCAACATGGGCCTTGATCTCAGGAACCCTGAGATCATGAACTGAGCCAAAATCAAGTCAGACACTTAACTGGCTGAGCTACCCAGGCACCTCGGAATTTAAAGCATTCTTAACTTACAGCATTCTATGAGCAGAACATGTCAAGGGATCTCTCCAGATATCCCGAGTTTAAGAACAAGGGACAACTATGGATGCCCTTTCTGAGGGTATTAAAAATAAATGTTATTTACCGAAAAAAAAGTTCAGGACCAGCTGAAGAAGAAGCATATTTGCAAGTACAAAATTCAAATTTCCAGCAGTTTCATCTCTGGTTATGTATGTACTCAAGAGAATTGAAAGCAGGGACACACACAGAGATTTGTAGACCCTTGTTTATAGTAGTGTCATTTCCAATAGCCGAAAGGTAGAAGCCACCCAAGTGTCCATCAACATATGAATGGATATACAAAATGTGGTATATACCCACATATATACATACAATGAATATCATTCAGCCTTAAAAAAGATGGAAATTTTGACACATACTACAACATGGGTGGACCTTGAAGGCATGTGTGCTAAGAGAAATAAGCCAGTCACCAAAGGGCAAATATTGTATGATTTCATTTGGATGAGTTACCTAGAATAGTGAAATTCATCGACACAGAAAGTAGGATGGTAGTTGCAGGGGCTGGTGGGAAGGGAGAAATGGGGAGTTGGTGTTTAATGTGTATGTATTTTCAGTTTTGCAAGAGGAAGACTTCCGGAGAGGGATGGTAGTGATGATTGATGACATGAATATACTTAATGCCACAAGATGGTTCATTTTAAAATGGTTAAAATGCTACATTTTGTTATGTATATTTTACCACCATAAAAGGTACTTATTTGAGCTTTATGTCCTATAAAAGACCCAACCTTTTTTTCTTTTTTAAATGAATGGAAGGGAATAGAGGAATGGGCCCGGGGAGGCACATGAGACACAGCTTTGACCTACCGCCTTTGAAAGGAAGGTGTTACTTTTATATTGAAGAATGACCTTTTTTTTTTGAAGGTTTGCTCCATACTTTCTATTCAGTTAGCTAGGCCGATAAGGTTGTTTTCACTGCAATTTTGCCTCAGATTTTAGTAATTTTATTGCCACCTCCGAAATCTGTTTACACAAATCATGCTAAGTCTCATTCTCTCATTTTATTAGTCAGGCTTCCTCATTAATTTAGAAAATTGTTTGTTTAATAAAGACCTATCTTACTTGATCACGGTCTCTGAATCCCCTGGATTATGGCAGGGGTTTTACTTTGTAATAATCTCCCAGGAGAGCTGCCCGAACAGCTGTGAAGGCTAAAGGGAGAGCTACAGGGGTGGTCACATTCTCTCAGGCACAGCAACAAGAGACTGAAGTTGACCAAAATGAATCTTTTCTGCTTTTCACTGGTGAGTTTCTTTGGTTACCTCATTTTTATTTTATTGTATCAACTAAAAGGCATGGAGTTAGGGAATGCCCTAAACTTCCTATGCGGTGATATTAATTAATATATTTAGGGTCTCATGAGAAAAGTCCACATCAGAAAGAGGAAAAAGGATGTTTTTATTAAAGCACTTAAGCCAACTCTGTTCAGAGGCAAGTGATTTACAAAAATATATATACATTTATCTAAAACAATTACTACTTCGTTAACATTTTGATGCTGAATCTCTAAGTATAGTATGTCAACAATTTTTGAGGGACTATTTTCTTCTATTTATTATAAATACGAGGAAAATTTTGCAAAATGTGCTGCACTTGGGTTGATTGCTTCGCTTTGGGACATCCTAGGAATCAAAATGTCTTCTCTATTGTTTGAGTAATGAATTCTGTTTAATGTTGGCTTTGTCAAACTACCATGGAGGCAGCTTTCTGAGTTACACAGTACTGTGGATGCAAGGTACGATAGATTATTTCAGTCCTGCAGATGTGCTCATTCAAGGGTATAAGCACTTCTCAAATTCTTTTTTACATTATTACCTTATTTTTTAGTTTAGCCTGAAGTAGATCAGTGAAAGTTAGCAGGTAGTCATAGATCTGGAAATACTTTATAACTCTAACCTGCAATTGTGACCATCTGCCAATGCTAAAAATGGATTTCAAAAATAATTTTATTCATTTCTATGTGTGTTTACAGCAGGACATTATGCCTATCCATTGGTTTTTCAAGATGTGGATGGGAGATCCCTGTCATTCGGGGAAATAAAATGGTTCACTTTGATGTTTGTTTTCTTTCCAAATTGCAAATAAGATTAACATAAGTGCTAGAGATGGTGCTGACATAGGTTGTAATACCTAAACAGGAGGCATTTTAAGCCAAGATAAGGGATTTAATCTTAGAGCATCTTGAAAAATAAAATGCAATTGTGGGTTGTGGCAGGCTGAATCATCGAGTTCCAATTGCCTATGTAGTCCCAATTTACAAAATAATTGCCGGTGCTCAACTTTGCTTTATGCCATATAAATCTGACTGGAGAAATCCCATTTCAGGTGATTTAAATGGTATTGTGCATTCTTTTCTAGTCGATCTAAAAGAGCTATATGTGGTTTATATGAATATACGTCCCATGGAAATAGGCAGTGTAGCAGCCGAGAAAACTGCGTTGTGAAATCACTCTGAATGGTTCTATAATCAATATGCTAATGTTTCTAGAACATAGCATGGCTCAGCATAGTGTGGCATACGTTTGTAATCCTGCTAGTGAAGACATATAACCATATACTGAGCATGATTGTCTCTCTGGGTAATATAGGAAAAGGAGGGCATACTCAAAAAAGGATGGCTTCAAAGTCATGCCTCATGAACTCAATTTGACTGCAAGTCTTTTCCATGTTTTAAAGTCCTTAAAAATTTACTTGTGCAGAAACAGATTTGATTAGACTGCACCATCATCAACACTTAAATATTTTGTTCAAGCATTCCAAAGTTTATCGACATTAATTGCTTTAGTAATAAAATGTCCACAAGGTACTTGGGAAAAAAATCAAACTATTTTAGGTGGTTTTTTATTCCTTCCTGTGGAGTAAATAAATAAAATTATTTAGCATATGGGCTCTCAACCAGGGTGTTGAGACACCCCACTGTGCTGTTGTGAGCTGTGAAAAAGGGGTGGGGTTACAGTCTTCCCCAGGAATTTGTGCATAGTTCAAAACATATTTTATCTGTGCATGTAGGAATGTGAACATATGGGGCATTCATTAAAAAAAGAGACTAAAAATCCCTGATTTAGTGGAAATAAAGATAGCAGAATTAAAAAGTAGCAGTGTGTATAAATATACTGACCTTTAATTCTGTAGGAAGGAGGTGGCTCTAAATACTAAGCATCCCATAAAGATTGCCGCTGAAGAAAGCCAGAGAAAGAGTTAAACATTCCCTTATTTAAGTGTAGGGGGAAATTGTAAATCTTTTAGTAAATGGGGTTTTTAAGAGAAATATAAAGCAAACTTAATGAACTACCCATTCTGAACCAAGGATACTATAAATAATCCATTAAGGGTGATTGCTATTATTTTGGATCTATAAACTCGAAATGGGGTCTATCTTTCAAAAGGGAGGCAGGGATATCCTTTTATGCATGCCACTCTGACTCCAGAATTTTTCTTACAGTTTTACATTGTGATTAGGCTTTTAGAAGGCTTGCTCATTAGAAGCAGGATGATTTTCTTGTTGAGCTCATCATATAGTTATTGAGTTTAACATGACTTTGTAACCCAGTAAGGTTACAAATCAATTATCCCTGCACCATTTCTTCAGTGATTTGCAATGCTGCCTCTATTTTATTTGGAGTCTATTCTATCCCATTGGTATATCTCTACCCCTTTCCTTATACCTGTTCTTTTACATACCTATTAAGATAATTCTAATAGACAGCTTACTCAAGAGAATACCCTTTCCTTGTCCTTCTTCAAAATTTGGACTCTTTAAGTCTTGGTGCTTCTATGTAAATTTCAAGTTATATGAAAATCTTTGATGGAATTTTGATTAAAATGGATTTAATTTTATGTCATCTTTAAGGGAAATTGACTTAATTATGGAGTTGAGTCCTCCCATCCACAAACACGTGTAGCCTTTCGTTTATTCTAATTTTCTTTTATGGACTATTAAGATAATTTGTACTTTGCTCTATAAAGTTCATGCACATCTTTTTACTAAATTTATTGCTAGGGGTCTAAGAATTTTGTTTGCTGTTGCGATTATTTTTCCTAATTTGTTTTGTGGTTTATAGATACATTATAGACGTCTTGATATTGAAATTGCAAGTAAATAATTTTGCTGAGTTAAAATTCTGGTAGTCTACATTTTTTTTCTTAGATTTTCCATGCAGATAATCTATAAGGTTTCTTCTTCTTTAGTAATTACATCATTCTTAACTTTTCTCTCTCTTCTGTAATGTTGACAAGAACGCTCTAATAGCAGGCATCTTACTCTTGTTTCTAACATTCATGTAGTTACTCCTAACTGAGTCTTCCTGAGGTTTTTAATAAATAACCCTAATGAGGTTAAGGAAGTCCTGTCTTTTCCCAATTTGCTTAGATTCTATCGCAGATGAACAAATTTTTCAAATTTTATTTCTCAAATAGAATACATTTTTTTCAAATAAAAAGTTTTCCCATATATTATTTCAATAAGTTTTCTTTGTAATGTTGTAAAAAGGCATTTAAATGTTGAAATATCCTCATATTCCTACATTAAATACTAATTTTATGTACACTATTAAATTTAATTTTGTTAACATCACCTTTAGAATATCTTAAAACTGTTTTATAAGTAAAATAGGTCTGTAGTTTTCTTGAATTGACAAGAAAATCCTGTCATTTTATTTTTCCAGAGTTCTGATTAATTTTATGTTGTAATGTCTTAATATATTACCATCTACACTTTTACCCAAATGTTCCGTGTGTTTTCTATTTATTCTTATACGCTGCACCATGGGTAGCCTCTTCAGCATTTCATAATTTTTTCAAAGGTCTCGAGTTTATCTTAATTTTTTTATTTTTAATATAAATTTCTATGATTATATTACTCATTTTCAAGAGTTTTTTGTTGCTCTTTAATGATTCTTGTTTCATTTCTGCCTGTTTGGTTTTATCATAGATTACTTATAATTGGATGTTACTTTTTCCTTTGTTCTATGAAGATCCCATTCTTTGGTAAATCATTTCTCCATCCATTTTATGATTTCACTTTTACCTGGAATGAAATGGTTTTATTTTCAGATTGTCTATTCAGTTGGCTCTCTTTTTCAGCATTTAATCCCTTCATCCCTCGGTCAATGTCAAATGACAAAACTCTTTGCCCTCCCTGAGTCCCTGTGGCTCCCTCTCCCTCACCCTGCTCCCTCTCTTTTTCTTTCCTCTCTTCACCTCTCTCTCTTCTTCACCTTTCTCCCTCTAGTTGTGAAACAGACATCTCAAGTCTCCTGAGGCTCCAACTTAGAACCAAGACTTACAATGCTGGTCTAGGGATGTTATCCCAAGGTGATAGTTGGTGTATCACCCATCCAGTCACTGAGCCAGCTGGCTGCTTATTTCAGATCCCATTTTGCTGGCTGTGTTATTAAATTTTGCTTTTCTGGGGGCGCCTGGGTGGCTCAGGCAGTTAAGCGTCCGACTTCGGCTCAGATCATGATCTCGTGTTTCATGGGTTCAAGCCCCGCACGGGGCTCTGTACTGACAGCGCAGAGCCTGGAGCCTGCTTCGGATTCTGTGTCTCCCCCTCTCTCTGCCTCTCCCCTGCTTGTGCTCTCTCTCTGTCTCTCAAAAAATGAATAAATGTTAAAAAAAATTTAAAAAAATAAAATAAATTTTGCTTTTCTGACTTACAAATTTCTAGAAGCAAGGGTCCCAGCAGCTATTGGAAGGAGATTGTTTTTTTTTTTTTTTCAGTGTTCTTTCTAATCACGAGTGCTTCTGTAGCCTCTGGATTTCAGCATGGAGTTGCTTTATGTGCAGGATGTCTACAGTGCATTACTCCACAAAGCCCAAGATCTGGCCAGTGCTACCTGTTTGTGGATGGGTGCTTACCAGGTTGAAAGTTTTACATTCATTCACCGCTTTGTGTTTCAGTTAGATTTTCAGTCTTCCTACATGTTTAGGGATTTTAGAGCATACATGACTTAGTTCTTACTTAAGTCTTTTTAATTTTCCCAATAATTTGCCATGTGTTTTGAGCGGTGGTTATTGACAATACAAAACTGTAGAGCAGGTTAGTTTAAAGTTCTGTAAGTAGACAATGCAAAAGCAATTCAATCTTAGCTTACATCTTAAAAAAAAAAACATTTTTAAAGATGAAAACGTATTCACTGCCACACTACAGTTCTTACTCATTGTTTCAACCGAGAAAACTTTTTCAGAATCCAACAGACCTATGACACCATTATCGGCATCACCAGTTACTATAGAAATTTTCAACATACTGTATGTATACCTCTCTCCATTAAGGTTGTCTCGAGATGATGTCATAACTAGACCAAGTTGTCTCAAAAGAAGAAAATACAACAACTCAACTCAGTTGATAAGTTTGCTTCCCAAGTACAAAGAAAATTCACAGTATAGTTCACAATGGTTTTAAATGCAGACTCATACATCTTAAAGTTCATTATTCCATCAAAGAATAAAAACAAATAAATGCTATGATTTATTAATATAAATACTATAGACATTAATATTAGTGCCTTCATTGTACTTGTGAAATACTTTTGCTGTTTCCAAGTATACTCTGTCTATTCATGTTATCCTGACAGGTCGTCTGTAACATGAATGAAAGTGCTGCTTTACAGTTGAGGAAGCCCAAGTACAACAGATTGTGTTTCTTACACAAGGGCGTAGTACTAATTAGAGGGATATGTATATCTGAAACCTGTGACCTGACACCCAACACAGTTTGTTGCTGTCCAGATAGGCCTTTATTGAGTGCCTGGAACTGAATGTCTTCATCATGCTTCTTGAGAAACTGCCTCACTTTGTGCATTGCTCCCTGACACTTGTCTTGTTTGAATTCCTGGCTCTGTAGCGAGTGATGAGGATGCTTTTTTCTACGGCCTTGTTCACTGCTGAAAATTGGCATACCATTAACTCAACCTCTATGCCCAGGAGAATTTGGATAGGGTGCTTTATAAAAGTGGGTAGATAGGATAGATGACTTTTCAAGGAAAATATCATTTTGTTATTTTTCGCCTCATAAATCTCTTTTATTACAGGAGGGCTCTATGGATAGCTTATATGAGCCAGTCCCAGAACAACAAGCTAACCAAGGAAGCACCTCTGTCGGGACTGGTTCTCTTATCTCACTTCATGGGGAGAGTGGAAAAGCACACGCCAATCTCTTCACGGTGAGTGAAGCCTTGAGTTGGGTGGGTGACTTCTCTATTACAAATTGAGAATATTTTGCTTAACGATACCTGTTAATGCAACGAAAACCACTCGTCTCAGAAAGTTCTTCATTTACTTTTAGTTTCTGATTTTCTCTTCACTGTTGTCTCTTTCGTGATTTTAGCTTATTAATACGAACTACCTTTTATAGAGTATGTGATTACATAAGTTAAGTCACTTAGTCCTCAAAGCAGCCTCATGACAAAGAAATAATTATATCTTATTGGAGATGAGGAAACTGCAGGAGAGAAGGGAAAATTAACTTGCTAACTATGAGGTGTTAAAGCTGGCAACTAAATATACGTGGGTCTGCATCAGTAGTTTATTGGTACACCAGGTGTTCGGGATGGGTGGGGGGACCCCCAGATTTGTAGCATTTGCCGCTTGTCATGGTCTAAGTGCTCCTACTGTGGTCATTTTCAAGCCACCAGAGGTTTAACAACTGGCTTCCAATAGCTGAATATTTATTTGTTCATTATCTCTGGTGCCTACTCCAGCGTACCACTGGTGGCTTTAAAATCTGTGCTAACCACTTTACTAAGCTGCTCCTTAAGTTTATGAGCACACATCGTGAACTCACAAAGCCTGAGTATGACTGGAATGCAAAAGCAGATCATTTTTTTGAATTATCTTTATAATTACCAGAGGCACAGAGTTCCCCGTGCTCTGCAAAATTGGCTCTGTCCCTGTTTAACAGTGCCAGCTGTTTTATTAGTTGATTGTGCTGTATTTAAATTAATCCCATACTAACAAACTTACTTTGCTTCTATTGTGGCTTAGTACAGTACAAAGCATCCTACGTCTGCTACAAATAAAGAACTGTTTTAGGGACACCTGGGTGGCTCAGTCTGTTAAGCGTTTGACTTTGGCTCAGGTGATGATTTCGTGGTCTGTACCCCTCCTCCGCTCATGCTCTGTCTCTCTTGCTCTCAAAAATAAATAAATCATAAAAAAATAAAGAAAGAACAGAACTTTTTTTATCCTTCTAGATATAGATGCCCCAATAACAACACACACAGTAATATCCGCTTCCTTTATGTAAAGCACTGGAAAAGGTGATGTTACATATGACATTATTTGTGTTGATCATCACAATAACTTCAGAGAGGTTTAGAAATGTTGAGAAGGGTTAAGTAACTTTCCCACTTAAAAAGAGGATGACCTACGATTGAAACCCAGATCTGTCTTTGCTCTAGAGAAAGGATTACAGTAAAGTACTTTCAAGTTTTATACCTACCTTTATGCCTACCTATTTTATTCTGTGGGAACATTCCTATGAACTTCTTTTTTATATAGCTTACAGATGCAAGCAAACAAGTTCAGTGATAAGTCTCAGTCAGTAAAAATAACCCCCCAAAAATTTAGTGTGGTGGAAACTCTTCCCTCAATTTATACCCTATTCAATATCCATTAAGATGTTGATGTTGACAGATATGCATAAAGAGAAGCAACAATACATTTTACATATTAATGTGAGAGAGAGAGAGAGAGACTTACATAGAGACTCTCAATTGAGTCCACAAAATGTTTGTAAGCATTTTTACTCTATCATTAAAAAGAAAAATTGAATAAGCTGAAGAGCCTGAAGATATTTCTTTAAATGTGTTAGTTTAATAAATATGCATGAAAAACAAACAAGTCCATGGCCAAGCAGTCTACTAGAATTTTTATCAAACTTCACTTACATTGCAAAAGTAAATGAGAATAATAAAAACTGGATTTAAATTGCTACAACCCTATCTGTGTGTGTGTGTGTGTGTATATATATATATATATACACACACACACACATATATACACATGTATATCATATAGATGTATATGACTCCATATTTAATTTAAAAATATGTGCATACATATAAGCATAAATTTGTGTTTGTGTGTGTGTGTGTGTGTGTGTGTGTGTGTATACACTGAAAGGCAACCAGTTCAACCACTGATTCTAGTATTAACTGTTAAATTATACCAGTCCTTTCAAATTACAACTGATATTATATTCTTTATAAAAATTATTCCACAGCTTGGATATAATAAAATAAGTCTTTTAATAATGACATTTAGTGATTTACAACTTTCCCCCTGATCCTCTGAAGAATGGATCCTTTTCTCCTCCTAGTATTCTCACTTCCTCTTTTCCCCGCTAATTCAAGGGAAAAAAAAAAGTTTTGGACTAGTCTTAAAAATACCAGAAGAATATTATTCTTTTTGGATTGATGTTCTAGAAATACTATAAAACCAACCCTAAAGTTCATGGAGTTATGTCTCAAGCTCCCAGTCCTCAACCCAAGTGTATCTGTGACCTTCCCACAGAGGAGAGGGTGCTCTCCAAACAGACAGCATATCTAGTTGATGTAGTGGAAATTAATAGCCTATACTAAAAGTAATATCATTTGTCACATGAATTGAAAAGAAAACTCACAATGAGAGAGGAATCCTAGGTTTCCTGACTTCCCTTAAACATACTTTATTTATTCCTATTTATTAGGAGTTTTATGATGTAGAAAACACTGTTTTAAACAAGGTGTGATGTAACATAGATGAGAATAAAATAATACAGAGTTCCAGAGGAGATAATCCAGTGTAGATCAGCTTCAATTTAAGGGTTGAATAGGTATTAAAGGGAAAGACGTTTATTTGGAATTTTTTAATTAAAATTAATTGAAGTATAGTTTACATATACTTCAAGTTTCAGATGTACAATGTAGTGATTTGACAGTTATATACATTATGGTATGCTCATCATGATAAGTCTAGTTACCATTTGCCACCACACAAAGTTATTACAATATTATCGACTATATTGCCTATGTTCTACTTCTCATATCTGCAACTTATTTTATAACGGGAAGTGTATACCTCTTAAGCCTCTTCACCTATTTTGCCTATCTCCCATCCTCTTCCTCTCTGGTAATCACTAGTGTGTTCTTTATATTTATGAGTCTCTCTTCTTGTTATTGTTGTTATTTGTTGGTTTGTTTTGTTTTTTAGATTCCACATCTAAGTAAAATCATACGATATTTGTCTTTCCATCTGACTTATTTCACTCAACATAATACCTTCTAGGTCCATCAATGTCACAAATGGCAAGATCTCATTCTTTTTATGGCTTTTCGTATATAATATATAATATTCCATTGTGCATATAAACCACATCTTCTTTATCCATTTACCTGTCTGTGGTCATTTAGGTTGTTTCATATCTTGGCTATTATAAACAGTCCTACAATAAACATAGGTATGCATGTATTTTTTTTCAAATTAGTGTTTTCATGTTCTTTGGGTAAAAACCCAGAGGCGGAATTACCAGATCTCATGGTATTTCTAGTGTTAGTTTTGGGGGAACCTACAAACTGTTTTCCATAGTGGCCATACCAATTTACATTCCCACCAACAGTACATGAAGGATCCCTTTTCTCCACATCTTCGCCAACAATTGTTATTTCTTGTCCTTTTGAAACTAGCTGTGCTGACTGGTGTGAGATGGTATCTTATTGTGGTTTTGACTTGCATTTCCTTGATGATGAGGGATGTGGAACATCTTTTCATTTGTCTGTTGGCCATCTGCATGTCTTCTTTGGAGAAATGTCTATTCAGTATTTTGGGATTTCAAGTGAAGAACATTTGAAATGCCCAGCTTTCATTTTAATTGCCGTTCCAGGGTGGTTGGTAATGGAGAGCTGGTCTAAAGAGAAATCAATTGAAAATACAAGATTTTATTAATTTCGTGAAGAGGAATAATAAGCCATCCACTTGTATATTAGCAAAGCCAGAGAGTTTGGGAAAGCTACTGCTAAAAAAAAATGGGTAAAAAGTTTTATGGAGTGAATACTCCTGCAACTAAGTAAATAATTTATGCTGAAAGAAAACGTGCGAATATACTAGCCTAAAGGTTGACTACTTTGTTACCATATTAGTTACAATGCATGCCATTATGGCTTGATTCTATACCTATTTTAGTACCTCTTTATCATGTCTGAAGCTAATAAAATATCTTGATTTAGAAATAGAGTGAGAACATAAAATATTTGTACCTCTGCCAGTTGGAGGTTAACTGGATCAGTCTTGAATTATCTGATTTGCCATCTATATTGACTGAAGTAAGCAAATAATTGTCAATTTTCACTTCATTTTGTAACTCAGAAGTTAAACTGATAAGAAATTTGAGCCTTTTCAAAAAGAGCATTAATGTGGGGTAGGGGCAATGTCCCTATTATTTACATGCTGAACATATTTTTATATGTTGCAAAATATTCCTTCAACAAATATTTGTAAGCTAAATGAATGGATAAGTGAAGTTCCATTAATTACGCCAAAGGAAGTCTTAATAATGGAGTATGTATGCTGCAGGGTTAAAAAGCATGAGCTTTGGAGTTGAGCAAATAGAAGTTCTCATTCTGGCTCTGCCACTTACCAGCTATTTGACCTGGGAAAGTTGCTCAAATTCCCTAGACCTGAGTGTCCTTCTCTATAGATTGAGAACCATCCTTTGCATAGGCTTGGCTGAGTTTATTACTCCTCCTCTCCACATGTGGGAAGGATCCAGCACAGAAGTTAAAGAACATGGGAAGGGCTGATACGTCACACTGGAGCTGAGGTTGCAGACAGCAGACCCAGGGGCCGATATTTTATGGCCCATGAGCTAAGAGTAATTTTTGCATTTTTAAAGGTTTGTTTAAAAACAAAAACAAAAGTCAGAAATTGTATGTGACCCACAGAGCCTAATATATTTCTATCTGACTTTTCACAGAAAAAGTATACAGACGCCCTCGGGCTGTGCAGTTACAGACACAGGTGGCAACTGAGTGCTTGAAAAGGGGCTAGTCCAAATGTGGATAGCAATAGGGGTAAAACACATGCCACATTTAATTTTTTTAAGTGTATTTGTTTTATTTTGAGAGAAACAGAGACAGTGTGAGTAGGGGAGGGGCAGAGAGAGAAAGCGAGAGAGAGGATCCCAAGCAGGCTCTGCACTGCCAACACAGAGCCCGATGTGAGGACTGAACTCAGGAAATACGAGATCATCACCTGAGCCAAAACCAAGAGTCAAATGCCCAATAGACTAAGCCACCTAGGCGCTCCAATTAAAGCCTTAGCATGAAAAATGTATAAAGCATCTTATTAACAATTTTTACATGAATTACTTGCTGAAATGAGAATATTTTGGGTATGTTAGGTTAAATGGAATTTCACTAATTTCTTAACATGGCTACCAGATTGTGGCTTCCACATCACATCCCGCCTTTCAAATGTTACATGGATATTTATGTATTCTACCAAACCTAAATTATATATACTATTCAGGCTTTAGGAAACTTGTAGAATGTAGTTTTTAGCCTTTTGGCCTCTGATAGATGGAGGCACACCAGAAGGAAGGTGAGGGTATGTTAAATGTCAATCTACTATGTCCATCATCCTTCCTTCAGAGTCTTTCACCTTTCTTATCATTAGCATTACTATCCTCAACAAAACAAAACAAAACAAAACAAAACAAAACAAAACAAAAGCAGTGCCCTTTCACCTCTGGAATTCCTCTACAGTGGAGGGGAAAAGTGGCTAGCTTTTTGAAGGTGGCGGTTTTTTGTCTTTGCAGAAAATAATTTGTATCATCACTACCCCAGGCTAACAGTATTATCCTAACATTTAAAGTGAGTTACAACCCTTCTGTAATATTTGGGTCTTCTAAAGTGGTGATAAATTAAGATGTTTGATTTTATCCAGTTAAGAAGGAGAGGAATGGGGGAAACAAAACTATCTAAAACTATTACATTAAAAAATAAATCACAAAGAAAAAAGTTGCTATAACTTTGCTAAGACTTTGCTACAACTTCTGGCAGTTGTCAACAGTATTGAGACATCAAAGTAACCAGGTAGTGTCATACGTTACTTCGCTTAGGGATGCATAGATATTAAAGTATAAAAACTCTTGATGATAAACATTTAATTACATACTTTTAGACGTAGAGGAGACAATAGGGAACATGTGTGTGTTACCCAATGAGGAAGTTGAGATTAGTAACTTGTCTGAAGAGACAGATGGAGTCAAGACTGGAGTTATGGCTTCCCAAATACTAATCTTGTCCTTTGGCCCCCTCTGCCAGAAGTGTGCATGAGTGTGTCTGTGTGTGTCTGTGTGTGTGTCTCTGTGTGTGGTATGAATGTGTGTGTATGCGAGTTAGAGAAATCAGGAAAGCAGGAGACAGGTGAGTGGCAGAGTACTCTTGGGAGATAAGCAGTGAAGAGGAAGAGAAGATAGGAGGATAAAGAATCCAACCTTATAATATATATGCTAAATATAATCTGATGATAGAGAACATAGCAGGAAGAACTTGAGATGGGCAATGTAGTTAATAGACTCGAGTTTTATTCCTGCTCCCCAGGCGGCTGAGAAATGTGTGTCCTTGAAAATGTTATTGAACTTCTCTGACCCTAAGTTTCCTGAGCAATAGAATGTGGATAAAAATGTCTGCGTCTCGGTTTGTAGTGAGGATCAAATGTTATAACACACGTTAAGCACCTGGCATAATGCATGTTAATGTTCATTTTCCTGCCTTCTGCAACCCATCACACCAGGGCAGAGTGATCCTTTAATTTAATATCCTTGATTAAATGACTTTAAGTCAAACTCTCACTTGAGCTCGGATGTCGTTTTAAAATAACGGCTCAAAAATAATTTGTAATCAACACTCCTTACCTAAAAGCATTGATTTTTACTGGGCTGGACAAGAAGAAGCAACAGGATTTATTGTTGATGTGCATTAGAACACCCAAGATTTTAATCTCCACAAATTGCCTCAAATCATGAACACTCAGGTTGAGTGCAATGTTTGACAATTCAGCCCGAGATTTCCCATGATGTGTAGACAGCAGCGAACAAGGAAATCTATCACAGTGTCTCTTGTTTGCCTTATTCCTATTTCAGGATGGTTTTTTGTTGTTGTGTTGTTGTTATTTCGTTTCTTGGGTGGGGGAGGTCCATGTTAACTTAAATATTATTAAAATGCAAGTCTAATTTTTTATATACTCACTCACCAACATTCTGTACTGAAAAAAAGCACCGGAGAAATCAATTAAACTGTTCCCAGCTACCAGATGTTAATCAGAAAGTAATAGAGCAGATTCAAAGATAGTTTTAAAGACAAACAATACAATACATGTCTAGCAGTTGGTTAGAGCTCAGCACTAATGAGGCCAAGGTCAGGGGTTTAATCCCCATATGGCCAGTTATTTTCGCTGTGTTCCATCGCCACTGGCAGTACCCATGACCCCAGTCTGCTGTCTTGCCTATGTGTGCCATTGATCATTAAGGAGTCTGGGTTGGAAGATGAGAAGGCACAGCACAAAACCATTACCCACAATGGGAAGAACAATCAAGGCAAGAACAACCTTGCTGACCAGTAGTTCATTTGCCCATGAAGATTTTCCTTCGCTATAATCAGTCTTCAGGCCACCAGTATAATTCTCGGCTTTCAACTTAGGATAATTCATGGGTCAATGGTAAGAGCGTTATGAGAGAAAACTGAGTTCTTGCCCTGGCTTTGTTCTTAAATAGTGCTGAATAAGTCCTTACACTGTCTGGATCTCAGTTTCCACCTCTACAAGATAATAGGATAAGACTAGATGGTCTTTAAGGCCCTTTGCTGCTCTAAAATGTTTTCTTGAATATGTTTTAAACTATTTTGGAAAGGGAGTGTTGTCTAACGTAAAATACTATTATTTTCCTTTTGGGACAGTAAAAGACAGACTTCTAGCATGACCTCTAATGAACCCAGCTGTATTAGTCAGTGTTCTCTAGCGAAACAGAACTAATAGGTTGTGGGTATATAAGAAATTATTTGTAGGAATTGGCTCATGTGATTATGGAGGCTGGCAAGTCAGAAATTTTCAGGGCAGGCTGGCAGGCTGGAGCCTCAGGGAAGAGTTGATGTTATACCTAGAGTCCAGGGGTGCTTGGGTGGCTCAGTTGGTTAGGTATCAGACTCTTGATTTTTGGTTCAGGTCATCATCTCACAGTCATGAGATCTAGCCCCATGTCCAGCTCCATGCTGACATGGAGCCTGCTTGGGATGGTCTCTCTCTCTCTCCCTCTCTCTCTTCCCCTTCCCTCATTGTGCTTCTCTCTCTCTCTCTCAAAATAAATAAATAAACTTCAAAAAATACCTAGAGTTCAGAGGTAGTTTAGTGGCAGAATTCCATCTTCCTTGTGGGAGACTAGTCTTTTTGTCTTAGTTCTTCAACTGATTAGATGAGACCCACTCATATTAATGAGTGTAGTTGCTTTACTTAAAGTCTACTGATTTAAATGTTAATGTCATCTGAAAACTACTTTCATAGTGACCTCTAGGCTAGCATTTGACCAAATATCTGGCCTAGCAAAGTTGAAACAAAATGAAGATTCATATCTGCCTTCCGATATTTAAGTCCTTGTGTAATCCCCACTCTTGTGTATGATTTGATTCCTGTAGGATTTGGCAAAAGTAACAGGAAGTTACTTCCATAATTAGGTGACAAAAGACCCTGACTTCTGTTTTGCTAGCAGACTGGCTCTGTCGCCTGCTTGGCTTGAACATTACGATGAAGCAAGAGCCCATCTAGAGAGGCCCATGTGGTAAGGAACCCAGAGCAGCTAGTCAGCCCACAGCCAGAAAGGAAATGTGGCTTTTATTTCAACACTCTCAAAAACTGGATGCTGCCAACAATCACTAAGTGAACTTAGAAGAAGACCCTTTCCCCAGCTAAGCTTTGGATGAGACCTCAGACCCTTGGATCGACAACTTGACTTCAACCCTGTGACAGATCATGAAACAGAGGACCCGTCTAAGTCATGCCCATATTTTTGATCCACACCAGCTGTGAGATAATAAATGTGTATTGTTTTAAGCCATTGAATTTTGGAGTAATTTATTGCACAGCAATACTTCACTAATACAGGAACTAAAATTAATTTGACAAGTTATTGATCAGATTCATTTGCAGATAACCAAATCTATGCTAGCTGATTTAAGCAGAAAAGGATATATTACAGGTTAACGAGAGCTCAGAATCTTTGGGAGGTTGAAGACAGATACCTGGCTGAGCTTGCAGAATTACTCTGAGAAACACACTGCAAAACTTGCCACTAAAGAGATTGTTGCTTCTGTCACAAGCAGAAAGTCAAGAAGACACTATCGCCGTGACTGCTCCAGAACCACACTGTCTCTGCTGAGATTTGTTACATTAAAAATGGATGCCCATACTTCAGCTTTTGCCCCATGTTAGTCAGTTTTGTATCAGTGTCTTAGGGTGGTGCATGAGGTGGACAGGACCCCACACATCTTATTCTCGTTACAAGAGTAGTTTCTTTCTTTCCGTCTTTCTCTCTTTCTTCCTTCCTTCCCTCCTTACTTTTTCCTTCTCTTTCTCCCTTCCTCCTCTTCTTCTTATCTTCTTCTATACATTGATTTTAGGTT
This sequence comes from Leopardus geoffroyi, assembly GCF_018350155.1. Classification (NCBI taxonomy): domain Eukaryota; kingdom Metazoa; phylum Chordata; class Mammalia; order Carnivora; family Felidae; genus Leopardus; species Leopardus geoffroyi. Next base: position 28,834,324 of record NC_059333.1, read on the forward strand.
TAGTGAATGACAGATGTCAACTACAGCAAGAAATATATATATATATACCCAAAATATGTAGAGAGAAACATAAGTAGCTATGGAATTAAATGCCTTGCTGTAAGCAACAAGCTTGACTTCTATAAGAATTTTCAGAAGGAATTTCCAAAAAATATATAATGTAGTTGTCAGGAGCACAAAACTTGGGGGTCAGATAAATCTTATAAAAATTCTAGTTTTGAAATTGACCAGCCTTGTGATCTTGAACAGTTTCCTTTAACACTACAAGCCCGGTTTCTTCTATCCAATGAGGGAACTGTTTGCTGCTCTCTTATTCATCATTTGAGAATAAAAAGTAACAATATAATTAACATTATTAGTACAGTGGTTGGCACAACGTAAATGATCAATAATAGGGTGTTATCTCTAAGAACCTAACTGTGGTTTGTGGTTTAACGGTGCCAGTTCCACGGAGGTGAGATTTAAGCTTTAAAGGAAGACTTAAAGGAAGATTTGAAGGAAGAACTAGGGTTAAAAGTGGTGAAAGGAGGCGGTTAAGACATTATCATTGCACGCTGTTCTAGCATCTTTCACAGAAGAGCTTAAAAAGCACTTAAAGCCAAGTGTCTTACAAATGGATAAAAGGACACACTGAAATGTGACATGTCATTTTAGAATAGATGAATAATGGAGAAGTCAAGGCAGGTGACTCTCAGGTTGGTATTCTACCACTCAACTGCATTCCTGACTTGCCTCCAAACTATTAAAACTGGGATTTTTTTGTTCTGTCTCCATATTAGCATCAGCATTGACAGAGCTATTAATAACATAGACACTAAAGGAAGAAAATGAGATTAACAATGGCATCCCATCAACTGGGTCTTCATCAAACTATGAACAAGAGGAGTCAGTGTCAAAACAGTGCATGTAATCCTTTTCTTGATTTCTAGATTGTAAAATGACTCCTAACAAGCTGACATGTAAAACATAGATTACCTTCATTAAAAAGACTGCACTTTTCTTTCATTTCTTATGTTTTTACCCATTATATCTAGGATGACTTACGGTTTTTCTGCCACCAATTCATGGGTGAACACTACCTGGTGGTTTTAATTCGTCTCCTCTCCTAAACAGAGACATATGTTAAAGTAAAATGAAATCAATAGATTAAGGTTAATTATGCCTTATTCTCTTTTTTATTTCCTCGGCTTATGATACAATGACTAATTGAATCTACTGAAAGCCATGGTTCTCTCTTTAATCATGTTTTAAAGAATAAGCCCATTCTCACTTTAATTTTCTCTTAAACGCTTTTGTCATCCCTACTGATTTTGGATTGAAATAGTGTAGATTAGGAACCATGACTTGTTTCTACTGGAAGAGATTTTAAAGTTCTGTTCACCAACCTTATTCTATAGATGCAGAAACTGAGGTTCTGTGAAGAGTTTTTGGATCTTGCTAATTTAGCAGCAGACCTGGGGAACCAAGCCAGCTTCTGGAGTGCCAGTTCAGTGTTTTCTCATTGTGAGGATGGAGTTTGGTATTTTTACCCATCGCATTTCCTATCACACTTCCAACAAGTTTGTTCGGCTTGCTCTTGATCCATTTGGGGCTATGAGGATTAAAGAAGATAATAAGTGACAGCAAATAGGAAACTTAATAAACATTAGTCGCCCTTCCCCTTTCTAAAACCTTGTGTAAATATAATTTCATACATCATGACACATTTGAAGATACTTAAGAAAAGCTCTCTTTTTAAAGAAATCTGGAATGGAATCTTTTTGTAAAGGAAGAATCTTTTATAATGCAAATAACCATCCCCTAGGTAACTTGTTTTGTCATCCTGGGTATTTATAGCGCTGTGAGAGGAGTTTGTTAGTTCAGGATTGATAGAAAGCTCACTTGGCATACCCGTAGACAAATGGCAAAATTTTATGTGATTTACCAGCTCTGTCTGTGATGGATTAGATAAGGTACCTGTGCATTCTCCAGGCACTACCAGCTTTGTGATTTGCCCTGAGATGACGGGCCATGTGGGGATGCCATCCACCACCTGCTCCTCTTGAGGATATCAGAATTCATTAGCTATATAGGGTTGTTACTTTTTGACAGGAGCTGGACAGGCTGGCAAGAAAGTCTACTGTTCCCATCAGGAGGAGCTGACATTGCTTCTTCTTCTTCAGTGCATTCTCATGGGGGGATGAAATCTGTTCTCTCTCTGAGAACCGTGACATTATTGTAGTAATATAGTGGGGGACCTCCAATGTATAGACTGTCATCTAAATTCAGTGGCTCCTGAAGTGCCCACTTTTAATTAAATGTGCTGTTATAAATTACTGGACCTTCTCTGATGATGATGGCAGCATCCACAAAATGATGAACGCCTTTAAACACATCAGTGTGCTGTCTATGCACTTGTCTTCAAATAATACTAAATTATTAGTATTGATGCTTTGGTACGGGTGTATTTTCTGAGTTGTTTGTTTAGTAGTGGTGAATAGTATTATATTTTCTCTGCTTTTTCAGTCACTCTCCCTCGGGCCAATAGCTCTCATTTGTGAGATCTCTGATCTAGATGGCAGGTGGCTTCTGTACCTGTGCAGTCAAGTATAGAAGTAGAATTGTGTTCAAATTAAGACACCAGGTACAAAATACCAGTTTTACCACAAATTAGTTATGTGACCTGAGGCAAGGCTTCCCACTGCTCTGTGCCTCCGTTTACTTATCTGTGAATTGAGGATAATGATAATAATATCAACCTCACAGGATTGCTGTGAAGATTAAGTGAATTACTATATATAAAGCATGAGAATTGTGCTTGATATTACATGACTGCTGTGCCATTATTGTTCTGCAAATGTGTTAAATCAAGAAATTAGAAAAGCAGTAGGATTTAAAGCCTTATCCCTCTCAGCAACTTGCTTTAACCAGTTGGGCTCAGACTAGCTGCATCTACTAATATTTCTCTTTGCTGTGTGATCTATTTGATAACTTAGGAGACTCCATCATGGGATTTTTCTCCACATGTTTGCAATAAGATGTCGAGGCAAAGTAGAAGAGCTCATGGGCGGCAGGACTCCTTTACGTGGGTGATGGTTTCTTATCCAGTCACACAAATGTCCTCTTTGTTTTGAGAACAGAGCTGATGGTTCATGTATGTGTGTGTATGTGTGTGTGTTTGTGTGTGTGTGTGTGTGTGTGTGTGTGTGTCCGTGTGGTGTGAATACACTCTCTTTCTGGTGGCTTTAGGTGTACTGCAAAACTACTATATTAATTTTGAAGCATCATAATCCTCTTTGCCAGATGTCTATTAGAATTTTTTTGTAAGGAACTTACAAGAATGAGTTGAACAAAATAGAAATTGGGTTAACTCATTTTAATGAGAAGTTATATGTATGCATACATACATATGTGTGTGTATTTGTCTTTATGTTCAACTCTTGCCTCAGTATTAGAATTCTATGTAACTAAAAATGAATAATTAACTTAATGGGAAATAACATCTGTGAGTATCTTCAGTGTGTTTGGCATCATGTAAGGATTTTATAAAGACTAGCTCATTTAAACTTCAAAGTGAAGGAAACTGTGAACTCCAATAGGATCCTGAGATGAGCAGTCACTGATGGTAAATATTTGTGAGAAGTAACACTTGTAATTCTTCTTTGCATCCAAAACGGTGTCTGGTCCATAGTAAATGCTCAATAAATACTTGTTGAAAGAACTGTGAATGTGTCAGTGAATGAATTATATAATTCCAAAAGAATATATTAGAATTAAAAAAAAATGACTAACATTTAATCAAAGTTGAGCACTGTATGCATGACCCTAGACAAGTCAATTTACCATTTGGGATCTCAGTTTATTCATCTGAAAATCAAAGGTCAGATCTCATCAGCTCTGTAGTCTTAAAGGTTCACCATGGGATTTACACCATCCTTTACTGCCAATCAGTTTTCTCTGGTGCAGAAACACCTTTCACATTTCCATTAGTTAGGCAACAACAATTCCTGATATGTTCACTTCATTTTTCCTTTTGGCTTTGTGATTTGAAAGTAAGGTTTAAAAACCAATAATGCAAGAAACAGACACATATTAGATTCAACCCCAAAGGACAGTCGACCATAACCACCGAATGAAAATAGAAATACAGCATTTAGTATCCAAAATTTCTTTTAAGTGGCCCCTTTTCCTTCTTCATTTTGATTTTTTTTTTTTAATTTGACCTAATTTTACCTTGTTTCACAGTTAGGTGAAAATGCTTTACCCCTATAGTCTACTGTCATCTACTTGAATAATAATACATTTTGGACATATTCTTCACTTTCTGTTGGCCCGTTTGTAATAAGTTGCCTGCATTTCATCCTTTATTTTCCTAATAATTGCCAGGGGTAAAAATTAAATTAAACCACGAACTCCCTAGTGAATGAAAGGTAAAACCAATGATTAGTGCTTGATTTAGGGGATAAGGAACAAGTTTTGCTTGGTATTTATGGCAAGTGTCAAATTAATGTACTAGACAGAATCATTTCACTGACTTTCTGAAATGGTATCTTCTTTTTGGAGTTTAGAGTAACACACACACACACACACACACACACACACACACATAGATGTAGTTCTAAAAATAAATCTGTATCTAGTCTTTGACTTGCCCCTTTAGGAAAACAGGGTCTAAACTCTGAATACATAACCGTCTGCTTATGTAAGCAGCAGTCAGAATGGAAAGCAGCTGCTTTGAGGCTGGTGCAAGCAATACTAAAAACTGCTTAACCAATTCAGTAGTAATCTATAACTAGGCAACATCCAGGGAACAGACATACTATTAAGTAGATGTTGCCCTGTTTGAGTAATCCCTTTCCTCCATATAATCGCACTTCAGACACACATTTAATGTGCTTGACTCTCCCTCCCTGTTGTAGGAAGGAGATTGCAGAAGCAAAACAACATTAACTTTTACATTTTAATAGGGATTAAGAGAACTTTTAACTAAAATCTTTTTTAACGTTTTTTTAAATGTTTATTTATTTTTGAAAGAGAGAGTCAGAGAGACAGAGTGCAAGCAGGGGAGGGGCAGAGAGAGAGGGAGACACAGAATCTGAAGCAGGCTCCAGGCTCCGAGCTGTCAGCACAGAGCCTGACGCGGGGCTTGAACTCACAAACTGTGAGATCATGGTCGGAGCCGAGATCAGACGCCTAACCGACTGAGCCACCCAGGTGTCCCTAAAATCTTTTTTTTAAGGTTTTATTTATTTAAGTAATTTCCACTCCCAACATGGGGTTTGAAGTCACAATCAAGAATTGTAGCTCTTCAGACTGAGCCAGCTAGGTACCTGTCAAAATCTTTTTCAAAGTATCCATTATAAGAGAACTCTTCAACAAAAAATATCCAGGGCTTGCTTTGGCAACACATAAACTAAAATTGGAATAATACAGAAAAGATTAGCATGGCCCCTGTGCAAGGAAGACACACAAATTTGTGAAGCATTTCATTGTTTTAAAAATACTGATTCAAAGGGGCACATGTACCCCAATGTTTATAGCAGCATTATCAACAATAGCTGAATTATGGAAAGAGCCCAAATGTCCATCGACTGATGAATGGATAAAGAAGATGTGAGAAACACACACACACACACACACACACACACACACACACACACACACAATGGAATATTACTTAGCCATCAAAAGAATAAAATCTTGCCATTTGCAACAACATGGATGCAATTCAAACATATTATCCTAAGCAAAATAAGTCAGAGAAAGAAAAATACCATATGATTTCACTCATATGTGGAATTTAAGAAACAAAACAGATGAACACAGGGGAAGAGTAGGAAAAATAAGATAAAAACAGAGGGGGAGGCAAACCATAAGAGACTCTTAACTATACAGAACAAACTGAGGGGAGGTGGAAGCTGGAGGGAAGGTGGGTGGGGGGATGGGTTAAGTGGGTGATGGGCATTAATGAGGACACCAGTTGTGATGAGCTCTGGGTGTTATATGTATGTAAGTGATGAATCACTAAATTCTACCCCTGAAACCAAAAAATAAAAATAAAAAAATCTCCAAATCAAAGTGATTCATTACAAGTAAAAATTGGATAACCCGGTTTCCAATAAAACAGAATAAAGTAGATAGTCCCTAGAGAAGGTTATGGCAATATATGTCCTAAAAATAACCAATTGCTATTCCTGGTCTCACGAAATCCTTCAGTCTTGATCCAGATGTCTCCAAATCTCAGCTCAGAGCTGTGTCCCTTTTGCCACAATCCACAGACATATATTTGACCAGTTTTGTGTAGGCCCAACACCTAGTTGTATTAACTTAGCCAAGACTTTACCCAAGTGAAGAACGACACTGTGCCTGAATAATATGCCCCCTGTCCCAAACTCAAACACTTAGGGCTCAGTTGCATACAAGTTTTGTTAGCTCTCTACAGTTAATCTTTTTGGTAGCATTTTTCATGTAGCACAAAATAAACTTTAGCATGTAAAAAAAATAAAATAATGAATTATTGATATAGTAAGTTAATTCAAAAGTTCTGTGATTTGCATGATTAAAAAGAAAAAGGGGCACCTGGGAGTCTCAGTTGGTTAGACATCCAACTCTTGATTTTTGCTCAGGTCGTGATCTCACATTTGTGAGATCGAGCCCTGTGTCGGGCTCTGCCCTGACAGCATGAAGCCTCCCTTTCTCCCTGTCCCTCCCTCACTCTTTCTCTCTCTCACAGTAAATAAGTAAATTTAAAATTAAAAAAAAAAAAAAAACAGGGCGCCTGGGTGGCTCATTTGGTTAAGTGTCTGACTCATGGTTTCGGCTCAGGTCATGATCTCACATTTTGTGAGTCTGAGCCCCACATCAGGCTCCGTGCTGACAGTGTGGAGACTGCTTGGGATTCTCTCTCTCTCTCTCTCTCTCTCTCTCTCTCTCTGCCCCTCCCCTGCTCACTCTCTCTGTCTCTTGCTTTCAAAAATAAATAAACTCAAAACAATTAAAAAAATAAAACAAAAAACAAAACAACACAAAAGATATCTAATGTTTCCCATCTTTCTTATTGCAGATCGACATTTTGTATTGGTTAACTCTATACTAGACCTCTCTTATACCTGGAAAAGGTGGGATATGTTTTCAAGAGTCCAGGACTTGCAATCAGAAGAAAGTTACCTAAACCCATACAACAAATTCATGAGACTCAGAACAGTAGATTCTGATTATTGAAATATATTTGACCCAGATTTTGTAGGTTATGTGAACATGGAAGCTAGCTATATTCCAAATATATGTGACAGGAAAATATAACTACAAAGACAGATGGCCGTCCTCTTTCCTAATGACCCTCACAAAGTTGGTGTGGTTGCCGGTTACGGTGAAAGAAACACGGTTGGCTTCTAGGCTTATGTGTGGAGAGATCCAGACCAAGACTGAAAGAATTTCTTAAAAAGACCATGGATAGAGATGGATTATTTTTAGGCTACATGATGACAAAGCATAAAGAATTAAAAGAGTGGTCAGTCTGATCAAACTCCTCAAAGGTCTTTCAATATCCCCACTCACCTCAGGGCTTGGTTCATGACTCCCACATATTCACCTCCACTTCCACCTATTTCCTACCAGACGTCTTCCTTGGGGTGATTCACGGGTATTTTAACTTAGCAAAACCTGTTCCTCAAGTTCAGGGGCTGAGTTTCAGCACAGGGAATTTTCAGTGACACTCTACTCAACAGTGGATTCAGGTAATTCAGATCATCCTTGGGAGTTAAATCTTGATAAAAACACAATAAGAGTTAAAGAAATGGCCCCCTCACTCTGTAGGGCAGAAATTATGCTGGATTTGGCAGTGCTCGGATTAACACCATCAACCATTGGAATAATAAAACCATTTTTTTCCTTTTTCTGATTTTCATTCACTACTCTTCCCAATCTCTGCATTTGTGTTTTTCCCTCTATGTGGAACATTGGTTCCAAGATTCTTTACTACACAAATCCCTTCCATACCAATCAAACCTCTCTACAATATGCTCTGTTGCCTATGACATAGTAGATGTTCAAAAAGCACTTTGAACATCAAAAGCATTAGTGGTTTCTGAATGAAGGAAAAAATGAATTATAACAAGAAAATCTGGAAGGTTCTTAAAGGTGTCTTGGAGCAGTTTAAGCTCTTTCAAGGATGGTGAAAGATGTGGCGACATTTCTTCCCCGAAAAGTGTAAGGGATTTTACACAACATTCAGTTGCTCTGAAGGGAAAGGCCAGATGAATCACAGGTGTATTTCAACACACTCAGTGTATTGTGATAGATTAAACTTTCTTAAAGGAAGGTACTGTGTGATGTACTTGGATACTCTGGCTTGTATCTCTCCCCTTGGTGTCAGTAGGTTGATGGGGGATGGAAAGTTGAGGTTATGAGGATTTAGTTGCATGGTTTTTGTTTTTTGTTTTTTGTTTTTTACTTAAAAGACATGCTTTGTTAAAGGCCAGGGCTTAGAATAAGGTATAAGCCCTAGTTAATAAAGGAAACACTCTACATTTCTCAAAGTTACAAACATTACAGGAGGAAGAAAAACTTGAACCCAGATTCTATGACATAGTACTAAAATACAAGGGGGAAACACCAGTCATTTTAGTAGGAAAAGGCAAAATGATCTGTGTTTGGAATATACTCAAAGATGAACCATACTTGAATTCTCCTTCTGATTTCTTAGAGTAGTATTATTTTATTTTATTTTATTTTTTATTTTTCAGGAAGTTTCTAATTTTGAGAATGCCAAACCAAAAAGAAAGTAAGTCAAGTTTACTTTGAAAACTTTCTGTTCTCTTAGTTCTATAATGCTGAACGGAGTATTTTAGTGGTTTTCCTGTCAAAGTGTGCTTAAAAAATTGTCGTGCACAAATCTAGATTGGTTTTACTTTGCTACCATTTCTCTGTTTATGCTGATGCATAGGAAACCTGTGCTGTGACATTCCTGTACACAAGGATGTGAAAATTCAATTTCTAGAAGAAGAAACATGTGTTTAAACTAGGCTCAGATTAAAGTGGGAGCCTCCTCCAAAACACGCTTCTATTGGTGACCTGTTAATCTTCTGAAGAGTTCTTCTAATCCAAATAAAAATGTGTTTGCAAAGAGATTTGGGTTATTTCAGTCAGGCTTGGTTTTACAGTCAGCACAGCAAGCTGCCGGAGGATGTGATACACACATGTTGCATAAGGTAATGGGATTTTAACTAACACATAGGAAATACATAGGGGCCAGAAGTTGGTGTATGGGGAAATTTCCAGATTGGTTGCTGATGATACAGAATAGCTTCCTTGCACTCTGGAATGGTCTGAGACCAAATTGTTAACAGGTGAAATTCTCTCCGGATGTAGTCTTTCTGGACAGCCTTGCTTTCCTGCCCCCAAGGCATTCTCTGCTTTCCTAGGCTTTCCTCCCCTTCCTGCTTTCTCCCAGGAAGGATATAAAATACATCCATAGTAAGTAGGTAATTGGATGATTAACAGCTTAGAGCACCTGCTAGGCAAGGGTAGTTGTATTTTAGCCACAGTTAAGTACTTAAACTTCGCAAGTGGCATTTTAAACCTGAGCTGGAGTGAAGAAGGAGCTTTTTTGGCAGTGTTCTCTCAGGCTTAAAAACTGCCGTGCCGATGTAGTTTTTTTAGTCTATTCACGGATAAGGAACTCACCAATTCCAAATAAAATACTTAAATGAGATTACAGCCATTGGCCTATGATTGATGCTTCTATAGATTAGAGGATACCAAAACATGGAAGGGCAGATGGGGAATGGGTGAGGGGGAAGCTCCTGATGCTGACCGAATTAGGATTTTCCAAAATCCGTTAATGTGCTCCTTGGAGTCCAACCACATAAAATCAAACTGAAGGCTCTTGAGTTTCTTAATTCTTTTGTCCACCACTTCTCTAAAAGGAACAACATCTCATGTTGTTATGCACCCACTTCACCTTAGGATAGTATAAATAGCTGTTTTGAATACTTACTATTTGCTAAGAGGAGTCCTCAGTGTTTGCATTAAAAAAATAAAGAACAAACCAAAATAAAATGGTAAAGAAAAAAATTATATATGCAGGTTTTTTCTGAGCTTAAGATGAACTTGGCTTTAATTTAATGACTACCAAGAATATAAATAGTGGAAAACACTTAAGCTGTAACAAAGTTAACTGTAGGTACAGGACATGTGTGTGTTCACCGAGTGCACAAAATAATTAACATGACTGAGTCAGCATAGTCCTATCCTCTCTGTTTTAGACATTTTATTATGGAGATTTTTAATCATACACGAAAAATGAAATAATAATGAACTCCCATCACCAAACCTGAACAGGTATCAATCTATAGTCAAACTTGTTTAATTTCTACCCATTTGACTCCCCAGCCCTTCAATCTCCACTATTTTTTGTTAAAGCTGATCCCAGACATGTAATTTCATGTCTTGATGCAAAAGCAAGTTAAAAAGCAAGCACTGTATTTTTAAAAACATAACTACGTAACCACCACTGCACTAGAACAAAAAAAGAAAGATTGCATAATATGACCAAATATATAGTCATTGTTAAATTTTTTCTGATAGTTGCAAGTGCTTTTTTTAATAGTTTACTTGAATCATGATCCAAACAGGATCCATTCAATGCATTCGGTTCATGTCTCTTAATTCATAGGTCCTTCTCTATTGATTTGTTGAAGAAACTGGATTGTTTGTTCTGAGGAATTTTCCATAGTTTTGAATTTTGCTGATTGCATCATTGTGGTATTTAAAAAAAAAACAAAACTTTTTCTTTTATCCTCTATGTTTCCTGTAATTTTTTAGTTAGATCTCAAGGCTTGATAATGTTCAAGTTTGATATATGTATATATATTTTAAAAGTAAGTCATCGGTGACTATATACTTCCTGTTGCATTACACTGGAAGCCCATATATCTGGTTGTCTCTATTTTTATGACTGTGAATTTGCTTAGTGGGTTCAGATGGTGTCTGGTTGATCCATCCAGTACAGTTGCCCATCAGCCTTTCAATTAAAAGTTTTAACAACGATTGTTGATTATTGCTTAGATCTATTGTTTCATTAGGGATTGTATATGATTATACTCAATTTCTATCATTCTTTCTGTATTTATTAAACAGAAGTATTTCAAAAAGAGCTTTTCCACATTAACTGTTGACCAGTTTGAGACACTTTCATGTAAAAATGACCCACTTTTTTTGTGTGTGGGTTTTATGAATGTTGCATGGGAATTTCCAGGCCAAGATTGTACTTATATTAACTGCACTTTGCCAGCTAGGGTCAGAAAAATTCAGGGCCATATATAGACCTTAGTTAGAGGTAGAATTATTTCTGCTCTCAAAGGTATTGCAAATATGTCTAGGTGATCTAATTTCTGTCTGATTAAAAATGTTATTTACTAGATGCAGACTTAAATATGTTTCTTTTATTCTTCTAGGTCAATCGGGAGATCTATGTCTGAAAACAAAGGATTTGGTTAGTAATTTATAAGATTACTCATGCAGATAATATGTTTTGTTTCCTTAAAAGTTCTTTTCTTCTGCTCCTTCCAGAAAGCAACAATAAGTGATTAATGGAAGTCAAATTGAGTTGTCTTTGAAGTCTATAGAAGAAATTTTTTAAAAAGGAATGTGGTTCCACTCTAACTGTAAATGGCTAAGACAAAGAAATCATTGATTTATTCAGAACAATTTCCTTTTACATTAAAAATATAATTCTCTTTGATGGTTTATTGGATGATTATCTTCCAGTTTCCCAACTTTAGCTTGGCCGACCATGGTCAAGGTGACCTCTTCAATATCTTTTTAGATATATGAATCTAAGAGTGAACAAAAAATAAATGAAAAATGCTTGTATTACAAAAGACTCTTCAAACACCGGACCTTTTCTGTTTTTGTGATTACAGTATCTGTAGTACTAATAAAGGCAATTGGCTTAATTTCTATCTTAATTCTGAAGCAAATATCTAATTCTATTAATCACTTTTAGAAAGCTAATGGATAATGGCTCTCCTTCTCTTGCAGAGTATAGTGTCACTGGTTATAAAATAGTCACAGTGACAAAACATCTGGATTATTCAGTCAATAATTTATTTTTATGCATTTTGTCAAACTTGTGGGTGCCCTTTCTCCCCAGCAGAGTTTAAGAGCTGGATGCTCAAACTCTTTTCCCTGTCTTTACAAAAGCCTGTCTTCTAGGTAGGCTCTGAAAAGCTCATTCAGACCAAAGTGGTGATCATCAATGGATGCAGCTTCCAAGGGTGTCTGTATTTTAATCAGGTCTCATATTCTTCCAGTGGCAGCGTCCACAGGGGCTATGTCCTATGTCACTAGTTAAGACTCTGTAGGCAATTGGTCATTTTGAATATCATCCCTGATTCAAATAATGCATAATCTTAAATAAAAGGAAGTAAGGCACAGTTTTGTTTTCCATCTAGATTTATTCTCATAGCATGCTATGTGGTTTCTACACACAAAGCTATAGATGTTTCCATCCCAACATATTTCTTGATGCTGGACTGCCTTCCCCATAGTCAAATATGAGAGCAAAAAGTGACTTTATAAACAGCACAGGTATGCTGACTTTGTTTCCATGAGATGCTTTGGTTGCATTATGTCAAATTTACTTTTCCAATATGATAACACAGCATGTGGAATGATTCATCTTTGGTAAGGAGATTAGAAGGGATTCTTAACTCTTCATTCTGGTGCAGTCTGGTCCTTCACAGCGTGCCCAGGCCCTGCTGCAGGTGTTGGGAGGACAGGGCTGAGCAAGTTATTGTTCTTCCACTCAAGATCTCACATTAGAGTTTCTTGAAACTATCACAGCTCAATGGACTCTGTACACACTTAGTCATTTTGTTGAAAATGATGAGGAATGTGGAGGGTGGGGACATTTGAACTTATTTATTCGAAAAAATAAATTAAAAAAAGAAGAAATACTTCAAAGAATAATGTAATCAGAAACTACCAACAAGTATTTCAATAGCACCATTCTACCACATATGCGTGGGTCCTTGTAGTTCATGGAAATAAATTGGAGCCCACAGGCCACTTGGGGTTGTCCACCAGGGAGTAGAACTCTCCATTTTGGAGAGCTCTCTTATCACTTTCCAAGTTACAATTGTGTGCTGATCTTGTTCTGATTTTAAATTTCTTACACTTACTGGACAGATGTTACCGTGAATTCTGCTAACCAATCCTCTGCTTTTTTAGAAAGGAAAATAGCGAATGACACAACGTGGCAAGAACCCAGCAAGCCAGAGAATGATTCCCACATCAGAAGACTCAGTCAGCTAAAAGGTAATTGTTAAATTTAGTTCAGCTGACTTTGCATTTTCCCAAAGTAGTTTAAAGGGGAGGTAAGAAAAATTTACATCTTTCTCTATTAAAATAAGCTGGGCATTGTGGTCTACTTAAAAGGGAAAAACAACTAGAATAGAGAGGACGTATTGTTAATAGCATATATACATGTGATACGTGTGTGTGTCTACGTGTGCATAGATACATACAGACATATAAAAAGGAAGTGGAATCTAATTAGGTTGCCTGTTGAAGAATCAATTGCAAATAATATTTGAAAGTCTTTAATGTCTATAAGAATTTTATAATGTATTAAACATCACCACATAGAAAAACCCTCTAAAAATAACATCAGTATATTAATAGTTATTACATTTAGGTTTTCCTTAAAAAATACAAAAGAATAATCTCAACTACTAATGCAAAATTATATCATTTCATAACTTAAAAATTCCCAAGAAGCAAAAATTAGCAGCCTGGTATAAAAATTTATTAATGATAAATGACTTCATAATTATAATTATTTAACTTTGGGAAGGTAATGAAGAAACCAGGAAGTGTTAAGAGTTCACGAAGATGGGGGCGCCTGGGTGGCTTGGTTGGTTAAGCGTCCGACTTCGGCTCAGGTCATGATCTCACGGTCCGTGAGTTCGAGCCCCGCGTTGGGCTCTGTGCTGACAGCTCAGAGCCTGGAGCCTGTTTCGGATTCTGTGTCTCCCTCTCTCTCTGCCCCTCCCCTGTTCATGCTCTGTCTCTCTCTGTCTCAAAAATAAATAAACGTTAAAAAAAAATAAAAAAAAAAAAGAGTTCACGAAGATGAACAACGGCATAAAAAGTTATCCGCTTGGTATTCTCCTTCTGTAGTTACTGGAACAAGAAATTCTTGATTATATTAGTTACTGATTAAGAATTTCTAGTTTTTAATTACAAATATTTTTAATATCTTGGGAGGAAGGAAATTATAATGCATTTTTATCACTAGGAGCTTAATAATTTGATTTTATATTCTGTTCAGATCTCACCTGTTGTTTAACACTGCTCTTAGATTTACAAAGTAATTATTTATGAAAATAATTTATTTTGAAACATTTCAGTTTTATTCAAGATTATGTAACATTTTGCTGAATAAATTTAACCGAATTTTTAAATATTTACAATTTACTCTATTGTAAATAAATTGGTGAAACATTTGGGATTTAGATATTTTCTTTTCTTTTTTTTTGACCTTAACTGAAATCAAGAGTCAGATTCTTAACCAATTGAGCTGCCCAGGCACCCCCTAGATATTTTCTTTTAATCACAACAGAGGAAATGTGTTAATAATATCATGTTTTGATTGGATTCTATCTTCACCCCAAGGATGCCAGCTATCTTCATTCACACTCTCTGTAGATTAGTCAAACACTCATCCACATCATCCATCCGTGCATCCCTTTAATAAGCACATGCAATTTTTAGATTATTGGGTATTGACCTATGGATCAAGAAGTTATAATTGCACTATAAATTATTTTTAGTTATAGATTTTGCCACAAATGTCTTCAAGAATTCTATTCGCTAAAACTACCTTTCTGAGATTTTTTTTTTTTTTAATTGAGGAGTCATAGGCAGGTGATTCTATTACAGCTACTCTGAGGAAAAAAATCTTGGTTTAAAATGCGGCGTTTCTGATTAGTGATGTGTTCTTTGTCAGAGAAGAATAACAAACAAGAAATCCTTTACAGAAAGCTTCTCAGCTTTGGTTTCGCGGATTCTTGAGCTACCCTATATCCTGTGTGTGTGTCTGTGCCTGCGTGAGTGTGTGTGTGTGTGTGTGTGTGTGTGTCTAAAAGTTCAACTGGCATTTTAGCGGTAGCAGCTGAGTCACAGGACATTTCTTAGGGATTAATGCTGTGCTAGGGAGAGTTGATGGCCTGAGACCAAGGCTGTCGGTGCCACTGTAAATTGAGGGGAGAAATTCAGTGGGGAGGGAGGGCCACACGTTGTGGACTTGGATTTTATGGGTGGGGTAGCTTCATTTGGAAAGCTCAGAGTATTTCTAGGCAATTAGTGCCCTATACATCAACCCATAATATTTCTTTCTCATTTTAAACACTACTTTTCAACTGTTAATTGGATAATTACTTCAGAGAGGTTTACTGTGTCTGAGGATAGGCAGTCTGTGAGGTTTAGTGAGATGAAGGCCGGAAGGTGCATCGTTGTTATCATCCAGAGCCCTTTATTTTATTGAACACGAATGATGACATTTTAAAGACAGCCGCAATAAAATAGAAGAAAATATATAGGGAATTAAATGGTAGGAGTGGCAAAACTCCTAAAGAATCTGTTACAAACACTAAGACCAAAAAAAAAAAACAAAGGGTATTTCTCTAAATTTCAATTTCAAAATGGTATTTATACATGACATATATTAACATTAACAAATTAATTATAAACATGTTATAAACATAATATGTATATAAACATAACATATAAGCAAATTATAAACATAATTAACAAATTAATATATTAATTTTAGGCCTAAAGACTATTGGGCCTGATGAAAGAAACGTCCACAGGCTATGTTTAGCCAAGGATTTGTGCCTGGTGTTTTAATCCATAAAGATATTCACATAGCTTGATAAAAGACTATGTTGTGTCAGTTAAGACAAAATTTATCAGAATAAGTTGAGTGCCAGAAGCATAATATTTTTAGTTTATCTAGTCCATTTCCTTCTTATAAGAAGAGTTTTATCTAAACCTCCATCTGTGCTGTTAAAAGAGACTACATCTGTATAATAAATGCAGGATAAATTGAGTGCTCAGGACTTTATGACTGAAGCATTGGCAAAGTGTAGGTATGAAGGAAAATTAATCTGTAATTCATATTAATTGTATTTTCAGCATCACAAACAGGCAGAATATTCATCATGTACATATTTTAGTAAATTAAAATCAAATTTAAAGTTTTCAAATTTATTTTGGCCTTAGGTTTACAAAGGAAATAAAAGTCTGAAAAGAACAAACTTTGAAATCTGTGAATTGGAGTTTACCTAAGATCAAGTTTTGATTTAAATAAAGACAGTATCCAGAACAAGGTTTTCACATTTAATGTCAGAAAGTACAAACGATAAAAACAAAGCAATTTTTTTTTTAAATAATAAAAAGGACGCAGAACATATTTGGAGATTTTTCAAACGGTGTGACCACGACAGACTATTCCATAAAACGTAAAATATGCCCCAAATAATTGACCTGTTAGTAAAGGAAGTGAGGGGTGGATAAGGTCAAGAAAGATGGTTAGTATTGAAAGGAATATTAATTTCGCCCATACTGTGTGAAATTATCTTAAAAAGTGATTTTGATGAGACTCATTATCCAAAAAACCTAGCAGAGGAGGGATGTAGTTAGGGCCTTCCAGTTTAGCACTCGAATTGCCATTCCTTTGAAACCTTTCCTGAATTCTAGTCAATATTATTGTTTGGCCAGCCTCTTCAGAGTAAGCATGTAAATATTTTGACTTAATTTTTCCAAACCTTATTAATTCTCTTTCTTTGTTGGCCTGATACCTTCTCATTCAAGATGGCAAATGTATAAAGTCGCAAACATATTTACCATTCTGTTTAATTTTCAGGGACTACAATCTAATTTAAAAATGATTCCTCATGAAGCTTGGGTGACTCAGTTAAGCATCCAATTCTTGGTTTTGGCTCAGGTCATGAACTCACAGGGAGATTGAGCCATACATCAGGCTCTGTGAGGACAGTGCGGAGCCTGCTTGGGATTCTCTCTCTCCCTCTCTCTGTGCTCCTCGCCCCCTCTCAAAATAAATAAATAAATATTTAAAAATAAATAAATAAAAATTGTTTCCCTGGAGCCTGTAATTTAACTCTGGTTAGACTGGATTACATGAGGAGTGACAGAGAGAAGCCCTATTTCACAGCCGAACATCTACACGCTCATCCTGTGGGGATAAACTCCTTGAGCAAAGGCCACTATAAGTGGGCCTCTTCCAAGGAGGTCTTTCTGAATTGAGTGATGAGAATGTTCAGCATCCTGGTGTTTTGTACAAATGAATCTCCCTTTAATTCTTTAGGGGAGTTCTTACTAGGATGATAGTTGCCTGAGTATGGTCAGTATCTTCATTAGAATCACCTAAAAGCTGATTAGAAATATTGCTTTTTTACCTAATCTCATTTTTTCCCTGCATCTGAATTTGAGGAGCAGTTGGAGTCTGAATGTTTATGTTGAATGGTGCATTCCTATATATACTATTGCTTGTGACTCACTTAAGTAGTTTATGCATGTTCTGATAATCTTTTTGCTGCAAACTACCCCAAAACTTTTTTGAAATAAAAATATTTATTTATTTATTTATTTATTTATTTATTTATTTATTTATTTTTGAGAGGCAGGGAGGGGTGGAGAGAGAGGGAAACAGAATCCCAAGTAGGTTCCGCACCGTCAGCCCAGAGTCTGACGTGGGGCTCAAACTCACAAACCGTGAGATCATGACCTGAGTTGAAGTCAAGAGTCGGATGCTTAACAGACTGAGTCACCCAGGTGCCCCAAACGATCCCAAAACTTAAGGGCATCAAACAACATTTTGTTAGGCTTGTGGATTTTGTGGGTCAGGAATCTATTCAAGGCAAGTGGTTCATGATATCTGAAGCTTCTTCTGAAAAGGCTTGCCTGACTGGGGAGGACTCCAATGTCTGGTGGCTGGAATCATCTAGAATCTTTTTTACCTGTATATTTGGCACCTGTTCTGGGACAACTTGAAGGCTGGGCTCAGTGAAGACTTTTGACTGGAGAACAATGTGTGGCCCCTCCAAGAGACACAAGCTTTCTTCAGGCCAAGAGCTGGGTTGCAAGAGGGAGGGACACGAAACGGAGCCTCACATATCATGGAGGAAGTGTCTGGAAAGTGAGCATCCCAAATGATCAAAGCAGAAGCTGTAAAGCTTCTTCTGACTTAATTTGGGGGCTTACAAATGATCATTTACATTGCATTGTCCTGTGACAAGTGAGTTACTGAGACTAGCTCAATTCAATAAGAAGAGGCATGCCAAGTTCATATTGCAGAATATGTGGTATGAGAGATATTTTGGTGGCCATTTTTGGAAAGCACAACTGCATATTGCCTAATTCATCCACTGCAACTCTTTTGCTACGTAGGACCAAATTGCTTCCGTTTTTATTTTATTTTTTATTTTTTTAAATTTTTTTTAACGTTTATTTATTTTTGAGACAGAGAGAGACAGAGCATGAAGGGGGGAGGGGCAGAGAGAGAAGGAGACACAGAATCGGAAGCCGACTCCAGGCTCTGAGCCATCAGCCCAGAGCCTGACGCGGGGCTCGAACTCACGGACCGCAAGATCGTGACCTGAGCTGAAGTCGGACGCTTAACCGACTGCGCCATCCAGGCGCCCCAACTTACGTTTTTATAAATATTCTCTCGTCTGGTAATATTTGGGAGATTACAAATAGATAAAAGTGTAGAAGACCACAAAACAAATGGCTAATCTTCATAAAATACAATTTTTCCGGTGTCTCTTCCTTAGTCCAAGACCCTCAAAGGTCTTCCGTTGTCTGCGGCAGAGGCCACATACTGGTAGCCGTGTAACTGAAGTTATTCTGAGAGAAAGTCTGTTTGGACCATACAGTATTTTAAAAATCAGGAAATTTTACATGAATATCCATGTATTTATACCGACAATCCTGAGCTCAAAGTCTGAGGTGATTTCAGTTGGGAAAGCTGAGAGCAATGGTGACTCTTCAGCTCACCACATGTCTCCCATTATCTCCTTGACAAAATTCACATCATTTAGTTAAATTACTTATTTGAGTTCTGCAGATATATTTATATGTGCAACATTGGTCTAGTAGGTTACGTCCAAATTCCTCGACCTGGCACTCAAGGACTATTAAAATTTTACTTTATTTACTCTTCCAGCCCTACCTCCTTCTATGCTATATTCAGAAACGCCTATCATTTGACCAGTTTCAATCTCTACACTTAATTAAATATGTTCCACTTATTCCACACTGTAGGTTAGCGTTCATAGCACTGCTGCTACATTTGTCATTTTTCTTTTTCTTCTACGTTTCCAAACTATATCCACACTTCAAGCTTCCACTGGGGCCCTACCTCTCCCAGGACTACCCTGAGTCATAGTGATCCGTCCCCACAGTAGCATCTGAATCACTCATTTTCCTACTTTGCATTGTTACATAAGCGATGTAAATGCATTCTGCACACTCCTGTGCTGCTTCCGGATTCTAGAGTAGAGGTGACCACTTTACTGTTCTTTTCCCATACCCAGAAGGATAATTATAGAGGGAGTTCTCCAAAATTCATGTTAAAGGAATCCAAAAAGGGGAGAGATGAAAAGGAATGAAGGAACAGAGCACAGATTTTTTTTTCCTAAATACAAATCCTTAAAAAAAAAATAATAAGTTGCCAAAACTGCTTCTGGCATCCTGACACTGTAATGGAAAATCTTGCTTCAAAGAGCCAGCTCACAAAACCAGCTCGTTTTAACATTTAAGTATTTTCTGGAATCCTTTGTGGTTACTCTGATTTTAAATATTGTTAGTGATGTAAACAACTCTGAGACTGAGCTGGGAATTTGAACTATCTTTTCAAGAGAGCCAAGATGGGGATTTGGAGGACAACCTGCCCGTGTTTTTCACTGTGTGTGGAGGGTAGGTCGTGTTGGCCGCTTTCTCCCCCCAGTGAATATGAGAACAAGGAACAGTGGGAAACTGAAGCAGTGATTGCACGTGAATAGTGAAGGTGAGAGGGAAAGTCACTGGCCTTGTGGCCAGGTGGTTTCTGTAGTCTCAGTTTCCTCATCCAAGCGGGTTGGATTAAGTGAGGTGTAGAGGGCTACCCTCTTTTAGCGCATGTGCATTTCAGATTTACATAAAAGGAGCCCCTTTTCCAGAGCCTGGAAGGGAAATGTTGGAAGATTTCATGTAGCTGCAAGCTAACGGACACCACATTCGAAAGCTTTTACAAAAGCATACATAGAACAATTTCAACACAAATAATCCCTGTTGACAAGACATAAGCTAATGAAGCTCAAAATGCCAGAGGTGGAAAACTTAGTTTAACAGAAACAGGTGAGGAGATAACTTCGTGGAATCTAGCATGTTGCAGTTAGACGTGGCTTTAGTAGCTAGTATGCTACTCTTTTATTACTGAGAGGGAAACTGAGTCCCACAGAGGTTCCATGGCTTGCTCAGATACACAGATGGCCAGCAACATTCTTCATTTTTGTTGGTGGTGGTGTTGTTAAATTTGTATTTTATTTTGATCTGTTTCTTGTGAGAATAACATATCCTTAGGAAAATAAAACATTTATGATCTAGACAATGTAGTACCTTAACAGACTAAACGAAACTATAATGAGTATTAAATTGCACTTAAACTTCTAAAATCCTGTAATTTCTGACGATCTATATATAACATTTATCTCTTTTCATAGATCTAAATGAAGAGGATTTTCTTTTGAGTAATTACATGCATACTTTTCAAGGAAAAAAACCACAAGGCATTTCCTGTCAGGTAATGTGAACAATCAACACTTGGTGTGGTGTTATGTGAACATCATCTTGTTATTGAGCTCTGTAATACTCTAGATGTAGTGTACAATACTTAGCCTTGTAACTATTTTATCTTTAGTTATTGTAGGTTGTTTTGTAGTTGATACGCTTATGTCTCTGTGAATTGGAATATAAATGAAAGCGTTCACTGATGCCTTGAGTTGATAAGCCATTTTGATTATGCAAAACATCATGCTCTACAGCCTTTTGATAAGTAACGCTAAACCTGTTAAGTTAATGTACTGGGATTTTCTCTGACAAGACCTATGTTAAGTGCTGAGAACTGTCTGGCAACCTTTAGTGAGGGGCATGTCCCTCATGTTTTTACGTTTGATATAAAAGCATATACTATTATTTCTGACATATCCCTTATAAATTGCATTAGTTAGCCCAGGAGTTCAGGCAATTAAGAATGTCTGAACCTCGGGCCTCCCTGATAGTAATAATAATATAACGTTAATTAACAGCCAAATAGTTGCTATTCACCCTGTAATGAAAAATAGTATGTGCGTCAGTCGGGCCAACTCCAGCATCATACTGACTTTTGATATTTTTCTGACAGCCATGAGATTCTCTTTAATCATTCTGATAGTTTTATTTATTAGAAAGTTAAAACTGGCCTTCCTTGGTGCAGTAGATTTATCAATAGGAAGAAGGGATACAGTGTCTGAATCGTGAGGGACTGATTTGGTGAGCAAAGGGAGCTCGCGTTCCTCAATCCAGCCTGATACCTGAGACTGTTGGAGGCCGTCCGATGGAGTAGACAGTGGACCATAACTTTTGATCAACCACAGTTTCTGCTGGCTGTTCTGACAGTGCCAGAGTCACAATCCTACGCTCCTGAGGGTCCACACCACATTGCCTGAGGGCCTTTAACCAGTGAGCTCTCCCGCAGGGCATGGTGGAGAGCTCTGAAAACAGACAGAGCTCTGAATCTTAGTTTGCCCCTTAGTACCTCTGTGATTCAGGGCGATTTACTTAATCTCTCTCTGCCTCAGTTTTCATGATCTGTAAAACTGGTCTGTAAAGAACCTTTGTCTCATGGCTGTCGTGAGGATGAAGTGAAATACTTCAGTAAAGCACTTAGCATCATGGCTGGCATTTAGAAGATGCTTAAAACAAATTAAATTGTTGTTGTCCCCCAAGGCTCCTCTCTCCCCCTTCCTCCTCTTTTTACTCTTTGCGAGGGATGGACACTTTCACAAGTGCGGCTGGGAGATTATTTCTGAAATATGCAGTCTCATTCTCCTAAATTTAGATGAGGCCTCAGATACAGTATCTAAGTGAAACATTGTCTGATAGCCAGGAGGAAATGAAGGCTGATTTACAGTAAGAATTCCCAGACATGTGTTGTGCCAAGAGAAGTCCTTCTTTATGGTTTTAGCAGAAAACCAGAACCATGTCTTAGAATGAAGAAAATAATATATAAAGTTCTTGGAAGAAAAGGGTTCAAGGTAAATCTTTACCAATTTTTTTTTTGGCATTTTCATTGGCTAAGAAATGATCCTTCTAGAACAGTAACTATTCACTTGTACTATGTAGTTTCTCATTAAAGATCATTTGAGAAAATCCATAAGCAGTGACTGACGAGCAGGAGATATCTAATCTAGAAATTCTCATTTTGGAGGGTAGGGGTGGTCTTATCTATCTTTAGTATATCTCTTCATATTCATGGTGGGCATTCAATTGAACTTAACTAATTAAGAAAGACTTTTTCTGTATGACAAAATACTATAATGAGATACTATTAAGTATTAAGAAATGTTATGCAATTTGTTAATTTTTTAACTCCTTGTGACTGAGGAAAAGCCAAAGCTGTTTACCCTTTGGAAGACGGGGCAGAGAGAGGGACACATTCTCTCATGTGAAGGGGCAAACTGACCTGTCGGTGACGTCCATAAGAACGGACTTTGGCACAGACTGTAGCCTCTTATCAAGTGAGCAAACGACTTATCGGAGCAATATTTCTCCAAATGTGGCCTGGGGACTGTCTGTGTCAGAATCAGGATATTTGTTAAAAATGCAGACTTCTGAGCCTCACCCCTGTCCAAATGAATTATCATGTCTGGGGGCCAGGAGTAGGTATTTTTATGAGTGTCCTGATGGTGCTAAGTACATGAACCATGAGACTCATGGCATCCAGACATTTGATGGGCACTTGTTTACTGATATGATGCCCCATGCAATTTCGCTTTCCAAGCCCAAACCTGGCTCATGTCTGGTCTAGCAAGACAGTAGCCTCATGGAAAAACTGAAGTTGATTTTTGTCATATATATATATATATATATATAGACATTTAAAGATCATTTAAAGATCATGTAAAAGTAGAAATGATTAAAATAATGAAGAGGTACCTGGGTGGCTCAGTTCATGGAGCATCCAACCCTTGATTTTTGCTCAGATCATGAGCTCACAGTTCATGGGTTTGAGTCTCTCATCAGGCTCCACACTGATGGCATGGACCTGGCTTGGGATTCTCTGTCCCCATTTGTCTGTACCCTTCCTTCGCTCACATTCTCTCTCTACTCTCTCTCAAAATAAATAAATAAACTTAAACAAATAATGAATAATATCTTAACAGGGTCAATATTTTCATATGGTTGGCAATTTTACTGAATATCATTAACATGAGATAAAGTTCATAGGACGTAAAACATATTCGTAGTTATACTTATCATGTGACTAGGCCTACAAAATATATTTTGGACAATAAAAAACATTCATTATAAAAACTTTTAACATTAACTGAATTTCCAATCAGAAATACTCAACTTGGGGCACCTGGGTGGCTCAGTCCGTTAAGCATCTGACTTCGGTTCAGGTCATGATCTCGAGGTTCCTGAGATCGAGCCCCGTATTGGGCTCTGCACTGACAGCTCAGAGCCTGAAGCCTGCTTTGGATTCTCTGTCTCCCTCTCTCTCTGTCCCTCCCTCACTCATGCTCTCTCTCTCTCTCTCTCTCTCTCTGTCAAAAATAAATAAACCTTAAAAATTTTTTTAAGAAAAGAAATACTCAACTAGACATGTTCCTTTAATGTACTTAAAAGAAGAGGAAAGATCTAAGGCATAGAAGAAAGTACTAGGAACCAAGTGGCAGGAGGTAGGAACAGGAAGTGTTCACGGAATGCTCTCTTCAATAGTGACTTAGCTCCATAACTATTTCTGACTACTTGGGTCTGGGATAAACCTGCTGGAGAACCCAGCTGGCAGGACAAGCACTGATGCGGAGAGTTTGAAGCACAGCAGACTGCCTGGTAACCGTGATCATTACCCCAACCATAAAGAACATCTTGGGGTAACTTGACTCCCAGCATTTATTTTTGTATCCTTGCTCTTATTTGTTCTTTTCTGGCAGCATTCAGTTGATGGCTCAGACCTTTTGTAGCATATTGAAAAGGGTATAAACTATGCAGTAATACAGACTTTGGGCTAATATATTTTCAAAAATGTTTCATGCCTCATTTCTCACGTAAATTCTGAGGTTGCTTTCAGCCTTCAGAGCGTCATTCATATTCATGATAGAAAAGAGGGATAACATTTATTACTTTCAGTGCTGGTGATATTAAGCACTGTCAAGCACCCCCACCCAGGACTGCACCAAAACATTTTCTTCCTAAGCTCCTTCAGTGGAAAAAGTGTTGCTGAGTGAATTAATTTTTAAAAGTATGCCTGCATATGTATGGGTGTGTTAGGTTCTCTTCTAAGGCTTACATCACTTCACACCCATTTCAACCGATTTCTTTTTTGATGGAGACTGCAAGGCTAGGTATTTGAATTCTCAACTGCCCCTGTAGCTAGGGTGGTCATGGGATCCAATTCTGATCAGTGAATTATAGCTAGAAATGCCTGGTGGTGGAGTGGGTGAGGGGGTTCTTTTAGGGGGGGGGGGAAGCAAAACCTCATGAGAAGAAAGCTTTGCCCTTTGCCCGTCTCCCTGCTGGAAGCCGGACATGGTATCTGCTGAGTTAACAGCTGTCTTTCAGCCATAAGGCCAAAGGCACATGTTAAGGATGGTGGGGCACAGGCATGGAGCCTGATTCATCAGCGACATTCCTGAGTTACTGCCTCAGCATTGGATTGCCTATATTTGAACTTCTTGTGGGGAAACATAAGCCTTACACTTGTTTAAGCTGCTGTGATTGGGTTTTCTGTCCTTCAAAGCGGGACGTGTTCCTCATGAATACATTTTGTTTGTGAAATTGCCACTTTTGCTACTGCGGAACCTTGATTGCTCCAAACCTTGCCCACAGGGTTAGATGGTGGCTAGACTCAGCTCTGGTTGTGCCATCTAAACTAGCCTCCTCCAATTCTCGTGCAGTGCAATCAGTATCTAGAGTTGAGAGTTAGTCATTTAGTCTTTAAGAGGAAAACTGGATTAGTAACAGCAGCGACAGCAACAAAAACCTCTTGGCTACACGCAACCCATTGGCAACGTACAGACTTAAAACTGTTTCCGGTGCGGCACACCGCTGTTGGAAAAACACGGAGGTTGGATCAAAGCGGGACTGCCTTTTGGTGCACTTAACTGAGGGCACTGGACACCAGGTGGCTGGGAAAGAACCTTAAGGTTATGCCGTGATCTGTGAATAAGCAGGACAGGTAGGTCCCTCCTTAGCTTCCATCAGACAAGATTCGGAGTGGTTCTAAACAAAGATTGTGAACAAACGGTAAGGCAGGAAATAAAAAGGCCAGAATGACAGATTGTTTAATAATTTGTTTTTTAACGTTAATTTATTTTTGAAAGAGAGAGAGACACAGAGCTCAAGTGGGGGAGGGGCAGAGAGAGAGGGAGACGCAGAATCTGAAACAGCTGTCAGCACAGAGCCCGACACGGGGCTCGAAATCACGAACTGTGAGATCATGACCTGAGCCGAAGTCGGACGCTTAACCGACTGAGCCACCCAGGCGCCCCAACAGATTGTTTAAATAGCACTTGCAGTGTCAACCAAAAAGTAGTTTTTATGTATGATGTAATATCAAAATGAACAAATTATGTTATGCATTGATCTTATTTTCAAGCACTTTCTTATCCATTGTATAACTTTGCTACTGTCTTAGTTATCTATAGCTAAATAGCAAATTACTCCCAAAGTTAGGCGTTTAATACAACGAACATGTATTGTCTCATAGTTTTAGAGTCGGGAGTTTGGGGATAGCTGGTAATTCTAGCTCAGGGTCTCATATAAGGTTGAAATCAAAATGTCATCTAAAAGCTACCTGTGTGGGGCGCCTGGGTGGCGCAGTCGGTTAAGCGTCCGACTTCAGCCAGGTCACGATCTCGCGGTCCGTGAGTTCGAGCCCCGCATCGGGCTCTGGGCTGATGGCTCAGAGCCTGGAGCCTGTTTCCGATTCTGTGTCTCCCTCTCTCTCTGCCCCTCCCCCGTTCATGCTCTGTCTCTCTCTGTCTCAAAAATAAATAAACGTTAAAAAAAAAAAAAAAATTTAAAAGCTACCTGTGGCTGAAGGGTCTGTTTTCAAACTCCTTCCCCCTACTGTAGCCAAGGGTTTGTACTCCTTGCTAATAGCTGTTTGGAGGAATTAGCCCCTCATCTTGTTGACCCTTCCATATAGCTGCTTGAGTATATCATAGCGTGGCACTTGGCTTCTCACAGAATGAGTGATCCAAGGCACAGGGTAAGAAGGGTTCCATAATGTCTTTTAAGACTTAGTCTCAGAAGTCATACACCATCACTTCCACCTTATTCTATTTACTATAGACAAGTTATTAAATCCAGCTTATACTAAGGATAGGGGCATTACGACCCACCTTTTCAAGAGAACAATATAGAACAATTTAGGAACATATTTTAAAACCACCAGAGCTACCTAATGATATTACAACGTTATAGATGGAGGAGTTTCCCAATATCCCAAGAGCAATATTATAACTCATTTTGTAGATAGAATGTAGAGCTCTATTTGTTATAGAAGAAAAATGAAACTTCTTTTTTTAATAGAAGATTTGAAAGAGTGGCTTTAGTTGGTGTTAAAGGAATATTGAATGTTAGTATGAAATCCATATCTTTGTCTCTGGTGAAATGAAATTAAAATTAGAGTAGATTTTCTTATTTTAGTATCCGAAGTCATTCTCTATCCATCTGTCTGTCTATCATCTATCTGTCATCTATCTATCTACCTATCTAATATCATCTATCCATCTATTTATTCCCTCATAAAACAAGTAAAAGAGGTTAAGCAGTTGCCATTTCAACTGTTAGTTTATACAAGGAAAATAAATGCCTGGTTCTAACAAATAAATTTTATGAATGAACTAACTTAAATATATACAGATATTTTCCCATCTTGACCACTTTAAAAGGTCGATAGGAGTTATTTGGGTATTCCTTAGCACAATTCTCATTTTTAAAAGAGTTATACAATACAAAAAATGTCTCATGAGCACATTCTAGTAACCTATACTGGGCCAAACACCAAGCACTAGTTGACATCATTAAAATGTAACACAAACCTGCAAATGTTGGCCTAATCCTCTAAAAATCCACCTGCTACACCCAATGGCAAAATAAAATGCAGGCATTCAGTATGAGCTTCTGTCCCTTGAGCTATTTTGTATTTCTACTTGCTTCTCAGTTCTTGGCTAGGTAGGATTTGTGGGACTTCTGCTTAGCTTTGGATCTTATAGTAACCAAACTTGCTTTACCTTTACATGAGTTATAACTTTTGACTCTGGACTTGTTTAAATTCTCTGTGTCTCAGTTTCCTTATGTGTCCAATGGTGATGAGAAAAACTTCTTATGGTTGTTAAAAATATTAAATGAAACAGCATGCATATATTATCCCCAGATGTTCAGTGAATATTTGCATCCTCTCCCTAAACTCCTCTTAATCCTACTGAAGGCCCTACCCTCAAATAAAATTTGAAATTCCCTTCTATTCTATTACAAACTCCATCCAATGCCCCTAGCTTAATACCAGGTACATGGGTTTTTCAAGTAGATGTCTACAGTAAGGAGATTACATGGACAAGTACTAAACCTAAAATATCCTGTGCTATGATTCCAGATATTACTCAGCTCCAAATATATATGTGGTTTGATTTCACACTCTATCAGATATTCAACAAGGATGCCTATTGTATACCTGATAGTGAAGGGCGTTAGGGGATTAAGGTTTAGATTACTTCATAAGCCATTTTCTTGGTTCTAACTCTTTCTACCAACTTCTGGGTATGGATCATGTGTTGGGACTAGAGAAAGTGAAGGATAGTAAGTGAATCTATATGTTATATATATATACATAACCCCGGCACACATATATTCACCTTTATATGTATGTATTTGATGAAACATTAATCAATGTATTTTGATGACTTGATTATTATAATTGAGAATATGGATCCTTTCCTCACTATTTTACACCTTTGTGCAGTTTTATTTATTTACTTTTGT
Organism: Leopardus geoffroyi; assembly: GCF_018350155.1. NCBI lineage: Eukaryota > Metazoa > Chordata > Mammalia > Carnivora > Felidae > Leopardus > Leopardus geoffroyi. The sequence goes on from NC_059333.1 coordinate 28,862,623, forward strand.
TAAAGAATGTTAACATCAATCTTGTTTTTCTTTTTTTAAATTTTTTTTTTTTAACATTTATTTTTGAGACAGAGAGAGACAGAGCATGAACGGGGGAGGGGCAGAAAGAGAGGGAGACACAGAATCGGAAGCAGGCTCCAGGCTCTGAGACATCAGCCCAGAGCCTGATGCAGGGCTCGAACTCACGGCCTCGAGATCGTGACCTGAGCCGAAGTCGGAGGCTCAACCGACTGAGCCACCCAGGCGGCCCTCAATCTTGTTTTTCTAATGCTAAAGAGGGTAACCTTTAAATGGTGGAGTCTCTTTCGTTAGCAAAGACATGTAAAACCCGGGCATCTGGGTGGCTCAGTTGGTTCATGAGTTTGAGCCCCATGTCAGGCTCTGTGCTGGAAGTTCAGCCTGCTTCAGATTCTGTATCTCCCTCTCTCTCTACTCCTCTCCCACTCATACATGCACACTCTCTCTCAAAAATAAATAAAGATTAAAAAATATTTTTTAAAAGACATGTAAAACCTACTGCCAAAGAAATAGTAGAAAACTTCTCCCCAAATCATACTATTTTTTCTGTTTCCCTGTAATTTTAATGCAATGAGAATTGTTTTCTACAGTTCTTTATTACATTTGCCACATGCAAGTGTTTTTAGAGAATATAAAAAAGACTTGTTCTTATTGAAAAGCTTTCTGGGGGCGCCTGGGTGGCGCAGTCGGTTAAGCGTCCGACTTCAGCCAGGTCACGATCTCGCGGTCCGTGAGTTCGAGCCCCGCGTCGGGCTCTGGGCTGATGGCTCAGAGCCTGGAGCCTGTTTCCGATTCTGTGTCTCCCTCTCTCTCTGCCCCTCCCCCGTTCATGCTCTGTCTCTCTCTGTCCCAAAAATAAATAAACGTTGAAAAAAAAAAAAATTAAAAAAAAAAAAAAAAAGAAAAGCTTTCTGACTTAAGCATAAATTGGTACCTTTAAAGAAAGATGAGTCTTTATTGTAAAAAAAATTCCCCCAAATTTAGGAATTTTTCCTGAGAGAAAGAAAATTTTGTAGTGTTAAAAAGTGTATCTTTGTGTGCCAACTCTCTCTTGTATTAAAATCCTCAGATCATATTAACCACCATCCTCTCCTTGTTGGCCATTGCTAAACACAAGTTCAGGAAATGGACAGGTTTTAAAGGGTATGGAAAATTTCCAAGACACTCATGTACGTCAGCAAGTCCCATAGTGTTATGGAACTGAATACACTGTAAGCCCTCTTTACAATTTTTTTTCCAGACTTGCTTTTGGGAACACTGCAAGGTAAATGATACAGATTTATTTGATTATTATTTCCTAAAATGTAATATAACTTGCAGATTCTGTGGCAAATAGCTACTTTCAATAAATCATGTTTCTTGATGTAGGGATGAACATGATAATTTCAAGGCATCTCCTTTCACAGCACGCTCTTCCCAAAGATAATTAAGATGTTAACATCTAAGGTTCTAGAATAGTTTTCTTCTCAACAGTACTTTTTTTTTTTTTTTTTTTGCCTAAGGGATGATAGCTATTCTAGGTAGGAAGAAGTGATGAAAAAGTACTGTTTAAATATTACTTCTATTTCCTGAAAAACTAATGTACTCTGTCCTTGCTGGTTCTCATGCCTTCTAAGTTTTTAATAACTAGTTAAATATCAAACAGCTGTAGGAAAAAAAGAAACCCGAATCATCATGAATACAAAAAGGACTTCCTAGATGAAAACGAAGCTATGCATTTGGGAGGACTATGAAATAACTTAATTAGAAACAGAATCAAGAGAACCGGATCAAGAAATCTCGAGCTACCCCGATGCTTTTAGGCTATTAATTTCACATTTCTGTGCCTCAGTTTCCTCCTTTTGAAAGTAAGGTATTGGACTAGATGAACACAAAGATCTTTTTAAGTTCTAATAATCTGTGATCAATAGTAGCTCATTCCTACTTTTTCCTTGATATTCCTCTCAGGTCCAAGAGTTTATGTAAAGTAACAAAAGAAGATATTTATCTAGTTTAATGTCCCTAAACTTATTACAAGAACAATGAATTCCTGTGATCCAAATCCTCATTTTATAGAAGCACAGAGAAGTGAAGTGGCTTGTTCAAGTTCACATGGCTAGTCACGAAGCAGAACATCACAGCAAAACACTTTGATGTGGAAATGTTGGGGTTCAGAGCCAACAGCCAAGAAAGAATTCTTGAGATGTCTTCAGTGCAAAAAAGTGGTTTTATCAAAGCATGGGGACAGGACCCGTGGGCAGTAAGAGCAGGTGACTGATTATATATCAGTGACTGATATATATTGTGACGGGTGACTGATTATATATTTTTAAGTTGGGAGGGGGGTAGGGATAGCCCAATTCTCTAAGGAATTTTAGAAGCAAGCTTTCCAGGACCTTTAGGAGGATAGCTATTGTTAGGAAAAGGTCATTTATTACCGTTTAGTAAAAACTCTGTCATGAGACCCTTCAGATGTATGTCAGTGTGCCATACACTTGGTGGATGATTGCTAGCATAGATTTGGGGGGTAGAGATAAAGGAAGTTTCCAAAATAATTTTTATATGTTAAAGTAGACTTACAGGACTCTGGGGCCGTCAGGCTAATGTTAAGCTAAGATTGCCTCTTGCCCTTAGCAAAATGTCCTCATCAAGGCAGCTGAGTTCCTAGAGGAACATCACTCTGACTGTCTCAAGGATTTGTCAATGGGCTGTAAGTTGTAAGGAAATTTAATTTTCTTTTGCCTTTGTTTCCCACATCAGCTTATCTGCAGACCAAAGCTGATTCTATCAAGTCAGGGTTTCCCTGACATTTTTGTTTATTTCTTGTAGAGATTATAACTCCTCGATACAAGGGTTGTATTTTTTTCTATGTAATTTCCTATATTCATAGCTCCTTGTATGCTAGGAATCTAGTAGATGTTTAATAAAAATTAATTAATTTGTATACTGGCACTTATATTTCCTACTGTGTACATTTTTGGGGGTCAGTCAAAGAATGTACCTAAAGAGAAATATTCCTATGAATAGTTCTAGAAACTTCTTTGAAATTTCAGAGCAGAAGCTATTACGTGGAAAGTAATCTCTGACTTGATGTAATCCAGGCAGCCCCCAGGTAGACTCAATGTCTTCATATTAAAAGACTGACCCCAGCCTGTGGGTAAAGGAGCAAAGAGCAGTCTTGGCTCCCAGACAGAAGTAGGAGAGATGACCATGGAGCTGTAACTTCCTTGTTCTGTGGAGAATAGAGCCCATGTGGCACATTATTCCAAGACCAGAATTGTGAACACCAAAACCTGCCTGAGACGAAGCAGAAGGAGCCAGAAACATGTATAGATAGAACTTGAGGACGTGATTTGTATTTATATAGTGGGATAAGACTGTTACATAAAGGGCTTTGTTAGACTTGCGGAATTACACCGCTTAGCTGTTCAAATGCCTGTTAATTCTCCAGGCAGGTGCAGTTCCCTTCCCCACTTTACCTTATGCAATCTTTCTCTCCTGTGAGTAACCATCACATTTTATTTGTACTTCTCACATGACACACATTAACCTTTTCTTCCAGATGTATTTTTAGCCAGCTGTTCAGCTCACATCTATTTACTGAGCATATTAGAGACCAGGTTTGAGATGTGCAAAATAACTCTGGAACCCCAAAGAGCTCACCCTTTTCTTGGAGGGGACAGGCACAGAAACAGACTACTGATTTTTAAAATCACTCATACTAAGCAATGATAGACAAATACCTGAATCTCCCAAAGATTATATGCTTAGTAAATGTGTGTTGAATGAATAAATATTTTATAATTCTTCTAGGAGAGTGAATTCTATTTCCCTAATTCATTCAATTGAATATGCATTCAATTGCCTTTTTTAAAATTGTGCTTGACCTTATTTTAAGTATTGGTCCAGCATTTTATCTTAATTTCTATTATTAAAAAAATAATAAATTTTGTAATTATAATTACATAAGAATACCTAACATCAACATGGCAATTTTTCCACCAATTATTTTTTCAATCAATATTTCATTTATACAGATGAAATATTTTCTTTTTTTTTTAATTTTTTTTAACATTTATTTATTTTTGAGACAGAGACAGAGCATGAACGGGGAAGGGTCAGAGAGAGAAGGAGACACAGAATCTCAAACAGGCTCCAGGCTCTGAGTTGTCAGCACAGAGCCCGACGTGGGGTTCGAACTCACGGACAGTGAGACCATGACCTGAGCTGAAGTCAGACGCTTAACGACTGAGCCACCCAGGCGCCCCCAGATGAAATATTCTCAAATTGTCATTTTAGTTAGTTGTAGTTCCAAGAAAGCAGTAAAATAATCCTCTGAAAAGAGACTTGTTTATTTTTATATGTTTGCATTGATTGATTCTAGTTTATAATTCTTGGTTTTATTACTGTGCATTGAGTTACAAAGTGTTAATTGATCACTGTGACCTTACAAATTATCTTTTTAGAGTATGTTTTAAGTCGTAAATAGACAGTAGTCACTTTTATATAGAAGTGAATGCACATATAGCTTCAAGGTTTTAATAATCTCACCATTTAAAACCAATTCCTTTTGTTTTTACCATGAAGATAACTTTCCTCATTTTTACCCAGTCCCTAGGTATCTTTTTTTTCAAGTGGCTAGAAATAAACTCACAGTAAAAACACTGGGTACTTATGTTCTGCTTGGCAGAAATAGATTTGATTATAAAACCTGTATTCTAGGGGCACCTGGGTGGTTCAGCAGGTTGAGCGTCCAGCTTCGGCTCAGGTCATGATCTCACAGTTTGTGAGTTTGAGCCCCGCATCAGGCTCTGTGCTGACAGCTCAGACCCTGGAGCCTGCTTCAGATTCTGTGTCTCCCTCTCTCTCTGCCCCTCCCCCTCTTGCGCTCTGTCTCTGTCTCAGAACATTAAAAACAAAAACAAAAACAAAAAAACCCTGCATTCTAAATATGTTTTTTAAAATATAGAATTTCTCTCAATTATAGGAGTAATATGTCTTTATTGTAGAAAAATTGGGAAATGCAAACTATTTAAAGAAGGAAAAGAAAGCCACTTAGAGTGGTGTTTATACTTTCTGTTCAAATGTACGTACTGACTTTTTACTTAATAGTGTATTGTGACCATTGAAAAATCATTTCTAAAACCCTAAAATTGGCAAATCTTTGGTAACTAAGTGGAGAGTCAGAAGACTAGGGAGCTGAGAACAATTGTCAAAGCAAAATATATGAAATTATCTGAGGTTTCATTTCAGTGTTCACTACAGCCTTCCTTTAAAATAAGCCTAGAGGGGCGCCTGGATGGTGCAGTCAGTTAAGCGTCCGACTTCAGCCAGGTCACGATCTCGCGGTCTGTGAGTTCGAGCCCCACGTCGGGCTCTGGGCTGATGGCTCAGAGCCTGGAGCCTGTTTCCGATTCTGTGTCTCCCTCTCTCTCTGCCCCTCCCCCCGTTCATGCTCTGTCTCTCTCTGTCCCAAAAATAAATAAACGTTGAAAAAAAAATTAAAAAATAAATAAATAAATAAATAAATAAAATAAGCCTAGATAATTAATTTTAAAAGATCTCTGTTTCCCATGTTGAAGAAATTACATGAAATAGACGTCAAGTGATCAGACTTTTTCTATTTGAATACTTGTTAAAAAGGTCATGAGAGAGGAACAATTCTTTTTTTAAATCAGAAGAACAAAAAAAAAAAAGGAACAAAGGGAAATTATTTTACTTCATGCAAAGTCTATCGTTACTTTCCAGCTTCCTTTTTTTTTTTTTAAAGATCTCGATATTTTTTTTTTCAAGGTTTATTTTTTATTTTTGGGACAGAGAGAGACAGAGCATGAATGGGGAAGGGGCAGAGAGAGAGGGAGACACAGAATCGGAAACAGGCTCCAGGCTCTGAGCCATCAGCCCAGAGCCCGACGCGGGGCTCGAACTCACGGACCGCGAGATCGTGACCTGGCTGAAGTCGGACGCTCAACCGACTGCGCCACCCAGGCGCCCCTCCAGCTTCCTTTTCAATTCAGACAGGTGGTCTGGATTTATTTAGTTTCCATAAGCCTAAATTTCTTCTGTGTAAAAGAAGGGATCCTATTGGAAAAAACAATTAAATTCCCCTGTAGTGAAATATGTATGTTAAAGAGGATGTGTGTGTGTGTGTGTGTGTGTGTGTGTGTGTTTGAGGTGTTTAATACATTTACATATTTATATCTGTATATAAATATATAATATATAAATAAGATAAAAATAAAAATGATGTATTTATATATACATGAAACAGGAGGTATATATATAAAAAAGAATAGGCCTATAAATCTAAGAGTGTCCACCTGATACTTATCCTCCATTGAAGAGTCGTATTTATTTTATTTATTTTTTTTTTAATTTTTTTTTTTTCAACGTTTATTTATTTTTGGGACAGAGAGAGACAGAGCATGAACGGGGGAGGGGAAGAGAGAGAGGGAGACACAGAATCGGAAACAGGCTCCAGGCTCTGAGCCATCAGCCCAGAGCCCGATGCGGGGCTCGAACTCCCGGACCGCGAGATCGTGACCTGGCTGAAGTCGGACGCTTAACCGACTGCGCCACCCAGGCGCCCCTGAAGAGTCGTATTTAATTTATAAATCAAAACCTTGGATTTGGTTGGTCTTAATTTAGCTTTCAATCCTAGATAACTAGTAATTATGTTAGCTTCTAAAAATCTTGTGAGAAAGGACATTGGATTAAAACTCATAATATTTGATTCTCATCCTAGCTCTATTATTAATGAATTATCTTTCTCTGGATAAGCCACTTAGCTTCTCTGGTTTTTCTCATTTTTTAAAATGCTGGTAGACTAGATGTCCAATAAGTTCCATCCTAGTTCATAAAATATGGTTGTAAGACTAATCCAGTTCAATAATTCATTGACGCTATTTTCTAAAAATTATTCTATCATCCTAATAGTCAAGCAAAGTGTCAGAATGAGGTGTATTTAATCTAACACTTCTAACCAAATTTTTACATTATTTAAGGAATATGAACAAAATTAATTAAAGTATATACATACTTATATATGAAAGATACAGAATATACATAGCAAAACATACATATGGGAAATATTTAATTTATATTCACATATAATTATCATTTTATTGGAGAAAATTTAAAAGTAAACTAAATACACTAATTTTCTTATCTCTTCTCATTTTCAACTTCCAATGCTGTTCTTTGCATCATTACATTTTAAAGAAATATATTTTACCAAATCAAGTCTTCATCCGTTTATTCATTCATTCATTTCATATCATCACTTCAACTAATTCATAGAGAGTACCAACTATCAACAATGTTGTAAGTATTAAGGATACTGCATGGTACCTATATGGAAGGTTATGGCTCCTGTCTTCTTCCTTCAGTTTAGAGTCTATCGGGAGGAAAGACATTTAACCAATGATGACAAAAATATAAATCTGAAACTGTGGTGAAAGCCAAGAAGGTAAAAGAATGAGGACCTAATTTGGGCTTGGGAGTCAGGAAAGATCTCTCTGAAAAAATGGCATTTAGTATGAAGTTTCTGGGGTGAGTAGGAATTAACTAATCCAGGAGAAATAGAATAAGCATTCCAGGCAGAGGGAGCATCATACATAAAAACACTGAGAAAAAAGAGCTCTGGAGATTGGGAACCTAAATATATTTACCTTGTGAGTGTGAAGGGAGCCTGGAAACACAGGTCATACAGACCGAGTCAAGTATTTTGGATTGTATTTAAAGAACACCAGGAAATTTGGAGTAATTTAAGCAAGATGGTAATATCATCAGATTTATATCTTTCAAGGAGAACTCTAACATTTTATTGGGCATCAACTGAAGGAAGGCAAAAGAAAAAGAAAACCAATTAGAGATTTGCAGTTGGGTGGTAACAATGGAAATGGTGAAAAAGAAACAGATTCAAGATACATTTAAAGAACAGACCAAACTCAGTAATGGAACAGACCAAAGTTAGTAATGAAATAAATATAAGTCGACAAAGGAGAGTAAGTGGCAAAGGTGATAATATTATTTACAGAATGTGCAATACGGTGGAGGAAGATGGCATTCACTGAGTGGAAGAATACCAGATGAGAATCATGTTTGGGGGCTAGAGGTCAGTCTTGATAGGGCTTATAAATCATTTTAGAGAGACGGTTGAGTATGTGAGTCTGAAGCTCTGAAGGAAGCTCTGAAGAAATAAATTGGGAATCATCAGCATTTAAGTGGCATTAATTGTGTGTGTGTGTGTGTGTGTGTGTGTGTGTGTGTGTGTAACGAATGATGAATGATGGTGATATAAGACAAGGGCCCAGAGCTAGTTGTAAAGGATTTAAGCATTTAATTTTGAGAGAAAGGAATTGTCAGCATGTAGGGGTTAGAGAAAGAATGGCCAAAAAATTTGGTGAAAGGAAAACCAGAGAACATGGTGTCCCAGAAACCAAGAAAAGAAAGTGTTTCTTGAAGGTCGTCACGGTCAGTATTGCTGGATACCAAGCAGTAATGGAGTTTGGGAATGGTTCATTGGAAAACAAAGGCAATCTAAATGGAATATCAGAAACACAAGCTGATTGCTGAGTACATGACGTGATTTGAAGGGATGAGAAATGAAAGGAATTAGGGGAAGTAAACATAGTTGACTTTTCTGAGAAGTATGCATGGGAAAGGGGGCAGAAAGGGTGGTAAATAAAATATGGTAAATTAACGATGGATCAGATCAGAGCATATTGGAATGCTTTTGGGAAAAGTCCTTTAAAAAGTAAGATGATCACAAAGAGGGATCAGTAAAGAGGGAAGACGAATAAAAATGTAAACCAAATGTGTCACTTGCCTGATTAGAACAAAATACATGCTCTTCAACTGTTCTACAAAGGCCTCCCTGAAAGCCCCTCATTAAGTCTCTGGCTCATCTTATGACCCTCTTCCCTCCTTTCTCTTCCTTGGGGCAAATGCTAAGAATTCTTCCCGGAATTTCAGCTGTAGAACCCCTGCACATGTCTTATCCTCACAGGAATTCTCTTCCCTCTGCTCTTTGCCTAGCTGACCTCTCTGTTATTTAAATCATAGTCCTGGAAATGTCTTCCCTGACTATCCGTGGAGCTCAAAACTGTCTCCAAATCTTCACATCTGAACTGAGGTTCAGGCCTCAGTTTTAGTGAACATCCTCCATCAACCAATGTAAATTAGTAACCGTCCTCCCATCTACACTCAGTCATGCTGTTCTTAGCATAGCCTATGGCACATTTTCTTGTTTATGTACTTGTTTATTTGTTTATGGTATGTCATTTCTCTCTAGAACGTAGACTGTATGAAAGCAGGGGTCTCATTTCACGTACTCAATGCCACATCCCCAGAATGCATGATAATGTTGGCATATCGTAGGTGCTCAATAAACTTTCGCTGATTGGTTGAATGGTAAGTTCAATTTAAAAGTCAGTCTTCTTAGAAAACATCTAGGAATTAAAAGGCACATTATGGGGCACCTGGGTGGCTCAGTCGGTTAAGCATTCAACTTTGGCTCAGGTCACGATCTCATGGTTCGTGAGTTCAAACCCCGCATTGGGCTCTGTGCTGACAGCTCAGAGCCTGGAGCCTGCTTCAGATTCTGTGTCTCCCTCTCTTTCTGCCCCTCCCCTGCTCACACTCTGTCTCTCTCTGTCTCAAAAATAAATAAACATTTAAAAAATAGAATAAAAGGCACATTATTGTAATTTTAGTCAAATTTAGCACAAATTTATAAGTAATAGATTAGGAGACTACAGTGAATAACAATTTTGAAAATATTCTAAAGGATTTCTTTTTAATAGATAATCTTAATGATTCTATATCTCTTATCATAATTTTTATTCTAAGTTTCATCACTCAGGTATGTACTACCTAATAGCAAGAGAAAGCTTTTTGGAAGTAGTTTGCTGTTAGAAAGTAGCCAGTCTAGTGTAAAAAATGTACTGTGGATAATCCATTTGGTAGATAAAACATATATATGAACTCAAAAGTGTATTTACATTTAGCAAACATTTATCAGGCCATGTACTATACTAGACATATGTAATTGAAAAATGAATAAAATGCAATAGACTGATCTCTATTAACTCAAAGCTCCATGAGTGATTAAAGATACGAAAGTTAACAAGACTCTGCTTTAAAAAGGCTATAACACAGTTTGAACAAAATAATGAGAGGTCAGTTTGTTTTAACACCTCTGGGCCATGAGATCTCACTTATATGAATTTAGACACTATACAAATGCTTCTCTTCCTCCTAGGGGCAAATCATTAATATGGAATTCAGTTACCCCGGTATGTAACACCTTTCCCCATATGAAGTGAAAGTCATTTTCACAAAGAAGGGGGAGGGAAAAGGCCATTTTTGATGCCAGTGTTTCAGTGGAGCAATTAAGCATTGGCTGGAATAGGAAGAGGTTGCTATAAGAAAAGAAGTACAACAAAGAAAATTGTGTTCAGTGGTTGTGCAATGTCAGCTTATTATTTCTGGAAGAGCCTAAAGATTAGAAAATGACTCTTCTTGAGTTACAGGGCCTGTAAAACTGAGTAACTCAGAAAATACTGAAGAGGAACACAGGAGAAAATGATACAAAAGTAAACAGCAATAGAAATTGTGTTGAGCTGAGCATGACCTTTGGAAGAGAGGGAAGATTCTGCATATCAAGAAAATCTCATCCCAGGCCTCTCTGAAAGATTAAAATGATTTCAATATTTCCCCCATTTATTTAACGCAAACAGGTATGGCTTGCTCTGACAAAACGTCACATTTCCTACTTAGGTGCCATTATGCAGAGACAGAGCATCAAGTTTATATTGGCTGCTCAAAGTCATTCTTAAAGACCAAGTGCTGAATCTAATGACTGGAAATGCTTGGATGCCAGAGAGCCTTTTCTTGCAAGCATTTCTTTGGGCTTATAGTCTCTCTCAAAGGATGGGAAAGCACTATTATAAATATTTCTCATTCAAACATTAATGAGGAAGCAAAGTCATTCACCTTTTGCGAACTGCAGTATCTGTTTAGATGTCACTTATCAGCTGTTCAATGGAAAGGATAGGCAAAAGCAGAGAGAAATGTTTCTGAATCCAGCGATTTCTGGATGAGAAACAAGTATTCCTCCATGTAATACTTCATATCTAATTAACATCACAGAATGCAACTATTTTACCAATTAGTATTAAATTTAACATATAAAATATCAGCTTCCAAAATATTGTGAAATTGTTAAGCGTAGGTTATCCTAAATATAATAAGTAAAAGCAGTATAAATACAAATTTGCCAACATTAAACTCGTGGGAAGCGTCTCTGTACCTTCCGAAGAAATTTTGAGTCCTAAGCGTTACTAATTCTTTTATCCATATTTTTTGCTATAATAAACCAGTGACACTTATATACTACAGTATGGAACAATATGGCTGTCTTTTTTTTTCCTCAGTGTGTATCTAAAAAGCAAGAAGCAATATTCAAAGACAAGTATAGTATTTGAAAACATTTCATGCTTGAAATAAAATGCTGGTTTACCAGAAATTTCCAAAAGAAAAAATGAAAAAAAATGAAGAAAATTTAAATTCTGTTTTTGTTTTTTTGTGCATACCATCAGTCTGTTCCAACAACTTGCACGTAGCAACTTGAAACCTCTTATTCCTTCTTTGTTATCCTGCAAAGACCTTGCGTCTTTCCACTATTTCACACTGAGCACAAGCACATAGATGGCACCAGATTCAATCCATTTTGTTGCATTTTGAAGTTAAAAAAAAGGTTAAAAAAATGCCCTACTTTAGTATGACTGGCTGGTTGTAATATATTTTACAAGTTTGAAACCAAAAAATTGTCTGCTTTCAAGTTATTGCTTAAAATTGTCTCAGGCTACAGGTTTTGAGGTCACATTATTAATTTTCTCATATTTATGATCTTGACACATTTTAAATTTAATCTTTTGTGAAGAATAATTTGTCCCTACCTTGAGCTGTGTTTGTGCTAGGCTGTAAGATCAAGCGGTGACCCAGCGGAATCAATGGGGACGTTAAAGAGACTACAGAAACTGGTTTGGACCAAGAAAGCCAGGGTGCCGAGTCTGAATGAGATAAAACCCACATTAATAAACCTTGGTAAGTAAGAAGTCAAAAAGCTGCCAAAAATTCTTTGAGAAAGAATTTGAGTAGCATATATAAAATGAAGGCCATTTTGATAAGGTCTTAAAATAACCATTAAATCTTCAGGGTTTTTAAATTAGAAATTTATTTGTGAAACAGATATCCTTACCCTATTCCTGAATTTTGCTTTATATACCATATCTCCTTCCCTTCAAGACAAGACTCGGGGATAGCGTGGGAGAATGAGATAATAAGGGTCCTAATTGTTCATTATTCCCATTCTTTGGCCACGGGAAACAGTATTTTTCAATTTTTATGTGAGTGCAGCAAAATGGCATGTCATGACATGCAACTTTGAAGTTCATTTATTTATTCACAATTACATGCTATTAATCATAATCTTTGGTTTACATCAATGAAATATTTGAACTGAAAGAGATTCTGTGAGGGGGTATAGCTCAGGGGTAGAGCATTTGACTGAAAGAGATTCTGTGATATGGTATAATTTCCATACATGGGTCACATGTATTTCTATTTTCTGTAATTGTTTTATATATTCCTAGAAATTTCATCAGACCCTTCACCACATGTAAAAATATAGGTCTCACTAATCAACTCCATAGTATTAAAGATATACTTTCTTTTTGTTGTTCTCTCAGTCTTGTTCTTCCTTTTCCAAAGTATTTCACTATGAGAAACACTTTATGCATAAATCTATTTATAGACTGATATCAGAAAAAAATTAGAATACCAGTGGTATTTCAGCCCATGTCCACTGAGATTTCATTTTTTATTTATGTGCAGGGAATAATTCATTTACTTTCTTATGATGCTCTCTATACACATTATTTCCAAAAAAAAAAAAAAAAAAACTTAAGAATACAAGCACACTAGGACACCTGGGTGGCTCAGTTGGTTAAGCATCCGATCCCTGATTTTGGCTCAGGTCATGATCTCATGGTTTGTGCAATCAAGCCCCATGTTGGACTCCACACTGACAGCACAGAGTCTGCTTGGGATTCTCTCTATCCTTCTCTGTCTCTGACCCTCCCCTCGCTCTCTCTCAAAATAAATAAATAAACATTAAAAAAAGAATGCAAGCAGACCATACCATGTTTCTATGATATGGGGAATTTTTTAGTTTGTAATTTTTCTAAAATATCTTTTAGTATACTATTTGCATGTGGCTTTCAGTCAGTGTAGCCAGACTATATATAATCGTTATATACAGCTTCAAAATCTTTTAGGTCAATCTGTTCTTACAAGACAAATCATTTACTATACAAAGGATTACTCTTTAAAGCATTGCAATTTAAATTATTTTGTGAAGGTAAATGAATTCCTGGTTGCCCTATGATGTTCATTCATTTCTACTATATCAAAGGAAGTATAAAATCCATATTATATTCTTAACTGATTTTTCTTTGTAATTCAGAAGATGAAGATGAAACTTTAATTTCCTGTATGAAATTAACCAAATCCCAAGAAAAGAAAATTAGTAATGTTAGCACAAGGGGCAAGGAAGAAATGGAGAGGAGACTGGATTCTATTTCTGCATCACTGGTTAGATCCAGCATTTCCACTGGAGGCAATATGGCAGAAATGTTATCACACAATGAAGGTGAAGTTCAGATGTGGAACAGCTGGAAGCTTTTTCCAGAAACCCCTCTCTGGACATGTGTTGATTTTCAAATTGCCCAAGTTGGACCCTGGAACGACTGTTCGCGCTGCACTCACCACCCACAACTTAAGTCTTCTTGTACAGATATGGATCTCCCACATTCTTGGGTAAGTTTGTAAACTGAGGAAATGCACTGTCTCATCTCGATGTTTGTACCAGCAAGAAAGAAACAGATAATAAAAGTGCTAATCAGTCAACTGTATCAGTGTCAGGAAAAGTTACCAAAACTACAGTTGTCTTTCCAGAAAGCATTGCAGCTCTTGTGACTTTTGCTATCACGTTACTATAGTGTGTATATATATTCCTTGTGTTCAAATAAACTACTGCACGATATTTTTGAGATAATTTTTTTTAGTTGAAAGAAAACTTTGGATGTTGATTCAGCTCAAGAAGGTGTGGATTGAATTGTCTAAATCACTGCTGTGGTCATGAAGTTTCTGTGACAAAGAATAGCTAATTTAAATGAGCATTTTCTATGTGCCTGCCATTCCCCTAAGCACTTCATTCTTTTATTTAAATCTCACAACAATCCTCTAAGGTAGGGAATGTTATTTTAATGCTAATTCCCGCATTTTATAATTGAGACAAATGAGACACAAAAAGATAGCAATAGGTACAGTGTCACAGAGCCAACAAAAGTGGAACCAAGATCAGTCATACACTGAGGATCCTGCTTTTAGCTAATAATAGTGTTTCCCATCTACTGAACTAGGCCCTAAGGCTATATGGTACAAGAGAAAGAGTGTGGACTCTGGAGTTACAGAAATTTGGGTTTGGATCCAAGCTCTTCTATTTGTTTAGCTTAGGCAAAATATTAAAACATGTTCATCTTAATTGTATCAACTGTAAAATGGAAATAGTAATATTAAATTCATGAGGTAATTAGGAAACTGAAATTAAATAGTACAAATATTCTAGCACTTAAGAGCAATTTTTTTTCACCTTGGTTATAAGTTACTAAAGGCACGTGTTATATACCTTTATTTCTCTACAGTTCATGGTCATTTGAGCTTGTAGGGAGTGAATGGAACAACTCTGTGAATACAGGAACCCTACTCTACACCACTTGGCTTTAAGAATCAGTCTCTCATTAGAGGCTATATTTCATGGTGCATTAGCGCTCTCTGAAGAGGCTTGGAGTCTTTTTCCTCTTTTAAGATCTGTGTATTAAGTTAGGTCTTTGCAGACTAGTGCTAAAGTAATCTGTGTTCAAAGTACCACATTAAATATTACAGGTGTCTAATAGCAGACTCAGAACTGATAAAACTGTCCAACATCAATTATTTTTAGGAATGTCTCTCCCAATTCCTTAGTCTTCATCTTCTCCTGTGGGGCTTCTGGGCTTTGCAAGCTTCCTCCCGGAGCACTTTCTCGGAGAGCAGCTGATAATATAATTAGGATCTACTTCTGAAGACTCCCCCTGACAGCTCTAGAATCAGGATCAAGAATAAGGACTACTCGGCAAGTAGCAAAGCTGGTGTATAAAAATCTAAATTCAAATATTCAGAGCTTCTTTCAAGAATAACATCTGGATTCCTTAACTTGGCATTTCTGGATCTTAGCAGTCTGACCTCAGTCTAACTTCTCAGCTTGATCTAAAGCTTCCTTATGGAAAACTTGTGCTGGACTGCCAAACTGAATGCTCTGCTTCTTCCTGATGACTGTCTTGCTCTTTCCTGCCTCTTTATCTTTGTGTTTACGTATCAGCCTCTGCCTAGCGTGCTATTCTTGCCGTTAACCATTACCCTATCCCTCAGATTACTTTGTCCTTTAGAAATGCTACCTGGGTCGTGCCAGATAAAAATAATTGCTTCTTCCTTTGAACTTTTTAGGGAACTTAAAGGCATTTTTCTTTCATTATATATTTTTAAAACACATATTGGCATCACTTGTATCAGTTCACAATATTAGACACTAGGGAATACAGAGCCAAACAATACATACACTGCCCCTGTCTTCATGGACCTTACTGAGTACTACTCTACGGTAGAATTAGTTGGGCATCTGCTTATTTCCTATAAATACTTGTCTTTGTATGCTCTCTAATCCCTAGAGTATTATGGGAACTCAATAAATACTTGAGTAGCATTTCCTCACTAAATAAATGGAGTTTTAGAAACCAACAGACTTTATTTCCATAGATCTACATGGAACATTTATCCTTATTCTTTTAACTATTCTCATATTAATCCAATCTATATAAACTCAGTTATCATGTGTATGTGTTTGTGAATGTGGGTATAGATCTAAGCATATATACATAGTAGCATTTTTCTTTTCTTTTTGGTAGTTTTGTCTATTATAGTTCATACCTAAATGATTAAGTAAACAAGTCTTATCTGCATAAGGTCAAACATATCTACAGAATACACACAATTTCAGATGATAACATTCAGCATTTGTGACAGGAAAACCTCTCTGGATTTGGAGAAAGGGTTCAAGAACATGTTAGAGTTAAATTGGTTTGGTAAACTTAATGAGACCACTCACACTCAGGGATTTGAGACATAGAATGAAAGGAGTTGGATGAGTGCAAATTATTATTTTTATATTCTACAATATATTCTATAATAATACCAACTGAAAAATACCCAGTTTCATTTTAGCATAGCTGGTATTTTTTTCTGTAGTAATTGCAGGGTTATTACTTGGGTTATACTTTAACTTTCATTCTATAGAAAGTACAGAAGGCAAATAGTGTTGAGGGAAAAGTTTTGCTTCTGAAATGAGTGTTACTTACCATCAATGACAAGTAGTTAGAGGTGACATTTTTGCAATTTTAAAGGGTAAAAGTATGACCATATTTCTTTTTTTTTTCTTTTTTTTTTTTTCAACGTTTATTTATTTTTGGGACAGAGAGAGACAGAGCATGAACGGGGGAGGGGCAGAGAGAGAGGGAGACACAGAATCGGAAACAGGCTCCAGGCTCTGAGCCATCAGCCCAGAGCCCGACGCGGGGCTCGAACTCACAGACCGCGAGATCGTGACCTGGCTGAAGTCGGACGCTTAACCGACTGCGCCACCCAGGCGCCCCAAGTATGACCATATTTATTTATTTATTTATTTTTTTTTTTTTCAACGTTTATTTATTTTTGGGACAGAGAGAGACAGAGCATGAACGGGGGAGGGGCAGAGAGAGAGGGAGACACAGAATCGGAAACAGGCTCCAGGCTCTGAGCCATCAGCCCAGAGCCCGACGCGGGGCTCGAACTCACGGACCGCGAGATCGTGACCTGGCTGAAGTCGGACGCTTAACCGACTGCGCCACCCAGGCACCCCAAGTATGACCATATTTAAAAGAAATATGTACCAACATATACAGATATGCTGGAGCTGAGCCAAACCCCCACATTTCAAGGGAAATAAACCAATCCACAAAGATGCTAGTTTCTCCTTCAAATATTTCAGCAATAGTAGATTCCAGTTCCTTTGATGCCATTATCAAAGCAGAGTTTTCAGGTGGCCTGAAACTGACTTGTCTTGCCGAAAGTTTTCATTCACCCTAGTCTGATTCTCGACTAAGCCCTGCGGGCTCATACTCTCAAAGCTGGTTCTGATAGAACTGGCTTTAACACCAGTTCTGACATCGCCAGCAGAGTGAGCTTAGGCAAATTCTTTACCCTCTTTAACCCACTAAGTCCAGTTCTGTGCATTGCTTTCCAACTTTGCTCATCCCCTTTCTTCTGAGTGAATTTGTGTGTGCTGAAAACACCTATTTGTAAAACAAGATTATTGATGTCTATCATGCAAGGCTGTTGGGGGAGATTAAAGAAAATGGTGCCAGGACTCCGTTGATAGCCGATAATATTTATACCCAAACCAAAGAATCTAGAGGTTTGTGCTAGACTTGGAAAGAAGCAACATTTTATTCAGTTGAGATGCCATAAACAAACTGAAGCCAGACAGGGAAATGTATTATTTGTGAAGGGCTTTTCACAGTAGTCAACAGGAGAGGAACGAGACATACATGGATATTTAACGTGCAGTTTAGTTGTTTGCAAGGTCTGTGGGATCTGGGGCATGGGGAAAGATATGTGATTATGGAATTGATATAAACTGAGAAGGGTAACGCCAGATTTATGAAAGTGTATGCTCCACAAGAAAAGTGTGAAGAGAAAAACTACTTAAGGATGCAGAGCTCTTTTTTTCATATCTGAGATGAGTGGTGTAGAGAGGGGGTTTCAGATGGCTTTAAGAAAGGTAATAGTGAAGGTAGCCAAAAATAATATTTGAAGCCAAGTGTTTACAATCAATTTACAAGAAGAGTGATTGAAGGGTACTTACAGCGTAGCTCTGCATGCTAAGAGCTTGAAAAATCTTAACAAAAGAGGGAAGTGAGTCAGAGAATTGGTCGGGAAGAAGAGCAAGCAAGAAAGAAAATTTGTGTGTTGCAGAGGAGGTGAGGCCTTCCTTGAATACGATGTCATGATAATAGCAAACATATTTTTCAAAATCTGGGATAATTTTTCAGATTTATAAGAGAGATAAATTATTTTTATAATATTAAGAAATGGAAGTAATCTTAACATGAAAAGGGGGAGCAGATATGCATTTCTCCCTTGATATTCCAAAATATTTTATAAAAATAGAATGATATATTTAAAAAGTGATAATAGCAAAAGCTCTTTCAGGAAGGAGGAAAGTAAAGGCCTGAAGGAACAGAACAGAGACTCAGAGCACAGGATCATTCAAGTGCAGTGTGGATAGAAAAATAATAGTGAAAATTGCATAAAAATCGAAGAAAAATGAGTAAAGTTTATATACAGAATTTCAGGGTGAGAAAATAAACAGAGTTCTACTTAAAGCATCTTAAGGTACATAAGACGAAGACGAGAAGAGTAGAGATCTGAGGTCTTCTTGGAGTACTATGAGAACCTGTCAAAACTGTGCCAGAAGAGAAAGTGTGGATAATGGAAAATTTCTTTATGGAACTGTTTCAGCGAGAGGAACAGGATGTCTGCTGATGCTCGCCGAGAAGTAAAGGAACAACATGTCTTACAATTAATCGTTCAAATGGGAAGTAATGTATGCTCTAATTATTGACAAGGGGAAATGATCTTGGGACCCACAGACCCACTGCTAAGTTGGTATAAGAGTTTTTATACTGACCAAGAAAACTGATCTGTGAGAGAAAAGTGACCAGTATATGCTATTTTTGCGTGTCTAATTTCTCTTTTCTCAGCCTTGGCAATCTCTCCCAGTCTCTCTGACCAGAGTCTACTTCCTTCAATCAAAATGACACGTCACTACCAGTTTAATCTACCAGGTCAATTTACTTGACTACCTGATTAACGATTCTAAAGCTCAAACCTAATGTTACCGCACCCCTCGCAAACCTTTAAATATCTTCTCAACACCTACAGGATTAAATGCAAACTCATTCACCTAATCTGCCTTAACTAGAACCCCACAAATCTCTTTCACACACATACTCTGCTATCAACAAGGTGATACCACCCTTTTGCCAAAGACTGATTTTTCTCCATCTTCCTAGCTTTATTTATACTGTTGCCCCATTTAGTCCTTCCTTTCTTCTCTACCTATTTGATGAATAGTATGGAAGTTTAGAAGTGTTGATGGATAAGAATCCATGGTGTACACTTTGAAGAAAAAATATGGATATGAAAAGGAATGAAGATTGAGACGACCAGTAAAAAGAGAGTAAGGAAACACACGGTTTAGGGGGAAAAAAGGCAGCATTAATTTCAGAGATTCTATTATTTTCTTTGTCCATTAGTGATGTGAGACTCCTACCAAAAAGTCTCTGTGGTCCCACTGAATAACGCGGGCAAAGAAGACTGCTTACGAATCCACCCAGAGGGAGGCGGGCTATGAACCATCTATGCATAATTTCTCATAGTTTCATGCCCCTGTGTTCAACTGTGACAACAAAAACCATTTAACTTTTATCTGCTGACATTGAAATTACAGTAGTATGGAAAGAGAATATGATTCAATGAGTAGATTTGGACAATTTTGAAAGGGAAGGCAAAGTAAATAATCTGTACTGAGGAAATCAAAAGGAAAAATAGAAAAATGTGATACCAAAATACCAAAAGATATCTATATTTACTACACTCTGCACTGAAATTGATGAACCTAAGCATTGAGATTCTAAAAATAATTTTAAAAGCCTAAATAAACAAGAATAAATTAATTAATTACAAATATTTTACATGACAAATTTTTAACTGTAGCCAATATGATGTTTGGTGGCAGGAGAATTAACATTTACCCAAGAGAAGAATGTGAAAACTAGGAGATGCTGTAACAGCTTATTGATTCGTTTTTTCCTTCATTCATCGATTCATTCACTCGTTAGCAAATTCTCGTTAAGTGCCTCGTGAGGCTATGAATGTATGAGCTTAGAAGTGTGTATGTGGGGTAGCCAATCTATTATTTCATATTTATAATGAGACTTTATGGGTTAAAAGGTAAAGTTAAAAAGGAACAGAATCACACAATCCTTGGTGTGAAAATACACTAGGATGGAAAACACACTGCAGTAATTGTATATAAAACAATCCAGGAAAAGAACTTGTGAGACATGTAAACAAATTTTCCATTAATAAAAAAAGAGATTATAGAAGAAACAAATGATGAGACATTGTAACAGTACAAGGTATCAGGTTAATGGAAATGTTTTAGGTTGAGTTTGAGGGAAGTAAGTTGTTAAGTGTGTATAAAATTTTTGAATGTCTTTTCTAATAAAATTATGTATAACAAAAAATATTAAATGAGAAAATGTAATTGCTCTGTGTGAAGTAGTATTCTACAAGTCCAGGGTAACCAGAGATATCACTAAGTTAGACTTTTGAGGCAGAACAAGGTAGAATGAAAACCAGCCTAATTATTTGGGTTGGTGTATGGCTTTTCCCGGTTACACAAACCTCATGCATATCAGTGAGAATAAGAGACATGTGATCTAGTTCTAAAACTGTTACAGAAGCAAAGAATCCTTCTCCTTCATGTATCACCCTAAGGTTTTGCCCCACTTTTCTCTTGGTTTTTGTTTTTGTTTTTGTTTTTGTTTTCACTGTGTGCTTGTTTATCAAATGCATCAAATTAGGGAGAAAGTTGATTCGTACTCCTCACAAGAAAATCTTTTTAAAGTCCTCATAAAGGGGCGCCTGGGTGGCGCAGTCGGTTAAGTGTCCGACTTCAGCCAGGTCACGATCTCGCGGTCCGTGAGTTCGAGCCCCGCGTAGGGCTCTGGGCTGATGGCTCAGAGCCTGGAGCCTGTTTCCGATTCTGTGTCTCCCTCTCTCTCTCTGCCCCTCCCCCGTTCATGCTCTGTCTCTCTCTGTCCCAAAAAATAAATAAATAAATAAATAAATAAACAGTGAAAAAAAATTAAAAAAAAAATAAAGTCATCATAAAATATTTGTCATTTGAAATGGCTCTTGTGATAATGGAAAGGGATCCACGATGGTCAATTATAACTACATTTTGGTTTCCACAAGAAAGTTGAAATTTGTTTCACTGGATCTTCAAATGGAAGGAGGACAAAGAACATCAATCTGAAGAGAGGATCCAATGATGCTCACTGGCATTGGGAGACCTAAATGTCCTTCTTTTCTTTTCTTTTCTTTTCTTTTCTTTTCTTTTCTTTTCTTTTTTTCTTTTCTTTCTTTTCTTTTCTTTTCTTTTCTTTCTTTTCTTTTTTTAAGTTTACTCATTTATTTTGAAACAGAGAGGAGAAGGAGGGGCTGAGAGAGAGAGAGAGAGCAGACTTCATGCTGTCAGTGCAGAACCCACTGGGGGGCTTGATCTCATCAACTGTGAGATCATGACCTGAGCCACAATCGAGAGTCAGATGCTTAACCAACTGAGCCACCCAGGTGCCCCTAAATAACATTCTTAATTAGAGCCTGATTATTTTGCATGGTTCAAAAGAACAAAGAAATCACTAAATCTGGACATCAACCTTTGAGAGTAAAGCCTGACTATTAGAACATTGTATACAATATAATGAGCCTTGGAAAGCACTCTAAATGTTGGTAGATTTTCTTTTGTGGAAGAGAAAGAAGTACTTAACTCAAACTTTTGCTAAGCAAGCTAAAGACCGAAGTCATACTCTGAGTGTGTAGCATGGTGTGTTGGAGGCCATGTTACACATCAAAGGAGCACAGGTTGAAGCCAGGAGAGTCACGTGTGAGTTCAACTCTGTCACTTAATAGAATCACTGTGAGTGAGATTGCTTAATCTCCATCTTTGCTTAATCCCTCATCTTTAGAATGAGGGAGGACTAACAATTATTTTTAAGGTCTTATTTAATTTTATGTTCAATGTTTGGGACTATGAGGACACACAGAGGATGATGAATTCTATATACAGAAAGATTAGTGAGTAGATTTTCTCTCAGGTGTTTAATTTTTTTTTACTTTATTTATTTATTTTTAAAGAGAGAGAGAGAGAGAGAGAGAGCAGGGGAGGGGCAGAGAGAGGGGGAGAGAGAGGATCCCAAGCAGGTTCTGAATGTCAGCAGAGTCCAATGTGGGGCTTGAACTCACGAACTGTGAGATCATGACCTGAGCCAAAACCAAGAGTAGGACACTTAACAGACTGAGCCACCCAGGTGCCCCTCTCTCAGCTTTTTAAAAGCAGCTCTTTTCTCACTCTTCAGATGACCATTATTGACCTTATTTCTACCATTTTTTTTTCTTTTACATAAGCTATTTTAGGTTTGGGTTTTGGTTTTTGTTTTTTTTTTTTTATTTTTCCTGACCAACTGCACTTCCTCTGTCCCTGCTACTTCCTTTCTCCCTCATGTTCTGAACCAGCAACTGTGTATATGAATTTTGACTTCCCTTGGAATATAGCCATGAAATCTTCTTCAGGGACCAAAATGTCTACATTTCCATTCTCAGAAGCCAAGAAGGCTTCTGCCACTCGCAAAGAAAAGCTTCTAAATATCCTTTTGAATATAATTTCAGAGGACTGAATTCTGCTTCGAAAAATGGGTGGGCGATTAAGTAAGATTGTAGAGAGGAGGAGAAAAGCAGGGGTTATGCGGGTTAAAGAGTGCCGGGTTGGAGTGAGACATCCTCTTTTGTCACCATCACCCGCCACATACACGCACACACACCCACTAAGTGCCACCTTGAGTACTGTGTGCCTTGAGATCTTGTTCTGACCATGGAGACATGTCAGTATAATGATGATCATGGCTTCCGTTGACTTAGCACTTGAACGTGTTTCAGGAGCTTTTATACAGGCTATCTTGGTGTCATGATTTAGTAAGGTGGTGTTATTACCCCCATGTTTATGATAAAAACCTGAAGCTCAAAGAGGTTAAATAATTTGTGCAATGTAATAGTAGGTGGCAGAGCTGGATTTTAAGCTCAAATCTGTAAGAATCAAAAGTTTACTGCAAAGATCATGGCTTTGTAGCATTTGAGACCAGGCTAGCAACTTACCTGTGTCATTTGTAAAAACGAAGACATTAGTTCCTACCTTGCAGTATAAAAATGAAATGATCCATGTGAAAGTGTCAGTGCAAGGTAGGGGCTTAATAGCTTAATAAATAGAGTCTCAGCCTTCAAGGTACAATATAACTTTTCCCATATTTTATCTTATACTCGCTCTATGAATTAGGCAAAACTTTATTGCCATTTTACACATGGAGACATTGAGGCACAAGAAAGATTAAGTGAATTACCCGAGGTTCCACAGCAGATGATGGCATATACTAAACATCAGCCTCCTAAGTCTCAGTCCAGACTTTTCCTACAACTAAGTTGTCTTTAAGTAGTTTTTATTTTTCAGCAGAAAGGGAAATAAATATGCCTGTAAAGGGAAAGGATACAGAGTAGAAATTCCATGAATGTTGGAGCCAAATAAGCTTGGTCTTCAAATCGTAGCCTCACTGCCTACTGTGTGACTAAGCCAGTTGATTTCTCTGAGTTTCAGTTTCTTATCTATTAAATAGACATAACGAAGATTTCTTTGTGAATTGCCCATAAAGTGTTTAACTGTACCTGATACCCAGTTGGAACTTAATGAAGAAAGGCTACTATTTTTAGTGGAAATTATTACTATTTAATTATAATTTACAATTCTGCATTTATAATTATCCTTCACTCAATGAACACAACATAACGTCTAAGACATCTGGTATTGTGCTGGGTTGTGGGGCCACAAAGATGACTAAAACACGTACTTTGCATTAGCACCTCACCATCAATAATTCCCTGCAACATCATATCATATGAGATAATGTTGTATTAAATGTACATTACTAGTTTTCACTTATTTTTAAGATTTTTTTTACACAGTTTGCCCGATTTTCTCCCTGGGGATAAGAAAGTCAGAACTGCCTAGCTCAAATATACACAGTATGTGTAGGGTGAGGCTCTGCTTTTAGCTTCCTGGGGTTCCTCTAGTATCTTCATGCTTGTGATTCTCTGAAGCATGCAGACAAAAAGAAGGTGGGGCTGGAGGTGTATGTGCTGGGCTGACCACTGCCCTTTCTGGACTCCTCAAATTATCACTGTATTAGCAGCATGTTACTTATGTAAAATTAGTTTAGCCTTTCAAGGCTCCTTTCCTGTATTTATCATAGCCATATCACATATGCATTTTATGATATTTATTTCACAGTCAGACTATAACTCTCAGGCATAACTCACCTTTTTTAAAGAAGAGAATGAAAAATGAAGGCAAGAAATTGATGCTCTCTCTCCTTCCTAGGAAGTTGTAAAGCAACTGGTTGAATTCACTCTACAAACCCATGTGAACATTCAGTGTAAGATCTTTGTGATCAGTGTAAGGTCTCATGGTTCCTAGCTATTAAATATAACTATGCTGATAAATAATTGGATTAGAAATATGGCCTTTTTGCAGCTCATCTTAAGCCCAACCCAAACTGAAGCCCACATCTCATTCATAAAAAGGGATTTTCAGCAAGGGCAGAAAATGAATGAAGTTCAAGAAGTCATTTACTCATTCACTGAACAAATTTGTTTTTGGAATATTAACATTGTTTCGGAATATTTACATTAGGGAGGATAAACTGTTGGGCAGAAACAGGCACTATGAACCTCACAGTCCAAGAAGAGACAAACAAAGATATAATCACACAAATAAGGATGAAATTAGACCTTTGATGAGAGCTAGGAGAGCTCTGTGGTTCTGTGGGGGCCTACAAGAAGCAGAATGGATCTAGTCAAGGAGTCAGGAAAAACTTACAGGGATAATGATGACTGAACTCAAACCTGATGAAAACAGTGGAGGTTAATTAGCCAAAGCTAGGGAGAATGAGATAATGGTCAGAACAGCTGGGAGAGAGCGAGGAGATGTGGCACAAGGTAAGTTTGAGGAACGAGTCACTTATGGTTTGATAGGTTATCCTAAGTTTTGTTGTCTGTCCCCTAAAAGCATTGGGAAGCGACACAAGAAGTGTTTTAAGCCAATGGCTTAGGGTCTGTTTTTGTTGTTTGTTTGTTCCTTAGCTTTTGAAGGTGTGAGATATGGGCTTAAGTTTATATTTTTAAAAGATCACTCTCCATAGTGACGAGACCTGGATTGAAGGGGAAAATTGATGCAAGATGACGGTTGAACTCTGGTGGTAGAAAGAAGAAGAGATTAATGAAAAGCTCTCAGGCCTGTAGACTTACGTTCCTAGTGCACAGCTTTCTCCAGAGGAAAGAAACGTCGGTTTTGAAAGTCATTTTTTGTGATGCAACCGAAAAGCCCCATTCATTTTAGGACATATGGTCACAGATGACAGCAGAGAAGTGACACGGTGACATGACTGCACATTCCAAATCTGTGCTTTAATTTTTAAAACTTAGAAGCTCAGAGCCACCACAGTGACTTAATGGAATCATTACCAACGGATAAGGAAATGTCATCCATTTGCTTTCCCTGATTCCACTTGGACATAGGCCATTGTTTCCACAAAGAGTGGCTTGGAGCCATGCAAGGTTTCAAGGGAAATTGGCCTTTCAGAGGGGCATACGAATAGATAATGCATATTGCCACCATAAAATCTCTAATGAATATTAAGGGTGGCTTTCATTTGTGGTGATTGAAAGGAACTCATAAATTCTCTCTCTAGGATGCGGGAATTTTTTCCTCCCTGTGGAGAGATTTAATGGATTTGCGGCATTCTGAATGATTTGGCAAGAAATCAGAGGTACCTGCGCAGTCACCCACAAAGGGCACTTAGTTTCTCGCATGTGATAGTCACCACCACAAAATATTTTCTGTAAGAACCCAGAATGATTGATGCAACCCACCGTAAGTCATGACAAGGTGTCACCTGAAAAACTGGAAAAAGAAGTGGTTAAAGACACCGCAGCTTTAAAAACAAATTTGACTTTTAGAGAAGGGTTATTTCCTTTTAGAAAAAAAAAAAAGTTAGACCTGCCACCTGCAAGAAATTTAGATCAGTTGTTTGTGGCGAGAGCCATCATATTTTGAAGCCCCTGAGAGCTCCTACTGCTCTCTGTATGGAGTAGATTAAACTGCTCCCACACAATGATAAATATATCGCAAAAAGCCATAACAGGAATACAGTAAGTTGTAGCAGTTAATGGTACAGCTTCCAGTTAAAACAATATTCTTAGGGTTTCTTTGGCCTGTTCCCATTTTATGCGTGCTATTTTTTGATAAGTTAATTTTTTTACATCTGCAGAATCAATATCTTTCAAAGCTTTACAGGATTGAAGAAGAGAATTAGAGGCATGAGTTCCAGGGAGTTTTGCTAGTTGTGTGGCCCTGGGTTAACAGGACACATTTTGAAAAGTGCAGAAATAATCTGTAATAACAGCAGATGAGGATTAAGATTAAAAATATCATCAGCTCTAAGTTTTCTGTACATGTGGAAGGAAAATGGGGGCATACTCAAAGCAGCAATTACCTAAAAGGTATTCAGATTTTACTATGGGATGTGGCAGATAGTCTCTTTTCACAAAAGGTAACTTTTTAATGCTTTTTAATGCTACATTTTCAGTACTTGAAGTCAAAAGAGTTCTGAGTAATTTCGTTTTGTTGGAGTAGTGTATTTCTTTGTGAGATGAATCAATGATCTTGCCTTTTCATTCCATGAATTAAATACTCTGAAGGAAGTTAACCTAAATATCCTGCATCCTATTTATATGAAGAAATTGTTCCTATAATTTAAGGCCCTGGGTTCCTTTTTCGACGCTGGCTTGCAAAGCGTGACTCAGTGGGGAAATTTTTCTAAGTGTAGACTTAGTTCTCAATTAGGTTTCTCTTAGGTGGGAAACTTCTTCATTTGGGAAGAACAAAGATTCTGAGTTGGAGGACAAGCCAGATAATATAGGTTATAATTTCCTTAGCTGTAAAATAAATGGATAAGACTAGGTAACCAGTAAGGGATCTTTCAGGAATAAATATTTATGAATCAACTTTGTGAAGGAATAAATAGCAGTTGAAGATTACATTAAGCCATTATCTTGGGGATAGGACATAATTCCCATGAAAATATTCCTAAACTTAGAGCCTTACATTTTAAAAGTTAAAATGGTGAAAACCTATTACCCAATTTTAAATAATTAGGCAAAGTATGGTGTTCTAACTTGAGTATCTTGTCTTTGCACACTTATTAGAACTCAATGCTGCTTGGATCTGAAAGGTTGATATAGTTTCATTTTTGAGAGGGACTTAGAGAGCTCATTCTAGATGAGAATCAGAAACTCTTGGAAACCTGAAGGTTTGAAGGAGAGAAATGACATTGGAAGAAAGAATTGCAGCGCATCTGATGTTTCCAAATAAAATATCTATTTCACAGTTTTGCTAGAATACTGTGTTCTGAAACTGTTTCTGAATGTGTGGTTCCATGAACCAAAGGCATCAGAATCACCTAAGGCATTCGTTACTAAGGTCTACCTATGCCAGACTTACTGAATTAGAATATCCAGGATGGACATTCTTTAATAAGTTCCACAGGCGATACTGTTATGCTCACCAAAGTTTGAGAATCACCTCTGAGTAGAAGAAAACCATTCATGATTCCCTGATTTTCCAATTTAATCTTCACTTCTCCAGAAAGTATTTTTGAAAAAAAATATATATGTATTTATATAAAGTAGATAATTCAATTTTCTGAAAGAGTGAGTAGGGCTCTGTGGATTAAGGAACTTCTACCCAAGTTCTGTTCCAGGGCCAAGCTGAACATTCAGTCAAAGTCTTCTGAATCCCATTCCTATAAGATAGTCATATCATCTTGTGGACCTCATGCTCAGAACACAGGAACATAATGCACCAGGCAGCCCTTGGGAACTCTCAGTACTCAAAGCCCTTATGATCACCCTGCATGAAAGTATACAGAGCCTCTAATGGGTACACCTGATAAATCCCCAGAAGTAGTTTTGTGCTTTCCAAGCTGACTTGGTTAAAACCCGTCAGAGAGTGTTTGGGACTTTTGATAAATCACAGAGCAGAAAAGTCCCCAGATAAAGGATATAACAAACTGCCAGACCACTTACCATACGTCTTCCAGATTTTACAAAATGCTTTTGAATATAAATAACTCTTTGATTATGACATAATCATAATTTTCCTTAGTAACTTTGTAAGTAGAATCTGATTTTCTTAATTGGATCATTGCTCTGTTCTTTTGAGCTTAACATCCAAGTTGGATTAAAAACCATTTGCCCAAGTCATTTTTGTGACTTTCTTCAATTTATGGGGTGCCTCTTTCCTATGTAGCCTTTCTCAATCCTCTTTTCTGCCAACTCCTCCTTCGTATGGATGTTTTAGTGAGTTGCCTTCCTATGGTTCTAGTAGTCATGGAACTCTCTCCCAACACTTCTGTATGACCTAAGGCCCCTAACACAAAATTCTACCCAATCACTGAGGAGCAAAAGTCATCTCCTGTCAGAGGATTAAAGAAAATGTCCAGTATTATTATGCAACCCACTTACTTTAGTAAGTATTTCCAATCTCATTTGGTCTTAATCCCTAAGTCCTAAAATGTTTGAACCAAGCTGATGGGTTTGGAAGGGATATCGAGGCAGTGTGTGTATGTATATGTGATTATGTGTTTCTTTACATCAGATAACATAACTCAAAAAGAAACATGTGAAAAAAGTTGTCTTTGATTCACCATGGCCAACCTTCTTCTGTCTTTATCTTTATTCCAAACCCGTAAATTGTAAGTGGCATTATATGATGGTAGTCGTATATGATTCAATAGGGTTTTTCTTTTTTTATAATGTTCCTTTAAATGTCAGAATAGGTTGTGGGAAATGAGAATCATTGGTGTTAAATGGTAACAAAACTGATGATTTTGAAATATTTATGTTAAAAGGCTTTTTGAAACTGAGTACTTAGCTTCTGTAATGTGCTTTTCCTGACAGTCTGCACCCCTTGAATATCCATATTCACCACAATTAGTAAATTTGATGGCTGTATTTATTGTGCATTAATTCAGTTCTGATGAAAGTGGAGAAAAGTCTCCTTTGACTAAAATACAATTGAATTTAAAGTCAACCAAAGGAACCGCAGTGCAAATGTGGTTGCTGCCAACGAGTTGTCAACCAAAGCAATAGTCTGACCTTTGTATCTGGGAAAATTATTAGAACAGCTAGGTTATATCTTTATCAGTAACAAAAATAAGACTAATTAAAAAGTCAGTCTGCGCATATGTAATTGGAAGTGAATAAATTATGGTATGTCTCCGTTCTTTCCATTGTCTAGACATATGCCTCACTTCCCACCCCACTGACAGGGAGACATGCTACAATGGCTTGCCTTTTGAAATTAAACACATCAGCCAATCATCAATATTTATTAAACCCCTAGTATCCATAGAAAATTTTTGCATTTTTAGTGTGGCTAGCCTTGTACTTAGAAGTTTTATAGCATGGGATAAGGGGAAGACATTAGACATTAATGGAAGGAATCCTGAGGTTAAATTTGGAATCCATGGCATACACAGTCACATTACTGTCTGATCCCCGGTTGCTTCTTCTGCATGGTGGGCAAAATATAGCCCTTATCCCAGACTTATTGCTAAAATGGTAAGAGATATTTTATGTGAAGGTGCTTATTTAGCTCTCTGCCTGGCATATAGATGGTAACCCCAAACCCCAAGAACCAATGTTAAAATGGAACAAATGCATATTTTAGAAAGCTGCATCTCAACACCAGTGTGGAAATTATAAATTTAGGGGTAAATGAGACATTTTGTTGAGCTCTTTACTTGCTTTTGAACTTTAATACTGTCTCTAAATTTCTCAGTATGGCTGCTGGTGTAAATGTCAATATGGTCAATAGAGGGTCAATAGTTGGGGATACTTTGAAGACTTCTGTAGGATACACATAGAGTAAAATGTGTTTTCTTGTTAGCTTTCCATGCCTCGTGGTGCATCCCTTCTGTTTTTCTCCCCTCACTTCTGCTCAATTTCAGTAATGTCTCCAGTTGCATTTAAATCCCTTGGAAGCCTGCGCGCCAAATGGTGAGTTTGTGCTTCTTCAACTTCTCCTGGCTCGATTTTGAGCTTACCGTGCTCTGCCTTCAATTTCCTTCTGTAACTGATCCTGAAAAATACTCCACTGGGGTCTTAGGAGGAAGGGGTAGTGTAGCAAGGCCCAGGAAAAGAAGTGCAAAATAGAAAGTAGGGAAAGGAAATAGACCAGAAGGGACAGAGGACAAAGGTGAGGAGGTGGCCCATTCTGTAGTTATAAAACCAAGTTTTATATGCACAGCTAACTACCAAAGAAATGAGAGGTGTTGCTTTTGGCAGGCAATCTTCTCCCTTAATTTGCTTCGAGTTTTATTTTGCATAAAGGGTTTGGCTCTGTAGGTCAGTGGAGTCAGTCATGCCTGCGTTCAAATCTCTACTCCTTGTTAGCCTTTTGACTTTAGGTGAGTTAGCTGTTTTGTGCCTCAGGTTCCTCTTTATAAGTGAAGAGATAATAACAGTTTATAATATAATATAATTAATATAATATAATATAATATAATCTTAACAGTTGTTAAGATTAAATGAGATACAGTGACCTATAGCTGGGTATCAGTAAATATTTGCTCATTTTATTCTTCCAAGACGTCACTCTTCTTGTCTCTTCTGTACTTTAATAACAAATTAGACTGAATAATGTGAGTATGGGGCATTGTGGCTTTTTAACTTATAAACAATATTTCTCTGTCTATATATCCATATAACTCTTCTTTCAAGTCAGTGTTTTAGAGGCATCTAAATTCTTTTTAGATTATCTGATTTAAAAGCAAATGCATGGGTTCAGAAATAGTAATTTTCTTCCTCCTGAAGTCCAGGTAACATATGCAAATGAAACATTTTTTTCTTTAATGGAGATATTCTCTAGTGCTAGGTACATAGTAAGCACTAAAAAATGTATTTGGAGAAAGGAATGAAAAAAATGAATGAATACCAGTGGGTAAATGTATCTAACGTGACCACCCCATGTAGATACAGGGTATTTTTTGTTTACTTTCACTTCCATTCTTAATTGTGCCTGTATCACTTGCTCAGCCTTTCCCTATTTAGGTATTTCAACCACTACTGGTACTGCCACAAATATTAATTACAGAGAGGATACCACTTTTATCCACAGCCCCTCGCAGATATTCTAGATCTGTTTTTCCTTGGAGGAAATGTGTTTTACAGAATAAGAAACTATCACGCAATACTGATTAAGGCTTCCAACTTCTCTAAAAAGTAATTTTGTAGGAATCACTAGGTACAGAACCCCCTGTTGTTCGTGTACCCACAGTTTATCACTGAAGAAGAAGTCGTGTGGCAACGGCACAGCACTATATTTGTCCCACAAGTGAAAAGACTCAGGCTCTAGATCACTGCTGCCATTAGCTATCTCTGTTTCCTTAACTTAAGGCTCTTCATCTTTCTGAGCCTTAACTTTCCCAAGGGAATATTATAATTTTATATGTCAGTGTTCAAGACATCCAAATACTAAGTTGCATACACAAGTGTTCTATGTTTATTTAGGAAGAGTCTTAATTTAACAATCTCGTGATTTTTAAATTTATCATACTATGTACTTCGTGTTTAAAAAAAAGGGAAGTCATGTTAAATTGCTCCTTCAATATAATACAATCAGAAACATATGTACTTTACCTGTTTGGTTATGCTATAAAATTAATATATATATTTTTAAGTAAGCTCCACACCCAATGTGGGGCTTGAACTCAACAACCCCAAGATCAAGAGTCACATGCTATACCAACTAAGCCAGCCATGCACCCCAAAATTAATATTTCTGTGACACCAATGATCATATTCAGTACATGAAAGTTATTGAGACATGTTTTATATTCATCAAATTATTTACTCATATATGCAAGTACAACATGATGTGTCTCAGGAGATTATGATGAAATGGCAGAATGTGAATCAGAATGCCTTAACATTGTCTTCTTGCTCTCTAGTGAATTCTATCCCTTTGGTAAAGATGTATCACTTGTAAAGTGTGTGTGTGTGTGTGTGTGCGTGTGTGTGTGTGTGTGTGTGTGTGTGCATTTACATTGCTTGAAATACTGAAAACATACTCAAACCTTCTGTATTTATAATAGGATCTATTTAAACCATTTAAGATCAGGGGCGCCTGGGTGGCTCAGTCGGTTGAGCGTCCGACTTCAGCTCAGGTCACGATCTCGCGGTCCGTGGGTTCGAGCCCCGCGTCGGGCTCTGGGCTGATGGCTCAGAGCCTGGAGCCTGCTTCCGATTCTGTGTCTCCCTCTCTCTCTGCCCCTCCCCCGTTCATGCTCTGTCTCTCTCTGTCTCAAAAATAAATAAACATAAAAAAAAAAAAATTTAAACCATTTAAGATCAGAAATAGCTAAAGGATATATAGCCTTAGAAGTGTCAGAGGTTTGAATGCCACCTACTCCAATTAAAAAGTCATTTGTTGGGGCGCCTGGGTGGCTCAGTCGGTTAAGTGTCCGACTTCAGCTCAGGTCATGATCTCACGGTCCGTGAGTTCGAGCCCCGTGTGGGGCTCTGTGCTGACAGCTCAGAGCCTGGAGCCTGCTTCAGATTCTGTGTCTCCCTCTCTCTCTGACCCTCCCCTGTTCATGCTCTGTCTCTCTATGTCTCAAAAATAAATAAACATTAAAAAAAATTAAAAAAATAAAAATAAAAAGTCATGTGTTTGTATCAAATTTGCCAATTATCACTGCAATTCATAATATTTCTAGGAAATACACTTAACAGAAACAACAGGTGTACTCCAGCATCCCTAGTATTGATCTTAGTGTATGTTTCTTCACAAGTTTTTACTTGCATAGGAATGGACATTTCAAAATATGGATATAAATCAGTTTGTCCAATTAAGATAAAGATCAAAGAAAACCATTCTGGGAACTCAAATGGCTTGCTACTGGAAAATTAATTTTATTCATCTCATGGTTATGAGATTTTCAACTGAATTATATTTTTTATCAATATCAA
Source organism: Leopardus geoffroyi (assembly GCF_018350155.1). NCBI lineage: Eukaryota > Metazoa > Chordata > Mammalia > Carnivora > Felidae > Leopardus > Leopardus geoffroyi. Next base: position 28,895,800 of record NC_059333.1, read on the forward strand.
AATATCAATATCAAAATCATTTAAAGTGTCTGTATCATCATATTAGTACTACTATCATTTTTCATTGTGACCTTCCCATCACTAAACAAGGTAGTCTGGCAGTATGAATTTCAAAGTGTGCCACTTCCTTATCCAGGTAACATTATACAGAGAGGAGAGCTTCGCTGTAACATTTTGAACCAAACTAAGAGAAGAAGAGTGACCTTTTCTCCATCCTTTTTGTTTGTTTCATAGATGAGGCAATCCTAAGTATAGTGGTCAAGAAGCTTTGGAAATTTTGCAGATTTTCTCCATTCCTCTTCTCCAGTCTACGCTCCACATTTCAGCCAGAGCTTTCTATCTAACACACAACTGGTTGGGTCACTCTCTTGTTTCGGCAATAGTTCTTCAGTAATTCCCACCCCATACAAATGTATCCTGTCATTACATTGAAATCTATACTCTTTAGTATGGCGTATTAGTTTCCAAGGCTGCCATAATAAAGCAGCACCAACTGGTGGCTTAAAACATAGATATTTTACTGTCTCACCGTTCTGGAGGTTAGAAGCCACAAATCAAGGTGTTGACACAGCCATGCTGTCTCTGAAGCTTTTAGAAAAGGATTCTTCTGGGGCATCTGGGGGACTCAGCGGGTTAAGCATCCAACTCCTGATTTCAACTCAGGTCACGATCTCACAGTTTGTGAGATTGAGTCCCACGTGGGTCTTTGCACTGACAGAACCAGAGCCTGCTTGGGATTCTCTCTCTCTCTGTCTCTGTCTCTCTCTCTCTCTTCCTCTCTCTCTGCCCCTCTCCCACTTTCTCTCTCTTTCAAAATAAATGAGTAAACAAGAAAAAGAAGAAGAAAAGGAGAATTCTTCCTTGACTCTTCTAGCCTCTCGTACCCCAGGTGTTCCCTGGCTTGTGGCAGAATAACTCCAATTTCTGCCTTCATTTTCACATGGCCATCCTCTGTGTGTGTGTGTGTGTGTGTTTCTACTTAGTCTTTGCTCTGTGCATGTGTGTGTCCACATCTCCCTCTTCTTTTAAGGACACTGGCCATATTGGACTAAGAGCTTACCCTATTCCAGTTTTCAGATTAACCAGCTATATCTGCAGCAACCCCATTTCCAAATAAGGTCACATTTTGAGGTACTGGGGGTGTAGATTACAATGTAGCTTGTTGGGGGAAGATACAATTCAACCCATAACACATGTCCTCCAAACCATTCATGGTCTGGCTTTAAACCATCTGCCAGCCCCATCATCTGTCTTTCTCTTTGTTCACCATACACACTGGCTGTAAGAAATTACTCCTTATGTCCACTCCAGGATAAACACTCTCATGCCTCTGATCCTATCATATACTCTTATCGTTGCTAGCATGTTTCTTTTTTCCTTGTCTGCCCAGAAAATTCCTATTTGGCTCACTATTACCTCAAGCATTGCTTTCTTGGTGAATTTTTTCCCTATTTCTCCACACAAATTAGCAATATTTTTTTCTCAATTTTTTTCTCCACACATTGCAACTTGCACACATACAGAATGTGTTACATTGGATTTTCATTGTCTCTTGGTCTGCCTGTAGTCCCACTAAACTGTAAATTCTTATAAGGCAGTGCCCAGGCCTTCCCATCTGGCAGAATGCCAAGCCCACTGTAGTCATTCAATAAATACTTTTTAAGCAAATAAATAGGAGGGGCTGTCCTCAACATCTTAGAATATAAGAATGGTAAGAGAATAACAAAAACAACATCTTATGTCTGTGAGGTATTCAAATCCCACTCAGTCTTCTTTCTGTCTACTTAATAGGTAGAGGGATTATACCAAGTTCTCCTCGCCAGTGCAAGAGTCAGTCACAGGAAAGGCCTTAAAGTATATTAAGGTTTTCCAAGATGGTGGCCAAAGCTGCAATGACTTAAAGACCAGCGACAGATGTCTAGTTTCCAAACTGGTACCTTCTTGAGGTGGTACTGTGTAGTTTCTGTTCACCTACTGATCTTCAGAAGCGGATAGGACCTTTGCTGGTTGATAGAAAGAAGTTGGTTTTGCATGAACCATATGACATACTTACTGATTGCACTAAGGACTAGAAACAACATCCACATTTTTCCTCTAAATATTTATCATGTAAAGAAAGTTTCTTCTCTCTTTCAAAGGAGAAGTGTTAGTTTTTGAAAGAAGATTCTCCACAGGATGAGTGGATAAGTCAAGCTGTAATATTCAGAGAATTCGAGGGCCAAGATTTTAGTGGAGATGGGACCAATATAATTTCTTTCAACAGCTTGTAAGGAGATATTTTGTTTCAATGAATGTTTTTTAGGAAAGCTCATCAACTCAGAATTTGAAGTTCTGGAATCAGAGGTTGAGTTGATAGAAGAGGAAATTCAAATAATCAGTTTCCCATATGCATAAAAACAGGATAAGTACTTCATAGGAAAGCTGTTTAGGTAAGATAATTTATGTTAAAAGGTGCTCAAACTTTAGGAAAGGATGTTATATAAATCAACAATAGATCATTATCATCATTAGGAGGTATGTTGATATATCTATCTCATGTGTTTCTCCATAAAGGAGAAAGTATTTTATAAAGTGGTTTATAGTCTGTATATTTCAAAATTTTTTGCAAGATGTTTTTCTCATAATGTCTAATTAAACAATTATTCTGCCTGCCATAGTCCTTTTAGGGGTATGAATTCTGAGATTTTGATCCTGATACTTGTCAGTCCAAGGAGGTGGCCCCTAACCTGTGCAAACCTGTAGAGTTTAGTTTGTTCATTCATCCAACAAACATTTCCTATGCTTCTCTCTGTGCCAGCCTCTGCCTTTGAAGTAACCAACCAACCAAACAAACAAATTCAATGGTGTCCAAACACAGAGAGAAGACAAACATGGCCAGGTCAGAGAAAAGAGGAGAGTGGCATAGAATAGGCAAAGGCCATAGATGTTCAGGGTAACACTCCCATGTTCTGGTCATGGTAAAGAGTATGGAATTTGTTTTAAGTGCATTTGCAAATCCACAGTTAAATGTTCATTCCCCAATCTAAGTGAAAGTAGAAGTGAGTTCCCCTGTAGAAATTTCCCCTGGTTGTTGGCAGGGGATAAACAGCATACTCAAATATCATTATAACACGTGACAATGAGAGGACATCATGCGCGGGCTTTGGAAATCAGAGGTTGAACATGTTACCAGGAAGTTGGGACACACTGTGACCACATCCCAGAATGAGGGTGGGGTTTGAATCCCTAAGAATCTCATGCTTTTCTACCTTAGTACTTGAAGGAGAAAGAATGAAAGTAGCCTTTGTTAAGACCTTCTTTGTGTCGGGAATTGTATACATATTTATATGTATATATAAATACTGTTATGAGTAAATATTATTTTACCCTTTTACCAGTGAAGAAATTGAAACTTTGAGAGATCAAAGGTTTGGCCCAAGTTTATGTAGCTTGTCTGAGTTCAGACCTACATCAGTCCTCTAAAGTTCACATGTTCTCAGGACACCTGAGTGGCTCAGTTAGTTAAGTGTCCGACTTTGGCTCAGGTCAAAATCTCGCAGTTTGTGAGTTCAAGCCCCAAATCAGGCCCTCTGCTGACAGCTCCAAGCATATATGGAAACTGCTACAGATTTTGTGTCTCCCTCTACCCCTCGCCTGTTCACACTCTGTTTCTCTCTCTCTCTTAAAAATAAACACTAAAAAAACTTAAATGGCATATGTTCTCATCACACCACAGGGCCCCCAAGGATGGGTGGTATGAGGAAAATCAGACCCCAAGGCAGGCTTGCTCAACAGAGGACTAGTCACCAGAATGTTTATTGTAGGGACCACTTTGGGTGGTTGGAATTCTGTGCCATTGAAAATAAACAGGGAATCCAATTTTCTCTCCAACCAGATATTAGTTTCCAGTTCATCTGTCAGTTTTCTCTGGCTACTGGGCACAGATATTAACTTGGGTCTTTGGCTGACCAAATACTACTGATCGACAAGGAAACCAGACGTTTCTTTCGTTTCTTAAAAGTATAGCCTAAAAGTTGTGGAAAATTTTCTTGATTGAAAGGAAAATAGAATTGAGCTGTGGGTAACATACTTGTAAAATCCTGTAAATGATCACCTGATCTTTCCTTTCCTAGAAATGACAAATTCAGAGGCTTTAAAATTAGAATACAGGGGGGTTTCTGAAGAGCCGTGCCTCACTGCGGCTTCACACTTTACATGGAAACCTTACTTTATGTGGGTTGGGTCATGGAAAGCAATGTGTATCTATTTACAATGTACTTGATCTCCTAAGAAGCTCTCCCATTACCCTTTGTATTAAGAAGAAAAGAAGGAATTTCATCCAAATGAACACACACACACACTCACACACACATATATACCATGTATATATACACACATATATACACGTATATGCAAATGTATGTGATGTGTGTATAAGTATATATATGACACTATGAAACTTGGTTTTGCCGTGTAAACATTTTTATATTAAAAACATCCACTGCAATCACATTCTATTTTTTCTTTCATAATTAAACTGACATGCAATTAAAGTATTTCATGTTATACTGTAGCCAAAGTTGAGGGAATGAAGATCACATAAAGGATTTTAATTATTTAAATAGATAAGGTATACAATTACCATCTCCTACAGCTTTACAGTTTTAGTGCAGATTCAAATGGTAAGGTCTGAAAAACAGTCTGGTAACTCTTGAATTGGCTGTAAATTTTTCTGATGAGTGAAGAGAGAAAGGAAATAGAAATGACTTCGTTCTTCCAGTTTAAAAATAGGTTTTCTGAGGAAAGGAACTCATATATATCTCTTCAGCAATATTTTATTAATTGCATTTTTCTTCAGTAGGTGAAGACAGGAAATCATGGTCTATTGATCAGCACAGTCTACCTTCCTCTTGTACTTCTGGGGAAAGAAGTACGAATTAAGCAGGGGATTTTAACAGCACATGTGATGTGCACAGTGTTCAGATAAAAGTTCATTAGAAAACACTTTTGTGCAAAGTTAGTTCAAGTGGTTTGGTCAGTTTTTGGTCGGAATTTCCTTTCGGCCTAATGAGATATGATTCAGGTGATACTGAATTATAGACTTAGTTTAAAAATTACTTTGAAGATTTTTTTAATGAAATATAAGTTTTTTTATTATTGTTTTATACTGTCTATAAAGAATTAAAAGGCAAACTATTTCATAAGATACTGTATGTCTGTGCTTATGAAGAATCTGAAAATGTCTAGAGAGCACAAATACTTAAATGTGAGAGTGGACTTGACATGGAAAAGCTTCCTGTTTGTGGCCTGGCTTCTTCCTACCATGTCATACCAGTAGCCATGTCCTATGTATACCTTAGAATTCGTAAGGTAGGAGTAGTAGTGACAGGGACTGGTTTTTTGTAATTAGATATATGTTCCATATAATTAGGATCGTGGCAAATAAGATAAAGAGACTCAAATCAATCTTTCTTTCTTTCTTTCTTTCTTTCTTCTTTCTTCTTTCTTCTTTCTTTCTTTCTTCTTTCTTTCTTTCTCTTTCTTTCTTTCTTCCTTTCTTTCTTTCCTTCTTTCTTTCTACTTTCTTCCTTTTCCTTTCTTCTTTCTTTCTCTTTCTTTCTTTCTTTCTTTCTTCTCTTTCTTTCTTTCTTCCTTTCTTTTGAGATGGGTGAGGGGAGAAAGGGAGAGGGAGAGAAAGAATCTTAAGCAGACTCCATGCCCAGCACAGGGCCTGACATGGGGCCCAATGAAGGGCTTAATGAGAGGATCTCTCAGGATTGTGAGATCATGACCTGACTTGAAATCAAGTCAGATGCGTAACCGAATGGGCCACTCAGGTGCCCCAAGATGCAAATGTTTTAAAGGACAGAATGAAAGAAGAGAGTCAGAGGTGATAAAGATGTGAAGAAACAGAGTTGGCACAACTAGACTTTGCCTAAATGTAGTATATTATCTCCAGACGTTTATCAGAAAGATGAAAATCCACACCAACAAATACACTCGGTAAAAAGATGTGAGGAGAGATGCCAGCTAGAGTTTGGGACCATAACGAGTGAATGGAGGACTGGAGCAAGTGTCAGTCTCAGGACCTGCAGAAAAGGATGCTTCAGCGCAGTGAGGCAGCATACACCAAAGAGCCACGAAAAGCTGCAGCGTTTGAGAACTGCAGGGAAGCTCCTCCCTCTCCCCCACAGCCCTTCCAGGACACAGAATGATTATTACCTGCCAAACCCGAATGCTCTCGGAGAAGAGAACTCCAGAAACTGCCATCTGGGGTCTTCTGCTGAAAAAACTTCCTCGTTGCCCAGTCACCTCATAAGCCCACCCATTTACAGAGCCAATAAGGATTTTCATACCATGCTGTTAGTGATGTACTGACAGCCAAAGGTAGCTAGACCTTTAAAGAGCGCCTCAGAGAAGAAAGACAGAGATCAAAGCAGACAGAAGAAAGAAGTCAGAGACCAAGATAAATAAAGGGACAGAAGGGAAACAACTAATGACAATTAATGACCTCAGAAAAAGAACATATTTCATGTATGTATTTAGTTCTCAGTGTCTAGTACATGCCAGATGCTTAGTTGTACTAAGTTTATAATAATGTCTAACATAATGGTCACAGTATTCTCTCTGAGGTATGCAATACTGCCAAGTCCATTTTATAGAAAGGCCAAGGAACTTTCCAAAGACATCCTACTAAAGGTAGAACCAGGATTTGAAATGAGGTAGCCTACTGTGTTCAAAGGTGCACCCTCTTACCCAATACGTTTTACTACCTAATCAAGGATTAAAAACAGAATGTTTTTCAAAACCCACTTTCTTTAGTTTTAATAATATATTATTATTAAAATATAACCAGGAAATAAAAGGTGAGACCTCGAAAATAACCTGTATCTGTCTATGCTGCACTCTTCCCCTGAGTGAATCATTATACTCAGGGCTGTGTTCCTTACTCTTTCCTTTTTTTTAAAGTGTGTGTGTGTGTGTGTGTGTGTGTGTCTTAAAGACAACCATACTATATGTAATTCCTTTGGGAATGTTTTCTTTTCATTTAATATTATATTTTTAAGATTATCCACATGGTTGAATGACAGTTGATTTCATTAATTTTTACTGCGGTATTAAAAATAAAAAAGAACAGAATGTTATAAAAAGAACAATCAGAATGAGCTTTGGCAAAAATAAAATATTATAGCCAAAAATATTTATTAGATCGTTAGTAGAAAAAATAATGGAATTTCCTAGAAGGTAAAAAAAAAAAACAACAAAAAGAACAAAACAAAGAAAAAGAAGTAGAAACAGAGAAGTACAAAAGAATATGCATATCAATCCAGGATGTCTAACATTGGATTAATTAGATTACCAGAAAGAAAGAACAAAGAGAGATGAAGAATTTATTAAACAAACACAGACCAGAAGGTGTGTGTTTCCATTTTGAAATGCTTCATGAGTTTGCATATCACCCTTGTGCAGGGGCCGTGCTAATCTTCTCTGTATCGTTCCAATTTCAGTACACTTGCTGCTGAAGCGAGTATGTGTGTTTCCATTTTGAAAGAACCATTGAATGAACAGTAGAGGGGATGAAAAAATAACCCATATCAAGGCACATAATATGAGATTTTAGGACATACCAAGCATAAAGGGGAAATACAGTTAGAGACAGGGAGTCCATATGCAATAAACCAGGAATCACAATGGCATTAGACTTTTCAGTAACAACTCTGGAGGCTAGAGGACAATGGAGAGTCCTTCTAAATTCTAAGGAAAAATAAGGGTAGAATTCAATTTTAGGTCAAAATAGCATCCACATATGAAGGATCTACAAGGACCTAGAACACTGCCATTTGGGAGGTGTGTTTTAGCAAATGAGAAAATAGACAAGTATGATGATGTGAGACTCAGGCCACAGAGTATCCAAATCAAGAGAGAATTGAGAAGTTCCATTTCAGCCTTAGTCATGTATACTTAGAGAATAACCAGACCCCTTTGGAACAGAGAAAAAAATAAACCCGAGATGTTTGAGCATTTGAAATTACAAGTATGACATCTATATTTAAATATTCAAAACTAATCAGTTGATAGATTTGTTGGGGCATTTATCTGGGATATATTAATAATTATACATAGGGAATCAACTATTAAAAAAAGGAAAGTAATCATGAGCTCTAGAAATGGACAAAAAATTTAAGCATAAAGCACTAAACACAATTTGAGTTAGCCACAGACAATATTTACAAAATAATAATGACTACTGATTTAACTAAATAATTATAAGGGAGTTGGGGAGTGAAAGAGTACAAAATCCTCAAGGATAAAAATAGGAATCAGCAGGTAATGTCTAATACTCAAATAAGTTTGGGCCTATCACAGAAAAACATGAATGTACACAATAAGAAAAATGCTTTTAATACTAGAGGGAGTCAGGAAAAGAACTACTAGAAATTCTGGAAGTATACAGGGAAGCTTCTGTTTTTTTGTTTTTTGGTTTTTTAATTTTTACAGAACTTCAAATGGTATTTAGGTGTGTTGAAGGGAAAAGTATTATAGAAATGTGAAAATCATGACGATAATTTAGATGTGACCTTGAAGCAAGCAGAAACTGGTGAAATTAAGAGTCAAAGATTAAGAGAATAATACATAAATTTTAGAAACATAAATTTGGGAGCTGTTGCTCCAGATCGAGGAGGAAAAAAAATGTGCTTCTGGTAGTATCTTCACAGATAGCATGAGTTTATAGATGAAAAGTATCAAAAGTCATCTTTGGGGTACTTCAGAATATAGGTAATTCCATAAAGTGTGGATGAGTCTAATTTGTACTCCTACCTTGATTTTTACACGTGTGAAATTATTAGTAAAGATAGCATTGAGGGGCTCTTAACTCTTCTTAGAGTCACAAACAAGGTAGCTTGGGTTGGAGAAGGAAAATGACGTGGTAGCAGGTATTCCTGTGGTGCTGTCTTAATTAAAGAGGGTTCTAGATGGGTTGCACAATTACTGATTTTAAATTATTTTATAAACATAATGATTGAAACACTGTCTCCCACTCAGCCTTACCTTCTTCACATCCGTTACCATTTGGAACCTAATCCCCGAAGAAATCACTCCCATTTTATGGCAGGTCTTTAAATATGCCAATGCATAACTATGATAGAGAATTATGGTTATGAGCTGAGGCTTTGGTTTAAATCCTGATCCCACCACTTCCAGCTAGGTAAACTGGACACCAAACCTAACTTCACTTGGAAATTGAGGTTGACAACGTTAGAACAGCTTATGGAGATTTTCTGAGGATTACTGGAAAATATGACTGAAGTACTCAGCATAATGGTAGCTGTATAATCGCTCAAAACTGATACTCATTATTTTTAACTTTGAAACTAAGATTACTCTATGAGTATTTATTATAACTTTGAATCATAAATAGATGAAATTTTATTTTATCATTACTAATGGTGACTACTTAGTATATATTTATAATCTATTGAATAATCTGAATAGTTTGCACTTATCTCAAACTAAGCTTCCCTAATTATTTTTGTCACTTTGGAACTGGTACACCCCACTTTTTGCTTACTAAGTCTTCTTTTATGTTGTTTTCCAACATCTTGCCATGCACAGATATGATCTAAGTTCTTTGTCTCTTTCAAGACAGTTTCTTACTGTATGATTCTTTACGTTCCCCATTCATTTTAGATCATTGGTCCTTTTTGTTTATCTCATTCCTCTATTTCTTCTACAACCGAGATAATGAGATAAGATTCTCAATTATCTTGTGGGAAATTTAAAATATGAAATAATGTTGCAGGCCCAGGCTCTCTCTCAAGAGACTTCCCAGGATCTCTAGGGCCTGACCAGATGCTCTCCTATCTCAGAAGGATAATGTTTGAGCATACCAAGAGTGGATCCTTTTTTGGGACATACTCTGATCAATCAGCATAGCTATTCATTAACTTATACTAAGAAATACGATTGCAGTGTCTCAGGTATTTGATGTCCGTATGAACAATACATTTGCCACCTGTGGGCAGACCTACCCAAGGAATTCACTCATCATTTCAAGGTTACTCTTTGAGTTCAAAATAAAAATAAAATAAAGAGAAGTAGTTAGAAAAAATATAGAAATAAAAAATAGAAAGTAGTTAGAAAAAATAAAAAAAATAGTAGTTTCATAAAAAATATGAAATCCAGCTAAAACTGCTTGATGCATCCATCTCCGCATGATGGATTATCTTGTTAGAGAATTAAGATACTCGAGGTTTACTGAAGCTCTCTTTCTTGAACCCAGGGGCTTGAGTGGGTACTACCAAATATTTTCTCTGTTACACTTCTTTCTCTATGTGGGGCAAAATAAATTAAGACTTCCTCCCACCTTCTAAGTGGTTTGGCCATCACCCCCATCACTGTTAATGAAGGTATGAGAACTCTGTAATAAAACTCAGTCAGGGCATCATATCACAAGGAGAAATTAATAGGTGAAATGTGAATTTCTCATATGGATTTCATATGGGTTCTTGGAAGAAAATTAATCCTTGGGATACATATGCTTAATTTCAGGCCTCCCTGAGAAAAACAAACCGCTATAGCTTCTTAACACGTGCTGTTAGTAGGATCAGAATTTTCTCTTCTCTCAAGTATCTCCTCAAAAACTCTTCGTCATTCCATAAAGCAAGTCCCTGGGAAAAGCAGAAAAGCCACTGTCAGACTTTTCAATTAGAAAGACATTAGAAGGGATTTCAAGAGCTTAGGGAAGGGGGTGGGTCCCTTACAGAAAAGGGTTAGTAAATAGGGACTCCAGAGACCCTGGTAAATGACCTCAGAGAGCTACGAAATGTAGAAGATTCACAGAAAATCCACCATTCTCCCCAGCCGCCCCTCCTCTTCATCCCCACTGTAGGTATGAGGGAATATCCATATCACGATTTCTCTATAAACACCCGAGTGTAAACAAGGAGGTGTTTTATCCATCATATTGTAAGAATAAGTCAACCCCAATAGGTTGTATATGGCTATGACTTTGAAACTACCAACCAAATTATTGAGTAAAGATCTGCAAGAACATCATCAGATCGATATGTGCCTTTGCTTCAAGAAATCCTGTGTAGAGTTGGAATTTGTATGGTAGTGTAGGATCTCCACTTCTAGCAAGCCATAAACAGGCAAGAACAGAGCAGCCCCACTGGGCTTCTTTCTATAAACTTTTCTTCCCCATCTGTAAAGAGAAACCTGCTCCAAGGAGCCAGAAAGAAAAGCAGAACTATCAAGTTTAATGTGTTTTCATGATTGACTCCTTCTTTTCTTTATCGTAAGTGACTAAAGTCTGTAGATCTACATGGAATACAATCCATTTTTTCTATAAGATAAGGATTCTATCTTACATTAAATATGAACTTCAGAGTTGTACTTCATGATAACAATCTCACTTCTCTTATTTTTCAAGTTCTTAGATGTTTCTCTGTTGTCCCCCTCCAACAATACATTTGAGGTATAGTCAGGAGTATTTTAGGTTATAGTTACTTAAATCGCTTTCAGTCATGGTTGCCCCAGTAACACATGGAAGCTTTAGATTTACTGTGACTAAGTCCACATGTTGGAGGTGTACACATTAAGGGGGTGTGGGGATTATTGTTCCATTTTAAAAGATTTGAAAACCCTCCTTCCATTGAAAAAAATATATGTGTCTTTAAAGTATAGACTAGGAGTAATCCAAACATTACAAATTTCAGTCTTCAACCTGATGACAGGGAACAAAGAGACAGAGGCCATCAGGCAATCAAGATATCAGAATGAAAGGCATCAGACCACATTTTCTTTTACCTATTCTTTTCTGATTTGAATTTGATAATTCATGTTGTAGCAATCCACCAATAAATATTTGTTGAACTACCGAAACAACTCTTTATAGTCACACTCTGTTTTCTCATTACATCTATATCCCAATAACCATTATTTGATTGCAGTTTCTCTAAAATTTTGACACAACCTATGACGCAGAAATAGTAATATGTATGTCACAAAGTCCCAACCTTGCTTTGCCCTGCCTGGCTTCTAAGACCATTAAGGTAATTTGTAAAAACAAAGCACCCAGACTGCTGTTTTGCAATTTCCCTGCTTCAGAACAAGTCTTAAGCAACATGTGGCTTAGTGGTTTAATCATGATAGGGAGTTAGATGTGCTCAAGAGTTACTCTTTACCCCATTCTTATTTCACCTTTGACTTTTGAATTTTCTGGGTCATTCTGGTCACTAATTAAATGTCTTGGTGGCCCCAGAATTCCAAAACATAGTAGATAATTGATAAAAAAAAATTTTGTTACCTTACCACCTGAGATATTTTGAGGAACAAGTTGTTTAACAGACTATGATAGGACTTGAGATGTTTTTAATCTGCAGAAAACAGTTTTCCTGAGTAGTAGAGGTTAGAAAATTGCTTCTCAGGGCACCTGGGTGACTCACTTGGTTAGGCGTCTGACTCTAGATTTTAGCTTAGGTCATGATCTCCCAGTTCATGAGTTCAAGCCCCACATCAGGCTCTGTGCTGACACTGTGGAGCCTGCTTGAGATTCTCTCTCTCTCTGCCCTTCCCCAGCTCATTCTCTGACTCTCAAAATAAATCAATAAACTTTTTAAAAAAGAAAGAGAAAATTGCTTCTCCCATTTGTAATTCTGAAAGAAAATATTCCTATTTTACTTACATTTTAAAATATTTCTGATAGTGTTAATGATGGTAAAGTGCCTAGAGATCATAAATTGAGTTTTTATCAAATTACTTGAGTGTAACACTTTTTAAAACTGCATATAGTCTAGCTCATGTATGTCACCATGAATGTGAGTGTTCTCTAGTCTTTAGTTATCACTGTAGAAGTATAATTTGAAATCTCATACTTCAAGGTCCACAAACGTTTCTTGACATAAAACAGTATTTAAATGTTAAGTCATATGATAAGTATGCTCTTTATTGGTATTCGCTTTTACTCTCACTAAAACTCTATTACTGTAGTAAGTGAAAATATTATCATTCTCATATTGTTGATTGAACTCCACAACTGAATTAAACTTCTATTCACAGGTAAAGAAAGTGAGGCAAATATTTCTGTTAAGGAATATATTGTTATGACTTTCAATTCCTGAAAAGATGAAATGAAAATACACTTAGGTCACTGCCTTCACCTAAGCCATACTTCTAGGGAATTACCCAACCTCAGAGTCCTCATTGTTATTTTGAAAATGCCAGTCTGATAACTCCTAAAGATAGAATTGTGCTCTTAATATCTCATGGAAGAAGCATATTAATCATAACCTTAAGTGTATTTCTTTAATTCTATTATAGGACATAAATAATTTTAAGCTAATCAAGAGGTATGATATACTGTCAAACAGCACACAACGTTTAATTTAATATTTGTTAAATGATTAGTGAAATTTGAATACTTAGAACTGGGCCTCAGGGGGGAGGGGCTCAGAGATATGAGGGAAGACTGAGAAATAGAGTTAGCTGATTTTTACCTAGAGAAGCTGCTAATTAAGAATATGGCACCATTGATTTTCAATCCCGGAGTTTTACAAATGGAAAGCTAGGTTGATTTTAACAAGACTGTTTCACTAGAACTGGAATTTTAGACATTCCACAAGGCTCCCTTTGGTAAATCCCTCATCAACAAGAAAGCTTGAACTTCTTGCTTTTACTTTCTGGGTATCTTGGTTTTGACACTATAGTAAAAATATTACACCATTTATTTTGATGAGAAAAGTCTTTCTAAGCCATGTTAGACCTATTCCAGGTCTATTAAATTGAGACACTGGATGCTTCATGTGAATGTACCATTGATCCATTGGACCATCCCTGGAATAGCAGTTATCAGGATATAGCATTATCGTTTGTAGCAGAAAGACATCTGGTTAATTCAGGGTTCTGTTTAACTGATTTTCACATTAATCAGGGCTTTACAACATAGTGATGTGTTTAAAAAGTAACAATATGCATAATCAATTAATTCTGAAGTCCTATTCCTATTTATATTAATTTCATCCATGCTCTACTTTTGAGTATATGCATATACACTTCAAGTAGGATTAGTATTTCATAAAGTCTAGTTTATTTCATCTTATAACAAAGTTTACTTAGAAGTATAAAACTATCATGAATATTCCTTATCATATAGTTTTGTGGGAGATAAATAAATGAGATAATATTCTCTACCATATAGTTTTATGCCTAAAGGCATGTGGAAGTGTGAGATTTAGGAATCTACCTCAGACTATAGAAAATACAGAACATTAAAGAGTTACCAAAGAATTACCATTAAAAAAAAACAAAAACCTTTACCCATGTAGTTGTGAGGTCATATCCTGACCAAAAAGGAGGAAGTGGCAGGTCACTGGGCTCAAACTTATCTGCTGTACATCATAGACGCACACTGCTGACAGCCTTCAGTTGTTTCTGTAACAACAGGAAGTGCACTCACTTGGAGTAGTCTGAATTGAAAATGCTGAAGAGAAAACCATCCAATGCTTCAGAGAAGGAGAAACATCAAAAACCAAAGGTAAGGTAGCTATACACAGTTAAATAAAATCAAACCATTTAATAGAATACACTAGAATACACACACACACACACACACACACACACACACACACAAACACATACACACACATTGTTCTTAGCTGTCAGTTATAAATTAATTCAACCCTAGGGTCAAATGCCTCGTGGAAGGTGTGAAAAACAATGAGTTGAAAACTTAGCGGTTAAATAATACATGACAATTATTGTTTCTGTAATTTTACCTTATAGTGTATATTTGATCACTTACATTTGTAACTGAAATTGGAGCTCAGATCCAAGTTTGTGGAAATCAATTGGTGGTCTCTGCTTGAAAGGTGGATATTAGGAAATATTCTTGAACATTTTTCATGACTATAAATTTGTCAATGTCTATTTAACTGAATGCAATTTATCCCTTATGGGTTCAGCTCTCATATTACTTTTAATTATGAGAAGATTGTAAGTAGAGAGGATTTGGCTGAGCATTTGATTTTTTTCATTTTTTTTTGTATTAAAATATGATAGCTTGTTGAAAAGATTATGTTTCCCACTCTTGCTTGAACTAACATTATACTAGAGAGTGGATTGGGTTATATTTTAGGAAGCACCAAAACTCCATATATTGATAGATTTGCCTAATTGTTTCTATTTGGAACATTATGCTATCCTTTGTCTTGACAATAATTGCCACTTACAAAAAAGTACAGCATGAGATAACAAAGTTTAGATTCTATTGTAGAACTCTAAATTAGTTTCATTAATCATGTGAAACAAACCATGAAGTACTGGTGTCAAAGGTTTTCTCCAATACGTTTACATTTCTTGAGTTCCTTAGATAAATAACATTTTTAATCTATCTGTGAATGAGCTATAACTGAGTTCAGATGTCTTTTTAAAGGACTGACTTATTATCTATTATTGGTCTGTATTTGCTTGGCACTTGTTCTGAGAGAAAGGAGTTGGGAATTGATTGCGAAATTCTGGATTGATGAGGCATCGAACAGTGGTCAATATTTTATAAGTCTTTGCAAGTTACTATACAACCTGTCTGAAGGAAACTAATAAATAAATGATTTCCAATCTTTAAAAAATAAGTCAGGGATCTTCAGTTAAAAATACAGCTGGATAATATATCATGATGTCTATCTTTTCTCCTAATATAATAAAAATTCAAAGGCATGTTTCCCAAAGAGTGAAAAAAAATTCTAAAAGCATCACTTACTTTTATATTTAAGATTGATCGTATATAGAATTTACTCAATTAAATGCAACTAATATTGAGTTGACAATAGTAGGTTCTAAGGGGATCATAAAAGTTAATATGATTTGGTACTTTTCCTTTAGGTATTTAAAATCTGAAGTTAAAGTATCTCACAAGGACTGCAATACGTAGTGAGTTACTATCATAATTATGTTAGTGAACTATTTTCAAAATAATAGTTTAGTCTATCATCATCATTTCCCTTAATTGAAGAAACTATTGAAATATAAGTGGGTATTGTTCATCCTACTGACTTTACTCATTTACAAAAATATATCTGATACTCTGTCTATATATATATATAGGAATAAAACATATCACAGAGAGTAGTCACATTGGAAACATATTAACTTATGTTGTGAATGAAGTCCCATTATCTTTAGATGAGTGGTTTCATTCTATACAAATCTAGAGATATGTGAGTGTATATGTACAAGTGTGTTTTTCATACATTTTGGGTCAACAAAAGCCTTTCTTTTTATATTGAGGTAATATTTTTCCAATTATTGTAATGATGTCTTAGAAACAACTCCTCTTTAATTCACATTTATTTGTTTTACTGGATAATTTTTGTGTATTTTATGGAAAACCAACAGAATCCCTAAGAGGTGGTAGAAATGGATGTCATGATGATCTCTACAAACAAATGGCTAATAGAATGAAGAGTGCAAATTCCTTCATCTACTGGAAGGGACCAGAGGATCTGTGTCTAGAAAAATAGAACAGAACCATCAAGAAATCTGTCTGAAATATGGGGAGTAACAGTCCAAGCTAATTAAGTACATACCAAACAATAGCTTGCCTCTCCTGACCCCTAAAGGTATACTCCTTGTACGATAGTCTTTCAGAATGTCTGAGAGAGATTTGCTTGCTTTGTATTGTGAATGTTGAAATAAAGAGCGATAGCATTGAAAATGAGGGAACTATTATTGCAGTATCTAGTTCATGTTAACTCCTGTGGATTATAGTTCAGGTGACCTAGTACACAATTCAAATGGTGAATGCATATTATAACTAAGTTTCCCTCAATAAAAAATTAGGAAACCTGTTTATTTGAAAAGGATATCAATGGAGAAGGACTTTGTTATTAGTATTTTTAAATAGATCTTACAATTGTGAGAAAGTTCCAAGTATTCACGGATATAAAAATGTAGTGATAGATTTTATAAATCTATATATATAATAATGTATTATTTTCTTAAATTCAGAAGACTTACCAATAGACATGTCCATGACTCAAAAAAAAAAAAAATGAAAGCACACATTAAAATTCAGTTTTACCATCTTTAATTTTATCATTAATGTGTCATCATTTTCAGCTTTTATTCCTGTATCTCCATTTTTGGTATGAGATCTTTCCTTCAGTTAGCTCATAAGTAGGACCAATAGTATTCATAGTGGTTATAAGAGATTCATAGTGGAGGCTAAGAGAGTGAGACCAGAGATACTCCAAGAAGGAAACTGGAAAAGCTTTGGAGAGTTATTACCAAAGAAACCCATTATGTATACTGGAATGTTAATATAATTCCAACGTTTAATTTGTGTTTCAGAACTCTATATGGTATATATAGGCAAATTTCAAATTAACACGGAAATTTGATGAATAGTGCTTAAGTGTTATATATTTAGATTAATCTTTCAAAAATAGCCTTGCTTAACATACATGCAAAGTACTGTACTTTCTTTTTTGAAGTCTGTTTTTGCCTTCTCATCACTACTGCCCACTGCTGCTAGTGATTTTTTAAAACTTTGAGCATATCTAGGATTCGGAGTAGATAAGATACGATCTCATTACACTCTATAAATGCTTCATTTTTAGAACATAATTTTCTGTGATTGTTTCTCTCTCTGAAATGTTGTATTTTAGTTTTCCATATTTATT
Organism: Leopardus geoffroyi; assembly: GCF_018350155.1. Taxonomy (NCBI): domain Eukaryota; kingdom Metazoa; phylum Chordata; class Mammalia; order Carnivora; family Felidae; genus Leopardus; species Leopardus geoffroyi. The sequence continues at coordinate 28,913,457 of NC_059333.1, forward strand.
GTGAGTATATTATATACTAGTTGCTGTGGCTCTCAGGTTTTGTACATTAATTTATTTAATATTTCTAGCAAGTCTGTGAGAGAATCACTCTTATTTAGCTGCACGGATAAGAAGGCATAGAGACGGTTAATTAACTTGAGCAGGGACACATACTCAGATGAAAAAGAAAAGTGTGTGATATGTCAATTTCCAGTACTCCTGTTCTTATTATCCTGCCATTATGAGCATAGGGACTGTAGATATTTCTTCTATTTCTGTCTTAATTACCAGCTAAATTTTATGAAAACCAGGGAGAACATATGCTTAAGAGCCTCTGCAAGTTGGAAAGGAAGTTGGAGATACCCGTTCCTGTCTGTGATTAGGTATAAGACTTCCACCAATAAAATCCCTCCAGGTGTCCACTCAACTGTCAGTGCTTAAAACTGTAAAACCACAATAACTTTTTAAATATTCACATGTTCAAATTGTCAAAAAAAAAAATAACGGCCTAAAACTGAGATAAGTGTAACCACGTATCTCCCTCCTGCACCTAGCATAGCACCTTTGATGTCGTAGGCCCTAATAAATATTTGTAAAGTGAATGGAGTCTCTTGAGTCTACTCTATGTATCCTGGTTCAGGAATAAATACTCTTTAGTGCAGTGTACTTTCATTATTCTTGGCACTAAGTCTGCTAGCGTGCACATAAGAAAGTTTATGTGTATGTGTGTAAATGCAAACTGTAACTTATTTTTAAGTTTTATTTTAAGGACTCCAATATAGCAAATGCTGTGCCAGACTCTCTAGAGAGGCCCACCATTACATAACCATAGACCTTTGTTCCAGGTCAGGGAATATGGTAGAAACTTCAAAATCAGGAAAGGAATAGACAAATGAAACTTTGCAACTATAATTAGAATAACTTGGCCTTTATTCATCTGGGATTAATGATCTGTTAATAAATTTTAACACAGGATTTTTTAAGTAAAGAAGATTCAAATACCACAGGTATTTTAAAGGGAAACACTGGAATAATGGCAGTTCTGGAAATAGCCTTTTTTTTTTTTTTACCATATTTTTAAATCTAAAGTACATACTAAATGAGACACCATTAGTGTCACAGAAGCTAATTTTCACTAGCAATGACTGAAGTGGCATTCTTTCCCATTTGCATCTGATCCTAGCAATGATGAGAGGTGATGAGTTGATTATGAGCTGTTTTCACTGCACTGCCCGCTGTGCGAATTTATGCTCCTAGACAAGGATGACACGTAGTTGTGGCATTAAAGAGCTTTCTTCACTGCTTTTCCTATCAAGACTGCTAAAATACATTTTAACTCTTATCTAACCAGGTATAAGAAAAGGGAAGAAATGTTTACATGTACAGGTGCTTACTTGAGGCCAGGCACTTACACAAGGGGCTTATGGCATTCTTCTCCCAATTTACAGGAAAGAAAACAGTTCTGCAGATATGAAATATTTCACTCAAGGTAACATTGCTAGTAAAAAAAAAAAATTCAAGATTATATGGGACAGTTTCTTCTTCTAAACCTGTGGATTTCCCCCCATTACTTCTTTTTGCTTCTTCATCTGGTGTATAATTTTGGACTTTAATTTAGATGAATTCAGTTGAATGTTTGGATTTTCAAACAATGTGATCCCAAATAAGATATGTGATATACAATGTAGATAATATTTTAAATTCACTTTTCCCATTTAAAAAATGATGGGTGTAAATATATATATGTATATATGTATACATATATATATATATATTTTGCATTTGGTTATTATTTCTCTCCACCCCCCCCAAATCTCCCAAAAGTTGCTCTTCAATTATATATTTACTTAGTATTTATGTCCCATTTGTTTTCCAAGAAATAGTTAAAATAGATTATGATCCCAAACTAAAACAAAATAATTCAGGTGAAAATGGAGTAGAAATCCTGTTAGAGGGTTTTACAGGGCCACCAAGGCTGAGTTGAACATGGACCTAAGTGCTTGCTACTCAGTGTGTTCATACAGACTAGCAGCTTTGGCATTCTAGGAGTTTGTTAGAAGTGCTGATTCTCTGGCCTACCCCAAACCTATTACATCAGAATATATATTGTAACAAGATACCTAGGAGTCCTGTGAACACTTCAGAGTTTAGAAATGATGTTCACATCCATGGTTCTCAACCTAGGTTGCACATTTGAATCACTGAAGAACTTTAAGAAATACTAATGATTGGACTCCACCTTCAAATATTTTGATTACCTAATATAGGATGTGCCTGAGCATCACGAATTTTTAGTTACCCCATCTGGAGACATTTTTTCTACTAACCTGTTCAAAAGACATAGGTAATTTATTAATCCATTTACCCATTCGTTTATTCATTCATTCTTCAATACAACAAATATCTGTTGAGTGCTTGCTAGAGACAATATACACCATATGTGCAGAATATAGTGGTGAATAAAACAAAGATCCTTGCCCTCATACAATAAACGAGATAAATATGTTAAATATATAGTATGCTAGGTAATGATGAGTGCTGAAAATGGAAGGAAGGATACAAGGAAGGCACCAGGAAAGATTTGGTGAGGATGGGAATTTGAAAAAGGACCTGAAGGAAATGAAGGAGCTGACCACGAGTTTGACTGAGGAAGTTGTATTCCAGGCAGAAGAGAGACAGAGTCTAAAAACCTTGAGGCAGGAGCATCCCAAGTGTTTTGAGAAACAGTGGAACAGAGTGCATAAGGGGAAGAGTGTTCACAAACAGCAGGATCACAGAGGGCGTCCAGGTCATTATAAGGATTTGAGCTAGTATTGAAAGATTGTGAGAAAACGTTCTGGATAACATTTTAGTGGGGTTATTCTGTCTTTTGTGTTTAGAATACACTGAAAGATTTGGACATAGTAGGGAGAAGAGACTGGTTAGGAGGCTTTAGAGAAACTAGGCAAGAGATGGTGATGGCTCACACGAGGGGAGCAGCAGGCAGGGTAGATGTTGAGGAGATGCTGAATTTGGGATATATTTGTACCTATTGCATCCATTGGAATATGAACAGGAAACTTAACCACACCTCATGTGACCAAAAGATGATAAACAGAAGGGTTGCCACTGCCCTACACTGTTCTTGCTTCTGATTGGTGCCCACAATTCTAGGAGAAATGCCCATATTTCTCTGTCATAGCCACCAGAAATTCATCCCCAAATTGATGTGCCACTTCCCAAAATTTTCTGCCTCTTCCTTCAAAATACAATTTTCTGTTGACCTTAATTTTCATTTCTAGGGCACTTCAATCAGAAGAGATGAACTAATTTGTTCATTTCATCATGTTCAATTGAAAGAGTTAAATAATTTTGCCTTGAAAACTTTTCTCCAAAATACTAATTCATTCTAGCCTTCCCATTTTGTAGGCTTTGAATCTATAATCAAATTGTGTTGCAAGCAAGTAGCAAAAATTTGGGGGCCAACTAGGTTGGCTCTCCTTGGAGAAAAACAGTGTCCAGACAGTATACAGAAAGTTCAGTAGACAAATAGCTGAGAGAATGACAAATATGTAGCCTCTCTTTCTTTGGAAATTTGGATATTATATCCTATAGGAAGAGCAACAAGTCACTACTTTGACTACCAAAGCACTGGATTTGTTACAAATCAGTTGAATGAGACACTTCTCTTTAATCTTTTCTTGCCTTGCTTTGGAGACAAATGGCTTCATTATCCCTCAAGATTGTGTTTTGTTTTGTTTTTTCTAATGGAATTAAGTCCATACTCTACATATCTAAGTTTCCAAATTTAGCATTACCAAACTGATCCATTTCTCTTTCTTTCTAGTGTTAAGGATTTAGGTGAACTTTTAGAAACAAGACCTTCATAATTAGCTTCTTAGAGAACAAAAATGTCCTACATTAAGAATTGATTAATAAGAATAGAAGAGGTTTTTAAGCTGTCTCTAGTGGTAGACGAAGTGATTCTTCTATACATAGAGAGGGCCATTTGTCAACACAGCTGGCTATGTCTCCTTTCTTGCCTCACATGATGAGCTTAGAAGTCTGGATCTCGCCTCTAGTGGTTTGGTAGGGTGACCATAACAAAATACCACAGGCTGAGTGACTTCAAAAACAGAAATGTATCGTCTCACAACTCTGGAGGTTGGAAGTCCAAGATCGGGGTGTCTGCAGGTTTGTCTTACTCTGAGAGTCATGAGGGAAGGATCTGCTCCCCAGGCCTCTCTCACTGGCTTGCGGATGGCCACGCTTGCTTCTTTTCACTTGCTCACTCCTCTGTCCATGTATATCCCTGCTGTTTCTATGTGTCCAAATCTCATCTGCCTAAAAGGATGCCAGAGGATTGGATTGTAGCCTACCAGAACAGCCCTATTTCTACTTAATTTCCTTTTTAAAGGTCCTATCTCCAAATGCAGTCACATTCTGAGGTACGAGGGATTAGGTCTGGAATACACGTTCCATTCACAACATAGCCCATAAAGTTCTACTAATTAAAAGTGAAGATTTGATTTTCAGCTGCTTCCTTCTTTCCAATTGCCTCCTACCCCTCTTCACTTCCAGTTGACCAGTACCCTCATTCAGCCAGCCACCCTGACCTCACTACAGTGGCTCCCTTTTACCCACACTCTCCAGTCTTTTTCCTTGTTCTTTCTTTCCATCTAAACTCACATCTGCAACATCCCACTAGGCCCCTATTAAGAAACATTTGAAAACTAATGAAAGTAAAACATCTGCTCTACCCCTTTGGCCAGTGACTTTCTGGCTACCTACTAAATTCATCTGTCTAGCCAGACAGTTAAGCCCGCAACAAAGCCTCTAATTAGCCCATGGCAATGTGTCAGACCGCATTCTGGCAGAGCAGTAGGGAATGAACTAAAGTCACATAAGGGGTGCCTGGGTAGCTCAGTTGGTTAAACGTGCAACTTCGGCTCAGGTCATGATATCTCAGTTTGTGAGTTCTAGCCCTGTGTCAGGCTCTGTGCTGATAGCTCAGAGCCTGGAATCTGCTTCGGATTCTGTGTCTCCCTCTCTCTCTGCCCCTCCCCCGTTCATGCTCTGTCTTTCTCTTTCTCTCAAAAATAAGTAAACATTAAATAGTCATACAGACTTGGTTTTGAGGTTCTATTTTTATATTTCCTAACCAGGGGACATTGCACATTTTATTAAACCCCTTTTGAGTCTCGGTGTGCTTATCTGGAGAAGTGTATATTAAAGCATGTCACATCTGATTGATGTGAGGATTTAATTAATTACCATATGTAAATTTTCTAGCACATAGTACATGTTTCATTAATAACCTCGCCTTCTGTTCTGTTTTCTCAGTGCTTGTTCCAACCTCCATTGTTTCTCTTAACTATTATTAAGAGTTTATTCCACTATGCTCTCCCAACCATAGTCACCATCAAGAACAGGGATGTTTGTTATGCATATTTGCATCCCTGGAGTTTTTGTCGGGAACGAGGAGGACTAAACTCAGTCTGTCTGACTTTCAGACTCCACGTGCTTCCTATTACACTTGGGCTATGGCCAAGAACACTTATCATATAGAACATAACTGCGATGTCTCAATGTGTGTACAATGAGTGTGGAATGACTAATGGATAATATTAGTCACCTAAAGAAGGATTCTACCCCAGGACATAGTTTACAAATGGGTCATTGAGAAAGATCTGGGTAACACCCACATAAAGCAAAGTAACCATTGTTGGAATCAGAATGTAATGAAACAAAACGATAATCAAACATTGTGATTTAACATGTCTGAAAAGAAAAGCATTAGTAAAGGGGCTTGCTTTGCTGGAAGACTAGAAAGGAGTGGGACAGTAGAAATGTGCCACTGCGTCTGCAGAACAACATCCATCAGCCGAAGCAAATGTTCCATTTGGCTCAGCAGACTTGCTCACTTAGGTAAGAGATGCAATTCAGGCCATGTAGCTTCGTGCGTGCCTCTAGCCCTTTAAGCCGCCGAGTTACTGTGGCTTTTACTACACAGATGAAACAAACTGTGAGCAGTGATCTTGTGTCTCACACAGTGTTTCCTCCAGGGGAGAACATTCTTTGCTAAGTCAACAAGAATATGCATTTTTCCTGACAGTTGAATTCCTCATACGTCATCAATACTTGGTATTGCTATTTTTGCTACCTTTTTAGTTTAGCTTATGAGTCAGTCCCTCAGAGAATGTTTATTTCAGAAAGCTTGAAAAATAAAGTTTCTCTACCTGATAAAGTGAGGATCTGACATTAGACATGGAGACCTGGCCAAGGAACTGGTTTCCTAGCATGGATGAGCCTGAGTTACCGCTTTTTCTCTACATACATACAGTGAAGACAACTCAATATAAATAATGACGTTTCCTTTCTATACTTTCCCTAAATTTAATACTTTAAATTCCTGAGATAAGATTTAAAGCAGGTTTACCTTGCAGTAAATTCTATTTTATAATATATATAGTGACATGGCATTAATCTAGATATTTTTTCTAGAAGTTTTTTTCTGAATATTTCATATGGTTACAGTTGTGCAGCATTGATTTTTTTAATAAGGAAAAGTCATAAAATGAGTAATTAAATATATAAATTTTATACTGCTTATGGGTATGTATTCCTTATATTACTAGTTATTATATATAGGCATCATCTTTTCTCAGGCCATCTGTGTTTCAACTTACTTTAAGATTGTAAATATCTCACTATAATTATTTATCAATTTTAAAGCAGCCATTACCTATATAAAACAAATAATTACAGCAAATTTGTAATTTTGGAAAGAAAATTCTTTCCAAGGTAAATGTTCTACAGTTGTCAGACATGATATTGTAAGTTTAAGTTCATTTCTACCACGACTATTACATTCAATATCACTATCGACCCCTCAATACACTGAAATCTTTATATAGCCAAACCCAAATTTGCTGAAAAGAGAATGTAATTGATAATAAGGAAGTTATAGAACCCTAACATCTCTTCCAAATATCCTAGCATGAACTTACTACTGTTTTTTCCCACCCATTCTTTCCCTGTTTGGGATTACATACTGTATATTTGCCCCACATAAACATGTCTGTTCTTACTAAGGAAAAAACGTTTAAATTCCTAACCATAGTGGCAGCGGGTGCTGCCTGAGATGGGAATGTTTATAAGCTTTATGATATTAACTGCAGCACTCAACCTCAGGTGGCATAAAGCATGCAAAAAAGAACTTTCTGTCAGTTTTATTATTTCTAAAAAGGTTCCCCTTGAAGCAGAAGAGTGACCTTGCTCTGCTGAGCTGACATATGCCATTGGATTAATGGTCGAGCTCTGCTGGAGGGAAGCTCACGGAAACATTACAACTCCAGAAGCTGGGCCGGCGGTGACCATTAATCAGGGGGACCAAAATCATGCATCAAACACACTCATTTAAAAGTAGTAAAAATGACTTAAAAAAAAAACTTTTTGAGAATTAGCTTATTGTTTGTCATTACTTGTGTTCAAGGAGATCACTGCATGACTAAAATATCCCTTGAGGAGACCTTTAGAAAGGTTATTATGTATCCAGAGGCCACGTGAAAGCAGAGGACATTGAAGACGAATGAGAGTAACAGGTTTTGTTCCAGAAAATTTGACGGGGAAGTTTATAACGGATTCTGTTTTCCTGACTTAATTTGCATTCCTTTATTTAACCATTATTTCCAAACAATGAGTATTTGCTTCTTCGTGATGATTTTATTTTTTAAACTGGAGTAACTGAATTTAGTGGTATAAACATTTGATTGGTAAATATGGTAGGAAATTGTTCAGGAACCTAAAGTTTAGTCAAAATTTAACTATTAATTCTGTTAAAAAGTATCATAATAGACTTAAAAGTATATTCTTTCACCATGTGTCAGCTAATGAAGCACTTTCAAGACTTTTTTCCTCTCTCTGATTATCGAAAAGAAAAAAAAAAATAAGTCTAAGATCCAGAAAGAGAATGCTCAGTTTAAGTAAGTTACTCTTATTCTTTTTTAAGTCCCTTTGATAAAAATGAAGACATAATTTCTCTTTTATATTTTTAATAGTTTGTCTTTTAGATTAACGAAACTATGCAAAATGCATATGATATAATTTCATTAAAAAGGTAAAATAGAAGGGGCACCTGGGTGGCAGAGTCGGTTAAATGGCCCACTCTTGGTTTCAGCTCAGGTCATGGTCTCACAGTTCGTGAATTCAAGCTCCGTGTGGGGCTCTGCACTGACAATGTGGAGCCTGCTTGGGATTCTCTCTCCCTCTCTGCAAGCCCCTACTCTCTCTCTCTCTCTCAAAATAAATAAATAAACTTAAAAAAAAAAAAAGGTAGAATAGAAGAATCAGGTATTTTTTAAGAAAACCAGAATTTTGATACTTAAGATTATGGTCAATTTAGGAAGGCCTGTTATGATTAGTACTTGAAAATTATTCTTCTCCTAAATAACTGTTGCCTTCTTTCACCATCATATTCATATTCACTATTATCTTCTCTTGTTAACCAGATCCTACACAGGAAGATTATTTATACAGTTATTTATATATTTTTTGCACAGGTATTTATTTGTTTTTGGAGTTTATTTATAGGATGAAAATGGCTGATAATTATGTGCAGTTAAAATATTTAATAGTTGGTTGTAAATAGAAAAAATCTAATATTCATACAATAGAAAACAAATTATAAATTTATGGAAAGATAATACATATTTTTATAACTGGAAATGTAAATCATCTATCTTTGTTACCACCTTCTCACTTTCAAGGTACTTAGAAAACAAAATTAGTAATAAGAAATGCTCAGGAAAGTTACTGAGAGTAAGGATGGTAAATACATCAAATTTGTTATTACCTATAATTCCTATCCCTCTCCCCACTGTCTTCCCTAAAACACATAGTATCTTCTGTAACCATTGTTGACACAGTTAATCCTTATCTCTTTAACTCTAAGCCTGAACGTGGTTTCAGAACTCTTCTCACTCATCTCAACACAGCTTTTTGTGAAGCTTTAAACAAACTGTGCTGGTGCAAGATTGAAAACTTATTGCCAATTTTGGTTTTGAGAGAAAGCCCTTCCAGACAATGGAAAAATCCTAGTGAAATATTCTTGTACCGAATACACACTTATAATGACCAAAATTACTATGTTCACTAGAAACAACCCTTGAAGAGTTCAGGAAATAATTATATTAGACACATTTTTGTTATCCAGTACTCCATTCAATATATAGAGTGTGGCCCATCACCTTTTTGTTTCTTTGTCATCATTTTAGCAATCACCATCTTTGGATTTGGAGATTTAAAAAAATTTTTTTTTCAATGTTTTTTATTTTTATTTTTGGGACAGAGAGAGACAGAGCATGAACAGGGGAGGGGCAGAGAGAGAGGGAGACACAGAATCGGAAACAGGCTCCAGGCTCTGAGCCATCAGCCCAGAGCCCGACGCGGGGCTCGAACTCACGGACCGCGAGATCATGACCTGGCTGAAGTCGGACGCTTAACCGACTGCGCCACCCAGGCGCCCCTGGATTTGGAGATTTTTAAAGAGTCCCTCAGTCAGCAACCACATAATCTCTCAGGGTAAATAATTTTTGAGGCAAATTCAAATTGTGTTGATTTCAGCTAATTTAAAAATTTCTCATCATTTTAATTTGCCTTTCTTTAGACTGACTATAAATAACATAAGTATAGACATATGTGTACAAAATGCTTTTCATGTACTAAGCGGTGCCAATTAGTATTCGTTAGTGGATGAATATAAGTTTCCAGGTTGACATCTATTATACATTATTAAGTTCATTTATTTTGTGAATAAATATAATCTGCTTTAAGAAACTGCTTCTATATTTGTATACCATTCGTTTGAATATGATTCTATTTAACTCTTACCGATTGAAGTTATTTGGTTGACGACACCAAAAGAGTGTAAATTCCTCCAGGATAGATTCTTGTCTTATTCCTGCAGACAGCCTGACCCCAACTATAAAGTTTAGCCATAGAAGCCACTTAATTTATTTGTGATGAACTGCATAATATATTTATGTTGAATTACAGTCTTTAATTAAACATCAGCAAATCATCTTCTGTGACTATAACATGACCAGCTTATAATTTGCTTTTGTGTTAACCGTGAAATATATGGTTTTGAGGCATTTACCCTGAAGAGGAATGTAGGATGTTATCTGCTGTGGTTTTCCCATGCCTCACGGCAGTAGGACTTTTCTGCAGAGGTATTATATAGCACTTAAGAGCCATAGTAGAACAGGAACAACCACTGCGTGCTAAACTGAGGAGGCACTGGCATGTGATCTCATAGGGAAGATGGGACTGGGTCCTGCCCTTGAAGAATGGACTGGATCAGAGTGGGAGGAAAAAAAAAAGAGGAAGAACATTCCTTGGAAAAACAACAAAAACAACAAAAACCAGCATAAGCAACAGCTTAGAAGCAAAAGTGAATGTGTCCACAGCGACCAGCAAGAACTGTCAGAAGTTCTGCCGAATAAGACTGACTACCATTACCTGATACCATGGGGAACCATGGATGTGCATCATGCTGAGTTTGAGCTTTATTTTATCGCCTAAGGAAGAGCTACTTAAACTCTATGAGACTCAGTTTTCCTCATCTGTAAACTGGAGACATCTATACTGAGCTCAGAGGGTGATTGTGTTTATTTAATGAGATAATTGTAGATAAATCTCTCGGCATGGAGCAAATTCTCAGTAACCATCATAACAATACGGAGTAAGCTTTACACTTTGAGAGGAACCAAATGATAAGAACTGGTATTTTTGGAAAATTAGTTCAATGGTGTGGTGTTAGAGGATTGGGAAAGCAAGAGTTTGGGGACTAAGAAGCTGAATGTTAGTGGGTTGGCTCAGGAATGAGGCTATCAGCACATATTTGACCAGCAATAATGAAAATAAATGCCTAAAACAGAGATTTCAAGAAAGAATTGACCAGATGTGGAGGCTGAAAGACTGCGTGTGTGGTATATTGGCCATTATATGGCCAAAGTTCCCAAAGTGAGCAAATACAGGTTTCCAAGAGCACAGGGAGATGGCTCAGAAGGCAAAATCAAAGCAGATCCTCAGGGGCAACTGGATACAAGCAGAAAGTGCCCTTGGTTGGTACATCTGCCTTCCAGCACGAAGGCAGGCAGAGAAGCCACTGCGGCCTAGAGCAGCTATGAATGTGGGTTCCCTGGAGAAATTCTTGAAGATTTCAAGGAAGCAGTGGTATAATGAAACAATTCCAGGAGGATCAAGAGGGACCGTTTAGTGTATTTGTTAGTGGGTTTAGTAGTTGGAGAAAGAGAGGATGAAGGAATAGACAGTGTACTATACATAACAATAGTCTAGGAGTGAGCAAGCCAAGCAGAAGCTGTGCAATAGGGAAAACAAGAAGCTGAACAGTTCAGGGTAGTCTGATCATGGTCACATTTTAAAAAGTTTTTCATCTCCTTTTTATTCTACAGGATTTTGTAAGAATTGGCGATATCAGGTGACTGAACTTTTGCCACATTACGCTTTTTACCTGAAAAAAGATATTTAAGACCTATCGATGTTATTTATTTTAAAAACTCTTTTCAACTAAAATAGACTATCTTAATTTCCATTCAGTGTTTACAACTGCAGCATGACTTACAATCTGTGGATGTAATGTAAATCATAACATACAGTAATAAATCATGCAGAGGTACAATTGACAATTTTAAATATCTGAGTCTTTTTTACTCACAAAACTTGTTTTTTTACATTAAATAGGCTGATATGAATAACCATTTTACAGGTAATGGGTCATTCTGCATTGATTTTTTTTTAATTCTAGTTTCTTTCATTTGGGTAATTTTCTTTAAGGCAGTTTCAATTTGCAGAAAACATCTCTAGTGCACATCGACTTTTGAAAGTAAAGCTTCACATGGAAATTTTGACACAACTTTAAAACACTAAAGTGGAGTCAGAATCTGCATTTCCTTTAGATACTTTGCAGTTGACAGAAAAGACACTGAACCAGAAAGATCAAGTAAACTAACTTTTGTTCCAAGAGCCCAGATCTACATTAATAATATTTAGAGCATTGATATATGTTTGAACATTGGGTGGCCTTTACTCAAGGTTAAAATGTTAGTGTTGAAGGTTATGTTTCACAGCTCAGGCAGTCTTTTAGTTTGCAGCCCCCTGACACTTCACACAACCATCTTCCATTGGCACCACATGATAGTGTAATTATTTAAAACTGAAGCAATCCTAACAGGTTATTCTAAGTGAGTTAAATTTGTTTCGCACTCTTCAAAAGATCTCAGCACCTTAAGTTAGGACAATCAAATCCTCGAATGCCTTTGGATAAAGGCTGAAAAGCTTATTGAGATTTAGCATAGTATTATTGGAAAATATTCACACAAGTGCATGCTGAAACAATTCTGATCTTCAAGAGCATATTACTAACCATTGCTTTATGTGCAGTATTTAGAAGATGTGAGAACGCATTGGCAGAGTGTGTGTAATTTTTAATTTGCCAGTACATTTCAAAATACTGCGGATGTCTGAGTCAGATATGCAAATTTTTTCTTTGAAATAGACTGTGAAACTTTTCCACCAGTTCCTTACCCAAATGGCTGGAGATAAGATTTTACTTAAATACCCCGAAAGTTGATGGCTGGTTAAGAAATGAACATAAGGGTCAAGTTCTCTTGGCCTTGGCCAAAAAGTTGATTCACATTTCCAAAAAGAGACCCCCCCCCCCCACCGCCGCCAGTTGTCCTTCATGTTGATAAATTTAGGCTCGCCATTGTTCTAAGAATTCTATTTAGTTCCATTTGCTCTATCAAGCTAACTTTCCAAATTTCCACCCTGTTTAGATAGCAAGTTTCTTTGAAAAGTGGAAGACAATATCAAAACTTTAGAATGGAATGTCATAGTTGAGAGCACATCAGTGTGAAGAATTGAAAAAGAAGGAACTTATTTTTGCAAGTTCTTGTTCCCATAAGTTTCCTCACTGAGAAGGATTAGATCATTTCCAAGAACCCTGTCAGCTGTATATCATGTAATGACATTCTGTAATGGTTAGAATTGTTAAACAAAACTAGAGAAAACTTTTGACTAAAAAAAAAAAAAATGAATCCTCTTAAGTTCTTTTATATTATTCATTGCATGGGTAGGGACACACACACATGTTCAAACACACCAAATGACACTTGCTCAGTCCTTTTAGGTGGAAACCAAGTAGACTAAGTGGAAGAAAGTAATCTGCTTCATGTAACTGCAGATAGTATTCAAAAGTCAATCGAATAACGTGCATCAATATCAGAAAGTTGGTTGTTCTAAAATAAACTTGGAAAGCAAAACTTTATTTTCTCCTTAAATATGTCTATACTTCCAAACAACTATGAGCTAAGAAATATTGACGATATTTTTACAAATTGTTTCCTTAGAAAGTTATGTGACCATCAACTTTTTTTAAAAGACTATTTTGTAGAGTAATTTTAGATTTTCAGCAAAATTGACAGGGAAGTACAGTTTCCCATGAACCTCTCTGCCCCCACACGTGATTAACTCTTTGTAAATTATGTTTTAGATATTTTATAGGTGCATCTCTCTCTCTCTTTTTCTTTTAGCCTAACATTTTCCTAGGGAAAGCTTCAAGAATATGTAAAAAGAGGTTACTACAATCTACCTCATGTATCTATCACCTGGTTAGTCATTAAATAATGACCAGTCAGGGGCGCCTGGGTGGCGCAGTCGGTTAGGCGTTCGACTTCAGCCAGGTCACGATCTCGCGGTCCGTGAGTTCGAGCCCCACGTCGGGCTCTGGGCTGATGGCTCAGAGCCTGGAGCCTGTTTCCGATTCTGTGTCTCCCTCTCTCTCTGCCCCTCCCCCGTTCATGCTCTGTCTCTCTCTGTCCCAAAAATAAATAAACGTTGAAAAAAAAAATTAAAAAAAAAATAATGACCAGTCATATTTTTTCTTTATTCTCATACACTTTATTCTCATATTCTCATACATTTCATATTCTCACTAGGTTACCTTGCATTACAACTAAAAAATAACAGTATTTTCTCAATATCATCAAATAGCTAGTTATTTAAAAAATTTCCTCAGTTTTATCCTGGCTGTTTTTGTTATAGTGGTTTATTTAATCTATATCTAAACAAGATCCATGGGCTATATTTGATCATACAATTCTTAGAGGTTATTAATCTATGTGTTCCTTCTTTCTATCAATTAGTTGAAGAAACCAGGCTATTTGTCCTGTAGATTTTCTCATTGTCTAGATTTTTCTGATTCACTGCATCTTTTCGATGTCATTTAAGATGCTCCCTTGTCTCTGTATTTTATGTAATCTGGTAGTTACATACAGAAGTTTGGTGTGATTGCTTTTGTTTAGTTATTTACTAGGTTCTTCACTAGTGGGATTAGGTGCTACTATTATGAAACACATAGTCTGGTTCTTTCTTTTTGAAATTCTAGGAGCTATTGAGTATTATCGCTGGGATCCATTATTTCCTCAGGGGTTTCAGTAATTCCATAATTTCACCATTCTTAATTGATTAGCTAGAATACACACACAGAAAGATAATTTTTTTTCATAAACTATTTACTCTGAAATATATTTCATACATGAAAAGCAGATTAAACATTTAAGTATTTCCCTTTATTTGCCAGTTTTCATAATATAACTGTAATGTTTCCAAATGTGGCCACTGTTTTTTTTTTTTCTTTTGGTATCATTACGAACTCATGAACTTTGATGTATTTCAATATTCACTTATTATTCCCATTGATACGAAAATTATCCCATCTTTGGATACAATCTATCGCAGTGAGAATATCTTCAGAATGGCCCCTGTGTTGTTTTGACTTAGCCATAGTAGGTTTTGAAAGCTTATTGTTTTATGCTATGACCACTATAAGAATTTTGACTGAGAATCTTAATTGCAAATGTCATTAACATCATTACTTATTTTCATTGTCCCTCAACATATGTATTTATATATACTGATAGTATTAATAACAATATGATTACTGAAAATGGGTTAACATTTAATTTGTCATTGTTTTCTTTTCTTTGGACAGTCAAATTACTGTTCTTAAAAATCACTTAAAAGAATTCTTCTCTCTAAGCCACCAATTCAACATACAATTAGGTTCATTTGTTTCATTTTTATTTGAAATTTTTAGGGATTGTTTTTATTTTTTATTTATCTTTTTAAAGTTTACTTATTTTGTGAGAGAGAGAGAGAGAGAGAGCATGCACATGAGCAGAAGGGCAGAGAGAGAAGGAGAGAGAGAATCCTAAGCAGTTTCCACATTGTTAGCGGGGAGCCCATTCGTGACATCATGACCTGAGCCAAAATCGAGTCAGATGTTCAAAGGACTGAGTCACCCAGGCAAAATTTTGTTTTAGTTTTTGTTTTTATGTTTATTCACTTATTTTTGAAAGAGAGAGATAAAGAGAGAGAGAGAGAGAGAGAGAGAGAACACAAGTAGGAGAGGGGCAGAGAGAGAGAGAGAGAGACAGAATCCCAAGCAGGCTCTGTACCGCCAGTGCAGAGCCTGATGAGGGGCTTGAACTCATAGGAACTATGAGATCACGACCTGACCTAAAATCAGAGTCTGACACTTAACTGACTGAGCCACCCAGGTGCCCCCCTACCTCAGGATTGTTTTTATTTTATTTTATTTACTTCTGCTAAAAATATGTAAAAGTTACATAGTTTTAAAGTCAAATCTACAAAACAAGGTATATTCATTTTGCCCCATTTCTCTAAGAAAGAAAATATGTATTTGCCTGTATTAAAACTTAAGCATATATTTAAATCCTTAGATAAGTGGCAGCCTGCTACGTACATTTTTCTCTACATACATTTGGCTTTTTTCACTTACACTATATCCTGGAGATCATTCCATGGTAGTATAAAGAGATACATTTTAACTTTCTACAGTTGCATTGTTTTATTGTTTGGATTTACCATAAATTATTCAACCTATCTTGATGAACATTAGGGTTTAAAGCTTTTTTATAATATAGAAATTTTACAATGAATGCGGATGTGTAAATCAGTTTATAGCTAAGAGTATCTCTGGTATACTCTGGTATATGGAATTCCTGGGTCAAAGGGCAAATATATATGTCATTTTGTTAGTTTTGCCAAATTACCCTCCATAAATGTTGTGCCCTTTTACAAATGCATATCTAATTGCAGAAGGAAAAATTGCATAGAGAAAGAGTGGGATTAAAACTAAATATTATCTAATGTCAACAGAAACAAAGACTTATCTGAAACATGAATTGCAGTTTTATTTAAGTTACTGTTCCCATTGATAGCTATTCGTTTATATAACGGCTCTGTCTTGATGGGAGCTTCTGTCACAAGATAATATTTGCTAAAGCTAATCCATTATGATTATAATGCAAAATTATTGATATTCAAATACATTCTCATTTATCAAGGACTATTATCTGGGAAGCCAGCTTGCTTCCACATGATTCACCTTTTTGTTAGAAACTTAATAGGACAAATTATAAATTTGTTCGTTGTGCATACCTCATAGTAGGCATTAGCCCTTTCATCATAAGCCGTAACCTATACATTATGAAACCATCTCAGAAAGTCACTAACTTTTAGACTAGAGAATAATGAAATTTTTAAAACAGCATTTTAAATGCTTTGATTTGCTTCTTAACGGTGTCTTATCATGGACTGATACTATACTCCTCTGGCTTAAAGCTGTCGAGTGATTCACAATGAGATGACTGACAAAACCCAAAGTAATAGTCTAGAGACTTCTTAAGCCACTACTTCTAAATCTGCTTCTCTTTATTGATATAATGAGGGGAGAATTAATTTTAAAAGGTGGTGACTATTGATTACTTAATGGCAGAAGATAGTGTTGAGAAATGCTGAAGTGAGCCTATTCTGTGCCCTCCTGGGCAACAGGACCCATTATCCAGTGGTGGAAATCATGCTGTAACCCTCATTAATATTTAATAGGCAGGACACAGGCTGGATGCAGGCTACAAAATTGCCCCAGGCATAGGCTCCAATAGGCCATCAGAATGTTTCAAGTATATAAGAGTAACAGATTTCCCTGTGTTCAGATTGTTTATAAGCAGGACAATACATTCAATTCCCTTTCGTGATCTCTGGGTGGTGATAGCCTCATGGAAATGCCTACTAGGCAGGTTGAAGTGATTAATGCTCGGGAAGTCATTCTAGGTTAGTCAGCCCTGCATGAGAAGACTTCGTATTTTCCAGTGTGGTTCTCAGTCTCAGCCCTTGTCTTTCTCTTTTCTCTCCACAAGCCGAAGGGCTGGTTCAGCAGGGGTGGCGAGTCAGCAAAAGGCGTTAATTGTGTCTAACACAGCCAGCATCCTCCGAGCGGTATTATGTATCACACTGTCTATCAAGCTAACCCCTGGTCACACGTCAGGATCTTTTTATTTTCAGCTCATTTAAAAGGGAAACAGGGAGTTTCAAAGATAGCTGGTGGGGAAACATAAGTCTAAGAGTGCGTGGAAGAATGAAGAGCCTTTGAAACTGACTTGAACTAATCTGGGCTGTGACTTCTGAAAAGACAATACAAGGTTTTATCAATTACAGACGCCCATTGTTAACTTTTCAAATCACCAGGTTGTTTTGCAATACCACCAGCTTGTTTTGAAAATATCATAAGATTGGAATGAAGTTAAGTTCTCTGTATAGAACATATTCTGAGGATTTATGGGTACATAAAGGGCATAATATCAGATAGCCACCATTCCAAACAATGGATAAAAGTAAACAGGCAGTAAAGACACATCAGTGTTTTGACTCAATGACCCTAAAGATTGTTGAACATGTATTTAGGATAATAATTTACTTTGTAACATATCAGGGATTATTTATAATTACCAGCCTAGAATGAGTTACATACATGAGAATAAAAATTTGGTTTTGTAGGCAAAAAGTATCCAAGGGAACAAGTCTTCTATTAACATGTTGAGCTTTTTGTCAAAACCAGTGAATGAAATTTCCCCAGAGGTCTCATTTTATTCCATGTTAAATGTGGACAAAGTCTGTTTTACTCCCAGCCTTAGACTGTGTACGCCTAAACGCTGCTCTCAATTTATGAACAGGTCTCTGTGTATGCCTTCTCTTTCTGACACCAAGTGGAGAGTCTCAAATGATCAAGTTATCAGTGATAAATGTATTTGTGTTCAGTTTTGGCTTTTTGACAAATATGATCTTTATGAGGCATATTGATGGATCTACTTAGATGTCTGTGTTTGTTTGTTTAGTTGTTATATATTATTTATTAGTTGGTTAGTTCTCAATTCTTGCCATTCCCTAATGGAAATAAGTTTGTGGTTGACTCCCTTTCAAGAAGGCTCAGCTTAGAATTCTTAGATTCTTCAGCTGCCATTCCCAAGAGCAGAAGTAACACTATCAATTGAAAATAATTTAATATATTTTCTCCAAGGTACTTAACACTATAGCATGAAACATATGAAGGCATTTAATCAACCGTAAATATTATAATGTTAATAATAGTTATACCTTCAGTGCCTTTAGATATTCCAGAGAGAAAGTTTTTTTAATCCGATCATTGCACTATACTGACACTTATTGAACCATAATCTAATATATTTAGCAATTTTATCAGCGAAAGTCACAAATCCTAAATGCCCTTTCCTTTCTCTTTCCTATTTTATAGCGCAGCAGCAGTTTTGGGAATTTCGATCGTTTTCGGAATCATTCCATTTCAAAACCAGATGATTCAACTGAGGTTAGTATTTTTGTTACAATTGTTAGGCAAACACATTATGAAAAATTATGAAGCCAATATCACTTTTGCAAAGTACAGTAAGAAAAATAAGTGTATTTGAAAATCACAGTCCTGCCAATATTTTTATGATAAATGAACAAACAATTTAGTACCTAATACCATGTTGGGTGTTAAAAGTCAACAGCTATCTAAGAAACCTAACATGTTAGGAAAAGCAGAACATGAACTTATGAAGAGAGTTACAATGTAAAGTAATACAGATATTCCCAAATTTTCTGAGCATTTCCACAATAAAACAATGCATATGTTAAATTTTATGTAATTGTAATTGCTTTAATTTAATCACATAATTAAATGGCTTAGTTGCAAGTTTGTCAAGGAGAGCATACAGTTGTTCAGTTGTACTCACATTTCCACCATATGCATTTAAATGTCTCATAGGTGACCATTACATACACGTTTACAAATCATGAACACTTTAGATGTAGCACGAGAAAAGCTTCCCATAAAATTAAGTGTAAATAATAATAATAGTAATAGTTCTAATAATATCTACATTTAATTGAACACATCATCATATAAGCACAACACTAAACACTTTACCTACCTATAATGCAGGAACTATTAACATTACTATTTTACCATTGAAGAAAGGCATTTCATTGAGGAAAATTACTTCTAAATTACACAGTTAATAAATGACAAAGACAGAAGTCAACTTCTTGTCTGACTTCAAGTTTGCCATTCTGTTACACTATCTCACAAACAAAAGGTCAACTGTGATAAGTGATTAATGAAAGGTAAAACAACTAATAAATTGATAAAAAGGAGGATATATATTGAGAAAATTAAGAATACACGTTTATCATTGAACGTGATTCAACAACTCCACATGTGATACATTTTAGATCAGTAGGTTTTGGAGCTTACCTATTTCTTAGTTACTCATTGTCATTATTGTATGCTTACTTTTTGTTTTTTGTAAGGAATTTTTCCATTCATCATATCTAATTTCTCAACGTACTTTTCAGGTTCTTATGTGTATATATCTATAATATTTTTAAATAATTTTATTTCAGTAATGGAAATTCTAAACAAAAGAAATTAAAATAGAATGGCATCTATTATTACTTTCTAAATATATCCATTAGTATACATATATGCACGTGGGTAATATATCCCCTTTTATACATATATATATTACATATATCGTCTTTTATCCATATATATATATATATATATATATATATATATATATATTTATATACACAGACCTATGTGAGAAAGCGTAGATTTCATTTCCAATTATAATCTTATATACACTTTCAACTTTCCATAACCACACATAGATATATTCTACTATATTTACTTTATAATTCTAGAGTTAACCTGTAAAAGTAGTTTAGGCTCATTCAGGTTCATTGATTGGGAATGGTGACTTAGTAATTTGTGAAAGAATTTAGTGAACCTGAAAAAGTAGTTCACACATTTTTCAGCAATTCAGCATTCATTCATTTAACAAGTGTTTATTAACATCTACTCTATGACAGGGTTTCCAGTAGGCACTCAGAAATTACTACTGCAATAACCGATGAAGATCCCTAATACATGAAGCCTAAAGTCTAGAGGGAGAGACAGATCTTAGAAAAGCAACAATTGTTTTATTTATTTTTTTTTTCAACATTTATTTATTTTTGGTACAGAGAGAGACAGAGCATGAACGGGGGAGGGGCAGAGAGAGAGGGAGACACAGAATAGGAAACAGGCTCCAGGCTCTGAGCCATCAGCCCAGAGCCCGACGCGGGGCTCGAACTCACGGACCGCGAGATCGTGACCTGGCTGAAGTCGGACGCTTAACCGACTGCGCCACCCAGGCGCCCCGAAAAGCAACAACAATTGTAAATAAATACCTAATAAAGTTGTAATCCAGGCTATGAAAGAGAACAGTAGAGAAAAATGTGCAAGTTTAAAATATGCTGAGGTAGTTTCTTCGAAACTTCTGTAAAGAATGATAGTAAAACCTAAACTTACAAATATTTGTGATACTTTTTTAATGCTTAGGCAATGGTAATTTAACACTGGTGGTAATAAAAAATATACTTTCTTATTTATTTAATTATTATTATTTTTTAAGTTCGTAATTTTACAAAGAAGGTAGAGTTTACATAGGGAGAAGAGAGAAGAAAAGGGCTAACTTTAAAAATTTAAAGTGTTTCCAAGTTATATTTTATTCAGGGCTTTTGGATTAAGCAAAAACTCTTTGCCTTTATAACCTTGAATGTAGAAATTAATAAAGTTCAATAAGTACTTAAATTGGCTGTCCATTCATATTTATCACAGGCAATTTGGGGTAAGATACGAAGCAAAACATAATATTTATTAATAATGATGTTAATTTTGTGGTTAAACCTTCATATTAAAATATTCATGTTCACGAAAGAGAAGTTTCCCTGATTTCTGTATATGCAAGAAATATCTGGCTGTCCATCCACTGAGAATGGTGGGCAATGCTTAGATGACCTTAAAGGGTCTTTTCTTGCCAATCTGAAATATTAAGGATATATAACCCAAGTATTCAAGAAAAAAAAGTCACTCCAAAGTTCTACATGAGAAGTTTAACTTATTCAAAAAATATTGTCAGTTCCTGGAAGTATTCTAGACATTTAGAATAAGTAAGAAATACAAAATCTCTAGTCTCATGGAGCCTATCTCGTAGTGGGAGATGCAGGCAATAATCAATCAAAGAAACAAATATATTATCAGGTAATGTTAAATACTTAGAAGAATAAATTACATGTTAACTACTTGAAGATTTTTGTACCAATGGCTGGACGAAGTTCATATTTACTATTGCTTGACAATGTGGGAAATATGTATGGGATACTTACCTGAAAGATAAAAAAAAAAAATGCACTTTCTCAGTGGATTTACTTAATTCCAAAACTTTTTAAGAAATGACCATTTCTATTTCTATAAGGATCAAGAGGATATTTTAAGGCCCAATAAAGTGTCTCCCTTTCTAAAGGCCTCCAATAAAGTGTCTCCCATCTCTGTAGACTTAGCCACTCATTATTCCTGGCATTTAATTCTATTTTTGGCATCTCAAAATGGGTAAAACTAAAGTGGCTCTACTGTACAGGTATTTAAAGAATAGCTAAATTCTTTAAAAAAGTTTAGATGTGAAGCTCAGGTCCTTTGACATCAGAAGTTTGATTTTCTGAATTCATAACACATGTAACCAGGCTTGGACAACTTTAAAAATATGTATTATGTCCAGATTGAAACTTTGGAAGCTGCGGTATACGATGTATATGAAGTTCACAAATTTGGAATCTTCCCTCTAATAATGTTTTCAAATAAATGATTTTTATTGCTTTATTATTCCATCTTTGATTTTTTATTTTTTTTAAATTTACACCCAAATTAGTTAGCATATAGTGCAACAACGATTTCAGGAGTAGATTCCTTAGTGCCCCTTACTCATTTAGCCCATTCCCCCTCCCACAACCCCTCCTATAACCCTCAGTTTGTTCTCCATATTTATGACTCTCTTCTGTTTTGTCCCCCTCCCTGGTTTTATATTATTTTTGTTTCCCTTTCCTTATGTTCATCTGTTTCATCTCTTAAAGTCCTCATATGAGTGAAGTCATATGATTTTTATTCTATCTTTTGTAAACAATCCTAACTAGGTGTATGAAGGGGAATCCATAAATGAAAATGGAGAACAAAATAAAACTTCAAATAATGGAGGAGGTTTAGGGAAAAAAATGAGAGCTATTTCCTGGACAATGAAGAAAAAAGTGGGTAAAAAATACATCAAAGCCCTTTCTGAGGAAAAGGTAAGCACCCTCTGTTAATCATGTGTATTTTTCTGTTAAATTTTTTCTTAAAATAGTCAAAGATTCTTCTTATAGACATAGAATTACTTGATGTTTTAGGGAGGACTTCAAACATCTGTTTTCTCCCTCAATAATTTTTCCCAGAAGTTGGATGGAAAACAACAACAACAACAACAACAACATTATTACTCCTATTTTAATAGAGGAAACAGACACTTGGAAAGATCACACATATAGTACATGAAGAACAGTATGTCATATGTTGTAACAAACATCAGTGCTTCATTTATTTTTATTGCCAACTAAGATTCCATTTTATAGGTAAACTAGATTTTATTTTTCCTTTCATCAGTTGATAGATATTTGGGTTGTTTCCACTTTCTGGCCATTGTAAATAATGCTGCTATAAATATTCGTGTGTGAGTTTTCGTGTGGAGATATTCTTTCATTTCTCTTGGGAATATGGTAACTATCTGATATTTTGAGAAATTAGCAACTGCTTACCCAAGCAGCTGATCATTTTACACTCCCACTAGTAATGTGTGAACATTCCAATATCTGCACATGCTTGTCAGCACTTGTTACTGTCTTTTTGTTGCTAGTCATCCTAATGGGTGTGAAGTGGAATCTCAATATGGCTTTGATTTGTACTTCCCTGATGACTAAGGATGTTGGGAATCTTTCATGTTCTTATGAGCCATTTGTATATATCTTCTTTAAAGGAATGTCTATTCAAATATTTTCCCACTTTATAATTGGGTTATTTGGGTTTTTTAAAGTTTATTTATCTATTTTTGAGAGAGAGAGAGTGAGAGAGAGAGAGAAAGGGAGGGACAGAGAGTGAGAGGGAGAGAGAGAATCCCAAGCAGGCTCCATGCTGTCAGGGCAGAGCTTGACGTGGGCCTTGATCTCAGGAACTATGAGATTGTGACCTGAGTCAAAATCAAGTGTCAGATGCTTAACCAGCTGAGCCACCCAGGCACCTTGGGTTATTTATTTATTTATTTTTTACTGTTGACACTAAAGTTTTTAAAAATATATTCTGGATACAGGTCCTTATCAGATATATGATTTGCTGTCTGATATATTTTCTCCCATTCTGTGCATTGTATTTTCATTTTTTTGATGGTAACATTTGCAGCACAAATGTTTATAATTTGATGTAGCCCAACTGATCTTTTTTTTTCATTTGAACTTTAAGTATTGTATTTAAAAAAAAAACTATTGCTTAACCTAAGGTTACAAAGATTTACTCCTGTGTTTTTTTCTAAGAGTTTATAGTTGTAGTTCTTAAATTTTGGTGTATGGTCTACTAATTTTTCTATGGAATATAGTAGGAGTCCAACTTCCTTCTTTTGCATGTGTATATCCAGTTGTCTCAACACTAATTTGGTAAAAAGACAACGATTTTCCTATTGTATTTTCCTGGCACCCTTGTTGAAAATCAATTGATAATAAATACATGGCCATAATTACGGGCAATAAATATAGGGGTTAATTTCTGACTCTCAATTCTATTACATTGATATGTATGTCTTATGTCCATTCTCTTTTTAACCCCTTTTAATAGGACTTCTGTCCCCAGTACTCCATTAAAACAGTAGTCACAATCAGTGTTGACCTCTGTGTGGTCAAATTCACTGATAACTTTTCTTTCTTATTACATTACTTTTCAACTCTATTTGACAAGTGATGATTTCAATATATATTAAACATCATCTTTTCTTGGTTCATCTAACTGAGTGTTCTTCTGGCTTTCTTTCTTTCTCAGAATTTCCTTTCTTGGCTTTGTTTTTTTTTTCCTGTCTCTCTAAATATTGAGTCTTCCTGAGGCTTGTTCCTAGATGCTCTACTCAATGTACTCTCTCCTCCTAAGTGATCTCATCCAATGTCATGACTGCTTTTCATAATTATATCTTTAGCTATGACATCTTATCTGTTATGCTTAAACAACCACTTGTGAATTTGATATCATCACTTAAATGTACAATAGATACTGGAACCCAATATATCCAAAACTGGATTATTAATTCTCTATGCTCTACAAAAAAAATGTTTCTTGTGCAGTCTTCCTAGTAGTAATAGACAACACTACCATAACTCTAGATGCAGGGAAGGAAGGGAGAGGAGAGGAGAGGAGAGGAGAGGAGAGGAGAGGAGAGGAGAGAAGAAAGAAGCCTAAGAATCATTCAAAACTCCTTCTTTCTCTCATTTTTCACACTAATTCATCAGCACATCCTCTTGGTTCAAACTTCAAAGCATTATCTAAAACCCCTAATTCCTCCTTGTAAACTATTCCTGCTTTAGACAAACAAATAAACAAAAACAATAACAACTTCTCTTGCCTCGAGTACCATAATAATCACCTAATTGGTTGTCTTTCTTCCATTCTTTCCTCCATAAAAACCATTCTCTAATGAAAGCTAGAAAGACCTCTGAAAAGTAGAATTCTGAATACATCACTCCCCTTGATTAAATTTTTTTTTACAATGCCTTCACAATACATTCTTTTACTATGGTATGTTCATTCCAGTGCTCTGAAAAACAGAGCCTAAGAAAGGAATAGACACACCAAAGATTATTGGGGAAAATGTCTGTGAAGGATAAAGTAGAGAAAGAGTAAATGGGTAGGGAAAGTTTTCAGACTACAGTGCAAGTTTGACACCTGTGAAAGGAGAGGAACAAAGCTTTAGCCAGAATGGTAGACAGTCCTTGAACCAAAGTTTTTCACTAGAGGAGACCAATATCCTCCCAGATCGACTCAAATGGTACCCACATTGTTTCAGTGATTGGCAGAGAGCATGGCTTCCATGCAGACACAGTGGTGGATTCGGTAGCTGGGCTGTTGGCAAAGAAGGGTCCTGCAGCAAAAGATCTGAGTGGCACATTTCCATGACCACCACACAAAGCTCTCCCTTATCTGGTTCCGGTCTCCATCTCACAGCTCATCTCCTAAAACTGTCCCTGCTTTCACTCAGCTCCAGCTACATTGGCTTTGTCTTCCTGTGCATAACCCAAACTAATTCTGAATTTAATTATTTTGTTCTTGCTTTTCCTTTTTCTTAGAAAACTGCCTCCAAATCTTCACATATGTTATATCTTAGCATTCAGGTCAAAAATTCAGAACATAAATTACCTTATAGAGGAAGTCTTTGGAGACTACTCCATCAAAATCAGCTATCCTTCCTCAACCTTAATCTTAGTATCTAATCCTCTGATATCACTGTTTTATTTCCTTCATAGCACCTATTCTCTGCAATTTTCTTGCCCATTTTGTTTATACACATGTCCCCAAACACAACACACACACACACACACACACACACACACACACACAGCCCATCACACTAAATGTACTTTATTAGAGCAGGGACCCTGTTACCTTGTTTGCTATGGTATCTCTAGTTCCAAAAAACATGAGAGGTACTTACAAGGGATTCTATAAACATATGGGGAATGACTGAACAAGTGAATAAAAGAATGGATAAAAGCAGAGAATCAAACTGAATACATAGCATATATGTATTCTAAAACTTCATCAATGTTTAGAAATGCTCATAAATGAGGAATATTGAATTACATTTTGATGAGTATTAAGAAATGTATAGGTTTTGTCCAAAAATCTAAATATGGAAGACATTTGAGATGTTTTCAAGCAGATGTAATTTGTTTTGAAATTGTCTGTCTTTCCTAATTTTATGCGGGATTTGCTTTTCACTTGACTAGGTGTGCAAGCACGGTATGAGATTTGTAAAGCTTCTTAGATAAGCTTTGCTTTAGAATTGCAAAATGTGCATGTTTTATTCATATCTAGTGATCTGGTAGGGTGCAAATAACTGACATGAAACAACTATGCAGAATTTAAACTTGTAATATCAGATCTCAAAGGATTAGTAATGGTGGTAAATAGATGATAAGAACATGAAGAAATAAAAATGCTTTCACGGATAAAGCATAGATGTTAATAAATCTAACATTTCTGATTAAATAGTCTTGATGTGATATTCATCCTAATTTACAAATGAACTATTATAATTTCAGTTGAATTCCATAATGTGGAATGTTTCATCTAAAGAATTTTTCCAAGTATAATATGTTTTGCTAGAAATTGAACTAAAGATTAATGACTCTCATATTTTATGCTGATGTATTCCTAAGCATTTTATTGCTAAAATATGTCTCGTTTGTTAAATCAATGCACACAGTGAATATCTCCAAGGAAATCAGTTCTCTGCACTTAACCTCTGATGTTTTTCTGAAGGATGAGGAGGATGGAGAGGATACCCTCCCGTACCGGAACAGTGACCCAATGATTGGATCTCACACAGAGAAGATCTCCCTCGAAGCCAGTGACTCCATGGATAGTCTCTACAGTGGGCGGAGTTCATCAAGTAAGGCTATAGAATAAGGGACAACTGGGAGGCCTGAGTTAAGTTAATTAAAAACAGATTTTAACTATAGAGAACAAACTGATGGTTACCAGAGGGAAGGTGGGTGGGGAAACGGATGACGTAGGTGATAGGGATTAAAGAGTACATTTATCATGATGAGTTCTGTGTAATGTACTGAAGTGTTGAATCACTATATTGTATACCTGAAACTGATATAACATTGGATGTTAATACTACCAGAATTAAAATAAAAAACAGTGCAAAATAAACAAATTGCAAATGAAAAGCAACAATAGATTTGGGGCTCATCACATTAGCAACAAGGTTCCAGCTACTTCATAAGAGAAATAGTGAAAATGTAGGATGTGATGAATCCATAAAATTGCTATTGTTTAAAATGATATACAACATATTAGATAGAATTATGAATTATTTTGAAACTTCATTTTGTAGTTGGCAGGGCTCTTAGGGGCATGTCTCAAAAAGATCACGTTGGGTAACTAAATCCTCATCCTTAAGATAAAAAAATGTATGCTTGAGAGAACTAGGATTATCTTGCGTCATAATTACTAACATGAGTTGAAGAATTCAGAAAAACAAAATCCTGTTTTCTATCTCTTCTTCCCTCCCTCTCTTTCTCCTTCTTTTCCTTTTCTTTATTCCTCCTTTTGTTTTCCTTCCTTTCTCCTTTCCTCTTTCTTTCTTCTTCTCTCCTTCCTCCCACCCTCCCCTTCCCTTTCTTTCTTTCTTTCTCTTCCTTCTTTCCCTCTTTTTTCTTTTTTCTTTTCTTTTTTCTTCTTTCTTTCTTTCTTTCTTTCTTTCTTTCTTCCCTCTCCTGTCCTCTCTCATTTTTTTCCTCCCATTTTACCTGAAGTATTCTGAAAAGAGCAGGACATATGCATCAATTCTGACATTTACTTTTTAGGTCTCCATCCAGCATTATGAGTAAAGAGTGAAATACTATGTAAATACTAAATAGAAGGAATACCACTAACTAGGTGACAGAAATGAATCAGCATGTGTTTCTAAGAAGGAATTCATTCAGGTTTCAGTCACATATCTACTACAATAGTTGGATGAAACTACTGATAACTGAAAGATGCCTTATAACTTATTATATGTATACTGTTATACATCCTTCTAATTTCTTCTGGGCTTTAAATATTGTTGTTGTTGTTGTTGTTGTTGTTGTTGCACAAGGTTTATTTGTCTTGTATTTCCTTTGAAATCAACTTTTTCTTATTTGAAGACAGATCACAAAGACCAGATGTTTCAAACATCGTGAATTATATTTCTATTTTCCTATTGGCTGTACAACAGTTATTTTGTGAAAAAAAAAAGCTAATGCAGAAACATTTGAAGGATATGTTTTTGCATGCGTGAAACTCAGATTTCATTAGTATTCATTTCTGCTGGAAGTTTTAAAATTCTAAACTGTAATGCTGAATGTGGGTAGAATTTTACTAACTAGAGCATACCGTTTAAAGCCGAGGCCTGAAGTGGTCATGGAAGGGAGGGTGTGAGGAAACGGTGGCCCACTTAGCTGTTGTAATATGTGGCTTAATTTCTGTAATTACATGCAGCTCACCTTTCTTTTATACCAGTTCATATACAATATGGAGCACCTCTAAGTTTCTTTACCGTATTGCCATAATTATTTGAATACATAGAGAAACCAGGGCTGTTCCATCATTGAACAGAACACTGAAGGGCCATACTGAAAGAAAAAGTGAGGTGACAACAGAGAGTGGTGGACAAACAGAGTTACTTCCACTGGGAACCATTCTAGCCTCCATCTCGCAAGCATCCAAAATGGAATCCGTTTTCTCTTTTTTCCCTGAGCTTCCAACTCAGAAGGGAAAAGGATCAGAGAACAAGGATTTGGAGCAGTTTTACAAGCCCAGTTTAGAAAGTTTAGAACCACTTGGGTACAGGCACATATCCTCCTTCCTTCACACTCAAACAGCAAGCAAAAGCATTATCTTTTATGCATAGAGATGTTGCTTCAAAATGGCTTGTGGTACATAATATGAAGTTTGGGAGAGTATTCCAGCTGTATTGTGATAAGCATGGGGAAACTTGTGGTCTTATTCTTTGAACATTTGTGATCAGTAGCATACAAAGATCAAACTGTTGCTATAGGTTTTTGTCTTTGTTTACAGGTACAAAATTAATTGTCTGGCCTGCACAGGGAGTTAAGCCTATACTGTCTGCCTCTTTAGCAAGTGTTCAGTGCTCAAAACACTATGCTACTAGATCAGATCATAAAGACTGAAGTGAGAGGGTGTTTTTGGTTAGTGTTTGAGGAAAGAGGAGTCAGATTGTCTGGAGAAAGTTCAGCTATGGCTCAGAGAACAGAGGTCATGAATGGAGAGTGACTGGGAGGCAGAAAAAAAATAAGAATCCATCACTTAGAACCCCCTCAAAAGGCTGGCATCCGATGTTTCAGCATTGTCCTTGCTTAGCTGTATCCAGACGATGGTTCAGAATTTTGTGAACCTTCAGGGAGAACTGTTAACCTCTGCTTTGCTTTCATCAGGTGGAGTCACAAGTTGTTCAGATGGTACAAGTAACCGGGACAGTTTTCGACTTGATGATGATGGCCCATACTCTGGACCATTCTGTGGCCGTGCCAGAGTACATACTGATTTTACACCAAGCCCCTATGACACTGACTCCCTCAAAATCAAGGTGTGTGCACATCATATCTGTATTCTGTATGGTCTGTCTAGTGCTGGTTGTATGATCTGTGTCAGGAAATGCACAGTGGGAACCGGGTGTGTGGGGGGTGGGGTGGTTAAATGTGTTCTTCCCAGCAGTAGAACTGAGCACTGGTTTAATGTTGCAAGAATTTGAACAAAACATGAGAGGTGGGTAAGGGAATCCATCTGTTGAGGCCATAACATATGTCGCTGTTATATAGATACTGCAGAATCAAAGCCTGTCAGGGGAGAAGAAATTGTCTACATTTTTCTGAAAGCCAAAAGCCTCACAGGTTACTGGAGGTGCCCAGCCCTGCCTGATGCTTGCTGGAGTAAAAGGAGCGAGAGAAAAGAGTTGGAGATATCTGGCAAGAGCCGTGCAGAGCAACTCCCTTGGGAACCAGACTTGGCTGGGCAAATTTAGTACTTAAGTTGGTTGCTATGAGTGACCATATATCCTTCTCCCAACGATATAATCTCTTGAATTCCCTCTTCTTACTCTTATTATCTGTATTTTCCATTGATGTGTAATAAATTTCCACAAACTCAGAGGCTTTTTAAACAACACAAATGTATTATTACCTCACAGTTCTGTGGGCCATCCATTGGTCATGGCTCAATTGGGTTCCCTGCTTAAGGTCTCACTGGGCTGCAATCAAGGTGTTAGCTGGGGCTATGTGTCCTCACCCGGGGCTTAGTGTCCTCCTCCAAGCTCACTGGCTATTGGCAGAATTCAGTTGCTTGTGGTTGTAGGACTGAGGTTCCTGCTTTCTTGTTGGATACTGTCTGGGAGCCATTCTCAGCCCCTTGAGGCTGCCAGCCATGATCCTCTTTATAACATGGCAGTTTGTTCCTTCAAAGCCTTCAGAAGAAAAACTCACTCATGTTTCAAATCTCTTTATTTTTTGGGGCTTCTACATGATAAAGTTGGAAACATCCAGATAAGCTCTCTTTTAATTACAAAATTAACTAATTTGGGACATTAATTATATCTGCATAGTCCCTTGTGTCATATAATACAACATAATTGTGGGTATGAGATCTATTATTTTTGTAGTTCTACTCACACTAAAAGGGAGGTGCTGTTGCAATAGTACAAATAGAAGGTTTAGTGCCAAATCATTTTATACATGTTAAATTATTCCTTTTAGCAACACAAATAGATATAGCTAAAAGGACAAAAATGATGAATTTTCTATACTACCAACATCAAGCCAGTATTAACCAGTAATTATGATAAGTTATGAAGTGTTGATGTTATTATTTAGTATTCAAGACACTCAGCTTTTCTCTTTATCCCTTTTAGGATAATAAATCAGAGTAAGCTCAGCTGGAGAATGAAGAAAACATTATTCTTCATAGTTAGCTCCTCAATCCTTGGAATGAAATAATTCGAAGTCTAAGTTCAAGACTTGGGGGGAAGAATGCTTGTAGCCTAGTAACCATAGTTGGGGAAGGACTGTATAAGGGAATAAATTGAACCCATTTGACTCAGGAAAGCTTTTCACCTTCCCTACAATGCTATACCAGTGCATCACCACTTGTCCTGCCTAAGGTGATATTTGTAGAGCTCTTGTAGGACACAATAAAAATCCCACAGTTACCACTGGGGATTGAATGCTATTGTTTATATCAGGGGTCTTATCCACAATGAAATTGGGTCTTTGCTTGGTGACCTATGGGCTTTCCTGGAATGTATACTTTTTATGAATTTAAAGGATAATAGGAAGGATGCAGCAGAGAGCTCCCATGCTTAGCAACTTCCCTTAGAGCTTCTGGGGATTTTCTAGGTCTGTTTAGCTGATCCTATCAAGCCCAGGATTTGATTCCCCATAGTTAGAGGCAGGAAGAACGAGATGAAAAGCTGATAGGGTCAAACAAGCAGATGATCACAAATCAGAAAGATCAGATCTTTTGATCACATTGAATCCCACTATTAAAAATACAATTTGTGTTTTAGATAGAATACACATTCATAGAGCATCAGTAAAAAAGTATTTTTAGTAGCAGACTTAATGCTTTGCTTGAGGATAGACCCTTAAAATGTTTTGTAAAAATATCAAATCTATAATGTCCTCTCTGGGGTAGAAACTTATAAGTCTCAAAGGAGTAGCTATGACTTTTAAATGTAGGCACTGTATTTACATAGAAATCAATTTTCCTTATAAAGAAGTACCCCTGTGTGTTTTCTACTCTTGCCAATAACTGGCAGCCTATAACCAATTAGAGTCTCAGATGTAAATAAAGAAAAAGACCAATTGGTTTGTCCATGCTTATGTGCTCAGTCATATATCAATCCAACTTTGGTGTGGAACTAAATCTAAGTATTGTCTTATTTAAAATAATTAAGTAGCATAATTTATCCATAGTGCACACATACTTTTCTTACGTAGTTGGTATATACAAAGTTCTTAACAGTTTCCTTATTTTAGATGAATGCTACACTTAGATGGTTTATTTTATACTGTAGGTAAAATTTTCAGATGAACTAGAAGCATGGACTGAGATACAGACTTCTTTTTTTTCCCCTTCCTTATTCGGGAGCTCCTTCAGGAATCATGGCTTGAACTTGGTTACATATCTATTGCTCTGACAAGATGAATGAAAAGAGCATCATTTTTGAGTTCAGACGACTTAGACTTGAGTTCTGGTTCTGTCATTTGAATTCAGACAACTGCCATGATTTTCAAAATTTAATTTAATGTTTGCATTTCTTTTCTCTAATATTTAGAGTAATAATGAAACCTTGTATATGTACCTAAGAAGTGTATCATGGGCATAAAATGACTCAGTATATGCAAAAGTATTTCTAAATTCCATTGTGCTCTACAATTTTAAGTTCATAAATTGATATACCAAAAACATAAAGATATCATCAAATGTATGTAAGAGCTTTTTTCAAGTTGGTTGAAATTTTCTTCATTATTACTAGCAAATAGTTCCCTTGAACTTTTAAAAGAATTTTTCTCTTAGATTTATTTCTGTTATCAGTAACCCCCCCCCCTTAGCATATTCCCTCATTATTCTAGTTTTCTATGATTCTATTCTTTCTACCAATTGTTATAGCACCAGAGGTCTCTGAAAACTGATTGGTATATTTCTTTGTCTTTAGAAAGGAGACATAATAGACATTATCTGCAAAACGCCAATGGGGATGTGGACAGGAATGCTGAACAATAAGGTGGGAAACTTCAAATTTATTTATGTGGATGTCATCTCAGAAGAGGAAGCAGCCCCCAAGAAAATAAAGGCACACCGAAGGAGTGGAAAGGAAAAACCCAAGACTCTGCAGGAGTTCTTACAGAGGATTGACCTTCAGGTTAGCAAACTTGTGGCCTGTTTGATTCTGGTGGCATCTGGATGGAATAAATGAGGAGAATGGATCAGTGTTTGTATAGTGTTAAAAAATATATGACTTACAGCAAAGGGAAATCTGTTTTCCAAGAAGAGTTCTTATTTCTCCTTTATTACTTTTATTATGCAAGGACAGGTCTTGATATAACATCCCTTGGACTAAACTCTAATGGTACTTAGCAGTGACAGTAGAGATTAATGTTGAGAAAGTGCAGTGAAAAATGAAAATACCTTGGAGAATAAAAGGCCCAGAGAAAACATGTAAATGAGAATGATGGAGTATGAAGAGTAAAGGTAAAAATCCAGAGAATTGAAAGGAAAAATGAAAAGAAAATTGCATTTTCTATAGGGCAGAGATCAAAAGCAAGTCAAGAGAAGACAGATAAATATAATTGTTCCAAAAGCAATTTGTTAGGAAATAGTGATCATTAAACCCCCATGATGATTGTGTTAAGGAAACTGTGTTGTTTATATTTATAATCCAATTATTTTCTTGTTATATTAGCAAAATTTCTATGAAATATCTACCTTGTTCAATGGTGTGTACATACAATTTACCTAGCCTCACTCAATTTACTGTTTTGCAGTCCATTTCTAAAATTAATGCAGCAGTACTTTGATAATTTTCAAGATTCATCAAGGCAATAGCCAATTAAACTTTCCTTAATTGTTTCTCTTGAATTATCTAGTTATACTCCTGTCTGTAGACAAACTACCTTGGCCTTCCTACATTACGATGGGTGCCCCTCAAATGGGGCACTGCTTGGATGAAGTACAAGTGTAAACCCTGCTTCTTCTTTTTGTTTGCCTGTGACCTATGAGAAAACCCAGGTCTGAGGAAGTGAAATAACTTACTCAAGAACCCACAATCAGACATAAGTCAGAATGGGAATTTTGGTTTCTCTGTTCTAACTTGGTACTCCATCTAGGAGGCATTATTTTTTAAAAAGAAGTGGTACTTTTTCTTTCTTT
This sequence comes from Leopardus geoffroyi, assembly GCF_018350155.1. Classification (NCBI taxonomy): domain Eukaryota; kingdom Metazoa; phylum Chordata; class Mammalia; order Carnivora; family Felidae; genus Leopardus; species Leopardus geoffroyi. The sequence goes on from NC_059333.1 coordinate 28,947,442, forward strand.
TTCTTTCTTTTGTAAAAAGGGGCTGGTAGTTCTTTCCAATTGCTTAAAACTTTTATACCTCCTCTTATTCAGTTTTAGTAACCAAAATAAGGATATTGAAATTATGATCAAGTAAAATGGAAGAAGTTTTGAGGAAGTTGTAAAGCAACTTCACTTTGCATTTTTATTCCATTAGAGAGAACAGAGGTTACATAAATAACATACAGACTCAGAAATCAGAAGCCTATGAATTTTAAACTAATATATATTGATGCAAATGATGGACAAAAATATACATGCTGAGAAAAGGAAACAATACTTTTCCCAACCACAATGCTTTTATGCTTAATAAAAGCTTTTAATTAAATAGAAAGTCTGGAGTTCCTTCAGTTTATATAATGATTTCACAAAATGCTAGGTCTATTTTTTATAAAGAATTGTGCCTGTTTCATATTCACTTTTCAAACTACCCCAAGAAGTTAGTGAGGGCAAATATTTTCCAAGCAAGCAAACAAGGAGAGATGGAGATTCAGAAATATTACTATAATTACTCTTCCAGAGGCATTTTATTGATAGACATAAGGACACCCTAGCTTTGTCAATTGAGCTATCTGAGAAGTGAAAAAGTGCCAAATGGGATGAATGATCCAGCTATTTAATTGATCCATGATTTAGCACTGCACAGCTTAAGGTAATTATTTCTTCTTTACATTTGTCCTTCCAGAAGGTGAGAATTATCCAGCATACTCTTCTAAATGCCCTAGAGTTCAGATGTGGAAAACTAGTACAAGTTAAATAAAGTTACACAAAAGTCCTATCAGTGCCTTTGGTTTCCATATGCATTTCTACACTTTCCTTAAATCTAAAGAGAACTAAAAATAAAATATTTGAATCTGGCTAGTTTATACTATACATATTTTTTTCTCCCTCATAGGAATATACCTCAACACTGTTACTCAACGGTTATGAGACCCTAGAAGATTTAAAGGATATAAAAGAGAGTCATCTCATTGAATTAAACATTAAAAACCCAGAAGACAGGATGAGGTTACTATCAGCTGCTGAAAATCTCCTTGATGAAGAAAGTAAGTGTACACACCTACTTTTCTCCTTTGCTGAAAATCACATTTCAATGTAAAGAGTAGAATTATTAAAAACAAAGCCCCAGTTTTATTTACTGAGAATCATACAAAGCATCCTTTCCCATAGAATAAGTATTTTCTTATCTATTTGGAAACAACAACTCTGGTCAAGTCTATAATTAGGAAAAGGACTTTTTTTTTTTTTTTCCTTATTGGACTCAGCAAATGAAAAGGACTTTTCCGGGCATCTCATTTAGATTCTGCAGAGCTATTAATTTACACACAAGTGGATGTCTGCATTCTCAAAGACTGAGGGAGTTCGAGACAAATATTTAGTGACAGCATGAGCCATTAGTGAGAAATGTCATATGCAACTTCTGCAGAACAGCACAGAACAAGGCTCTAAGCTAATGAGCTTTCGCGCCACACAGGAAAATTCATTTCATTACCATATAGTCACATCTTGTATGTGTTTATAGTATTCCTTCAAAATGTTATAATAGCTTGCAAAAATATTCAGCACTCACTTTTATTATCTGAGATGGTTCTCTGTATTTGTAACGTATAAACTGGAGATGCAGTAATTCATGCACATTCACTTACCAACTGGGTTTGTAAAGATAGGATAGCTTTTGTTTTTACAGTTGCCCAATCTGAACACTCTTTCTAAATCTGCTCAGCCTTCTGAAACCCTGAGCTCAGAACATGCCAAACTCCACAAGGAATATTTTATTAGGAAGAAAAGAGGAAGGTGTCGACTTTTAAAGATGAAAAAGAACTTACACTGCCTAATTCAACTGTTCTCTTTCAAAAATGATATGAATCATGATCATTAGCTACTTTTTTTGAATGTATATTCTGAGGAAAACTTGATCCAAGATCGTTACATTTATTATCTTCTTCCATGCACTCCACATTTCTGTGAGTTCGATAGTACTATCCCTATATTTATAACGAGAAACTGAGAAGATGAGTAACTTGTCCAAGTTCACACACGTAGCGAATTGGAGAGCCAGGACCAGTGTTTGTGATGCTACTATACTTTCCACAAATAACAGCCCAGATGGAGAGCAAGGAGGAAAGTTGTATTTAGGACCCAGGTCTCTCAGCACGTTTGCCTGTATCCTAGACCTCTTCTGCTCCAAAACGCGCACAGTACGTGTTTCCACACTGGCCTTTTATCTAGTAGGAATAAATGTACTCTTTTGGAAACTGTATTTCAGTTCTCTTGAGTTTGCATAGAGCTTCATTCTTTTCAAAGAGCTTTCACATGTAAGACTAATTTGGCACCTGCAGAATTTATTTAATCTTGGGCCTATGTGTTTACGCGCATTCTTTGAAGTTGTGGAGACTAGGAGAGGGAGATGGGGTCACAGAGGCAGACAAAGGTCAGCCTTAAGAAAGGAGCCAATTTACTCAATAGTACAAGACAAAACAAAACTGATCAGTGTCAACTGATGTAGCAGGATCTTTCAGTAAATGAGGCAGTTTATTTCACCCTTATCATTTCAAAACATGGATTCTCCCTAAATAACAGGCTACAAAAGAGATTCTGTAGATTTCTTGTAAATGAGAATGTTCGGTATCGTTGTCAATACCCTCCCAAATAATTTGATGTTGAAGTAGAGCGAGGAAGGAGAGCATTTTTTGAACACTGGTAAATACATTACTTTTCTTCTATAATACTATCCATGTGGGTATTTTGTCCATCTTACAGATGAGAAAATATTTCAGAGCTGAGTTGCAAAGAGGCCAAAGAGCTAGATAAGTAACAGAGCTGGAGTTTTAAGCAAAGGCAGTCTGCTCTAAAAATCCAAGTTCTTTCTTCCACACATGCAAACTGGTAAATATAGAAAGAACAATGAATATTTGAAAATTGAAGTTTTCTACGATGCCAGTTTTCTCAAGGGCTTCAGTTAGGTTTTCCGTCTCAGAAAGTAGAAGTTAATATTTCAGTGAGAACAGAAACCTTGCAGCAACATCACTGCCTTAAAGGTGCAAGGCTACTGTGGCTGCATTGCAACAGGACTTGAGAATAGGAGGGGCTTAGACAGCCTGGGTGAGAAGGGTTTTTAGCCATAAAACAGTGGTCAGTCTGGACCCACGGAGGGAAGATTGGTCCAGTGCCAAAGGCTTGGGCCATGGAAGGTGTCTACTTAATTTATTCATCCACCTCCCTATTCCCTATTTACTTTCTATGTTAACAAAAGAACAATAATGTATAAATGACATCGTATTACAGCTAGGTGTAATTTGAAAAACCATCTGACCCAAATGCTTCCTTTGCAAGATGGAGAAACTAAAACTAGATTAGCTAAATGGCCTTCTCAAGGTCACATATCTAGAACCCAGCCTCCTAAATCTATTGTAAACATATTCTACTATGCCCTGATCTCTGAAAATGAAACACAGTATCTCCAAAGCGCGATGTGACTTTCAATGTTTAATATAAAAAAGTACAAATCCCCCAAATTATTTCCCTTATAAGACTTTAGAAAATGGTATTTGAAGGTCACTAGAAACTGACCATTTAGCAATAGCCAGTAATGTGCAAACCTACACACACTGAGTCAAATTCTGGGGGATGAAAACTAGAAAAAAATCCCGATGCAACCAGTGTTTGTTGTCAACACACAACGCTGAGATTTTTCTTATTTTAATCTTACGGTCTAAAGTAGTGCTAGAATATACATGTCAAAAAGATGCATATTGCATGTTAGGCTATTCTGACTGAAAGCTATTTATCTTATATGAAACTGCTTTGCTCAAGAAATAAAGAAGAATGACTTCTATTTGTTGATAAGATGGTGAGTTCTGATGATTCGGCACCATGCTGCTGCATGCTTATTTTTATCTATTCTCTACTCTGTGAATCATATCTTCTACAACCATGCTAAAGATTAAATGCACAACCTTCATGTACCTTGAATGATAAAGACCTTGAATATATGGTTATATAAAACTAAGATATTATTAAAAACAAATGTATGTCACAGTCACAGGTTAAAAAATAGTTAGCTGTGTGTGTGTGTGTGTGTGTGTGTGTGTGTGTAAGAATAAGGTATGCAAATTGGCCAGGATTTTATGCATGCGTTTTATCTTGATCACTGAATAAAGCCAACTTGGGGAATGTCAATAAATTCCTAGTTTAGAGCTTCTTAGGTTGGGAACTGGGAAGTTTTGCTTGCCATTTTTTCAGTATAAAAATTGAGGAGAAGGGGCATCTGTTTCGAGGACAAGTTAAAATTTTGAGATGATGAAGGGAATACTACAAGCCCCATGTGAGCCTTTCATACATCTAGAAGGACCAAGAGGGTGGGACAATAGAAATGTAATACTTAGAGCAAGAAATTTTCCTTTTCTCTTAGGCCAAATAGATAGCATTGTACCCACTCTGACCTTGAGAATGTAAAGTGGATTAAAGTGTTTGAGGTCACTGCTTGACAGGAGGTAAAGGGGTTTCTCCTACAAGCTGTTAGAAGGGTTGGTGAGTGGTGTTAGCGCTGATTACAGGATTACCTCTGCATCAGGAAAATGACTTTGGGGTTCTGCAATCCCAGCAAGGCCAGTACCGAGATATTCTGAATTCACTCCCGTGTTGCATTAGAACTGAGCAGAATTAGGTCACTGGCTCCCTCAGCTGGGAATCTAGATGAGGATAGAAGAAGAAGAAAAACTGGGGTGAGACTCGGCTTTTGAAGGAGCAAAAGAGCAGAATCTGTTTATTTTGTGCACATTAGGGTTTCTCTATTTATCATCTGAATTTTAAAATGCTTTGTTTGCTTTGAATAAATATCCCCAGTAAGAACAGAGAATGTGTGTGTGTGTGTGTGTGTGTGTGTGTGTGTTGTTCATAAACACAACCTTCAAGACCCTTTTTCCTAGCTAATAAATGCCTCTTGCAAATAATAAGAAAGTTAACTGCTATTTATAGTAAATAGTATCTCTTTATTCTGAACTTGTTCCTCTTTTCCCACATTTAGAGGCACTTTGATGTGTTTTAAAAGTGTGTCTGTGAGAATGTGTACATTGTCCTCAGGGAAAATGGGTGATGGAAATATCTTGTTGTCCCTATAGCACAGAAATAATTAACTTTTAAATTGGAGTAGAAAAAAAACAACAACTGAGTAACCACATAAGCACACTGTACGAGAAGCTGTGTATAATATATTTTAGTTAACTGCAACCTTTGTTTGCAGGGCTTGGTGAAGAGGAAAGGGGTGGGGCGGGTTGCGTGCCAGGATGTTGGCACCAGCTGTGGTCACAGCAGCTCCACATTGCTCAGCTATCCCCAGTTGTGCCTTCCTGCCTGCCTACCTGCCCAAAACGATGCAGGGCAAGAGGCGAAGCCCAGCCAGGAGCCTGGAACACGAGCTGCCAGCGGGGAGATTTGTAGTTCTGCCAAGCAGCAGTCCAGCAGTTGACCTGACAGCGTGCCAGGGTAGCTTGGTGCCCTAGCCCCTGACATGCATGCCTGGTGTTTCCAACCCGCTTGCCATATGATTTGAATCTAGATTCAAGAAAGGTACAGCTTTTAAGAAAAGATATGCTAACCATCCACATATACACACTAGAGAAGGCACACAGCCATTTTATTCCTATGTACTTATGTTTATAAATTGTTAAATTAAAAAAATATGTATTTCTAGTCAGAGCTGTTGGGCTTTATGCAATTCAATTCTTCAGATTACTCTTCGGTTTTACTGCTCCTCCCCCAAAACCAAGATTTAATTTACAATCGATGCCATATTCCATATGATACACAAAACAACAAAATGAAATGTAAACGTGTTTACTCTTCTATCAGAGAACCACTCCCAGAGTAAAAAGCCCGTGGAATTTTAACCTCAGTCACCTAAGGAACTTGTAATGTGCTTGTTTTTACATTGTACTATGTTTGTGTACTAGGGGTGACTTTGTGAGGATGACCCTGGTCAAACAGGACTGAATCCTCTGTTACCAAGTGCGTTCCCAAAGCCCCTAGTTCTGTGCTTTGCATTGAGTGGATGGTTTACAAGTACAATGAATCATCATTGAGTGAGGGGATGAAGAGTTTTACAAATTGTAGGCAAACGTTTTCTGATTGTAAAGCTTTAAGTCCCTGGTAAACCCACCCTGCACATAAAAGTTTTTTAGTAGGCAGATGGGTGTTTGTATGTGTGGTCAAAATGTGCGTTATGTATATGCTAACCATGTGTGCCTGTATATGCACAAGTACATATGAGCACTTTTCTAGAGGGCAATAATGTAAAAGCTATCAAGTTTGAAATGTGCAAACTTTTGTATCCAGAAATTTGATTAACTTCAACATATAAATGTGTAAAAATACTAGCTAAATTACTAGTACTTTTAATTAAGTGTGAACTTCCAGTAATAATTAACTGTTAAATTAATTAGTATATGCAAACAATAAAGTAGAATGAAGATATTAAGAGAATGTAATGCATACTGATATAAAAGTATGTCCAAAACATATTAAAATAGTACAAGCAAATTGTAAATCAGTGACATGCAGGGTAACCCTATTTTTGTCAAATAAGCTTTAAAATAATGAAATTAGGTGTTTTTTTTCCACTATACCAAGTAATTTAATCTATAAGAAAAATGAAACTCATTTCCCAAGGCCCATAATTAAGCAGTATGTAATGATAGTTTTTGATCTTACTTAAAAGATTCTTATCAAAATTGCCCAGTATGACAACTCAACCAAGGGTAAATATTTCTTGGGACCAAAGCCTTCCACAAGGGCGTCTGATTGCCCAGAGTGGCATCTGTGCTGGTTCTGAGTGATTAGCTCTTAGGGGAGTTTGCCTCTGACCTTCTTGAAGCAGCCAGCATGCTGGCAGTGGAAGGTGCTGCGGATGTGAGTGAAAAGATTCACCCCCTGGCCCACATTTCATTACAAGGTGGACTAGGATGTTAAGATGCAAAGAGAAAAGTGCAAAAAGAGGGAGATCATTTCAGCTCCTGTGTTCTCATGGCCTCCAGAAAACAATAGCAACTGGTTATTCCAGGAAGGGACTCTTGTTTTTAATTTGGGATTTTTCTAAAAGGTAGGTTAGTATTTAAATGAAATGAATACCAAAAATTCATTATAATTATAAAATCAACATGTTCAGATAATTTAAGGATGTGCTTAAAACAAAATCAGAAGCAACTACAATTTGTGCCATGTTGTCTACTGAATGCTCCTCCTTGGACAACACTGCACGTGTACAAATAAATGCAGCTGTAGTTACCTGGAGAATGCCGGAGTTTTATTCTGAATGACTCAAGTGGGGCTCAACATGAGGGTGAGGTTTTGAGCCATCCTCAAAGAGGATGACATAACTTTGGCTTTTTCTCTTTGGAGCCGGCACCAGTAGAGAAAAAGAGGATAGTAATTCAAAAAGCCAAGAGGCATATTCATTTGAATTTCAACAACATTTCTTATTTGATCTTTAGTGTCTATTTCCTTTAATTAATCTGAACATCACGTTCTTTTTATTTAAAAAATATGTTTATTGAGCACTTTCCCTGGCCAGGCATTTTCCTATGCCCTCTAGATTGCATTATGTTATAATGAAACAGAAGCCCAAAGGAGGCAGAAGCATCATACCTAAGACACACAAGACAGTAAAGTTAAAATCTGAAATATTTGGGTAAAGAAACCTGAGAAAGAAACCTATGTGAATATAGGACAGATTTCTCTCTTTAGAATATGAGAACTTTTCTCCAGCATTAGGATTTAGTTTGATTTCCTTAAAGCTTTCTTCACTTTTAGTATAATTGAAATTGCCTATATTTAATTAATTAAATGTCACAATTCCAATATAATTATTTTATGAATAATTATATTAGCTGTCTTCTGTTTTAATCACCATGCCACTTTTTATCTTTATTGATGACTATCTTAAAATGTTGAACCATGGGCTTTACACAATTCCATAAACATTTTGGTAAGAAATAAAATATTTTAATATTCAGATTAGCTCTTTATGACAAAATATTTCCTCAATAATTTTTTCTTAACATAATTATTTTATTTTCATTATATAGAGTACAGAACTGTTTGGGGCTGCTTTCTGGCCTTCTGAGTATTCCTGCTGTTAACTGGCAGTGATAAGAGACACCCTTTTTCAAATTATTTAATAATTCCCCAATATACCCAGATTTGAAAATGTATAGTCTTTGGAGTATTTGCAAACCATTCAGGGGCTTATTGAAAAACTGTACCATTTTATTTTTTTGTTTTGTTTTTTTATTAAAACACAAAACATTATGGTGATGTGAGAAATAAAGAGGAAATCTATCTAAAATTTTAACACTTTCATTTGTGAATTATATACATATGCCTATATGTTGTCACATAATGTTGATAATAGAATACTTAATCATATATACTGATTTTTTTAACTTGACATATTATCAGAAAACACGTTGATATTAAACAAAGATGCACTCATATCTCATAATGGTAAGTCTATAATTTTGGAGGCAAACTGTTCCTTATTCCAATGTGTTATTTGCCTGGTTAGCTCAGATGATTGGACCATGGGCCAAAACCGAAGAAGGTTATTAGCATCAGGTCTAGGTAGGTCAGTTAGCTTTACTCTGTTTCACGGGCACATGAAGGGACTAAATGATTTAGAAAGAAAATACGGATATATTAGCATGAATTCATCCCCTGTGCTGGAAAAACTATCCATAGCACTAGACCTAGGTTTGTGCCAATCCCGAAGCCATTAGTGTCAAGATGGAAAAAACAAAAACAAAACAAAACAAAAAAAAGAAGAAAAGGAAAACCTTGACCTCCAAACACAAAAACTGAATACTATATAGCTTTCATTCCCATAATATAACATAATGGCCTGCCTTTTCTTTTTATAGTTACAGTTGAGGGGCTCTAGCTGATCACCTGCCTGAAATTATTGCTAGCCTGGTGGGAAGTGTTTGAGGACGCATAGTCATGTTTTCACTTCACTAGGAAATCATTTAGCAAATTACTGCTGTTCTGTAAATTACTGTGCTGCATAACTTTCATACTGAGAAACTATTTCCTTTTTCCATAGAAATTGCAGATAAAAGGTTTCTACAATAAATAATCTGTATTTAAAACAAACCAATTCCTAGAATTGAGAGAATGTGATATAGCATTTCTCGTGTGAAACTAAAAACAAACAAATACATTTTATTACCAATATTAAAAAATGACATAGTCTCTGTTAAAGTCAGATTTTCATTTATTGTTTGTTTTCTTCGTTACCCTTTGAGGTGAATGGACACAGCCTCCTGAGGATGAAATAACAAGCTAAGTACTTATCTTTTGAAAGGAAAAGAGCTGGTTTTGGAAATCAGAATTCTTTAAGTCTAAATGTTATATCTTAAAGAGGGCCCACAATCAGTAATCAATCTAAATAGAACACAGTATTGGGAGCAGTTTTTATTATGCCAAGCTCCATTTAAAATGTCAGTCTGAAGGGAATTAACTCTGTTCTTTTAATTTTGTGTTGAGGTGATAGGCCCAAATACAATCTGGGGAAATATGGCTCAGCTCACACTCCAAATATGGTGAATCACTGCTGATGTAGCAGGAAGCATGACAAAAGGACTAATTTCTCCGGCCTTTTCCAGAAACACTTGGATAATAAAACTCAGAGCTTGTTCTTTCATTTCAGTGGCAATAAGATTCAAAAGCAGAGGCAGGGGAGCTAGGTTTTCTTCAGAGAATGAGGTCCCATTTCATCACTGTCTTTTCATAGCAGAAGGGCTTGGAAACAAAACCTAATGACCCTTATTCACAAACACTAATGAAGTTAAGAAGATTCCTCCTAAACTTAAAAAGTTGCTAAGACTAACAAAGAGAAAATGTTTCATGGTAGCTAAAATTTTTAAATAACAATCTCAACTGATACATATTAAAATTAAAGCTCCTTATACCTAGAAGTAGTTAAAACATCACCAGACTTCAATATCTGATTCTTGAATCCACACTTCAATAAAGTTGTGGCATGGGGATCCTGACTTCGGCTCAGGTCATCATCTCACGATCTATCTTGAGATGAAGCTCTGAGTTCGGCTCAGCACTGGATTTGGAGCCTGCTTAATTCTCTCTCTCTCCCTCTCCCTTTGCCCCTCCCCACTCTTTCTCTCCTTCTCTCTCTCTCTCTCTCTCTCTCTCTCTCTCAATAAAAAGAAAAAAAATATAAAGTTGTGGCAAATATAGCAAAGGTTCAGAATAATGGCATAAACATTTTATTGTTGCAAATTAAAGCTTTGAGGAAAGGTTAAAAGAACTGTTATGGTTCATTTTGAAGATGAGTATACTAAAATGATCTTTATCCTTTTCCCCAACCTTTCTCAACCTGTGTTCCTCATGCAAACCACAGAATACAAAAAATAATGTGACTCTTTTCTCCATTCTTCCATGGATGCTATGTAAAAGAGTATCATCCTAGATACATTGAAGTTAATTCATTACATACAAGGATGCCTCAGGGCACCAGAGCTCAATTCTTTCCCATAAAGGATGTTGATAACAATTGGATACACAGTAGAACATAATGTTGACAAGATATCTGGAGCCTAGAAACTGCATTTAAAAAGCGGGACATTTGTAGAGAAGACAAGGGGTGGATTTCTTAAAGATAAATTACTTAGCATTTTACTTTTTAAAAGTCTATTGAGGAAAATTACAGTTTCCTTCTTCCAGGGTTTTGAAGTTGGGATTTATTTTCTCCTCACTAGAATAGGATGAAGTGCATAGTTTGTGACAGCAGAGGTCTTGTCCCACCCTGAAATGTATGTGTTTGGTTCTTCCAAAGTGGAGTTACTCACCTTGTGCAAAGTGGGGAGGCTCTGGGGTTAGAAGGGGAAAGAGCTAGATATGCTGATACTGCTGACAGGTGGTGCCCTAAGATACATCTCCTCCCTGAGGACCCCATCTCATGATGCAGAGAAACACACATTTACTGGTGTCAGGGAAGTCATAGAAAGAAACTTTGCATTGACAACGAGAACATTGATGCTGAAGGATTCTTGAGAAGAGTAACACTTTATAGTACTGCTTAGGTTCTTTAAAAATACTTTCTGGGGTACCTGGGTAGCTCAACCAGTTGAGGACTCTGGCTCTTGATTTTGGCTCAGGTCATGATCTCACAGTTCATGAATTCAAGCCCCACATCAGGCTCTGCACTGACAGTTTGGAGCCTGCTTGAGATTCTCTCTCTCTCTCTCTCTCTCTCTCTCTCTCTTTCTCTCTCTCAAAATTTATAAACATGAAAAATATTACAAAAAAGTAAATATATATTTTGTTACATCTCTAATATCAATTTTTTTTCAAAGAAACTGTCTGTGGAATCTAGAATACTGCTGTGATAACAGAGTCACCAATCTGAATATAAATAATTGTTATCCAGAACTACAAAGATGTAGAAGACAAACCAAACAATTCAGATCCAATGAAAATGGTGGTGTTTTACTATCTAAAAGCAACCTGGTTCTTATGCTGATTTTTCTGTTGAATGCAAACATAGGAAAATCTGAGTGCTTTAAGTTTTATTAGTTAAATTCCAAGTAATTGAAGTCTAACTGTACATTGTTGCCCACAGAGATTTTTTTTTTTCATTAATCTACATTATCATGATTCTAGAATCGTTCACAAAGATCACCATTGAGGTGTATTGTACAGTTAAACTACAAAAGACTTTTTCTAATGTTACTTTAAGGAGTATTTGGACAAGGCATCAGTCAAACTGTGGATACAATCTGCTTTCTCTGGCAACTTATCATTAATGTAAAACGAGAGTCCATATTGATCTTCGCTTATGCAAGCAGTTCACATGAATCCCACAAAATTGCAAGTGAGCAAAAAAGAGGGCAAACTTTATCTTCTAGCATATCCAGGCTTGAATATCTGAGTGTAAATATCTCTTTAATGATAAACAAATACATTGTTTACTTATGGAAGTTTCAAATGTAATGAAGTCAAGGTTGGTACAGTTAAAATGGCTCAAAGATGAATGAGTGCATGAATAAAACTTGTCTTGGCTTCTCCTAACTACTTCCCTCTTTTCCATTTACAGCTATTCAAGAGCAAGAAAATGAATCTGTGCCCCTATCCTTAAGCCCAGACATCTCCTTAAATAAGTCACAGTTAGAGGACTGCCCAAGGGACTCTGGTTGTTATATCTCACCAGAAAATTCAGATAATGGCAAAGAAGATGTGGAATCTGAAAATCTCTCTGACATGGTACAGAAGATTACTATCACAGAGCCAAGTGACTGAATACACACTCTCAACTTTATATCTACAGACACATTCCACTTTAATTCTATTTGAGCTAAAAGATCAAATAGGAGAGAAAGAGAAGTATTTGTGAATACAACCTGAAGTTAAAATATTTTAATCAGAATGATTTTACACAAAAGTTCGTGTCTCCAACATTCCCAATTATTGTAAATAGTATGTGTATTTATTATTTTGAATGCTACATGTTAATATTTCATTTGCCTGTATGAGAAGAGGTATGGTGTAAGTCTTTGGTGTGTGTGAGATAAGATTTATTCATCTTTATTTTCTAAGTGCAACATGAAAAATTCTGCAGGGAAAACTCATTTTTTCAACCCTGCCAGTTTTGAACTTATGTACGTTATTGAACAAATAGTAATGGAGAGAGCATCTGTATAACCAATTGTCCAAGCAGCAGTTACACTCATTTTTATACTTAATAGGAAAGCGTGAGTTGATACTGGAGACATTTTCTCTTGATCCAGAGTGGAGTTTTAGTAATTATTTTTTGTTGATTTCTTCACTGTTATCTGGTATAAAAGAAGAGTTAACAAGATGTTGTCAATTCTTATTTAGTAAAACTAATTTTAATAATTGTACAGATGTTTCATTTTTAATTATAAATATTTTAAATTTTGAAATAGCCTAATTTTAATAATAAAAAGAACTACATGCATTTACTCTTTTCCACACGAGTGGTGCTTAAGGTATTTTTTAATGTTTTGACTTCTAGACAAAATATCTCTTGCCATACAAGGTTTTATAGTCAGTCTCTCTCTCTCTCTCTCTCTCTCTCTCTCTCCATATATATATGGATATCTATATCTATCTATCTATCTATATATATATATGAATCCCACAAAACTGCAGGTGAGCAAAAAAAAAGGGCAAACTTTATCTTCTAGGATAGCCAGGCTTGAATATCTGAGTGTAAATATCTCTTTAATAATAAACAAATACATTGTTTACTTATGGAAACAATATATATATTGTTATATATATTATTTTAATATATATAATATTTTATTTTATATATTGTATATATATATATATATATATATATATATATATATATATAATTTCCAAATCAATCAACACTTCAATCTGTCTCCTCCTGATAGATCTGTGTCATCCAACTTCCTGAATACTTCTATGTCTTAGTCAGCTCGGGCTGTGTAACAAAATACCACAGATTGGGTGGCTTAAACAATAGAAATTTAATTTCTTACAGTTCTGGAGGCCAAAAGTCCAAGATGGGGCTGCAGCATGGGTGGACTTTAATGAGAGCTCTTCTTGGCTTACAGATAGCTACCTTCTCACTGTATCCTCACACATCAGAAACAGTAAGCTTTCTGGTGTTTTTTCTTAGAAGGGCACTGGTCCAATCATGAAGGCCCCACCCTTACAGCCTTATTTAAACTAATTATCTCCTCAAAACCCCATCTATAAATACCATACACTGGTACCATACACTGGGGGTGAGAGCTTCAACATATGAACTTTGTGGGAAGAGGGGTCCAGTTCAGCCCATAACACTCTAGAAGCTTCAACTCAACATACCTAAATCTTTGATTTTCTCTACAAATTTGCCTCTCCTTTTTTATTCCAAACAAAGCTCTCTCTTTAATGGCACCAATACCCAGTTACCCAAAACAGAAAATCATTTCTCACTTCATCTCACTCATACATTTCTCATACAGATTCAATATGTAATCAAGTCTGACCTCTAGGTGTGCTCTGCCATTCATGGCTTTCTAACCATTCCCATGGCTACTGTATTGCTTTGGAATGTCATTATCTCATATATTAAATAGTGCAATGGCTTTCCAACTCATCCCTGTTCTACCTGTGCCCTACCTTTTAATCCATCCTCCCAACAGCTCCCAGAAAGATCTAACCTGTATATCAAATCATGTACTTCCAGCTTGAAGTTTTTTTTTAGCTCCTCACTATCTTTAGTATAATATTTAAACTTTCTTCCAAGATACATAAGGTTCTTCACAACCATTTTTTTACCTAACCTATGATTTGTATCTTTCCTCTCCTTTCTCTCATTCTACACTCTGCAGCCATAACAATCTAGTTGCAATTCTACAAATTCACTATTTCTTTTGTGACTTTTCTTATGCTATTTATTTTCCTGGAGTGGCTACTATGAATTTCTACATCTAGGAGACTCCCTCTGTTTTTCCTCTTAAGACACATCACAAAAGTCACTTACTCTGTGAAGTGTTCCATGATTTCCTTCGGTGTACTTCTCTGTGTTTCCATAGCAACTTGTATCTCTGTTGGTTATGGCACTTAACATATTATACTTTATCTATTTGAAAGGCACTTGCCCTTCCACAACACTGTGATCTTTTTGTGAAAGAGATCCCTGGTGCCTGGTACAGTACTGGGTACAGAATGGGAACCTCGGAAATGTTTGCTGAAGTGCATTGAATGGAATTATTCCCATATAACAATTCTATATTTATGTTTAAATCAATGTACTTAGTCTATAGGTAAATGCCTGCCAAAGTGATCTAAAAGTTTCTTAAATATGTAAAACACAATACTTTAGGAAAAATCAGGAAACACAAAATGTTATTTCAAATGCTGGGAGACAATGTTACACTGTTAATCTCTAGTGTATTTTTCCAGATCCATGAGATTTAATCCTATATGCAGTGCCCAGGTCAGGAGTAAATCACATGCCTACTTCTATTCTTCCCTCTCCACAGCAGGAAATAGTGTTTCAGTTTCAACCCTCTAACATGCTTCTTGCATCATGGCCCCACTCCTGGCCATGGTCAGCACTCCAAATAGATTATTCTAGGACCTCCTTGGACACTGCATAGCCACTGACCATAATTTTTAAATTTTCATCAACTTGCTGCCTCAGGGAGTTCCAGAGAGTACAGCTTCCTTATGAAGATACCAAGAAATTGTAGGTTAGGAACCATCTAAGGAACCGCTTAAATGTAAAATGGTGGAAATTGCTGGTGAAATGTCCTCAGCCATGATTTCTATTCTTTAAAAATGAATATCTGGCATCCAGTCAAGGATTTATGGAAACGCTTATGAGCAGAAATGCCGCAAAGGCCATGAGGAGATTGAAGAAGAAGAGAGACTGGATTCCATGAGGTTCAAGTTACCAGAAGGATGACCCCATCACATAGCACAGCACTGAAAAGGATACCTGTAGCCATATACACCACACTGAAGAGAGTACTGCTGCCTTCATTTCACAGACTGGATCCCTGAAGCTCATTTTCCTTAGGTTTTTCTCTCAACTATGGAAGCTGGATAAAGAGGAGTGAAAAGGCAAGACATAGTTCATCCAAGGTTGTGAGGCAGTTGAGAGACTTAGGCCTTCCACTGCCCTTGACTAGAAGATAGACAAGAATCTGAGCCTTTCAAGAGTAGATGTGAAGATGGTTAGAAAGTTGACATTTTAATGGTTACCAGATGATCACACTGGTTCTAGGTTGAAACCTGGTTTCAAGGGAGTCCCAGTCTTGTTCATTTATTTGCTCCCCAAGACATATATGCTCCCCAAGACCATGCCAATAAAGGCCCTTTGGCTCAGATAATCTGCATTAAAATCTTGCCATAGTCTCTCACTGGAACAAGCTGAGTCTTTCAGTACAGAAATGTTGTAAAACTGTTCTGCGATGCAATGATTATTCTGATCCCAGGAATCAGAAATTACAAATTCAAGTATGATGTGAAGTATGCATGGCTAGAGAAATTTTATTCTAAGTATGGATAAAATCCTTATAATAATTTTTTGATAATAAGAACAAAAATGAGATCATTTAAATTCTGCCCCCTCATCCGATTCTTTTCCTGATATAAGTACCAATATATCTTAACCCTGAAATTGTTATCAGAAGCTTTTCTTTTTTATCAGTTACATTTCTAAGATAATGAGTTAAGAAATAAAATAACTTTTAAAACTTCTAAAGTGATAGCTAAAGATTATCAGGTTTTAGACAACATCCAGTTCACTGAGGTTAGTCAAGCGCCTTGCAACTTCCTGTGTGAGGCCAAATTGATGACATTTCATGTTGAGAAACTTCCGTTACAGGCCTAAGTTCTGAGAAAAATAACATGAAGAAATTTTAGATACTCTGTCACGCCACACACACACACACACACACACACACACACGCGCACGCACACACACACGCTTCCATTCCCCCACCACCACCAAAGAAAACTGTGTAACTAATCAGCATGCACACTTCAAGAACTCCTTCCTAAAGTGGGAAGTCATGCTAAAATTATGTAAAGGTTGAGAGAAAAATGAATAGGGACTAAATATAGGTAAAAGAACAGCAGTTTCTAAAATTGACCAGGTTTTCTGCCTACAGAACTAAGATGGAAGCAACCCTTACTTTAGGCTACCTCCTATCTTACCATTGAATTCATCTGATCACACCCAATGTTGACCCAGAGGTCCTGGTTTGAGGATTATGTGACTTTGGGTGGATCACTTATCCTCCAAGCTTTTTTTTTCCCTCCTCTGTGAAATACAAATACTATAATACTAATATTTCATATTTCTGTGTTGATTAAATGAGATAATATGTGCAAAACACTCAGCACTGTGCATGCATAAAAACTAATATCTGAACATAAAATAAAAGTGGTGCATACGCTACCATAGGACGGGCTTAGGCTCGTACTAATTGAAATTCTTCAGACCCAGATTGTATGAGGGCTAGGACAACTGTGTCTTCCAGTAGCAATGAGAATCAGCTGATTCACCAGAACTTCACAGATAAATGACTGTTTTGTCCTGACAGAATATTTCTTTGTTGAGTTATGACAGTTTAGGAAGAGGCTGTATGGTATTTAGCTTTGACTCCTCACTCTTGACACATAATAGGAATAATCACTTTTGAGGACTGAATGATTGAATATATAATTAAATGCCCACATTAATTAATTAAATAACATAAAACAAGATTTGGGGTTATTACTTTTATTACTGCATCTTGGGCCCAGGTCTTTACAATATGGAGTCACAGCTGACTGTGCAATAGCCCACACAGAAGCCCTTAGAAACACACCTTAACTGTAGATTTTCACATATTTACAAAGCTTACAGGCATTTAGGCAAATGATCTGCCATGGGAAAATCACAGCACAGAGGAAAATATGAGCTTTTCATTATTCTCCCTTTCTTTCTTCATCATGCAAACTTCTCACATTTGAATTACCAACAGTCTGAGTATTAGGTTGTCTGCGTGATGTAGATTATAAATTAAGAAGCCATGACGGAAAAACCTTAAAAGTGACATTAGTGTGTTCAGAGATCTCCTTTGGCCTTCTGGGGTCCCTGGTGGGCCTGAGGGCAGAGCACTGTCTCCTCTTAGGGAAGGAGTGGAATCCTGATGCAGAAGGCTAACGGGATCGTTTTCCTCTCTGAGTTTTTGGGAACCGTGCCAAGTGAATGGGCAGGAATCATTCCATTTGCAGAGTAAAATGGGGTGAAAAGCACTTCTGGCACACTTTGTCCATATAAATTATACTTGTTTGCAATTCATCAACTCCTTCTCTACTTTATATCCATATGTAATGTAAATGATCATCTTTCTCTGAAGCTCCATAACGATGTGCAGCTCCAAAATGTGATATAATCAGCTAAAAGAGAGCAGATGGAAGTTTTTCCCCCAATATGCATATTCATAAAAAAATAGAGAACTCAACAAAAGGAGATACAAAAGTACTTCTACCCTGGGGGGCTGCTGCATGGACTTCTGTACAAAAGTAAGTTGGTTTTCTGCAACTATTCATTCTTGAAACCTTTACTCATTCATTCCTGCAGCAATCATTGAAAATGCTCCAGAAAAAAATCTTTTTGAAAAGTAACAAATATATTTCCCTTTAGATTTTTTTCATTGCACTTTAGAACCCATGATTGAGGAAATGATGGTTAAATATTGTACTAGAGAAATATAATTAGAAGGCAAACCACGTAGAAAAGTGAAGACTTCACCATCCCTTTAGCAATACAGACTACAGACATTAAAATTCACGCTGATATGGGCCGCCTGGGTGGCTCAGTCGGTTAAGCGTCCAACTTCGGCTTAGGTCATAATCTCACGGTTCTTGGGTTCGAGCCTCATGTCAGGCTCTGTGCTGACAGCTCGGAGCCTGGAGCCTACTTCTGATTCTGTGTCTCCCTCTCTCTCTGCCCCTCCCCTGCTCACGCTGTCTCTCTCTGTCTCTCAAAAATAAATAAATGTAAAAAAAAATTCACACTGATATACTAAAAAAAGCTATATAGAGAGAATAATAAACTGTCTGGATAGCATTTAGCTATTATATATATATATATATATATATATATATATATATATATACACATACATACATATATTTACTCAGAGGCTAAGGTTGTTCCTTTGTGTGTACTGGGTATGTAGCATTGCTACTAGAAATTTTGTTAATGAAAACAGCCTCAGGAGATATTGTGAAAGAAAATAACCATAAAAGAAAATTTAAGAAATGGGTAAAAAAAGGGGGGGAGACATAAGAAAATCATTCAAAGTGTAACTATGAATTTTGGTCACAAAACCAAAGAGGTTGTATTCATACCAAAATTAGATGTTTCTGACCCTGCATGTCTCCCTTCAGATCCACTCTCCACATGTAAGGCCCTGATACCCTTTTAGAGAGGCTCATCTGTATGGACAACATCCTTGATCTGTACCCTCGGGTTCCTGTTGGGCTCAATGAATGGGAAGCCCCATCAAGAGACTGGAGGGAGAGAGAGGAATGAGGTCAGGGTATTTGCTCACCCCATGAGATCACTTTATGTTGCCTGTCTCCCTTAAGGAAAGGTCTAAAAGTGTCATTCTGTACATGATTCTCCTTCCTTCAGATTCTGGTAATTGTTCCTTTCCTCTTACTTCTAAAGGCTTAGATTTAATAACTGTTCTGTGGCTGTTAGCTCACTATCTGCCCAGCCTTTAATGGTTCCTTTACCCTTCACTGTGCCTATACTGTTGCAATTAGTCCCTTTATAAATCAGCCTTCCTCGAATTATCCTAATTTGATTGTGCCATCTGCTTCCTTTTGGTAGCCGGACTAGTGTACTGATCTATCATTGCTCATGACTTTCAGTTACTTAGGTCATGTTCTTGAGTCTAATGAGCATTGCTCCATGACTCCAGCATAACTACATTTACATGGTCTCAGGTCATTTCTATCTGTTTCACTACCAGCCTCCATCCCTACTGACAAATAGCTTTAAGGTAAAGCATTTCCACTAACACTACCAAAACTCATGCCCTTTACCCCTTTCAATTTCTTATTAATCTGTTTAATGAGGCCCATGCACATATTTCTCCTTTTTCCAAGCAGCTAAGAATCACTGGAATAGGATTGGCAGCATATAAATGAAGGTTTTCATGGTGCAGTTCATACCAACCTAAATGCATGGAACACATGTTCTACCCCTTCCTAATAACAGTCTACTTTGCTGTGAAACATAGGATCATTTCTATTGGGATAATATACAATCTACCAACATTAATATTCATCCATCAACTATGTAATAAAATAGAATGAAGCAAATGCATATTTTAGCTGCTTGCTACCTAATCAAAAAAATCTGACATTGATAGCATTTTGGTTTTTTTATAAATGAGATGGCACATTGATACTGGAATTTTACTAGTGACTTTTCATTGCTAAAATTCTTTAATTCTAAGTTATATTTCACCTACAGTATCATTTGCTAACATGGGTCTCTCATACACAAAGCCTCAGGACTCTTAATCTCAAAAGAGGTTATCGTAAAATATGGATGCCCAGATAATTTGCATGATTAATGAAAATATGTTTTAGAATATTAAACATTTAAGATGTTAGCATTTAGTAGGCTTTCTGACAGAAGTTAAAAGACTATTAGAATGACTGATGAATTGCTACAGTACATTAGCCCTCAGAACAGGGAATGTGCTAGAGGACATTTATGTAACTTCTTAGCGTTCTTGTTTTTTTCTTCTTCTTCTTCTTCTTCTTCTTCTTCTTCTTCTTCTTCTTCTTCTTCTTCTTTTTCCCTTCCAGCTAAGCTGTCCTTTTGTGACCTTGGATCAGTTGTAGATGACCAAGCATAAGACTGCAAAGTTTTGAGAAACTTGAAAATGAAATGGAAGACCACTGACAGAGGGACAAAGAAAGCAATCGTATTAACCAGGGTTTTACACCTAATAGCTGGCACATAGTAGGAGATGAATAAAAATGGGCCAAAAAAATAAAACATCTTCTCTCCTGGTTCAAATGTCTTACCTCCATACAGTGGAAAAAAATGAAACAAAATTCTTCCCTGTTCAGGCACAAGGTCACTGACAGTTCAGCTGTTCACAACTAGGCTATGTAGACAAACTTATTCTTTCCATTTGTTAGGAACTGTATTTCAAAATGAAGCTCCACCTACTGATATCTTCCTGGAGACTTTTGTTTTTTGATTGCTGCAGAGCTTATCGGGACCTATTTGGTCATTTATTTCCTCCTCTTGTTATCCTTAGAGATGAAATATACCAGAAAGGACTGTCATGGAGGTGTTTATATCCCCACTGGGTAAAAAGTAAAATACATTGGAAAGGTAGGACCACAAGAAATACCAAAATAAATTCTTAAGGTAGGAGCAATAAACTGCTTAATGGCCTTGTTTTGGAAGAGACAATTAACATTACTTTAATTTATGTGAAGTATTATCATGAAGTTATGAGCTCCCTCTCTGAGCCCTACTTGCCAAAGCCTGCTTCTTTAGGCAGCATTTCCTTTATAGAACTATTTAGTTTATAGTTCTCCAGCACTCACTTACTGTATGGCACCCTCATTCCTGTGTCAGTGAGCATAGAGAAAAATATACTATTATACATCATCTAGAATTCCACCTCTTAGTCAGTAATGCAAAAATGGGCAGGGTAAAAGTATAGTAGGCTGATTAACCATTCCCAAAGACAGAAGATCCTAGTGCACAGAGCCTCATAAATATTACCTTATTTGGGTAAAGGGTCTTTGCAGATGTGATTAATTAAGGATCTTTATATAGAGAGATTCTGCTGGATTATCTTGGTGGGCCCTACATATAATTACAAGTATCCTTATAATAGAAAAAGATTTCTTACACAAGGAAGAAAATGTAGTGTGAAGACAGAGCAAAGAGATTTGAAGATGCTGGCTTTGATGATTGAGTGATGTGGCCATAAACCAAGGGATTCTGGCAGCTACCAGAAACTGGAACAGCCAGGAAACAGATTCTCTTCTGCAGCCTCTAGAGGAAGTGTAGCTCTCCAGACATGTTTTGAGTTGTGGTGCAGTGATAACTGATTCGGGACTTCCGACTTCCAGAACTAGGGGAAAACACATTTAAGCCACCAAGTTTGTGATAACTTGTTATAGCAGCCACAAGTAACTAATACCATGGATAAACCATTCCCAGCCTTAAAGAGAAGGATAGTAACCCCTATACATGGGTATTACTAGTAGACAATGGGAAAAAAAAATTACAGTATTAACAACCAATTTAATACAAAGGAATATTAACATATATATCTGCTGAAACCTGTGTATATTGTTCTTCCTTACTTTTACATGTGTTAGGTGAATGTATTCAAGCAACTCATTTTTTAATAGGAAAAAAAGCTCTTTTATTAAAATACCTAATTTATAAATATGACAGTTAAATACGTACTATTCTTACCCTTCAGATGTTTTAAAATTTCACTTAATAAGAGTATGCTTTGTTTCATCCTCCCCTGGAATACAGCTGCTATGAGCTAAAGGATAATGCAAGTTTAAAACATTCTTGTAAAACAAAACAAAACAAAAACTAATTTTGGCTTTATTAAGAGTAGAACCTTCTTTAAGACTTGGAAATATATGTTTTGCTGAAACAAAAATGTTTTTGTATGACTCATTTCGTCCTTCATTCCTTCGTTCCTTCAATAATATTGATTGAACATGTTTTGGGTGCCTGGAAACTATACTAGGCTCTGGAAATAGCAAGATGAACAGCAACAACACCTGTTCTCAAGGAGTTAAAGAGTTCAGTTTACTCCTTTGGCAAATGTGTAAATAAGTAAATTCCTATGAAATGCGAAATGCTAAAGTAGTGACCGTAGCAAGTGGTGTGGAAGCAGGATCTAAAGATAAATCATTCACTTTAGATGATTCTATGAGCTTGAGAAGAGTTAAGTTGTGTCTTGGTAGAAAAGGAATTTAACATTACAGTGGAAAAGTTTCTTATTCCTTATTTGAGACATTTATAGACAAAACTGTATTCAAGGTTATAGACAAGATGCAACACCTTCAGATTTTGGGTAACGGAATTAGCAAATTACGGTGGTTTTCTCATGGTTTCAAAAACAACTACTTGTACAATAAAGGTTGCTTAATTAAAACTTATCCAACTGAAACATCCATTTATCTGAAACAAATGCTTGTGCTATAGACATCAACCAACTCTTCACATGAGTAACTAACAATAAGCAATGGGATGATGTTCGATGAATATCAATTAAAACAAATTCCTCCCAATAAACTCTTTCTTAAAAAGATACATTCCTGCGTGGGCGTATATTTATATGCATGCACATACACTTTGCTGTTGTAACTTGTCTTCTTTAAAACATTAATTAGCATTAACTATTTATCTTAAAGATTTTAAGCATAAGTTTCAGGTGGGACTAGCTACATAATGGGGGATGTCGAGAGCTTAGAATAATGGCTTAGCACAAAATCAAAATGCAGAGCCCCATATTCAAAACTATTAAGACTCTTAAGACAGTAGTAGCAGAGCATTAAAAAAATACGGAGCCTTTGTAGGAACAGAGTCCTGTGCAACAACACAGGCTACATGTCCGTAAAACTAGTCCTGGTTTCAGATATTCCTTATCAATTGTCCCCATTTGGATTGTCCCAAGGGCCATATTATAGATTATGAAAATGAGAATAACCTGCCTAAAAGTCACATTATGGTCATATATATTTTTTGCACAGGCCTATATTAACTATAAAGGCATTGTTGGGGACCCATTAAAATTCTATTATGATCAAAATTTTTCATGCTTGCTTGATTTCTCTTTTCTCTGCTTTATACAAACTTATCTAACCTATGAAGCAGGGAAAGATGCTATCGTTTCATTAAACTGTGTCTATCAGCCCTCTTGCATTCGGTTGGGTTTGTGTGACAAGTTCTGGCCAAAGTTAGGACCTAGCTCCTAAGATCTCCTTTGAGGTTCATGTTCTCACCTCACTAGGTTTCCCTTATTCTTTCCTGTACTTTCCCACTCCTTTATTTGTATAGCTGGAAACAATGAACTCTGAACCAAAGAGCCCATTATAGGAAAAGCCTGAACCCCCGGGTCATTTTTGGAAGACAACCATTCAGGCTCTTTATGCGGCTTGACCCATATTAGAGCGCCACACAAAATTAAACTTTAATGTCTTAAGCCACTTATTATTACCCTAATACTCTATGTTTGATAGTATGATGGTCTGAGACAAGGAGCATAGGACCCAGACCGGTATTTAGCTCATTGAGCGATTCTGAAACACCTTTTGAGAACAATGACTAAAGTCATCTTCTCAGTTGACTATAAATCAATGTGCTAGTCAATAGCTATGGTATTATCTCATGGAGTTCTTTACATTCTTATAATAACATGAATTTATAATTTACTTACTCTTTTATTTGATTTTATAGTTTCCAAAGCACTCTTTCATGTATTTTTAGAGGATTCTGGGACATTGTAAAGACTTCAAAATTTATAGCAGTGAATTATCAGGGATAGAATGACCAATAGCAACAATGACACTTTGTCAAACATCCCTTTCAAATCTCATAAATTGTCACCTGTCAGCTTATAGGACTTACAGACCTCAATAATTCAGATTACCCAAATAAGTATTTGATAGAAACCTTGGAATCTGGGCTGAGTCTAAGCATCTGGGGACACTGCTCTTAGGAAACTCGGTTTGGTGTTACTGGGAGGGACAAGGGGAGATGGCCAGAGTGCTTAGAATAATGGCAAGCGTTCTTTTCCCTTTGGCTGCAAATGTCAGCATTTATGGGAAAAAGTCGATCAAGTACTTACTGGATCTGCTTAATCAAGCATAATTGTCACCATGTGACTGGCAGTTATTGGAAGCTCCTGTGTGAGACAGTGCCAGAAACAGTATGCAAAGAACTACCTATATTTTAGATAATAAAAGAAAAATAACTTTTCCTCAACATACGAAATGAATATGATGCAATTTAAAAGCATAGATTTTTGGAATGTGAGAGATTTGGAATAAGACTTGGTTTCAGCACTTATTTGTTTCAAGTTCTTCTAGTTTATTCCAGTGTAAAAGAAACATTAGTGCCTACATTGCAGAGTTGTATCTTAAACAAACTTGAACAAGTAAGGCACCTAGCATGATATCTGCAATGTTTTACCTCTGTCAGGTCCAGTGTTTGTATTAGTGATATTATCTTTGGTAATAATACTTTAAGAATTAAGAATGAAGGGGCGCCTGGGGGCTCAGTTGGCTAAGTGTCCAACTTCAGCTCAGGTCATGATCTCATGGTTGGTGAGTTCGAGCCCTGAATTGGGGTCTGTGCTGACAGCTCAGAGCATGGAGCCTGCTTCAGATTCTGTGTCTCCCTCTGTCTCTCTGCTCCTCCCCCACTTACCATCTGCTCTCTCCCTCTCTCTCTCTCTCTCAAAAATAAATGAACATTAAAAAAAATTAAGAATGAAGACACACTCCCAGGCACTTTCAAATTTATATAATAAAGAATCTTACCAAACATCCTTCCTGCCCTCTTTAAAATTTAGAAATTATTTTTCCCCAATTTTTTTAAAGACACGCAGTGTCAAGCATTTATAATCACCCATTTTTCCACACAGCCAGACATATACGTGTATTTCAAATAATTCTTTCAATTGTCCAAATACTCATAAGTTGTAGGAAATAATAATTCATTAAATATTTATGAAATATTGAAGTATCATATTCACACCAAGGGAGTTAAATGAGAGAAATTACTTTCTTATCCTGAATCTTAAAAAGGACTCTGGGAACTATGATTTATGTAGATTTTCCTAGAGTGTACCTTTTATACTGCCTTTATAAATGTTTTATTTACTATGCTTTAAGAGGTCTAGGATAGTTTTCCTCTGAATAAAGCCCCAAAACTCTTTAAAATGTAGGAAAAGTATGTAAATTTAAGGCTTCTTTACTAGTGCATTTCTTTTTTTTTTTAATAATTTTTTTTTTCAACGTTTATTTATTTTTGGGACAGAGAGAGACAGAGTATGAACGGGGGAGGGGCAGAGAGAGAGGGAGACACAGAATCGGAAACAGGCTCCAGGCTCTGAGCCATCAGCCCAGAGCCCGACGCGGGGCTCGAACTCACGGACCGCAAGATCGTGACCTGGCTGAAGTCGGACGCTTAACCGACTGCGCCACCCAGGCGCCCCTACTAGTGCATTTCTGAAACAAGAATCAGATAGCACATAAATTTCTATTAATAAAAATCAACTATCTTTTTTCAATAATTAGAAAGCTGTCTCAAATTTTAATGTGTACTGCACATTGAAAGAAAACTCAGTTATCCAATAAATTGTTATTTTAGATGAATTAAAGGTATTTTAAATGTTGAAATACCCAATTCCCACAAAAGATCCCAGACTAAACTGTGGTAATATCTAAAAGACCTAAATATACCTTTTGATATAAGAGAAACAGAACGACAAAAATTTAGAGAAGTTGAATTCTATAAGAGAAAAATAGTTGTTTATGCAGTAAGGATGTTTCATGAATTAGGAAGTTCAGTAAGTAGATAAATGTTTGTTGATTTTATTGCGAACTTGCAATGGACAATGTGTCTCTTGCCCTATCTATACAATTCCAGCAAATACAAATTGAATATTTTTTAGATAATTAAAACTCTGTTAGACACTTTGGAATATATGATCATAGGATACATGGTGTTTTCTCTCATCATGTTTGCAGTCTAGCTGAGGAGGCATGACAAATATCAAAAAGTATCATAGCAACAGAATCCTGTAACAAGAGATGCATCATAGTGCCAAGCCAACAGGACAAAGTAATAGCTGTAGAGTTCAAAGGAGGGAGACACCGCTAAGTGTTGGGAGATAGGATACTTGCCTTCTAAACTGAGACACTCTGGTCCTCAATATACAGATTTTTGGGGGGGAATGAGGTGGAAACCAAACAGACACTTACTATATAACCATATACTAGGTAAGCTATTTTTGAAGTACCAACTACTTAGTTGTATACAATATGACTTATGTGAGTTATTGTCAGTTAAAAACTGAATAACCACTAATCACCCCAGAGTGAATTTCAATGCCCCACAGTAGACCAAATTATTCATTTCTACATTCCATTTTCATTTATTTTTGTGGAAAATTGTTTACATTTCAGTGATAAAAGGACATCTTTAGCCTATATAATTTTTCCATAAGCATTTTTATACACAAAAATATGTCATATAACATAATAAGTGATTAGTTGTGGGGCTAAATGTTAAATGGTAGGTGTTAGGGAGATTTATAACCCCTAAACATACTCCCAGGCCTTCAGGGACTTATCTTCTGTTTAGGAGGTCAGGTTTTATATATGACTCAATAATACAAGGGGGGCATACATTAAAGGCTGAATGAATCTATCAGACACAAGTGTCTCAGTGGTTATAATACTCCTCAAACCAAAAGAAGCCATTCTTATTGTAACCCTGGATCCATGAATGTGGAAATGGTGCAAATAAAGCCTTCTTCTATTTCAAATTCCCCCAAATTTCAAATATCTGCAATAATACAATACAGGTAAGGGTGACATCTTGGGAGAAAGGAGTTCCTATATATTAGTCACTTGAGTGTCATAAAGAATGACTTTTACAAATTATATACTTAATATTTGAATACTAATGGCTATATCCTTAAAAGAAGGGACTCTTGACTTCAAGGAATCATAGATGCCAGACATGGAGGGGACTTGGAGAGGGTCTGTTCCAATGCCATCATGGTGTAGAAGAGATGGAGGCCTAGAGGGATAAAGGTCCATCCATGATAACATCTATTCACAAATGAGAAGAGTTCAGATTTGCATTGAGATCTTCTGGAATTAACTCCAGGTATCTTTCCTTCATAGCATGCTGCTTCACCATAGGAGTAACACAGGGCACCAGGTAAAGTTGAATATTTAACATAATTTCTCTGACTGAAGTTATGTCTTATCAAGAACAAGTAACTTCTCTCACCCATACAAATTCTCTGAAATCTGTGTTATACATACATACACTATACAATAACATATGGTCCCTAAGTAGGAAAAAAGTAGAATCACTAGTTTGGACATCATTGACCCAAAGTAATAACAAAATAGAAATTGTCAGCAATATAATGTTTGCCCATATAGAATCCTGATGAGAATCTATAAGACTCTATGAGGATGCTAATAGAGAATAAGAGAATTTATAAGCCCAAGGAGGCTTTTACAAATCTTTGCCACATCTGCGTGTAAATTATGAAATCTATGCCAGTCAACTGAGAGAAAAGTCATACCTCCTTTAAGAAGTCTTGAACGCCGTCAGGACCTTATGAAACACATTTTGATTAGCGAAGTGAAAATGAATCACAATCATTGGCAAAGGGTTGTGCTACAGTTTTCCTCAAACCAGTAACGCTTGGTTGAAAAGAGGTGGAGCATCAAGAAGAAAGATATATTCTATGCATTGCATTTTGATTAGGCTCCTGGATCTCCATATTTAAGACTTCTACCTTTCCCAGGGCTCGTCATCACCTGATGATAATTACAAATGCATGGTAATGGCGGGCCTTAAATCAAACATGCATGGTAGATGTGCTGTCACGGCAAGAACGAGCTCCTTGCAAGCTGGCAGGGAAGGATGTGCTTGCCTTTCAACTGGCAGAGCAGGCCCCTTGGCTGGCACAGCGACCAGCTCTGCCTTAAATCTTCCTGAGATGTGTCCGGTTATAGGACTTTGCCTAATTTAAGATGTCTGTCTTTGGAGAAATCCTTCATAACGTTAGTTTCATTTGCAGGTTGCCGAGGAAGATCGCTCGGGCTGCAGTGTTGCCCAGCTGCCTATAAAGCCTCTGCTCATCAATAGTCCTATCTAAAGAGTCCACTTTGACAAGGGGCCATCCAATGACCTGCCAGTCATCCTCTTTTGCCAAAAGTTACATGTGAGCAAAGTGTCTTGAACGGATATGAAGCCTCTGGTAGAGTAGACAATATAGATTAATAGTCCACCCTGGACAATTCTAGCCATTTGAAGAAGTAGTGTGAAACTGGGTCACTTCTAAAGCAAAATTTGCCAACTATATTTAATTTTAAAAGTAAAGTTATGGTACAGCCAATTGAGGAGAATCAGCAGAGGAAGAAAAAAAAAGAACCAAAGTACAATCTTTCAAAATTCAGAAAGAAGCTGTATCTGAGACACTGTGGATTCAGTTTCATGGAGGGTGGTTTTAATAAAATTACAATAAATATGGCACCGCGTTTCAGTGTTCTTATTTTATAGGCATTTCATCTTTGAAATCACAGAGCATATTTTCTTAATCTTTAAATCACTAATCTGCTAATAGAAAATGAGCAAGTTTTCAATGCTTGCCAGAAATGAGAGGCACTCCCCCTATGTCTACCCAAATAAAATTCTACCAAAATATATCAGTGAACTCAACAAAACAAGCTGAGAGCATTGGTAAATCAGTCTCTGACGAGGCAAATCATTTTTGTTTCGTTCTTCTTGTTCTAGTCCAGTTCAGCCTCAATTGGCCTCTGGTTTCACTTTTTCCTGTGTCTCTGAGTCCCTTATCTAATCCTACTCTCATTTTGCTCTGTTGGTCTCACAAGCCTCCTATATACATTGACTCATTCCTGCTTCACCTTTTATTTCTTTCCCCGAGCACTTTCTGGCTGGTTTCAAACCTGCCTTTCTTCTTCATGTGGCTTATTGTTTCAAAGTTTCCTCAACCGCCCAAAACTAGCAGTTATAAACATTCACAAACACAAATATTTTAAGTAGAACAATCAATCCAGAACAATCAATCTGTATTCCCAAATACAGATATGGTATCTTTGGGATCTGATAGCATGCCAGATGTATATCTCCTCAAAGCTCATTTCTCAAGGATCTAAAATATGCTTTGCTGAGTGCTCTCTATTATATGTCCTGGGATGAGCTCATCTATTTAAAAGTACACCCCAGCTCAGCAAAGCTATCCTTCAAATTTATTTGTAAGTCAATCCTTTGGAATTCTAAATGTCTTTTCAAATGGAAACTATCTTACACAGAATGGTTTAGGTCATCAACCAATTCCAAATATCTACCTCGTCCAGAATAGAGGTTTTGTTCAGAATGGTACTGAATGAAAAGATATTGGGGGCCCATTTGGTTAGAGCTGAAACACATCATGGAGATTACATAATACAACTCTTTTATGGTACAGGTGAGAAAACTGAGATTAAATGGCTAACTTTTTCTTCCTTATATAACATCCTCTTCTTTACTGTAAAACC
Source organism: Leopardus geoffroyi (assembly GCF_018350155.1). NCBI lineage: Eukaryota > Metazoa > Chordata > Mammalia > Carnivora > Felidae > Leopardus > Leopardus geoffroyi. Next base: position 28,977,340 of record NC_059333.1, read on the forward strand.
TAGGTATTGTATAAATTAATCCACACAACAATCTCAAAAGATTGGTATTCCTATCCACATGAGACAAGTGAGGCCGAAAGAGCCAAGTAGCTCCACTAAAATCACGCAGCTAGCACCAGTAAAGTGATGGAGCTGGGATTTCAACTCAGTTTTCTCAGACTTTATATATGTCCCAGTCCACTACCCCTCACAATGCCAGTCATACAGTTTCACCGAGAATCTGTTTTGAGGCAAAATTTATCTGTCTAAGGTCACATTTCTTTCCCATACAATGGAAGAAAAGTCACTTTTCTTATCCTCAAATACAAGCCACTAGTGATGGCCCTATGGTCTAGGGTCGAGACCAAAAGAAAAAATTGTGAATAAGAGTAAAGTGGTTAAAATGATCCCTAGGACAAAGCAACTTTTTTGACTTCACATTCTATTCCAGCTACTGACCTGTATTATCTCTCCTTTTGTTCACAGTCCAGGCTCTTCATTCTAAACTTGTTTTCTCTTTTTTACCTCCTATTCATGTTACAAATTACTGCAGTTAAGATTCTGCCTTTCCACCCCACTGCAATTGCTCTAACAAAGATCACAGTGACCTCTTAGTAGATCATTCAAATCCGTAGTTTTCAAACCATTTTCTGAACCATGTGGGCAGCATTCAATAGCTTTGACTATTCTCTTCCTAAAACTCTTTTCTCTTTTGTTTTTTATAAGCCCCATCCATCTCTGAACCAATCCCTATCTGACTCATTCATAAGCTCCTTGTTTTTGTCCTGGTCTTAAATGCCTTGTGTTTTCTATAATCAGGCCCTTGAACCTTTCTCTAAAAAATAAGTGGGTTTCAACTTTGCCTGAACATTAGAAGCTGTCCATAAGGAGCTTTTAAAATTCTAATAGAAAAGACTTTAAAAGGCAGAGTAAAGGCCTCCATGTATCCATTCCTCCATAAAAGAAATGAGAATATTAGCAAAAATAGGCAAAATAAACTTTTTCAGAACTCTGGAAATTAATCAAAGGTTTTCAAAAATATAAGAAGCGTTTATTCAAGAAAAATAGCTGAAACTTGGTAAGAACAAAGTTTTGTGGCATTTTGATTCTTCCCATCCCTACCCCTACCCCCAATCTCTGTTGTAGCCTTCAAACCAAAAGCTACATGATTTTATTCATTGTGAAAAACAGCAGCCTATCAGCCACTGGAACAAACAGAACAGGCTTGGAGTTACTCCCCCCCCCCCAAAAAAAAATTGCATCTCTAGAGAATTGTCACTATTTACCTGTCTTGTATCTCCATTCTCAGCACTTATTTTTTGTTAACCTGGGTGACTGCTGAATCAAACTTGACTCAGCTCACTCGGTGTGAACAGACCTGCCCCTATGGCATTTGTCAAAAGAAAATCAATATCAATCATTTAAAAATTCAGGTGCCTGAGGTAGCAATACCAGTTGGGTTAAGTAAGAAACTTACTAAAATATTATAAAGGAAAACCAGGGAATGAAATTTTTATGTGGGATGTTGAAAATATTTGACATATTCCTGGAAATCTAAAAGGCCATATGCATGTGCAAGAATGTGCACATGCTCAGGAAAGACATTGAGGAGGCTCTAATCTCCCATGTGTAGATGCCTGTGAGTCTGTACAAGCAAGAAGTGAAGGCTATTGTAGTGTTTTAAACTGCCTACTGGAGTATTGAAATATTCCTCCCCAACACACACAAATCCCTCAACAAAGTTGGGAAGACTTATTGGTTTAGTACATTCAAGGAGATTTCTGTCCAATCATTAGCTGACCACTACACTAACTGAGAAGAGATGTTGAGTTTTATACAAGACAAAGAATTCAGACTCTACAGAATTTGCTCAGGAAACTGAATAAACAAACCAACATCCATAACAACCAAATCAATACCAAACAACAAAACTACAAGGATTGTGGGAGGGGGAGGAGGGAGCTGGATTTCCAGAGTCAGAAAGATTTATTTTTCAAGGGTGAGGCATGGGGGAACTATAACACATGCAAGGAAACAGGAAGTTATAGACCATAAAAAGGAAAAAAAAATAAGCGAAAAGAAACTGTCTTTGAGGAGCTCAGATACTGGACTTACTAGACAAAGACATTAAAATAGCTATTATAAATATGTTCTAAGAACTAAATAAAACCATGTCTAAAGAATTAAAGGAAAATTTAAGGACTATATCTTACCAAATAGAGAATATCAATAAAAGGAAAAAATTATTTTTAAAAGGGTCAAATAAAAATTCTGGAAATTTAAAGTATAAAAACTGAAATGAAAAAATTAATTACAGGGATTTAACAGCAGATTTGAAATGGCAGAATCTTAAGACAGAACACCTTAGGTTATTCAGGCTGAAGAATAGAAGGACAGTTAATGAAGAAAAATTAACAGAGCCTCAGAGACTGTGTGATACCAATAAGCATACCAATATGCACATCATGGTTGTTCCAGAAAAAAAAAGGAGAGAGAGAAGGTAAAAAACAAAACAAAACAAAACAACAAACAAACAATTTGAAGAAACTGAGGCCAGAAACTTCCCAATTTGATTTAAAAAAAAAAAAAAAAAACATGAACATGCACACCTAGGAAGCAACATAAATTCCAGGTAGGATAAACTCAGACAGATTCATTCCTAGACAAATTAGAGTAAATTGTCAAAAGCCAAGGAAAAGAGATGATCTTGAAAGTAGCAAAATAAACGTATTTTATAATGTACAAAGTTCCTCAAAGATCAACAGGTAGGTTCTCATGAGAAACCATAGGTTCTAGGAGGAAGTAGGATGACAGGTACAGGGCACTGAAAGAAAAACATTGTTGACCAATGTTCTCAAGAATTCTATGTTCAGCAAAACTATCCTGCAAAAAGGAAGGAGAAATGAAGACATTCTCAGTAATTGTAAACTGAAAGAATATATTGCTGGCAGACCTACTTTATAAGTAATACTAAGGGAGTGTTTCAGGCTATGAGAGGCACTAAACAATAACTAAAATGTGCAAGAACAAATAAAGATCACTGGTAAAGATAAGTGCACACATTAATATAAAAACATTATAAATGTATTTAATTTGTAACTTTTTTCTGCTATTTGATTTAAATTACAGAAAACAATGACTATAAAGCTGTTGACTGCCTTATAACATGTAAAAATTTAATCTGTATGACAATAATGGCACAAAAAGTGAGAGAGAACAGGGCTATAATGGAATAAGTGTTTACAAACTATTTGAGTTAAACTTTTATTAATAAGAATTAATTTTTAAAAATTTACAACTCTGTAATCCTCAGTACAATTATTAAGAAAATCTTTAAAGTAAAATAAACAGAAATTTTAACAGTCTAATTCAAAACATCTATATATCACAAAAGAAGGAAGTAATGGAGAAATAAATGAACACAAAGACACTTACATACAGAAATCTTACCTTACCAGTAATTAAGTTAAATGTAAATAGTTTAAATATTCCAGTTAAAAGACAGAATTTGCAGAATCCTCAACAAAGTAGGTTTAGAGGAAAAAGACTTCAACATAATAAAAGCCTTATATGAAAAGCCCACAGTGAGCACTATACTCAATGGAGGAAAAACTGAGAGCTTTCCCCTAAGGCCAGAAACAAGACAAGGATGTCCGCTCTCACCACTTTTATTCAACATAGCACTAGAAGTCCTAACAACAGCAATCAAACAAAAAATAAATAAATAAATACATAAAAGGCATCCAAATTGGTAAGAAAGAAGTAAAATCTTTATTATTTGCAGACAACATGATACTCTATATACAAAACCTGAATGAGTCAATCAAAACTACTAGAACTGATAAATGAATTCACTAAAGTTGCAGGATACAAAATTAATGTCAGAAATCTGTTCCATTTCCATACACTAATAATGAAGCAGCAGAAAGAGAAATTAAGAAAACAATCTCATCTATAATTGACCCGAAATTAATAAAATACCTAGGAATAAACTTAACCAAGGAGGTGAAAGACCTGTACTCTGAAAACTGAAAAACAAAACAAAACAAAACAAAACAAAACAAAAAACACTAGTAAAAGAAACTGAAGATGACACAAAGAAATGGAAATATGTTCCATGCTCATGGATTGAAAGAACAAATATTGTTAAAATGCCTAGAGTCTCAAAGCAATGTAGACATTTAATGCAATCCTTATCAAAATGCCAACAGCATTTTTCACAGAACTAGAATAAACAATACTAAACTTTGTACAGAGCTCTCACTTCAGCAGCGCATGTACTAAAATTTGTATAGAACCACAAAAGACCCCAAGTAGCCAAAGTAATCTTGAAAAAGAGAAACAAAGTTGGAAAACTTCAAGTTATATTTAAAAAGTTGTAGTAATCAAAAACATGGTACTAACACGAAAATAGACACATAGATCAATGGAATAGAATAAAAAACCTGGAAATAACCACACAATTATATGGTCAATTAATCTTCAACAAAGAAAGAAAGAATACCCAATGAGAAAAAGACAGTCTCTTCAAAAGATGGTGTTGAGAAAACTGGACAGCTACATGCAAAAGAATGAAACTGGACCACTTTCTTTCACCATACACAAAAATAAACTCAAAATGGATTAAAGACCTAAATGTGAAACCTGAACCATAAAACTCTTAGAAGAGAGCACAGGCGGTAATTTCTCTGACATCAGCAGTAGCAACATTTTTCTAGATATGTCTCCTGCAGCAATGGAAACAAAAGCAAATATAAACTATTGGGACTACATGAAAATAAGAAGGTCTGCACAGCAAAGGAAACAATCAACTCTATTAAAAGGCAATCCTACTGAATGAGAGAAGATATCTGCAAAAAAATATTTGATAAAATGTTAGTAATCAAAATATATAAAGAGCTGATACAACTCAACGCACAAAAAACAAATAACCCAACTAAAAATGGGTAGAACACATGAACAGATGAAGAATACATGCAGACACATGAAAAGATGTTAAACGTCACTCATCATCAGGGAAAAGCAAATTAAAACCATAATGAGATATTATTTCACACCTGTCAGAATGGCTAAAATCAACAACACAAGAAACAAACTATAGGTGTTGACAAGGATGTGGAGAAAAGGGAACCCTCTTACACTGTTGGTGGGAATGCAAACTGTTGCACCTACTCTGGAAAACAGTATGGAGGGTTCTTCAAAAAGTTAAAAATAGAACTACCCTATGATCCAGCAATCTCACTACTGGGTATGTGCCCCCAAAATATAAAAACACTAATTCAAAGGGATACATGCATCCCTATGTTTACTGCAGCATTATTTACAATAGCCAAATTATGTAATCAGCCCAAGTGCTAATCAATAGATGAAAGCATAAAGAAGGAATGGCATATATTCAGTCATAAAAAAAGAATGAAATCTTGCCATTTGCAACAACATAGATGGAACTAGAGAGTACAATGTTAAGTGAAAAAAGTCACAGAAAGACAAATACCATATGATTGCACTCATATGTGGAATTCAGTAAACAAAACAAATGAGCAAAGAAGAAGAGAGACAAACCAAGACACAGACTCTTAACTGCAGAGAACAAACTTACAGTTATCAGAAGGGGAGTGGGTAGGGGGATGGGTTAAATAGGTGCTGGGGATTAAGAGTACACTTACGATGAGCACTGAGTAAGGTACAGAATTGTTAAATCACTATATTTTACAACTGATACTAACATAACGTTGTATGTTAACTATACTGGAATTAAAATAAGAAACTTAGTTAAAAAAATAAAAATAATAAAAAATAAAAAGACCTTTTGGCAGAATGGATTTTTAGAAAACATGATTCAACTGTATACTGTTGACATGAGACACAGTTCCAGTTCAAAGACACAAATAGGATGAAAGCAAAAGGACAGGAAAAGATATGCAGAGTTAAGCAAAAGAGAACTAAACTGGCTTTTTAAATTTCAGACCAAATAGATTTTATGTTAAATTTTATTATTAAAAAGATAAAAACAGTGACATTTAAACAACTAGGCAAAAGGTCATTCACTAAATAGAAGATTTCAATAACACAATAGGCCAAGTAGGCTTAACAGAAATCTATACAACACTCCATATAAACAGAAGAATACACATTTTTCTCAAGGGCAGATGGAACATTCTTGAGTATACAGCTACGTGATAATTCTTTTTAAATTGGAAATTTGCAATAATACAAAGTGTGCTCTCTGATCATAGTGGAATGAATTAGGAACCAATAGATATTTGGGGAATTCAAAAATATATGGAAACTAAACAACATACTTCTACATAATCAATGGGTGAAAGATCACCAGGGAAATTAGTAAATACTTTGAGATGAATGAAAATGAAAATACAACATGACAAGTTTTAGTGTATGCAGCAAAAACCATGTTTAGAGTGAAACTGATAGGGTAAATGTCTATACTGAAAAAGAAGAATGATCTCAAATTAATAATTTAGCCTTCTATTTTAAGGAACTAAGAAGAGTAGACTAAACCCAAAGCAGGCTGATGAAAGAAAATAATAAAGATTAGAGGGGAAATAAATAAAATAAAGAATAGAAAGTAACAAAAAAACACAACAAACTTAAATTTTTTAAGTTTCTTATTTATTTATTTTTGAGAGACAGAGAGAGACAGAGTACAAGCAGGGGAGGGGCAGAGAGAGAGGGAGACAGAATTCAAAGTAGGCTCCAGGCTCCTAGTTGTCAGCACAAAGCCTGACACGGGCCTCGAATCCCTGAACTGTGACATCATGACCTGCAGTGAAGTTGGACAATTAACGAACCAAGCCACCCGTGTGCCCCCCAAATCAACAAATTTAAAGCTGGTTCTTTGAAAAAAATCAACAACTAACATAAACAACAAAATTAATAAATCTAATTTTGTTAAACTAAACGAAGTTAAATAGAAAGAATCAATTTAGTAAAATCAAGAATAATAGGATGTGATTACTGCCTACACAGAAACAAAAGGAATTATAAAAAATATTATGAAAAATTGCATGCCAACAAACTAGATAACTTAGATGAAATAGAAAAATTCCTACAAAGAAACAAATTATTGAAACTGACTCAAGAGGAAACAAAATTCAACTAGAACTATAGCATGATAAGAAATTGAATTAATATTCAAAACATTCCCACAAAAAAAAGCCCACAACCAAATAGCTTTACCAGTGAGTTCTATCAAACATTTAAAGAATATTTAACATCAATATTTTGAAAATCTCCCCCAAAATAAAAGAATGGAAAACTTCCCAAATTATTCTATAAAGCTGGTATTATTCTGATACAAAAGCTTAAAACATACTACAAGGGAAAGAAAACTACAAATAAATACTCTTTATGAATATAGAGGCAGTAACCCTCAACAGAATACTAGCAAGACAGATACAACAACATATAAAAAGGATTATAAATCATGACCAGGTGGGATTTATCACAAGGATGCAAGGGTGTTTTGACATAAAAAAAAAAGCCATTTATGTAATACATCACATTAATAGAATGAAGAAAAATTTATCATCTCTATAATCTCAACAGATGCAGAAAAAGTATTTTACAAAACCCAACACTCTTTCGTGATAAAAACACTTATTAGTATATATATATATATATATATATATATATATATATATATATATCATCCTAGTTAATGGTAAAAGAATGAATGCTTTCTCCCTCTCCACATTTAAAAAATAGAATAAATGAGTTTTGTAATGAAGGAGGATATAAGATCAATATTAAAAAAGCAACTGCATTCCTTTACAATTGTAGTGAATAATCCCAAAAGGAAATCAAGAAAACTATTCAATTGGAAAAATTTATGGAAAATAATACAATGCTTAAGAATTAATTTTTAAAAAGTATAAGATATGTACACTGAAAACAAAACATAACTGAAATAAACTGGAGACCTAAATAAGTGGAAAGATACCAGTGTTCATGGATTAGAAGACAACATGGTTGAGATGGCAAAACTCACCCCAATGATTTACATATCCAATGCAACTGTATCAATAGTTCCTCTGCCATTTTGCAGAAATGGACCCACTGATCCTAAAAGTCCTATGGAAATGCAAAGGACACCGAATAGTCAAAACAATCCTGAAAAAAGAACAAATCTGAAGTATTCACACTTCTTGATTCCAAATACTCGCATAAGGTTATACATATGGATCACTAGAATAGTATTGAGAAATCCAAAAATTAACCTTGACATTTATGGCCACTTGATTTTCAACAAGCATGCCAAGATATTACAGTGAGGAAAAAATAATATTTTTAGCAAATGCTACTGGGACAACTAGATATCTTCATGCAAAAAATAAACTTAAACAGTATAGAAAAATTAATTCAAAGTAAATCATAGATTAAAATGCAAAAGCTAAATCTATAAAACTCTTAGAAGAAAACATAAGGTTAAACTTTTCCTGACCTTGTATTAGGCAATAGTTTTTTAGATGATACAAAAAGCACAAGTAAGAAATGAAAAATAGATATACTGGACTCATCAAAATTAAAAATCATTTTTTAGGATACTTTTTAAAAAATACTACCAAAAAAATATAAAGACAATCCACAGATTGGGGGGAATATTTACAAATCATATATCCGATAATAGATTTGTATCCATAAAGTATGAAGAATCCTTACAACTCAATAATAGAAAACTAAATAACCCAATTAAAAAATGAGTAAAGGATTTGAACAAACATTTCTCCAAAGGAGATATATGCATGGCCCCGAAGCACATGAGAACACGCTCAATATCATTAGTGATGAGGGCAATGAAAATCAAAACCACACTGAGATATTACTTCACACTGACCGGGATGGTTAGAATCAAAAGGACAGATGATAACGAATGCTAAGAGTGTGGAGAAATTGGAACCCTCAGGCATTGCGGTAAGAATGTGAAATGGCACAACCCCTTCGGAAAACATTTTGGCAGTTCTTCAAATAGAGGTCCCATGGAGTTAAATGTAGACTTACAATATGACTCAGCAATTCCACTCCCAGATCTGTATCCAAAATAACTAAAACAATATTTTCATTTACCTCAGTGATTCTATCCATTCTAGATTTTTAGCCCAGCCCTTCAATTCAATGATTTACTTTCAATGTCTCACATGAATTTCCAACTTAGCCTATTCAAAATTAAATTCACTACCTTCTTTCCAAAACTTTATTCTCTACCAGTGCTCCATCATCCACCCAGATTCCAATTAGAAATATAAAAATGAAAAGAAAAAAAAAGAAAGAAATCCAAATGACCATTGATTCTTTCCTCTCCCATCAATGCCAAAACATTATACTCCAAACTTATTCCTTCCCCTTCCTGCCCACTGCCTCAGCCTCAGGACTATTATCTCCTTTTTCAAAATTATACCATCAAAATTCCAACTAATCTCAGTAACTCCATACTTGATCTTCTCCAATCCATTCCCAGACTGTATCCTATAATGTAAATCTGATTACACCACTCCCCAACTGAAATCCTTCCCTGGCTCTCAAGTACTTTATCTAAAAGAAATTCAAACATTTACACTGATTTTTAATTATCTGCTTCTACCTAATTCTCCAGCTTCATCATTCATCACTCCACCACTCCTACCTCATTACCCTATCCTCTTGTGATAGGAGATTGCTTTTAATTTTTCAATGTGCTTTGCTCTCAAACTTTTCAAACTGGTTCACACCCCCTTGCTCCCCATATCTAGGACTGCTCCTTTTACTGAAATTCTTCATCAGCCTTCAAGACTTAGCTCAGATACTAACATTTTCTGAAAGAATGTCCCAGATATCCTCACTATGATTCAATAGCCTGATGTGTGTGCTTCCATATAATTCTGGGCATTCTTCTACTACAGCATTTATCACTCTCAGGAAATTGTGTGTTTACACTCTCTGTTAATTTGATTGCTCTCCAGAGCAAAAATTGTATCCTTAACACTGAGTAGAGACTCAACATATAGTGAATGGGTAAAACCTAAAATATGCAATGGAGAAATGGTTAGCTTATTTGTTTGCTTTTGGGGACAGAGGATTATATATAATAGCATTGGAATGTATCATTTATTACTAGCTTATTAAAATTAAAAAATAAAATGCACAGCTGTATAAATGTATATATGTGTGCATATGGGCATATATATATGAAACACACACATATATATTGTGGTGTTTCTCCTGACTGGATGGGGGCCCCTAAATGTGGGGCAACCCCATCAGCTGGAAGCCAGTGACATAGGCAGGACAAAGGAGATATAAGTATATTAAATACACTGAATATACTGCAAGGGAGCAGCAGGCAAGACAGCAAAGGAGAAGTCTGCAAAGAGGCAGTGGGTGAGGGCTGTATTTAAAGGGGGGTGAGAAGGTATGGGGACATATGGAATTTTTCCTGCCTGGTTGCAATAGTCCATTGGTCAGCTAGGGTTTAGGGATATTTTGAGGTGGGCCGCTTAATGGGCCTGTTTGTATTCAGTCGTGAGGTTGGGGTCACTCTGGGCCCTTTTGCGCTGATTAAGTTTCTATTGCTCAAGCCTGTTGCCTAAAAGCGGCTTCTATACATATTATACACTGTATGTATGTACATATAAGAAAAACCTACACAAAAGTTGAAAAAACATTAATAGGAGTTCTCTAGGTCATGGGATTAGATATTTTATCCTTTAGAGATTCTTAGAGATACTTAAATTCTTTAAAATTTTTTTCAGTATTTTCTGTGGGAACATGTATTATTTTTGAAATAAAAATACTTTTTAAAAGATAACTTGTCTATTTTTTCCCACTGATTCTATCTAACACAGTTTATAAGCCAAACAGAACAAAATTCATTCTCCTACCTTTTTTCCTCTGTTCTGTTGTCCCAAATTAAGCACAAAACTTCCCTGGGCCCAGCCAGGGAAGTGAAGATTCTGGAGCTGCAGGCAATGGCAGAGGTTGTAGAGGTAGGTATGGCTCATGGGTTCCATCTTTTTCCCCCTCTGCACGTTGTAGTTTCTAAAGATGATATGAAAATAAAATTGATTTGTGATGGAATCAAAAATGAGTTCAGTGAGTACTTTGAATGTCTCATGTTTTGAATCACTATGATCACCATTTACAAATGGTAATTAACTGCTTTCTTGTAACGTACTAAGGGAGAAGAGTTGAAAGGGGGGGAGGGAAGAAAAGGTGAAGTTACATCTTTATGTCTTAACCTAGGACTAAATATGAAAAATTCACATTTAATCAGACTAAAAAGACAATGTTAAGAGTCAAATGCATATCTGAGATTAAACACTGCACTCTGTTGAAATACTGTTTACCCAAAAATTTACAATGGCTTCTTTCAGAGCAGCAAAGACTGATTGGTAAAAGTGTCTTCATTGGGAAAAATGTCCCACATTAAAGCAGTTAAAATCATGCTGTAAATAGCATAAGCTTCATATTCTATTAAAAAAAAAATAATGTTTATTTATTTTTGAGAGAGAGAGAAAGAGAAAGATAGAGCAAGAGCAGGGGAGGGGCAGAGAGAGAGGGAGACACAGAGTCTAAAGCAGGTTCCAGGCTCTGAGCTGTCAGCACAGAGCCCGACGTGGGGCTCGAACCCACAGACCATGAGATCATGACCCGAGCCGAAGTCAGATGCCTAACCAACTGAGCCACCCAGGCACCCTGGTTCTGTTTTAAAGTGGGATGCATTCTTAGTTTGTAGACTAAGTTTGTAGACTTAGTTTGTAGACTATTTTCCTGATTTTGTTATTAATCTGACTGAACCACTTGGGCATTTGGTCTGAATGCTATAAAGTATGTTGAATTCCCATTGAAAACTCTTTCATGTTTAAAAAATTTAGAAAGCATTATAAAACTGTTAGTTCACTTTTCTTTTATAAAACCATGATTCCCAAACAGTTTTCGATGAGGGACAGAACAACATAAACAAGGCAAATGAGTGCCTAACCACTAATCATCTTAAGTCATTGCCTAGTTGTCTTTAAACCCCTCTCTTAAGAATCCCTAGTTAAGAAATATGGTTAAATTCAGGTTTCTCTCAAGATTATGGAGCAAATCCAAACAGAGCAGAGATATATCACCTACATGAAGAAGAGAGATTGTGGGAATCAAGGAAAATCTTAAAGGGGAAAACAAAACACAAAAGAACAATCTGGAGCTTGAGCAAAAAAGAACTCGGAACAGAAAGAAAAAGGCAATGGGCCTTGCCTTCTGATATTTATGTGAGTTTTTCCTATGAATATAGACTCTAGTTTATTTGCGTGAATATAAACCTACTTATTTACAGGAGTATAAACCTCAGGTCTTTTAAAGTATTATGTGGTCTCCCTCCCTTCTCATTCCTACCTGCACTCTCTCATCCCACCTCCTAAGCATTCCCAACCTCATCCCAAATTAGGACGGGTATTCTCTATGCTCTCCCTACTACCACCTCCTATCAGGTCCTTGAACTTAAATGTAAATTGGAGGATGATGTTTTAAAACCCAAGGATACCTGCAGCAGGATGACTAGAGCAACAGACCTCTATATTTGACCTCTTTCCATATCTCCCCCACTATGTGTGCTTTGTGCTTTTAGCACAAGAGAGGTCCGGGAACTTCTAGAATTCTAAGTAATAAATGTACTCATTTGTAGAGGATCGGTTCCCTTCAAACAAACCTGGGTCTACACATAAGCATATTTATTAGGTATTATATAATGTGATACTAAGGTCCTGTATCTAATGGTAACATAGCAAAAAGCAAAGTATTTCCCCATCTTCTGCCCTAGCCCCCACACCCCAGTAATCAAACTGCCATGGTATGGTGTCTCATCTCACCTGTGGGTGAGAAAATTTCCTAAGAAGGCTCCTTTTAAAACATAGATGACTCAGGGGTGCCTGAGTGGCTCAGCTGGTTAAGCATCCAATCAAGCCCAGTATTGGGTTCTGCACTGACAGTGTGGACCTTGCTTAGTATTCTATCTCTCCCTCTCTCTGCCCCTTCTCTGCTAGCGCTGTCTCTTTCTCTCTCAAAATAAATAAATAAACTTAAAAAAAATAAAACATAGTTAGCTCATAATTCACTAGTAAGTTGCCTACACTGGTTCTTTAGGATAGCTATGACCCAAGAAGACTCATTAGGGAATGAAACATAAGAATAAAATCTGTCCAAAGTCTCAAGGTTACAGGCTGTGGATCCAAGTAAGTGTAGTGAAAGAAAGCTGTGTGAAGAGTCACTCGTCTGGGGTTACAGTCCCAACTCTGCCACAAGGAAGGAAACAAGGAACTGTGCTTACCACAAACAAAGGATGGCTCTCTGAGTTATTCTATTTTTTTCAACAAATCTAAAATTACCTGTTCAATACTTCATTATGATGCCCTGAAGGTAAATGAGATAATTTACTTTATAGTTCTCTGAAAATTGCTGGATACCATACAAATAAAGAGCATCAATACTGTTCTTACAGAAATAAAAAATTTAGAGATTGGGTTGGTTCATGTATATTGGACAGAATGGGATTTATTTTAAGCAGGTCAGTTTCTTTTGAAACTTTTTAATTGATGTATTGTGTATATTCAGAAAAGTGTACAGGTTCATGTACAACTTGATGAATTAGCAAAAAGTGAACACACCCATGAAATACCCACTCAAGTCAAGACATAGAACACTGACACCACCTGAAGTCTCACTTTGTACTCAATCCAATCATCTACTCCTCTTCTCCTCCCCCAAGGCAATCACTGTCCTGATGTCTAATGCCATAGATTAATTTTGTCTCCTTGTAAACTTTCTCTAAATGGAATCATACAATATATATTATTTTCTATTGGACTTTCTTTGTTCACTGTAACTTTTGTGGGGTTGATCTCTGTTGTATGTAGCAACCATTTGTAACTTTCATTGCTGTATAGTAGTTACATGCTGTATATACTAATAAATGAGTATTTACAATATATTTATAAAATTTTTCTGATTATGGACCTTAAGTTGTTTCAGTTTGAGATGACTGAAAATAATACAGATATGAACATTCTTTTCAATGCCTCTTGCTATGCCTGTATATGTATTTCTATTAGATATTTCAAGAAGTGAATTTTCTAAATCATAAGTTTTAGTAGATAATGTCAGATTGCCCCACAGTTTTACCATTGTTTATTCCTACCATTTGGTAAAGGAGTTCTAGTTGCCTGGCACCTGGCATCTGAAATAAAGCATCTGAAATAAGGTAACCCATACTAAAAACAAAGATTCGAAGTAAAGGTTTATACCTTCATACTGAAACCCCCAGTTCTTTATCCCTCCTAACTCTAAGGATGCTGGCAGCAGGCTTTCTCCATCTGAACAAGAAAAGGTTTTTATCTGGAGAATCTGAGCCAGTCACAAGAAAAAAGATCCAAACATTTTGACTTAAGATCTCCAATGAGAATAAGCCCAATAAGAATGCTTTAAAATAAAGCCTACCATCAAGTCACGAACACACATACACACACATATACGTTTACAAACACTCCAGTAAATATTATAGTGCCCAACCTGTACATATAAGCATACATCCAAAAATCACCAGACATCTGAAAAAAGTGTCTAATGTGAAAGACAAGTGCAAACAAGCCAACATTGGAAAGTAACTTATAGGAAACAATTTATGCCGGGAGAGAGGAAAAAATATTGTTAATAGTTTCAGAGAAGAAAGAGGAACTATTTCATTCATGAAATAAGCATCAATTCTACAAAGGAGATAATCAAAGAACAAGAAAAAAACCTTAAAAATGTTAAATATTGCCATAGAAATTAAAAATTAATAAAAATGTTAAAGGGAAATATTTTTAAAACTAAATATAAAATTAAAAAAAAAAGAAAATTATAGGACCAGAATAGGATGTACAAATCCACCAAAGAGATACCAAAATCCTAATAGAGAAAAAGAAAAGAACTAAATTTTTAAAAATGTTGTAGGTAAAATGTTCTGAATTGAAAGATCTAAGATTCCACTTAAAGGGATCCACTGAGTGACCCACAGAATGATGATAGATGCACACATTACCTATCACCATGAAATTTCAGAATATTAGGAAAGAAGACACGATTCTACAAGAATTCCAGAAGGAAGAAAGATGACATAAAAAATTGGAATAAAAATGGTTTATATCCTTCCCCAGAGAAGCACTAGATATAGTAAAACAAGAAAACAAAAGATCAATGCCTTTAAAATTGTAAGAAGTTATTCATAACTAGGTTTGCATATTTAACCAAATTATCAATAAAAGGAAGCAAAATAAAGGCATTTTTAGACACACATGTTATTTAACAATTTATCTCTAATTTACCCTTTCTCAAGTAATCACTGGAAGACATGTTCCACTAGAATGAGGCCATAAACCAAAAAAAAGAATATTAGAGATCGACTCAAGTAATAGGTGAAAGCAACTCCAGGAAAACAATTATAGAACTGATATGCAGAAAACCAGTACCATTTGGAGCTGGTCAAAATGCTAGAAGACAGATATTGTCAAGAAGGCAGAAGTGGCACATCCTATATATAAGCATACAGAATAACAAAACCAGTATAATAGGAATTTCAGGAAGTTTAAAAAAATTTTAAAAAGCAATCTCATATGCATTAGACATCACAAATATCCCATTCTCTTCTCTTTCTTGAGAATTCCACATCCCAATATTCTCGTAATTAGACAAGGCCATATGACTGATCTGGGCCAATGAAACGTGAGTAGCAGTAGTATAAATCATTTCTGATCTGACGCAGTAAAATCCAGGGGATTTTCCACTCCATTCTCCCTCTTTTGCGTTAGAGGTTGCTGTTGAGCTGGCACAGCCACAAGATGAGAGCATTCTGGACTGCTAGGTCAATGCATTAAGGGAAAACTGCCCAGGGGAGCCACTGGTCCTTTGCTGGACTTTGTATGAGCAAAAGTCCCTGCGGTTCTGGCATTGCTCATCATTGTGATGTAGATTAGCCCATTCTGTCTAACGCAGTATTTTACATAGTTCTGTCATAAATAACATTTACATGTTCACAGTAATAAACACAGTAATTATTGTTTTATCCAGAGTCCTGGTATAACTATATGGCAGGCATAGGAAAAGTAGTGTGTGAGAATGCTGTGTGGGGTGAGGGAGCTAGGCATCTATGTTGGGGAGGTGGAGATGCTGGGTATCCAAGAGAACAAAATTCTCTTCTTCCACAGTGGAAGTCAATAAATAGTCCCTAAAATTCAAAGAAATAGTAACGGAAATGCATCTTGGCCTCAGCTTTGGACTGTACTTTCTATTTGGAAAAGCCCCTCTTGACAAGCATATAAAAGGCTGATCAAGTGAAAACATATGTTGGGTTTTACTTTCATAGGAGTGACTACAAAAGCTCAGGTTTTTAATGATGGTAAAATATGTAACCGCTAATTATACTTGCTTGGCTTCCCTGACTCAGAGTGGTGGGGTAGGTGAATTGGTAGCAGGCCATCCTGGCAGCCAGGGATGTGTTTCATTATCAAACCCTTAGCGGCAGTTAATTCAAGGAAGAGTACTCCTCTGACATGAGCGGAGACAGTAAGAGTGGAGGCTAAAAGACCCTCAGCTTAGTACGGTTTGTTCGTTGTTGTTATTGTTTTGAAATAAGACAGTGTGATCCTAGGAGCTATGAGGGGTCTATCTTCCCCTTAGTGTTAACTGAAAAGCAAAAGCCAGTGTGCAACATGAGAGGAGGAAACAGATGTACAGGGAGATAATTCCCCGTGTCCTTGTAAAACCCAGTTCCCACCCCTGGAAGCAACTCCTACATGTAAACTAACTCAATTCCTTTTCGTACTTGGAGCCAGAGAGTTCTGACTATTAAAACTAGTGCTTACCAACTCAGACCTGGAAAGGCAGCTTAATTCTTTCTTCTGCACCTGAAAATACACATTCCTCAGGTAGTTAGAGGGAAGGAGCTCATGTGGACTCTCTCCTGTGCCTCCACACTTTCTCTGCCAGCTGTGCATGTCTTAGAATTGGCCTCTGGTCCTTCTTTAAAAAGCACTGAAAAGTTTGTCTAGGGAACAGTGTGGAACCAACAGAAAGATTCAAGTCTTGAACTGGATGATTTCACTACCACTCTCACTATGAGCCACATACAACACAAAGTTTTTATAGGATATGAAAAAAAACCCACTCTCCCCTCTAACGTTTATATCTTTCAGTAGAGGAGACTAACATTACTTATCTCTTTCCCCACCTCTAGAAACTGCTGGAGTCCTTTTGCTGATAGTGTCAGCTCGGTTTATAGCATCCCACTCTCCTGGAAGGCAAAAAGAGAGTCAAATGCATTATACTACTGAGAGGACGTAAGCTAATGAAGAAAAATGATTAATCGATATTTGTGAGCAACACATTGAAACAAAGAGAGAGTCTGCATTAGCCGCAGAGTGTAAAGCATCTTGTAGAGAGAGCATTTCTGAATCCACTTTGTCATTCTTGATTTAGCAAATGTGAGCTTTTCTTCTTTCTCAGCTAACAGCCAAAATAATTAACACAGAGTTTATGTGAACTTAGAAGGTGCTGCGCTGAGAAAAAAAGAGAGAGAGAGAGAGAGAGAGAGAGAGAAATTGTACAAGCCCTGTGGCCAAGCCATTTGCTACAAGAAATAGAACTGTGGGCATCTGTTTTCTGGGAAGTGCTAGCCTGGAGTGCAAAGGTGACTGAAACTCAGAAATCAGATCAACATTTTCCATCTTCACACCCTCTGCAAGTTTCTCTGAGTATCTTCTCAGGAGAAATAAGGAGAACAGGACCACCTTTAGGTTAAAAAATCTCAGAGGAGAGAAATTGATTATTTAAATCAACATTAAAAAGTACATCAAAACGAAAAAGATTTAAAGTGTTTCAATTGCCACTGTCCATTCTAAATTCATACCAAAGCTAAATATTTCAAGCTTGTTATGCGTTTGCCTTTTGAACTGAAAGAGACCCGTAAGATCACACAGTTCTTCATTCTTGCCTTAAATGGCAGAGGAAGAGGACGCCTAAAAGGTTAAGCACAAGTCCAATTTCAGCAGCTGGCAAAGAGCAGAAGAGAATATCAAAGCCCGTCCTCCTGGCTGCTGATTAGTCTCCTTCCACCACGCTGTGCTTTAGGTAAAGTCTGTAAGAGTCCCAGTATGATAATGGGAATAAAGTCACGCATGAGAAGCCTGGTGGTCTCCGAGGAATATCAAACTTCCCACTTGTTAGAAGGCAATTTTTCTTTTCCAAAGAGGGAATGACAGCCTTCTTTTTGAAAGCTATTCAAAGGTACAAATGTGTGAACTTTGAGCAACCCGCTAAGGCAAGTGTATTGCCTAAGCGTAAAAAGAAATGGCGCAGGTAAAATCGGGTGATTTCATGTAAGAAATTTTATACCCTGGAGTCTAAATATCTTGATGATCCTTAAAGAACAAAAAAAGCAGGCTCCTTGTCACCACAATTGAACTGCAACTCCATTACTGAATCAATACTCTCGCTAGCAAATATCCCTTATGGAGTAGTGTTGTAACACAAATTAGAACAGTTTTGGGAGGGGGGAGTGGTAATGCTGGGAAACTTGGAAAAAATAATGACTTCAAAACAGAATTTATTTAAAAGACAGAACTGAGGCTGGTGGGTGGGGGCATGAATGGCTTACATTTTGATGAATTTTTTAAAAGAAGAGCAGGGTATACACATTTTGTTTTCAAGTTAGAGGATAAAATGATGAAATGGATCTTTTCTCCAAATAAATACTGTTATGCTACATTTTCATGGTCAATAGTGCTCCATTCGTAGGTGTCCCTCGTTTCAAAAACCAATTTGGCTTATCTGTTTGCTCCTCCTTACATATATCTCAAAAGCTGTAACAGATTCAGGGAAACAGATGACCCAGTCACCAATGCTTACTTCTCCAGGGACCTGCCTTTAAATTGACCTTGAGCTTCACAAACCAAAAAGAGCATCTGTGTACCTCAGGACAGTATTAACTCTGGAAAAAATAAATAAATAAATAAAAAGGAAAGCAGGATAGGCAGAGTTGGCCAAAACAAACAAATACTCAGTAGGGCAGCCGAACCAATAGATGAGAATGCAGAACCCACATTAAGTTGCTGGTTTGTTAGGGGGTGTAAGTGGTTACAGGAAATGTCTGTTTAGATTAATGCCACACAATCCTCGGTCTTTTACAAGAAATTTTTAAATGTGATCTTGTCCAACTTTTTATATGGCTTTTTATTTCTGTCCTTTTAGTTTAGAAGATTTAGTTGGTGTTGGGGGAAGAAAGAAGAGCCTGGGGTTCCGTCAAGTAGTACCTGTGTCAAGAAAAATTTAATTGTTTACTAATAAATTTTAATGTACTGCTCTAAGTCCCTGCCTTCTGAAGAGGAAACACACACAACCATGTGGTGATATTCGTGGAATTACAGGCTACCAATGGATAAACTGAAACCAAGTTTTGTATGATTTGTGACATAAATAAAAATCACCGCTACCAAGGGAGGGAAATTACCCCAGTTAAAGCTCAATGGCCTGTGTAGGATCTGCCAATTTTTAAATCTCCAACTGCCACCTATTGATGAGGGCTATTTTAAGAAGTATGAAAAGGTTTAAAAAAAAAAAAAAGGTAAAGAAAAAGCAAAGGTAGAGTCTGATTTTTCTCTGACAATCTGAAATAAACACAAAACCAGAATTTTTGAAAGATATAGCAGGATATAAAAACTATAGATTAAATATTTATCTAGTACTTTCCAGGTGCTTTGCTTAGTGTGGCCGGTTAAAGATGGCTACAAATTCTTTAACGTTTCTCCCATGGAAAGGTGGGGTCTACAATTCCTTCTTGAATCTGGGTTGGTTCTGTGATGATTTAGACCAGTTGAATATGGCAAAAGTATCTCTGTGTTAGTTTCTGGACCCAGCCCCTAAGAAGCCATCAGCTACTGTTTCCCCTTTCTTAGAACGCTCTCTCTGGGAGCCCTGAGCTTCTAAATAAGAAATGATTATTCTGAGAAAACCTACTGAATAGGTCACATGAAGGAGCGCTGGTCTACTGTTCCACCCTTCCGGTCATTCCTACCACATGCCGGACATGTGAACAAAGCCACTTGAAACCTCTCTACCTTCCCTGAATAGCTCATCTGCCAGCTAAAAACCACCGAGTGACTTCAGTTGATAAAATGGAAGAATAAGGTAGAAAAACTGCCCCACTGAGAGCTGCCCAGGTTCCTGACCCACAAATTGTGAGAGATCTTAAAATGGTTGTTTTTCAAAGCCACTAAGGACTGGGGTGGGTATCAGAAAATGTAATATGCATGCTCTTTACATTTGTTAACCTATTTAATCCTCATAATAGTCTAATCATGTAGGTAATACTATTTGCCCCATTTTAGAAATAAGCCTGAAGAAACTGAAGCTTAATGAGATTAAGTAACTCACTCACAGTCACATTGCTAGTAAAAGGGCAGAGCAAGAATTCAAGTTCGGGCAGTCTGATGCCAGAATCTATACTTTTAGACATGACATTTTTTCCATCTATCCTGAAAAAAAGTTAAATAAAATCACAATCAATAAATATTCATGGAATGCTATGAAATATTGTAAAATACTCTGATAGGTGCAATGTAGCATGGAAAGCATGACCAGTGATAAAAGAGACACATTCTCTGATGCCCAAGCCAAAACAAACTTCTTTCCTTAATCTATCCCGTCTCCTCTCCAGTTGCTTCTATCTCATCCCCCCAATTTCTTTACACCACTTAACCTGATCTGAAATCACCTCATTCGTTAGGCTGTTTATTGTCCTTCTCCCCCTTTAGAACTTAATCTTGGTGGAGCTGGTGTGGTATGGCTTGAACACCCTGTTTTCTCATCCTTTTCAGGATAGGCTCTTAACTCTAAATTTCTCAAGGTTAAATATGGAAGTGTTGAGGAAAAGGGCCCAGAAGAACTCTCCAGTTGTGTGCATTTATTTTGGGAAGGAGACCATAACTATCAAAAGAATACTCAATTCAAAAAGTATAAAAAGCTTGGGCCCCTGAGTGGCTTGGTTGGCTAAGCGTCTGACTTCAGCTCAGGTCATGATCTCATGATCTCGTGGTTCGTGGGTTCGAGCCCCTCATTGGGCTCTGTGCTGACAGCTCAGAGCCTAGAGCCTGCTTCAGATTCTGTGTCTCCCTGTCTCTCCGCCCCTCCCTTGCTCACACTCTGTCTCTCAAAAATGAATAAACGTTAACATTTTTTTAAAAAAGTATAAAAAACTATTTTAAAAAAGATTGTTTCTCAACCTTTTTTTCACTGCCATCCATCACAAAATACATTTTCTTAAGGGTCCAGTATGTGGCCTTGCACACAAACAGAGAAAAACATGGAAACAAAAATTTCATGAAATAATATTTCCTCTAATTTCATGCAGTACACTCTGATATTTTTCTATTTTATTTATTGCATTTCATATTCGAAATGATGGCCTTGACCCACAAAATTGATTTCAGAACTCACTAGTGACAAACACTCAGATAGTGACAGTTGAGCCACTTAAAAAAAAACAACAACTAATTCTAGCTCTCCTTCTGGATGAAGTGTTAGAATCAGTTAAGAAGAATAAGTGTGGCATCTTGGCAGACTGGTAGAAACATCTGAGGGCAGGTGTGAGCTTGCGAACTTCTCAGTCATACTGTGTATCAGGTAGTTGCCCGCCCCCCTCTAGGTAAGGTCCACTTTTAGAAAATTTATTTCCATGAAATAGGACTTTCTGCGTGTGGGTATGCATATCTATCTGTGTGCCCATGGGCTTCAGGGGTGGGGCAGAGGGATACAGTGAGGAGTATGATAGTCTGATCTTTCACAAAGGAGGTTCTTTGAGAGCATATCCTGTGGCGAATCTACAGATTACCTACCAGAACTTCACACAGCATCCTGTGGGTACGCTGAATAGGGAGGCAGCTGGTACGAGCAAAAGATCACTGCACCTGGAATCAAAAGAAGTGGGTTGGAGTCCTAGTTCTACCACTTGGGCAAGTTACACAAACTCTTTGAGCTTCAACTCCTTATTCTTTATAATGATAAAAATAAAGAACTCTGTTCACCTAGCAGGGTTATACTGAAGAACAAATAAAACAATGACTAGGTAGACCTGGGGACTTGTTATTCTTTTCTCCTTAAACTAGTTCCCACTCATTGAGAATACTTCCAAATAATGTAGTAATTATTTTCAAATAACTCACATTCATTCAATAATTTTTTTTTTCAGATAATAATTGTACAACCTCCTTCAACTGTATTTCAAGTATTTCATTTGCTGACTGATGCCTCTTTTCCTCTCAGCTAACCCACTCCATCTTCTGAAGAGAAGGACTTTAATTTGTTCAAAATCTTACTAGCAAGAAGCAGCACCTTGGGATGGTGGGAAGTAGAGCTGACTAGATGGAATAAAGTTAGTAGAGAAGAGAATTAATGATACAGAGGGTATGGTCCAGAAAATTCTGGACTTGGGAGTCAGAAAACCCATTGTTTAAGCCCCAGATTCTGTTTGTTTGTTTGTTTGTTTGTTTGTTTGTTTGTTTTTGAGAGAGAGAGAGAGAGAGAAAGAGAAAGAGAGAGAGAGAGAGGAGCGAGGGAGGGGCAGAGAGAGACACACAGAATTCGAACCCAGCTCCAGGCCCTGAGCTGTCAGCACAGACCCTGACGCAGGCTCGAAGTCAAGAGCTGTGAGATCATGACCTGACCCGAAGTCAGATGCTTAACCCACTGAGCCACCCCAGACTTAAACCCCAGACTCTTAATTCACTACCTATGTGTTATGGGCTGAATTGTGTTCCCTCCCCAAAAATCATGTGTTGAAGTCATATGTGACTGTATTTGGAGGTAGGTTCTTTAAAGGGGTAATTAAGTTAAAGTGAGGGCATTGGGGTGAACCCTAAACTACTATTCCTATATAAGAAGAGATTATAACACAGACATGTACAGAGGAAAGACCAGGTGAAGACACAGAATGAACAAAGCCATCCATAAGCCAAGGAAAAAGGCCTCCGAATAAAGGAACCCTGTCAACACCTGAATCTTGCAATTCTAGACTCCAGAACTGTGAGAAAATTAATTTCAGTTATTGAAGCCACACTGTCTGTGGTAGTTTATTATGACAGTCCAAGCAGATAATATATGTAATCTTAGCTATGTCATAAGAATTAAATTTGATAAAATGCGCTTTAAAAATTATTATGGGAATTTCTTGTGTCTTTATTTTATCAAGGTAAAAGAAAGAGGACTTTGTCATAAGCAAACTCTGACAAAGAAATTTTTTTTAATTTTTTTTAACTTTTATTTATTTTTTTGAGACAGAGAGAGACAGAGCGTCAACGGGGGAGGGTCAGAGAGAGAGGGAGACATAGAAACCGAAACAGGCTCCGGGCTCTGAGCTGTCCGCACAGAGCCCGACGCAGGGCTCGAACTCACAGACCGTGAGATGATGACCTGAGCTGAAGTCGGACACTCAATCGACTGAGCCACCCAGGCACCCCGACAAAAAGAAATTATAAACTTTTGGAAATACAAGCTACATCCTTGCTCTAAGAAAATGAGTAGCATCTTCATACCCCTTGCTTAAATTCCCCTTTGTTTGCAAATCCTTCTTGTTTGTTCTGTTTGGTAAGTATATTCAAAGGTAATAATCTTTGAATGAAATAATAGAGAAACTTGTGACTGCAGAATAACGGCAGAAGTGAATTTTATAACTTGATTTCGTCAATGGGCTCACAATCTTGATCCTGGGGGAAGTAACAGAATTGTAACAGCCCCACTTCTTACTGGACACTAGCCTGGTAGTCCCAATGATGTTCAAGAGTAACAAGGGTAAGCAAGACCCCTCTGACCTGTCCTCCACCACCAAGCGGACGGAACCAGGTTTGGGGAAAAGCACCACTCCACCAATGAAAATTCTACCCATTCAATGAAAGACTGGGAGAGTCCAGGTGATTTCTGCATGGAGACTGAACATCGCACTTCACATGGGATAAAACGCATGTGAAACTTTTTGCCTTATATCCTAAAATTTCCTTCTTCGTTCTATAGAAGAGGATAACCCCAGTTCTTTTTTCATAAGTTATGGTAGGAATGTACACAAACATTGAAATGCATATGTCCTTAAACCCAAATACATACAAAAATTGTGTTTATTCATGAATTTGGAGATTTTTAAAAATAATCTTTACCTTTTGTCCAGTACTTTCCAAATATTCTAAATTATATTAAATTTATAACCAAAAAGAGAAACATTACATTGGCATGCAAGTGTAATTTAGAATGGGGATTACTTGTGATTTAGTAAATGATGCCTGGTAATCATCATGAATAAACATATGAATAAATAAATGAGTTATCTTTGACAACTTGAGAATAAAAGCTAATTTTAAAAAATGACTCTGCTTTCTCTGTCTGATGATTGGGCCATTCAGAAACCACACAGAGAGCTCTCCTTCTAGGGCACCCTACTTTGCAGTAGGGAGCCCAGGGCACGGCCACCTGTTGTTGTCCTCTTATGGTTCTGTCACTGATCGTTCTGAGAGTACGATAGCACACAAACCTTAGAGGTCACGTAACAGCTTCCCAAAGAGTTTGCACACATCTGTATCTTTAAATCTTCTCTTGCTATGGCAGGGAATTGCCATTTAGTTCTTTGAAAGAGAAACTGTACTGGGAGTTATGTCTTATGATGCCTAGATTTCTTTTCACACTCTAGATTGTGAAAATGTGATAAGAGGAGGCAGGTGGTAGAATGATAAATGATCAGTAGTTCCCTGTTAGGAAAAAACACAAGTTAGAACCATATCTACAAGGTCTCATAATGGTCTCTAGTGCTTACATCTCTTAAGCATCAATGCATTTAAAGTCATGTCACTATATTATGCAAGCCTTGATTGACAAAGACAAATCAGGTGTGTATGAGACCATACATCGATTTGCATACACATTGCACAATTGCATCAATCATGGCTTTTGGAGCACTGTGTGTGTGTGTGTTTTAAACATGGCCTTTGGAATCAGGCACATACCTAGATTCAAATTATGGCTCCACTACTTGCTACCGTGTGATCTCATGTAAGTTATTCAATTCATTGAAGAACTACTTATTTAGTGATTTTCATGAGCCAGGCACTGTGCTAGGTGCAGGGGGTATTAACTATGACTATAATAGTCATGGTCTCTGCTATTATGGAACTCAGTATGGTGAGGAGACAGGCATTAAAAAAATCATAGAGGGGCGCCTGGGTGATTCAGTTGGTTAAGCCTCCCACTTTCGATTTCAGCTCAGGTCATGATCTCACAGTTCATAAGTTCAAGCCCAGCATTGGGCTTTGTGCTGACAGTGTGGAGCCTGCTTGGGATTCTCTCTCTCCCCCGTCTTTCTGCCCCCCTCCCAGTTGTGCTGTCTCCGTCTCTAAATAAATAAATAAACTTAAAAAATCACAGAAATTAATGTAACAAAACACCACTAAGTTACATATATCCCCCACAGCTTTTTATTTTTTTATTTTTATTGTTTTTTAGTGTTTATTTGTTTTTGAGAGAGAGAAAGAATGTGGGGCAGGGGTAGAGAGACAGGGGCACAAAGTATCCAAAGCGGGCTCTGTGCTGACAACAGAGTCCCACTCGAACTCACAAACCTTGAGATCATGACTTGAGCCAAAGTCAGATGCTTAATAAACTGGGCCACCCACATGCCCCTCCCCACAGCTTGTTAAACCATTCTAGTGGCTGGATTGTCTGTGTAGACCAATGTGTAACTAGTGGAGATTAGTTGGTAGAAGCTAGACCAGAAATAATTGCTATTCATTTTGGATGGGGAATATAAGTGCTATTGCCTCGGGGAATTGGTGGTGGGAATTCTAGTGCACTTGTATTGGTTGCATCCTGTGTGATGGTGAAGTCAATGTGAGGAGGGACAATCAGAGATTTTAAGAAAAATTCCCCACAGAACTTTGAAGATCAGGGTTTTGGAATAAAATGTTATGGAACTATGGTATGCTGTTCCTTTTGGTCTCCAAATCTTAAGAAGTGCCTCTAAAGGCATCACAATCCCAGACTTCAAGCTGTACTACAAAGTTGTAATCATCAACACAGTATGGTACTGGCACAAGAACAGACACTCAGATCAATGGAACAGAATAGAGAACCCAGAAGAGAGAACCCAGAAGAGAGAACCATAGAGAAATGTATGGCCAACTAATCTTTGACAATGCAGGAAAGAACATCCAATGGAATAAAGACAGTCTATTCAGCAAGTGGTGCTGGGAAAACTGGACAGTGACTTGCAGAAGAATGAACCTGGACCACTTTCTTACACCATACACAAAAATAAACTCAAAATGGATGAAAGACCTAAATATAAGACAGGAAGCCATCAAAATCCTCAAGGAGAAAGCAGGCAAAAACCTCTTTGATCAAGGCCACAGCAACTTCTTACTCAACACGTCTCCAGAGACAAGGGAAACAAAAGCAAAAATGAACTATTGGGCCTTCGTCAAAATAAAAACTTCTATACAGAGAAGGAAACAATCAGCAAAACTAAAAGGCAATCGACAGAATGGGAGACAATATTTGCAAACGACATATCAGATAAAGGGTTAGTATCCAAAATCTATAAAGAACTTATCAAACTCAACACCCAAAAAAACAAATAATCTGGTGAAGAAATGGGCAAAGCACATGAATAGACACTTCTCCAAAGAAGACATCCAGATGGCCAACCGACACATGAAAAAATGCTCAACATCACTCATCATCAGGGAGATACAAATCAAAACCACAATGAGATATCACCTTACACCTGTCAGAATGGCTAACATTAACAACTCAGGCAACAACAGATGTTGGCGAGGATGCAGAGAAAGAGGATCTCTTTTGCATTGTTGGTGGGAATGCAAGCTGGTGCAGCCACTTTGGAAAACAGTATGGAGGTTCCTCAAAAAAATTAAAAATAGAACTACCCTACAGCCCAGCAATTGCACTACTAGGTATTTATCCAAGGGATATGGGTGTGCTGTTTCCAAGGGATATATGCACCCCAGTGTTTATAGCAGCACTATCAACAATAGCCAAAATATGGAAAGAGCCCAAATGTCCATTGATGGATGAATGGATAAAGAAGATGTAGCATATATATACAATGGAATATTACTCGGCAATAAAAAAAAATGAAATCTTGCCATTTGCAACTATGTGGATGGAACTGGAGGGTATTATGCTAAGCGAAATTAGTCAGTCAGAGAAAGACAAATATCTTATGACTTCACTATAATAGGACTTTAAGAGACAAAACATATGAATCTAAGGGAAGGGAAACAAAAATAATATAAAAACAGGGAGGGGAACAAAACATAAGGGACTCTTAAATATGGAGAACAAACAGAGGGTTACTGGAGAGGTTGTGGGAGAGGGGATGGTCTAAATGGGTAAGGGGCATTAAGGAATCTACTCCTGAAATCATTGTTGCACTATATGCTAATTTTGATGTAAATTAAAAAAAAAACTAAAAATAAAAATAAGTTAATTTAAAAAAATTTTCAAAAGTGCCTCTAAAATGTTTTTCTTTTGTTTTAAAAAATGCTAAGTGATTTTGGACTTATACAGTAAAATTATGGCAGGTCTAGGACAGCATCAGAAAGGGTCTGAGACAAAATCTATCCATGTGGATGAAAATACAGTAGATATAGCAGAGATAAATAGATACTGACGTACAGAATGCTGCTATGAGAGCAAAAAGCGAACAACCTATTTTAGAGGGATGAGTTGAGGAAACTGAGAACCGATGTTCCAGCAGAGACCTAAATGAGGAGAAGCAGTAGCCAGGCAAATTCTGAGGGAGTGCATCCATCAGGCAGCCTGGGTGCAAACAGCTCATGTGAAGGAAAGACAAGTGTGCGTCTTCTAGAAAAGAAAGACAATCATGAGCCTGGAGTGGCATGAGCAAGGACAAGGTGGTAGAAGATGAGGCTGGAGAATTGGGTGAGATCAGAACAGCCAGGGTATGGTGGGTTGGCTTCCACAGAACATCACAGAGCAGGATTTTACAGGGAGAAGCAATGTGAATCAATATGCATTTTAAGAAGGTACTTGTGGCTACTATGTAGATTGGATGGGAGCCAGAATAGAAAAGAGGACTGTTACTACAGGAGGCTAAGTGAGGGATGATAGTGCCTTGAACTAGCAGGTTGACCCTGGATATGGTGTTAAGTAGACCGTTCAAGTTGTATCCTGGGGATAGAATCAATAGGGCCAGTGATGTAAGTGGGGGGTGAAGGGATGGCCAACTTACCAGTAGAATAAAGGGACAAAAACAAAAACAAAAACAAAACAAAACAAACAATGAGGATCCACCATACAGGCTCATGGTGAGCATGAAATAAAAATGCATATCAGGTGCACATAGGAAGCATTCCTCATTTGTAAGCTGTTATTATACAATAAATAAGCAGTTTAAAATGATTTTCAGTCATTTTATTTTTTAAAAAAATTGCCCAGAAGATGAGCATACTGCCTGGTCAGGAGTTGAAGAATATTGAGCGTTGATACTTGGCTAATTCTGAACACTTCCTTTAGATGCACATATCTTTGAAGGTTCTATTATTTTTCACTTGTTTGGAATGACTGCCCATCACTTTACTACATCCTGAAAACAACCCCAATCAGAGGAGAGCTGTTTACTTTCTGAAGGCATGAAGGAATCAGAGAGATGACAGTTTAAAGGATGAAAACTTTCATTCAAGACCTCCTCATAAATAGTTCAAAGCATCCATAAAGTTGGTGCATTTCTCATGATTCAAATGGGTAAACCCAATCGAAAGATTTTAGTAACCTAACTTTTTGCCTCTGTATCTTGAGATCATAATTCTGAGAGAGTTTTCTTACATATGACAAATACTTGACCTTTTGTAAAGGTGTCATTTTCTCAACATGACTGTAGGAGTGACAGGAGAGGTGGCGGGTCAGAGAAGCCAATGAGTGCTATTTGCATCTTAAGAAAAGGAAAATGCAAATTGCAAAAGTGCTATGCACAAGACAGAAAAATAGATCATTCCTGGTCACTCGTCCAAGCTGATAGACTACCGCACCCCATCAACGAAGACCTCTGGTTGTTTTCCCAAATAAAATAAGCATTAAAGGGTCAATTTTTTCCACAGGTGTCTTTCTACTTGTCAGCCTTGTTGTTTTTAAGGGTTTAGTAATGAGCAAAGAAGGAGGCATAGGTACTCTAGAAAAGTCCACATTCAAGTCACAATGGTGTGATAAAATTTCTCAAGGCTTCTGACAGAAGGAACTGCAAACATACCATGAGCCCTGATGACAGAGGACTCAGAAGGAGGACTTTCTAAAAAACTGAACAGACTCACTGAGTCACCCAAATCTGTCTTCCTGATTTTCATTGATTTATTTTCAAAGTTTCTGCAACAATTAATTGGTCATTATTTACAATATCCTTCTGGAGTGAATCAATGCTATTATCCCTGATGTAGTTCAATACCGTAATATTATCTCAATAACTTTTCATTCTACTTGCTCTCTTCCCTGGTCTGCAAGGATGGCTTCTTACCATGACAGCTCCTCATGCAAGTTAGCTATTGATATTTTTAAACAGTCTTTGTATTAGCGGGTTTTCTACTAACTAGTAAAATGGTGTCCTGCCAATCCCAAACCTAAGAGGGTTAGACCTTTAATACCTTTAATGTCATTGGCTGCCAGACACTCCAAGAGTCCAAGACTGTTAGAAAAGTCCACCACTTCCTACTGGCTGTTCTAGTGCCCTCTGTGGAACTGCAGAGAGCATTCAGTGTTTCATGCCACGTTCTGACATAACAAAGGGGCTGTGAGGTCTAATGCAGATGGACAAATGATCCTCTCGTTGGGGTAATAATGAGACACTACTGCTTATCTGTACATACAACTGAAAGTTCCCTAATCGTGATATATTGTAAGCACCGGCCTCGTCTGAAGCAAACCCCTGTTCATTTCTGCATGCTTTGTGCCAGTCACAGAACGCGCTTTCAAAAATGTGTGATGGATTGAACTGAATTCAGTTTAAATAAGGAATAGTTTGCCCATTTGGCTTTTTCCTTTTCCCCAGGTCAATAAAATGGCAGCTAACCTGGTTGTTATTTTTCAGGTGCTCTCAGCTGAAAGTGGCAAAAAGCCAGGTTGGTGTGATGAGAACTGATAGTGTATTTCTTCTGATCCCAGGCTTCTGGGTCTTTGCCACAGGAGAGAGTGGCAGTGAGCCAGAAATGGAAGCCAGAATTGCACAGGGAGCACAAGTCTCTGCCTTATACTAAAGTGTCCATAATTATAACTTACTCAAAGCTAGAATGCTAGTACGAAAGAAATGAATTAGGTACATTCACAACTCTGGAATATTCTGATGGAATCATCATAGGTTCAGAAGTCAAACAGAAATTAAAGAAAAGTTAAAACATTTGTTGGAGTTTCTGTTATTTCATTTTACAACTTACCTCTAGGAAATCTCTGCAGTTGACCTTCTTTATTAGATCTATAAACACTTTTAATACAAATGATACCTAATAGGGGTTCCTGGGTGGCTCAGTCAGTGGGGTGTCCAACTCTTGATTTCTGCTCAGGTCAGGACCTCACTCACAGTTTATGGGATCAAGCCCCACTGTCTCTCTGTCCCTCTCCCCACCCCCTTTCTCTCCTTCTCAAAATAAATAAATAAAATTTAAAAAAGAATGATACCTAACATAAGTTATGACTTTCCCTTTGATCCCAAGTTTACAACATTTGTACCAACAAACATAAGTTGAAAGGCTACAGGGGAGAGAGTCTGGGTGGTCTTTCATATAGAAATGAAACCACATGCCAAGAGCTCAGTTACAGAAGAATAATGCCTTGCAGGCTCCAGGGTATGGAACAGTTCTCATGGTGGCAACAAGGTAAGCGTTAGGTCTCTGAGAGAGAAAGGACTGTAATTTTTGAGATCTGAGGTTTAGAGTAAAAGACTTGTAGCAGTGGTTAATTTTGTTACTACGAACACAAACACAAATCACACACACACACACGTACACACACACACAGACACACACACACAAACTGGGAATATTAGTTATACAAGTAACAGATATTCATATATGCCCTCATTGGCATAATTTATATTGTCAGTACTAAAGGGCTCAGACAGATTCAAAAATTAAATTTAAATTGGTGATGTCTGACAACAGTTCCATGAGCACCCAGATACAATTCACGTGAGGCTACTCTCTCTAGCTCCTTCCTTGATTGACTTTCTTTATTCTTTCCTTCTTAATTTCTATGACCATATTCATTCCATCTGCATTTGAGTCCTACCATTGATACATTGTGGGCATAGTAGTCTAAACGCAATGATGAAAGAGTTAAAGTAATAGCTAAACTTTTTTTTCTATAGAGTTGTGTACTTAAACTACGAATTGACCAGGAGTCAATGGACCTATACACTAACCCAAGCTCTTCTAACAGGTATTCATGGAATTATTCACATTTGCTAGCTCATTGGACAACTTCTTAAGTAATCTGGGCCTCGATTTTCCATGTATAAAATGAAACCAAGAGTCCATTTCCTGTCCACCCCTTAAGGCTATAGGATCAAGTGAGAATACATACATGAAAGCTTTTTCCAAACTGGAAAGTGCCATAAAATACCCTTGAATTTATATTTATGGTCAGGAAGCATGAACTCATATCTACAATAAAAATGAAATAACACCAAGTGATTATTTGGAAATGTAAAGATAAAAGGTTGAAAGCAATCTGTAGGAACTAAGTCAAAATTATGATAACATCAGCAATAAGAATGTTTAATGTGATCCTATTTACATCACGGCCAAAGTCTGGTAGAGGCAGAGGGGCATTTAAATTGTGTATAATTGTCGATATATCGTTGATTCAATACCCAAAGTTTGTTTGACTGGCAAATATCACAAATGCTAAGCTAATTTTGAAAAAACATCATACCACCTTCTTGTGACCCCCAATCTCTGCCCTATGCTTTAAGTTTCATTTCCTGTTCATTATATATTACCCTCAAGGTTATAAGGAAAGGAATAAAAAGGATGAGTCAATAATAAATATCCTCACCAGAAAAATAAATACTGAACTGAGACTGTTGTTAATAAGAGTATCACATGTAAACACAGATTATTTTTCTTCCCTATGTGGCAACTAAAAGCACTCAACATTGAAGTTCTTAGTTTTGTTTTTTTTTTTTATTTGTTAAAGCACATCAAGAAACTGGAAAAAATTCAGAGAACAACAACCAAATTAAAAAGTTTAGTAAATAAAGAAGGGTTGAGAATGGGGCAATCTTAGATATGCGAAAAATAAAACAACTAGCATGGTAAAAGGTCAAGGGAAGATAGAAAATTTAGAACCATTTTGCATAGCAGGCAAAGAATAAAATACAATTAAAGTTCTAACTGGTATGACCTACCGTCACAAAAGAAAATACACAGCAACACGCCAATTATTTAATTTCACTTCAGTGCAAAAAAAAATCCCATTCTTAAGAATCAGCTTCAGGATTATAATTGTAATCATTCACAATGCCAACTTGTTTGAAATGTCCAAGTCACTTCCATTCTTTCTTTTTCCATGAATGGCAGAAATAAAGATGCAAATAACGGACACCATCCCTCAGAGCTAATAGAATACTAAAGTGTAAACAGTGCAAAAAAATAGACATTACACAATAAATAATTTGTATTTTATTGCTAAATTATTCAAAACCTCATGGAAATGTGACCCCTATGGTTGTGTAAATAGTAACACCCAAAACCATGACTGCTGGGAGACTATTTAAAGATGTTTCATCAGGAGTATCATGACTTCCATGTTTTTGCACAGTGGGCAATTTATTTGCATTTTGGGTTCCAGGCAGGAAGTGTTTATTCTTGCCAAAGAGGATGTAAAAATCTCCCCTACTCCTGTTGCCATTGAGGTTGCTGCTACCACAGAGAAAACAGGATTAGTTGCCAAAGAGAGAACATGGATCCAAATGAAAGACGGAGACATGAGAAAAGAGTCACAGCATCATATGGCCACAGAGAGCGTTTGGTGAGATTTGGACAAAATTGGGACTTCCAAAGAAATTGGTTGAGAAAGATTCAGTACATTATGTACTCATTAAATATATACACATAAAATAAAAGGTAATGATAAAAAAAGTAAGCAGCAGATGTTTTACTGCAGATCACATGGGACCAGAGACTTGCCCGGTACAGAGAAAGAGTCCAGATCAGGCCAGATGAATTTCCTCAGATGATATAAGATTATTACTAGTACTTTAAAGAGAAAACTTGACAAAATGTGGCAGATATTTCTCCTTTTAAAAAAATGCTTCTAATATAAAAATAGAAAAGATAATGTCCTAAACATCATGAGTAGTATTTACTAGAAAAGAGGTACCTGGCTGGCTTAGTTGATAGAGCATGTGATTCTTAATCTCAGGGATGTGAGTTTGAGCCCCACGTTGGATGTAGAGATTACTTAAAAAAAAAAAAAACATATATATATATATATATATATATATATATATATATATATATGTATGTATGAAACCAACAGAAAACATTAAAAGATGACATACTAAATCATCCCCAACAAAGCCAAGAGTAATACGAATATAACTGAGGGTCACCAATAGTTTGGAGGCTATAGCTCATGCAACAAGTTTCAGAAGAGTTTGCTAATGGATCAAATTGTGTAAAAGAAGAGAAAGAAACTATTATTATTTGTAGATGATGTAATTTTATGCTTAGAGAATCCAAAAGAAATAACTAAATGTTTATTATTATTACTACTACTACTATTTCTATTAGAAATAGGATGTCATGTCTGAGAAAGTAAAAGTTGGAGCCTATAAGTTCTCATGATTGTTTGCATGGTGGTAGCAAAGTAAAGGAATTACTGAAGTCCAACATTTTCACTTTAATCGTGATCTACTTCTCTCTATCTCCAATACAATGACTTTACTGCAGGCCACCACCCTCTCTGGTCTGGGTTACTTTAACAACTACATTCTTTTCTTTTTTTTTTATTGTTTAATTTACATCCAAGTTAGTTAGCATATAGTGCAACAATGATTTCAGGAGTAGATTCCTTAATGGCCTTACCCACTTAGACCATCCCCCCTCCCACAACCCCTCCAGCAACCTTTTGGTTGTTCTCTACGTTTAAGAGTCTTTTATGTTTTGTTCCCTCCCTGTTTTATTTTTTTATTTTTATTTTTTTTAAAATTTTTTTTTTTCAACGTTTATTTATTTTTGGGACAGAGAGAGACACAGCATGAACGGGGGAGGGGCAGAGAGAGAGAGAGACACAGAATCGGAAGCAGGCTCCAGGCTCCGAGCCATCAGCCCAGAGCCCGACGCGGGGCTCGAACTCACGGACCGCGAGATCGTGACCTGGCTGAAGTCGGACGCTTAACCGACTGCGCCACCCAGGCGCCCCCCTCCCTGTTTTAACAACTATATTCTTTCTTCTCTAATCAATGATCCTCACAGCTGTTGGAGTAATTTTTTTTTAAGTTGAGATATAATTGACATAAACCACTATATTAGTTTCAAGTGTACAACATAATGATTTCAACATAATATATATACTTCAAAATGATAACTACAATAAGTCTAGTTAACAACCATCACTACACAGTTAATTCTGTTTTCTTGTGATAAGAAATTTTAAGATCTACTCTCTTAGCAAATTTCAAATATACAGTACACTATTTTAACTATAGCTTCCATAATGTACATTGTATCTCCAGGACTTTCTTATTTTATAACTGAAGTTTGTACCTTTTGATGACCTTCACACATTTTATCCACCCCAGCAACCACAAATCTGTTCTCAGTATCTGTAAGTTTGGATTTTTACATTTGTTTTTGGTTTTGTTTTTGTTTTAAGATTCCACACATAAGTGAGATTATACAATATTTGTCTTTCTCTGTCTGACTTATTTCACTTGGCATAATACCTTCTAGGTCCATTCATTCATTCTTCTATGGATGGCAGTATTTCATTCTTCTATGGATGAATAATATCCTATTGTATACATATGTCAAATTTTGTTTATCCATTCAGCCATAGATGGACACTTAAGTTGTTTTTATGTCTTGGCTATTGCAAACAATGTTGCAGTAAACATGGGGTTGCATATATGCTTTTGAGTTAGTGCTTTCATTTTCTTCTGATAAATACCCAGAAGTAGATTTGCTGCATCATACGTTAGCTCTATTTTTAATTTTTTGAGCAACCCCCATACAGTTTTCCATGGTGGCTGCACCAATTTACATTCCTACCAACAGTGCAAAAGGGTTCCCATTTCTCCACATCCTGGAAAACACTTATTTCTTTTATGTTTGATAATAGCCATTCTAACAGTTGTGAGAGGATATCTAATTGTGATTTTGACTTGCATTTCCCTGATGATTAGGATGTTGAGCACCTTTTTGTGTATCTATTGGTGACCTGTTTGTCTTCTTTGGAAAAATGCCTATTCAGATCCTCTGCCCATTTTTTAATTGTATTGTTTGGGTTTTTTGTTATTAAGTTGAATGAGTTCTTTATATATTTTGAATCTTAATCCCTTACCAGATATATGATTTATAAATATTTTCTCCCATTCAGGATGTGGTCTTTCCATTTTGTTTTGGCTTATTTTCCTAAGTTAAAATAATTTTAGAATAAGTGAGTTCTATAAAGTGGACCTATATAAGAAAATATGCCAATAGGTTTCCTTTATGAAAAAAAATAAAGTTAAAAAGAAAATGGAGAAAAAGAACACATTTATATTAGTAACAAAAATTGGTAATGTTTTAATATGAAAAAAAAAAGAAATAAAAACTATAAGAAGAAACCTATACAGCCTTACTAAAGGACATACAGGAAGAAACACAATTTTCCCAGATGAGAAGACTTAATTCCATTCATATATAAAGGATATATATTATTAGATAAGTGCAATGATATTCCAAACAGAAGCTTGACCTTTTATTTTCTTTTTAAAATCTGACAAGTGGATACAAAAGTTAAGAAAATTTTGAAAAAATAATGAGAAGAGATGTAGCCCATCAGATAATAAGATGCACTCCCTTGTCATTATGAATGTAAGTCTAATACAAATATAAGAATAGAGAAATTGGTCACCAGACTAGAATAGAGTTCAGAAACAATGCAAGTATATATTAGAATCTATATATGATAAATTTGACATTTAGTATCAGTGGGGAAAAGGAAGTTTTATTCAATAAGTGGTATTGACACATATGAAAAAGAATAGTTGAATTCTTATATCACATTTATACCACAATAAATGACAGATCATTTAAGAAAACAACGAAATTGTAATCAAATTAGAAGGAAATACAGAAGAAAAATTTTATAATGACGCCAATACAAGTCAAAATAAGTCAGATACCATTCTTCATGTATCAACTTGGCAAAATTAAAAAAGATTAAGTTGATTTACAAGTGGAGAAACAGATACTCTCCAATGTTGTTGATGAGATTATACATCATTAAAAACGTGCATACTCTATGACCCAGCAATCATCCTTCTAAGAATCTATTCTTTGAAAATAAAGAAAAGAATAACAGTCAAATTTTTGTTTACAATAGCAGAACGCTGGAAACAAGTTTAAAATCCATAAGGGGGTAATTAAACAAATTATAACATGTCTATACAATGGAATACTGTGCAGACATTAAAAACAATGAAGTGGATAACCTGGAAATATGTCCTGAATATATTGTTAAGTGCTAAAAGCAATCTTTCAACTATTATGCAAAGTATGGTTCTATTGACAGGCTTAATTGGTTACCGCACGAAGAGCATAGAAACTGGCTGACTCTGCAACCCTCCGCCCCTATGTATCATGCCCCTGACATTATAGTAGGGTTTGTCTCCAGGAATGAGCAGTGTTCAGGTCAAAGAGACATGTCACCCAAAAAGGTGATGACACCATCGAAGATTTGGCAGATGTTAGGGCCAGAAGACCAGTTGCTGAGACATTATTCCCTTCTCTTCATTGTAGCTGGAAACAGGTGAAGTTAACCCCTTGGAAGATGATTCCACCCTTCCTCCTAGGCTGGCTACCAACAGTTGGAATTCTGAACTAGAGAGATAAGTTTTGATGAAAACCAAAACCATGAGGGGGAATAATGAAGAAAGGACTGATAAGTGAGTAAAAATAACTACTTCTGCAGTCAGAAAAGATATTTAAAATGAAATGTAATTATCCTTAAAGTGATGCAGGAAGGTATTTCATCTAGGCAGTAGGGACAGAAAATTATGAAAAAGAAGTAATATGTATTCGTAGAAATTAAATACCAACAACAAACCTTTATATGTAGACTGAATAGTCATTGCTACAGAGCAAATCAGTGAGTTGGGAGAGAAAATGGACCAATGTTCCCAGAATACATCATAAATGCATAAAGTTTAAAAGTAGAAAAAAAAATCATCTAGTGACGTAGAGGAAATTCCCAAGAGGCCAACATCCATCTGGTATAGTTTCCAGAAGAATAGTCTGGAAAGAATAAAAAGGAAGCCATTGAATAAAAAATCTGGAAGGATATAGTTACAAAATAATTTTACAGTGATTACAGTGAAGTAGAGCTCAAGGGAGATGGGAGAAGGTAAAGGAAAATTTTTAATAATGAAATGTGCTGAGTGATTTAAAAATTTTGTGTTGTAACAAAAGCTATGCGTATAGAAAGTGTGGACTCTGTTATTCATAGAAAAATATTTTCATTACCTTATAAAATCTTAAAGAATACCTACAACTATCTTTTTAGATAGCTACCCAGATCAGGTAGAATCTTGCTAGCTATGAAAAATCACTATTCTATTGTCCAAGGGAAGCAAAAACCAAGAAAGCAGAACGCCTTACAAATCTCTGTCTTAATGAGACTTACTTTATCTTATATACTATCACCTAAATAAATTCATCGCCATAATTCTAGCTCTACTGGTTTTAGTAAAATATGTGACAATTGTACCACAAAGAATTTGCTTTACGCTGCTACGAGCATCCTCACGTCTGTTTAGTTAGGTAGTAGTTTCAAGTAGATGTAATGTGAGAGGCCAAGTCATCATAACAAGAAGTGGAATCTTGGAGACGTTATCTGGATGATTCTAAGAGACCTCCTACTTATCATCCTGGGCATTTATTCCAAATGATCGATTTGTTAATATACTAGAACAATTTTCTAGTTCTTTTCCATGCTTATAGCTGTAGTCTTATCCTAAATGAAGAATGAGAATCTCATCATCCTGTTAGATAACTACAAGTCACATCCAGACAAAGAAATAGTGAAGAGGGCTTCCCTTCGATCGAGTTCAGAGGATGAGGATTTTTGAGGTGTAATTGTTAAAAGAGGCATAAGGCAAGGGCTCCATGTAATTTTACCTGCCACTTTCACTACCATCAGTCTTTGCTTCAAAATTGTATCTCGGGATCCACAAATCAGATGTAAACATTTTCACCTCATGCCAAAGTGTAAGGATACCACTGTTTCCCATATCTATTTACTGACTGGAAAAAGAAAGGCTATTTGAGAATGGCAGCCAAGGTGGAACTGGTGCCAGGACGCAGGGGCCAGAGCAGATGGAAGCAGCAGAATCACCAAAGTAGTGCTGACAAAGGAGATGAGTGAGCACAAAAGACACTGTCCCTTAAATTTTGTGTGTGTTGACAGACTAAAATTCAGCCTATCTGTAGTGTAAATATTAGAAGAGGCCTGGGCTCAAGCTGAAAAGGGTTACAAGGTCAAATGAACTGTAATGTTTACAATTTTTGAAATTCTTTATGAAATGTCAAATAATAGGAGAGCCAATAATCATGAAAATTTTGGAGGTGAAAGAAACCAAGGTAAAAAATGAATATTTCAAACGTAATTTTGAAAGCAGTTTCTTAGCACTGACCAGTTCCTCAGGAGCTTCTAGAAAGACATGCCTATGCTAATGTATGCAGAAGCAGCAAATCTCCCTGAATTTTCCACATAGCTGCTTCCTGTCTCTGCTTTCCTCCTGCTATGAAGACTTGATCCCCCAGGAGACATTCATTTACCAATGCCACCAAAAACAAAACAAACAAAACAAGCAAAAAACAAAAAAAAAAAACGAGTAAAAGTAAGTACTGTCAATCCTGAAGTGGCAGGAATTTGTGTATATGCATGCACAGGTGTTTGTTTCCTTAAAACAACTCCAAAGCCTCAGTTCCTTCGTTGTTTGTTGTTCTGTTTTAGAGGCTTAGCCCTTTTCCAGAGAAGACCATCTGCCCTGGAGTTCCCCTGCAGGCAATGGAACATTGTAAAGCTCTATTATCTTGAAAGCACTTTTTGGTAATTCCCAAGACCTCATCTCTCAAGCCAGCAGTGTTGCTGAGCAACCGCATGTGTTCTTCAGAATCAGAATTACTGTCCACAAGAAATGTGGCTCCCCCTGTCCCTTTTAAGTCCTTTTCTGTGTACTTTGAGGCAGAACATTTGAAACATGTCCCATATAAAAAATGTCACATATCTCAGAAAAATTTACTTATCCAAAGGCCGTTGTGGTAAAAAAAAAAAAAAAAAAAAAGAACCAGTCTTGGTCTCCTTAAACATCTTTGTGCCATTTTCTCATCCAGATGTTGGGGGTTGTTGTTTACTGCCCATGGGAAGTGCAGTGACCTTTTTCTCCCATCATCATGTCCAAGACTGATTTTATATTAACCATTTACACTTTAGTATGAATTTTACATACTGGCTATGTATATGTATAGCCAGTTTGGGCCATGCAAATATATATACACATTTTTTTTTAGAGAGAGCATGTTCAAGTTGGGGAGAGAGGCAGAGGGAGAGAGATAGAATCCCAATCTCCACACTGACAGTGTAGAGCCTGATGTGGGGATCAATTCCACAACCGTGGGATCATGACCTGAGCCAAAATCAAGAGTCAGATGTTCAACTGAAGAGCCACCCAGGTACCCATAGTTTGAATGACTTTTATTGTTGTAATTTTTCCTGGATAATTTGCATTTAAGCCTTGTTTCTAATTGTATGACAAAACATTTTGTCCCTCACTAAATTAAGTGTAGGTACCTTATAAAGCTTGCCAACTGTGAATTCTCATATTCCATGATCTTTCTTCTTGATCCATTATCATTCTTTTTTGCAAGAACCTTGATCTTTCTTCTTGATCCATTATCATTCTATTTTGCAAGAACCTAATATTTCAGTGATCAAAACCCATTTATCCTGTGCTTTCTTCCCTGCCTCAGGTCTATCTAAACCTCCAGGTGCTTAGGGAGCACCACATCCATATGGCCTAGAAGTTCTACTTCTTTAAACCCTTCATTTCACAAATTACTCAGCTGGAATTTCTGAGTGTGGAAAAGGATCAGGAAGTTTTGAGAATGAGAATAATAAAGTGAACAGGAAGACGATAAGAACACCAGTGTCCTGAAACTTGAAAAGTGAAAGGTACCCATATATTCCTCCCCCTTTCCTTCCCACCACTTGCACAGAGCCAGAGACAATCTGGAGCAGGAGGCAGAACAACTTAAAGCAGGGAAAGAGAGAAAAGAAAACAAAAACCAGTGACAAAGCCCTCACTTCTTCCACATTGTGGCTTACAGGCAGTAGCAAGCCAGAACTGAGACAGGTTATTGTAGCTATAAATGAAGTAAGAATTTATATTGAAACTCTGGATTGAATCTATTACTAAAATGAGGCTGTTTTTAAGTTGGAAAGTGGTAAGAGTTCTTTTATAATCAGAAAAAATAGAAAAGTCGTAAGTCCAACATATCAAATTGGGTAAAAAAGTAGAACCACTTACCTGAGTGGTTTAAGGGGATAATAGAAGAAACAGAAATAGTGTCTTCAGCATGCACCCCAAAAAGAGGTGCACATGCCATACTTTGACATAAGTTATATTCCATTTGTTTTCATTTAGGAGTAGCGATATTTGAGGCAGAATTGTCTAGGAAATAAAATGACAACGGCATTGATGATTATATTCTTTTGTTTGTCACTGGTCTTGAAGAAAGCAAATGCAATCCAGAGACTAATACATATTGAGTATGCTGAATAACAAGGAGTCAAAAAGTGCTCAGTAGAAATATTAGTGATGCCAGCAATTTATGTTAAAGCTTGCTGAAAGAGCAAAGTACAAAACAAACAAACAAAACAAAAACAGTATCAGTAGCCTTTACTGTAAAAATCCTATCCCCTGTCCAGGGTGGAAACAGCTTTGGGCTGATGGGGAAAAGTTCCTGGGAAGCTGCTAGAGATGTAGATGAGAGAGAAAGAGTTCTGAGGCGTCTGAGAATTCGTACCTTTCCTCTTTAAGGAATTACAGAAGAGGAGAGTATCAGTAGAATTATTTGTGAAAATGACCACAGTAAGGCAGCTGTCAGAAGTATGGAGTGATACCTAGATTCTTTCTTCAAAGCTGTCGATTCTTAGGTAGACTTTACCCCATAAAGTAAAATGACCAGAGTTCAGACTCTGGATTTGATTATTTTATTTATTTTTTTTTATTAAAAAAAATTTTAACGTTTATTCATTTTGGTTTTGATGATTTTAAAGCATGTCAGCAAGTCCTTTGACATTGTTCTCATTAATAGTTAGTTGTAAAGTCTAAGTCCCTCCCCTTGGAAATACACTGACTTTGGTGACGCTTAACAGAATCAACAGCATCACTGCATGAATTTTGAGTCTAGGTCATAAAAAGAGATAAAATAACCACGTGGCTCTCTCTTGGAATGTGGCCTTGGAACTCTGAACCACCATGGATGAACTCCAACTACCCTGAAGACACTGTGCTGGAGAGAAACGAAGGGAGAACAGAGAGAGACAGAGATGGTATGAGGAGCCTCAGCTGTGGGCATCTTCCCATCCTAGGCACAATAGGTGAATGAGCAAAGCTGCCAGATGATTCTGGCCCATAACTATTTGACTGCAACCATGAGAGATGCCCTGAGTGAAAACCACTGAGCCCAGTCAACCCTAGAACCAGGCAAAATAATAATAAAATGCAAATGCTTTTAACCTACAAATTATTGTTTTGACATGGTTTGTTACATAGCAATAAATAATTGGAACACTAGTACTCATCAGTACTTTATAGTTTAATGTTTATTTTTAAGAGACACACAGAGAGAGAGAGAGAGAGAGAGAGAGAGAGAGAGAGCACAAGTGGAGGAGGGGCAGAGAGAGGCAGACACAGAATCTGAAGCAGGTTCCAGGCTCTGAGCTGTCAGCACAGAGCCCGATGTGGGGCTCGAACTCACACACCGTGAGATCATGACCTGAGCCCAAGTTGGATACTTAACTGACTGAGCCACCCAGGTGCCCCTCATCAGTACTTTATTAACAAGGCTGAACAGACACCTGGTATGTAGGAAAGTATCGAAATTTTATATGCATTT
Source organism: Leopardus geoffroyi (assembly GCF_018350155.1). Lineage (NCBI taxonomy): Eukaryota > Metazoa > Chordata > Mammalia > Carnivora > Felidae > Leopardus > Leopardus geoffroyi. The sequence continues at coordinate 29,019,768 of NC_059333.1, forward strand.
GCTATTGAATCATCTTAAAACTTAGTTTGGAGTATGATTTATACTTTACTCAAAATTAATTTAGCAGTGCATGCATATGATTCATAAACATACAAACATATACTTGGGGATATTTCTCAAAATAATTTACTGATAAGCACATGCCATAAAAGTATTTGAGACCACTGTTGTGGTAGTCCACATCTTTAGCTAGGAATCTTGAAAATTGGGTTCAGGTCTCCATTCGGTCCTGTTAATTTTGTAACCTTGAGCATATATCCGTGTACTGGTTTCCTGATCTGCAAGTGAGAATTAATGATAATTACACATCATATTTATGAGGGCAAATTTCAAAACTGAAAAGTAATACAAAATAAAATGTCTTACTAAATTACATTTTCCCAAATTTTACTGTTTTAGGAAAAAGCTTTGTGATGTATCAGGAACCAGGATGGACTTCATAATCTTAAGCTTTTTTTGTTTGTTTGTTTTTAAGAGAAAACTCAAATTAATTTTATTCTGGAAACCTAATTAAAATACAAGTTTTTAGACACACTTTAACCTTTTTTCTAATATTATCATCAGTGCTCAGCTCAAAATGTCATCATAATACTTAGGTTTAAAGTCTGACTTTATGGCTTTGTTTATTTTGTTTGTTTTTAAATAGTTTTTTTTTTTTTTTGAAAAACAGATTAAGATTTACAGAAAAATCAAGAAGATGGTGCACAGAGTTCCCGGACCCAGCTTCTCTTTTTATTAATATCTTACTTTAGTATGGTACATTTGTTACAATTAATGGATCAATACCTAATAACCCTTTTTAGTTCCAGGATTCTATCCAGAATGCCCCATTACATTTAGCTGTTATGTCTCCTTAGGCTCCTGTTGCCTGTGACAGTTTCTTAGACTTTGTTTTGCTTGATAATCTAGACAGCTTTGAGGAGGATTTTTTGCAGTATCCCCCCAACTAGGAGTTTGTCTGATATTTTTCTTATGATTATACCCAGTTATGGATTTGGGGGGAAGACTCTCATGGCATTAAAGTGCTGTTTTTCTCACAGCATACCAAGGGTACATACTATCACTATAATTTATGACTATTGCTGTTGATCTTAACCACCTGAGTTAGTGTTTAATAGGTTTCTCCATTATAGAGTTATTCTCTCCACCCCTGTTCATATTCTTCTGTTTGGAAAGAAGTCACTATGGGCAACCCACACCTAAGAAGTGGGCAATTATGCTTCTTCTCCCTGAGGGCACAGTAGCTACATCAATTACTTAGAGTCCTTGTCCATAAATTTGTTCCTTCTCCTACCATTATCTACTTATTCAATCATCTGTTACATTGATATTATTAAGACAGTAAGGACTCATGAATATTTATTTTATACTTTGGGTTATAACCCAATACTACTTTATTTTTGTGCTTAATTTGTTCCAGTTTTGGCCATGAAGGGCTCTTTTGGTTGGCTTCTGTTTCCCTTTGACACACTCCCATCAATATGGATTTTGTTTATTTGTAAGCATTTCCTTATTTTCTGGCACCACAGGATGGTCCAGACTCATCTTGTATAATTCCTACTCCAGTTCTAGAATCAATAATTTCTCTAGGGAGTCCTAGTTACCATGCTTTGTGCCATCATGAAGATATGCATGCAATATATGCTACCTCTGCACGCGGAAAATATCATTTAACTTATAATAAAACCAAATGCGTCAAGATTTTATATTTATCAGAATTATGTGAAGAATGAAATGGGGAGGATCTGATACTAAAGGCACTGGAAACATGAAGAGACTATAGTTGTAGAAATAAACTGGTGAGACTAGAAGAATTTACTTATATAATAACTCATCGATATATTTTACCAATGATGATCATAGAAAAGATAAAGGTCTGAAAAATCCACACTTCAATCCTCATGCACCGATTCTGAGTTGAAAGACCAAACATAGCAATGAAGGAGTATACACAAAAGCTGAGGGAGTAAAGTTTTATTTGTGTATGATATTAGAATTCTACACCATAAGCTAGTGAGATTCTACCAATTCGTAGCAAATATCTAGAGGCAGAGGAGGACAGACAAGCAAGATTAGGACCACACCAAGTTTATCAGCATTATCTGTATCCACTTCGACTATCAAGAAAGAGAGAAGCCATCTTTTAAAACAACAGTAGAAATTTAGGTCTGGAAAAGACATTATCAGTGATTTATTAATATTACTGTATGACATTGCTAGGGCTGCCGTAACAAAATGCCACAGACTAGGTTGCTAAAACAACAGAAATTTAATTTCTCACTGTTCTGGAGGCTAAAAAGCCAAGATCAATGTGTTGGCAGGTTTGGTTTCTTCTGAGACCTTTCTCCTTAGCTTACAGATGGCCACCTTCTTGCTGTGCCCTTCATATGGTCTTTTTTCAGGGCTCATGCATCCCTGGTGTCTGTGTGTCCAGATTTCCTCTGCTCACAAGGACACCAGTCAGAATGGATTAGGACGCACCCTAATGGCCTCCTTTTAACTTAATCATCTCTTTAAAGGCCTGCCTCCAAATATAGTCACATCCTGAGGTACTGCAGCTTAGAGTTTCAACATATGAGTTTTGAGGAAAAACAATTCAGCCCATAACACAGTCCAAACTTATTATTTTACAGATGAGAAACCCAAGATTCAGTGAAGTAAACAGATTCATCTAGGATTATAAAAAGTTGGAATTCAAAGCCAAATCCTTCTCCCAGGCCACAGCTTTTTCTCCACTGTACTATCTCTAGAAGAAACTATTTTAGGATTAAAATGACAGTGCAGGACATGGAAAATTTCTTATACTAATATTGTCCTAAGTTTTATAAAATTGTGCTAGAATATATGATCAAGTCCAAGAGAAGATAATTCATGGAAAATTCAAGGCATAGTCCAGTCTCATTTCTTTCTGAATAATTAAGATTTTTAATTATTAAGTAACTCCAAAGTAAAGAAAATAATATATCCTTCATACAAAGTTTATTTTAATTTTTTTTAATGTTTTTATTTTTGAGATAGGGAGAGACAGAGCATGAACAGGGGAGGGGTAGAGAGAGAGGGAGACACAGAAGCTGAAGCAGGCTCCAGGCTCAGAGCTGGTAGCACAGAGCCCAACATGGGGCCCAAACCCATGAACCGCGAGATCATGACCTGAGCTGAAGTCAGATGCTCAACTAACTGAGCCACCCAGGCACCCCCAAAGTTTATTTTAAATAAAAGTTACAGACACAGTAAAATCCCCATTCCCCTCCATTCATTATCTACTATCCTGACCTTGGTGTATATTATTGTCATGAATATTTTTGTAATTGTTACATATGTATATGTACATTAATAATATATACTATGTTTCTGTGTTTTAAATTTTACATAAGTAGTATTACAATATATCTTATTTTTTTACTCATATTTGTGACAAATGTATATACTGAGATAGGTTGATATATTCATTTATTTTAATCAAGAAATTAGAGTGCATTGCATAAATAGAACACATTTAAAGTTCATTTATATCTCTATTAGGTAACAAGTTTTTCCACTTTATTATAAACAGTCTAGACTTGAATTTTTTTTTCTTGTGAATGTTTGGGGAAATGTTTCTAGGTTGTAGCCACAAGTGTAGAATTACTGGTTGGATGCTTTGCACATCTTCAACTTTTCTAGAACTACCAAATTGCTCTCCCAAGTATATTAGTATGTAGATCCACCAGCAACCCCTCAGAGCTCCTAGCAACTGATATATTACCAAGATTTGCGTTACCTGACCAATTAATTTTGTTCATCTGATGGGTATGAAATTATATTTCACTTTGATTTAATTTGTACTTCCCCAATTCCTAGTTAGCTTTAACAGCTTGTCAGCTTAATGTCCATTGGTTAATAATCGCCCATTTTATCCTTTGCCTATTTGTTCTGAATTGTTTGTACTTTTCTTTTATTAAGGGTTAGAAGTTCTTTGTAGAGTTTGGATACTAATTCTTTGTTAGTTATATAGTTACAAACATTATCACCCTTTTTGTCACTTTTAGTGAACCCATTGATAAATAATTAAAAAAAATGTATGCTTACTTTTTGAGAGAGAGAGACAGAGCGGGAGAGGGGGAGAGGCAGAGAGAGGGGGACACAGAATCTGAAGCAGGTTCCAGGCTCTGAGCTGTCAGGAGATAGCCCAACACAGGGCTCGAACTCAGGGACTGGGAGATCATGACCTGAGCCAAAGTCGGTCACTTAACCGAGCCATCCAAGTGCCCCCATTGATAAATATATTTTTAAATGTGTTTTTGAGGTATAAACTAACATTAAAGTATACAAATCTTAAGTGTATAGATCAATGAATTTTTACATATTTGTGTGCCTGTGTACCCATCACATTAATCAAGGTATAGAACAATGCCAGCACCTCAGCAGACTTCCTTGTGTCCCTTCCCTGTAGATACATTCTGCAAAAGTAACGAGTATTCTGACATCAACTATGACAGATCAGTTGTGCCTAGTCTTATGTCATAGGAATATAAAGATACAATGTCAATTCCTGTAACTGGTTTCTTTTGTCAGCATTATTTGTGAGATTCATCCATGTTGAGAGTAGCTATAGCTCATTCTTTACCACAATTCATTCATTTTCATGCTTGTGGCCATTTGAGATGTTTCTAGTGATGGGAATACTAGAACCATGACTACAAGTTCTGTAAATATTATTGGATGTGTGGATTTGCTTGGCCATGGGGTAGGCATTTGTTTAGAGTTGGTAGAAACTAACAGAAAGTTTTACAAAGTAGTTATCTCAATTTACACTCCCATTATTGGTATATGAATGTTCCAAATGCTCCACACCCAATGTCAACATTTGGTATGTCAATCCTTTTCATTTTAGTCACTCTGGTGGGAGAATAGAAGTATCTCATTATGATTTTAATGTTTGCATTTCTTTAAGGATGTTGAGCATACTTGAATATATTTACTTGATACTCCTTTATAGTTTCTGCGTGTTTTCTTGTTATCGTATCTTCATGCTATTGGATATCGTATGCTACTCCAATAGCATAAAGATATGTTCTTTTAAAATGTTTAGTTTTGCTTTTTATATTTGGTATATAATCTATTTGGAATATAGTTTTATATTGGTGAGAGGTAAGTGTCTAGCTTTACGTATTTCCAAAGGTATAGCTACTTATCCCAGTACCATTTATTGAATATTCCATCCTTGGTTTACTGATTTGGTAGTACCTTCTTTGTCTTGATTACAGTAGCTTTTAGAATATGTGTTATAATTAAAGCAATGTCAGAAATAGACCCTAGAAGAAGAAGAAGAAGAAGAAGAAGAAGAAGAAGAAGAAGAAGAAGAAGAAGAAGGAGGAGGAGAAAAGAAAAATAAGAAAAAAGAAAAAAAAATCAGAACACATAGAAACAGACCTGCATTGATCTAAGAACTGAGATCTGACTTTTGATGATCTTTATTATTCATGTTTCTATTTCACTTCACTTTCTTATCATCATTATATTCTTCCCTCTGGCTTTCTATTTTTATTCTTTAACTTCTTTAGCGAATGCTTCAGTCATTATTCATCACTCTGACTTTTCTTCAAATGAATTTAAGGCTATACATTCTCTTTACTGCTTGAGTGGCATCTGGTTAAGTTTTGTTATAAAGTGTGTTCATTGTTATCCAGTACTAAATAATTTCTAATTTACATTTTTATTTCTACTTTGGCCCATGAAATATTTAGAAATATGTTGCATTAATTTCCTAATGTGTAAGGACTTTTTATTATATTTTTATATTATGGGTATTAATTTTAATTTATGTAATTATTTCTATATATTTTCCTGGTGAGGGAATGTTGCCTGTGTAATACTGATTCATTTGAATTCTTGAGATTTTTTGTAGGTTGAGAACACAATTAATTTTGGTACATTCCATGTAGTCTTGAAAAGAACATGCATTTTATAAAGATTGGGTACAGGGTCTAAAAAAGTCCATGGGTTAAGAAGGTTAATTGAAATGCTCAAGTCTTCTACAGTCCTATTAATATTTCATTGGCTTAATCTATTTATTAACTGAAGGGAATTTAAAAATTCCTCATTATATTTGAAACAAAAGTGAACACAAACACCTGTATTTTGAGGCTATATTCTTAGTGTATTTAAGATTGTTATATCCTTCTGGTGAATTGTTTGCTTTATCTACCTGTGCTAGAAAGAAATGAAGCAATTTTTTCCTCAAAAAGTTCTATTTGGTTCTTTTCAAAATATTTTTTAAAAAAGCATTTCCTTCTTAATGTTCTAATGTCTTTTTTTATATCTTCAAAAAAAAACATGTTTAGTCTTTTAGGTTGTTCTATTATGCAAAGTTCTGGAGGTTCTATTCTTCCTGTTTGTTATTTGCTATTTTTTGTCATTTTTGTGTGGATTTCTGTATGATGTGGATTATGTGGTCTAATTTCACTATGATTCTTCAAAGCCTTCCACAAAATATTCTAGAGTATCCCAGGCAGGGGCCAACTTTTATGTTAATCTCTCAGTTTGCGATTTCGGCTTCAATTTGGATCCCTAAGTTGCAAGAGGAAGAGCTAGGAGTTTTGATTTCTCAGAAAAGACCACTACTGTTGTGTTTTACTTTTATTTCCACCCAGGTCCCAGTTACAGAAAACTTCCTTATTGCTGGTGATGGATATTTTTTCCCTTTACTATATAATTTCTCTCAGTAGCATAACTCTTTAGGATCATGGCTTTTGTATTGATCTAGGCTCAAAAGGCCTGTCAGATCCCAAGCCTCATAGTTGGTCCCTACATGAGACTTAAAATACAGCTCCTTGGTTACCAGGACTGAGACCTCCATAAAGGGCATGGTGTATTAGTGCACTTAGCACTCCAGGAATCGGTTCCCTCTTCATTGTGGCACCTCGGCATTTCCCTGTCTTTTTCTGAACTCATTGGTACATTTAAAAATTATTACATTTTATTCATGTTTGCAGCAGGAGGATAATCACACCTTTGTTTGCTTTCATCAGGCATCCCACTGGAAGCATTCCATTTAACTTAAGCATCCTATATAACTTGTATATGGAAATGTAAAAGCTATTAATTCCTTATTTCCACTTTGAAATACAGACTATTAATACTTTAAGAAGACATTTCACATGGAGGCAAAGAACAAAAACTTGGGAAAATCATTTAGAAAATACTCTGCAAGTAATGTAAAATAGAAAAGTGTTCAAAATGTGTTCTGTCCCAATATTGCCTTCACACTCAAAGTAGTACAAACATTGGACTCATTATTTTAATACATTTATATGCATATTAATTATGCACATGCGATAGAAACAAAAAGTTCTACATTAGTGGTTCAGTACCCTGCTTACTCTATTTAATTGCTTTCAAGTATATAATATGATATGTGTTCTGTGATTTCATTTTACCATGTGACTAGAGCACACCAGTTTTTTTTAATAAAATGAACACACTACAGGAAATATATATGCAAAAAGGAGTGACAATCAATCTCATTTTATTTTCATTACATTAATTGAAATATTTTAAAACATTAATGTGATTTTATTCTCCTGCAGTGTGTGATTAGGAAAGATGTGAAATCAGCATCTGGGATGGTGGACTTTCTGTCTTGCTTCCAGACAGACAAAAGAACTTATGATCCAATGAGATCTAGTCACTCCTAGATTTTTAATTTTTTCATTCTGAAATCTCTTCTAATATGCTGTAACAAGTTACTGTATTGTTTAAATCACCATGTGTTAGCCCATGTTGCATTTTGTAAAATATGTATGTTTTTTTCAAAATTATTGTTTGTTTTACGATATGCTTTGAATTTTACATAAGGCAGATGATGTGGATCTTGATTCCTTTTTCTATTATAGGTAATAGATTTCCACTAATCCATAGGTAAACTTCAACGCAGTTCTCCTGAGGCACATATCTGACAAACAATGGTATGGAGTTAAGGCACTGGGGCTAGATATACAGCAAAGCTAACTGGCCTATAAAACCCAGCTCCCTGACCTTATTAACACTATACTCTAACTTGAAAATATGCTCAGCTGTGACTTCTGGAACAACTTACGGTGCACTAAGGAAATCTGTGTGAATGAGATCATTCTCAGCTGACCAGGGAAAGCAGGAAGCTTCAAAAATACATTTAGTCTAAACAAATAGTTCTTTGTACTAGTCAGACATCAAGACAACTACAAGTCACATGTCAGCACAGACAAGAGTGATATTTAAGTGAGGCATTGCAGTGGTTAATAGTTTGGACTGCCTTTAAAGAAACATTTGATAAATATCAGCATAATCCCACATGTGTTAACAGATTGTCTCAAGCTCTTTTCAGATGTATTTTCAAGACTAGATGGTATTTCAAAAAAACTGACTTTAGATTAGATGCTGGAAAATTAGCAATCTTTATAAATGGACATTTATCATTACTATATAATGCTTTTATAATAAAATTTGCCTAAAATACTTAACACATTTTATAAGCGCTTTTATTCATTTTTCCCAGTGCTCCTATAAATTCAATAAACGGTGTGATTGTGTCTCCCTCATAGAGAAAGTAATGTAAATTCATGAAGGAAGCAAAGAGATTAGAACCACCCAAATTTTCCAATTATTTCAAATCAAATGATGATCGCTCTCAATCAATGATTCTGAAATGATTTCATAGCACAATTCACATGACCTAAATCAGCTTCTACAACTATTTACGCTGGCATACGCGCGCGCGCGCACACACACACACACACACAAATGACAAAGGGAAGGGTAAAGTTGTATAATTCTAGAAGACCTCTCTCTTTCTCCCCCCCTTCTCTCTCTCTCTCTCTCTCTTTCTCTCTCTCTCACACACACACACACACACACACACACACACACACACAATCACTTCCACTCCTCTCTCTCCCAGAGGTTAACTGGAACTGAAAGTGAAAGAGGACCTAATAAAGAAGTCAGGAGAAAAGGAAGAGAAAACTATTAAGAAGAACAAAAAGCTGCTGGGCAATTTTAGGATAGTACCAGTTCTAAGAATTAGTGTTTCTGAACTTTAAATTAAAAAATGTGTATGTGTGACTATGTGTGTGTGTTTACAAGAAAGGACCCATACATTACAAATTATTTTTAATTTAGCTTAATTTTAATTCATCAGTATATCATGACCACCTTTATTTTTTTTTTATTTTTTTTTCAACGTTTATTTTTTTTATTTTTGGGACAGAGAGAAACAGAGCATGAATGGGGGAGGGGCAGAGAGAGAGGGAGACACAGAATCGGAAACAGGCTACAGGCTCTGAGCCATCAGCCCAGAGCCTGATGCGGGACTCGAACTCACGGACCGCCAGATCGTGACCTGGCTGAAGTCGGACGCTTAACCGACTGCGCCACCCAGGCGCCCCATACCTTTATTTTTTTTAAGTTTGCTCTTGAAAAAGACAGAGAGAGAGTAAGCACGAGTGGGAGAGGGGCAGAGGCAGGCCGTGGGCGGCCCCAACAATCATCTTTCAATGTCAAGAAACAGTCTTCTACAACTTGATTTTTAATTGTTCATTTGTATTCTATTAGATTGATGTGGCATAATATACTTAATCCATTAATCCTCCTTGCTGGATATTTCAACTTTAAAATAGTCCAGGGGTCATTTGTCCCTTTTTTGATTTTTGGTCTTTCAAGGTTTATTCCCTCTCCCCAGCAGCACCCTAATTTTTAGAAAGTAACTCTTTTCCACTGTTTTAAGTCTTGGGAGAGAAAAATTCTCAGAGACTGCCTTCCATTACAGCAGCCAAAGGGAAGAAATTATCTCTTCTGTTTCAACAGCCAGGTATTGTTGGCAGGTAGCCTAAATTGGGCTAGCTGGAGGCCTTCTCCTGGGACTTTGAACATCGAGTCTTGAGGTAAGTAAAGAAGGAAGATGTTAGAGGTTGTTCATCTGAACAGGGGTAGTGTCTGCTAAAGTTATGAGGGCATCTGGACCAGATCTACTAGCTACAAGACTGCTTCTTTCCTCTTCCTTCCTGATTACTTGATCCTTATTGAATCAACTTTCCATTTCTCTGGAGACTCTTTGGAAGCCTCATAATAAATAAATGTCTGTGGAAGTCTGATTCTGTAGTATTAACTAAGAATTTCAATACAAATTTTCTAAAAAAAATAAAACCTTGTAGATACAGTTAGCACTTATCCATTATTGTTTCTTTAAATTTTAGAAGTAATAAGCCAAAAGTTTGCAAAATTTTAATTAAAAAAATAGTGTCAGGGTGCCTCGGTGGCTCAGTTGGTTAAGTGACCAACTTCGGCTCAGGTCATGATCTCACAGTCTGTGAGTTCAAGCCCCACATCAAGCTCTGTGTTGACAGTTCAGAGCATGGAGCCTGCTTCAGATTCTGTGTCTCCCTCTGTCTCAGACTCTCTCTCTCATAAATAAACATTTTAAAAAATAATAAAAAATTAAAAAAATAGTGTCAAACTGTCTTCTAACAATATAGCATAGAGGTCAGAGGTTAGGAATGTTAGCCAATCTCTTACTGTATAACCCTGTGCAACTTATCTCTGGGCCTCAGTTTATTCACTTATGAGATTAATCCATAGCACCAATTAGAGCTACAGTGAGAAAAAAAGAATATATACAAAGCTTAGCACATACTAAACTATAGATAAACGTTAGATTCTGTTGGGAAGAATGTACAAATTATGCTCTCACTAGCAATGTCTAGGTGTGCTCATTCACTCTGCTTCTGCTTTCATTTGACTCTCCTTTGGTCTCCTTTATCTATTCTACTTTGTTGCTGTATGATTTAAATTCTTTGCAGGGGAATTCTGCATAATTCTGGGCTTCATCTTGACCCTCCCTTTAACTCAGTGATACATTATACAAAAGGCAGCCCAAATTTAGAAATCTCTCAATATAGATCATCAGATTTTTTCTAAACTTTTAAGAAAAAGAGTATATTAAGAAAACATTACCATGCTGCCATAGTTATTATTTAACTTTTAGTTACATTTTTTGAAAAAACATCAAATGTCCTTACCATTAGCTAATTTACTATATTTTGATTTAATTACATATGTGGAGATGTGATATCACAATCTTTTCAGTACTTAGGGTAAACATCTTAATCCAGCCCTCATTCTGAAAGATCGTATAAGATGAACTTAGAGAAGGAAGGCAAAAGTCAGGCACTAAAAAATAATTTTGGATACAGCACTGTAAGGAAAATAAGAAGCAGAGCCATGATTAACAACATCAGAGTAATAACAATTTCTTCACATGGCATGAGAGAAGAAAGGAAATTTAAATGTAAAAACTGAAGAGAATTTAGTTAGATGTAAAATAGGGTCAATGTAAGAAAAGCTTCCAGAATCTCAACTGTATTGTGTAACAGAGACACCTGCTGGTTATCATCTATTTCACTGTTCAAATTCTCAAATGCATTTGTTCTTTCATTCTGTATCCTGTTCCCTCAGATAGTCTCCAAACCACTGAAAATTCACAGCATGAACATAATGATAGATTCCTATAAAAAGATAATTAAATCAATGGAGTGTATTTTTCACTTTGAATCTGGAGAAAAATCTGTGCTACCAAGACAATTTTGCTGATGCCATTTTAATATAATTACATTAAAACTGCTTTGTGTAATGTAATAATGTTGCTAAAAGTTAAAGTATACCATACAAGTCTCCTTTACCAGAACAAAAATAACCAGTGTTTGCTTTTTGAAAGTACATAATAATAGTATGGTTAATGACAATGATAAAAATGATAAAACAAATGTATCTAAGATACCAAGCTAGCATTTTGTCTTAGAAAAAGAATGTAAGCCATGATTATGTAGAAATAATAAAAGCTTACCTTCTAACACTATATGCCAGTAAAAGAAACTGGTTTATCTCCTCTCACTGCTATAAAATGTTCACCATAGATGTGTCTATATCAACTATAGTGGTACTTAAAAGGTGTCAGACAAACATTAATCAGTTGATTGAGACATAAATTGGGACTCCTATCACAAAGAGAACTTTAACTCAGAAGTTATTTTTTTTTTCTAATTGAGATTAATACTATGAATAAATATACTTTTGTTAAACACAATATAATTTGCATTTTCCTTAGTGCCGTCAAATCTCTTGCTTTGAAAATAAAGATTTAAAAAATATTTCAAAACTAAGAATTACATTCAGAATCTAAAATTGCATGTGGCATAAATTAACTCAGTGAGATATTGTTCATGGCTAAATTCACAATGTGAGTAAATATAAAAAGGGCTAATTGTAATCAATTAGTTCATCAGTTGACATGTATTAACCCTCTGTGTTCAATAGTAAGGATTGTAAAAGATGCAGAACTGTAAGACAATCTATTTTCAATTCTAATTGGATAGACTACTTTATTTCACATGAACTATTGTACAAAAATGTCAGCATTTAATTAAGAGCTAAATCAAATGATGATAGCCCAAAGTCATGTAAAAGTTCCTGCATGAGTGCTAGGATGGTTAGAAACCAGTTAGGGAAATGTTCATGGTAGAAATAAACACTGAGTGGGCACATGAATAGTGTGCTAAAGTCAAGTAGGTAGTTTTAGTGAAAATTGTTTCAGGCAAAGAGAACAACATGAGTAATGGGAAGGGAGCAAACCCTGGTAAGAATTTGTTTGTGAGCACAGGGTAGGTCTCCTGAAAGCAGTGAGTGAAGTTATGGAATAGTAAGAAATATATGTCTTGGAAGTGTGGGGCCAGTGTAGGGAGATTTTTGAAAGCTTGGCAGAAAGTTTAGATTTGATGCATCAGGACATAGAAAGGGGAGTTTTGATAAATTCAAAGAGAGTGACTTGATAAATTCACTGTTTAGGGAAGATTAGTTTGGCAGGAATCTTCACCATAAGTGGTCCAAAATAGATTGGCTCCACTTGAGTTATTCTGCTAATAATATTTGGATTCAAACTTCAGCTGCAGGGAAAGAAGTTCATATATAACTTCATACATTCGATATGATGATTAAATTATTTACTTGGTATCTATGCCAATAATAAATGAAGACGAAAGTTAAGCAATAAATTTGATTCATATTGATGACCAGTCTGGTAAATGAGATTCCCATGCTCACTCTCTTCTACTGTCCTTGCTCTACTCCCTGATTGAAGGATAAATACTGCATAAGAGAAAGCAACAATTATCATTGTCCTTTTTATTATCTAATCCTCTTCAAGAAAAAATAGATTTGTCCTGAATTATATAAGACTCCAGTAAGTATATACTAGTAATTGCAATAGGGAATATATGCAACTATTAATGAATGCCTTCAAACATAAACGACAATATTATCTCACTTCATTCTCACAAAAGTTTTGCAAAGAAGAGATTGTGATCTCTATTTCTGTACTGAGGTTGCCTGAGGCTCACAGAGTCTGGAAGAGCTTCCCTCAGATTGTGTATTGGGATGTGAAGTCAGGTCCATATAGCTCCAAAGATTGTGCTCTCAGTATGATCCTACTTAGTCTCTCTGGGGAAGACACTGCTTGAAACGTTGAAATGAATCCTGTCCCTGCCTCATCCTCCTAAAGCTAAATGTTAAAGTTAAAGCCTGTTTCAAACTACATCCAATTTGTAGCATGCCAAAATGTTAGCGGACTACTACTTAAGTAATCTTGATAGCAAGATCTGGCTAAGAACTCAGTTGGCAGACTTTCAATTCAGGATTTCAAAAATAACTTGAAGTATCCTAGAATCATACTGAAGATTGACATTGAATAACAGGTAATATCATAATCTAGTTTTGTTTGTTTCAGATACTTAGTTTGCAGGATATCATTCAGGCATATCTATATTGTAGCTTGTTTTTTAAAGTTCTTAAAATTAACTATTGACACTGAGATTTTCTTGATTGCTTTTCTCATTTTGGCATGGCTTTTCACTATTATTGATTAGTATAACCCTATTTGGGAGCAAATAATCTCTAATTTATAGTTTTTAAATAAGAGAGAAAGAAGGTTAAGGGCTGCTAACTATCTAGGTACACAGTTCTTTCCAATTTCGGTAATAATGTACAATAAAAAAAGAGGAAGTGGGTCTGGGTCAATTGGTTTTAATGGCAGAGCTAAACTGTTTGGTCACTTTCACTGACCCTAACTCACAAGTAAAAATTACCATTTCAAAGGTCATCAGTCAATTCAAAATGTGACATTTTTGGCTCAAGAGTTTTAAAACTGCAACATAAGAAATCTGGAGGACTTGTATTTCTGGAAAAACTGTGTATTAGACACATTAAAGAGCCCTCTCATTAGGAAAAAGGTGGGGGTTTTCATAAACCATTGTTTTAATTGCATGCTAATCTCTTGAAACTTGGAGGGAAATATCTGAGGGACGAAAATATTTTAAAAGTTTGTTGAAACTCAAAAGGAGGGAGGCAGAGATACCCTAAAGGCAAATGCTAAGATCATCACTCCAAATTCTGGGCCATTAGCAAGACAGAGAAGATGAACCTGAGATTCATGGATTTAGCCAAAGTCCTTGGACAAGACTAAAGTGGTCCAAAATCAATTGTCCTGATTAAAGTGGATCATTTCATAAGTCATTTTTTTAATATAAATACTTAATTAAAAAAATGTTGCTGTTGTTTTGTTTTGTTTTTATTTGAGAGAGAGAGAGAGAAGCTGACATGCAAGTGAGAGAGAGCAGGGGAGGGGAAGAGAAAGAGGGAGAGAGAATCCCAGGCACACTCTGGCAGTCAGCACGGAGCCTGATGTGGGGGCTCCATCCCACAAAGCATGAAATCATGACCTAAGCTGAAACCAAGAGTCAAATGCTCAACCAACTGAGCCACCCAGGAGCCCCAAGACTTATTTTTTTAGAGCATTTCTAGGTTCACAGCAAAATTATTGGGGGTGGGGGGTACAGAGATTTCCCATATATTCCCTTCTCTCACACATGCATACCCTCCTCCATTATCAACATTTCCCACCAGAATGGCACATTTGTTACAACTGATGAACCTACACTGACATATCATAATCACCCAAAGTCCATAGTTTACCTTAGGGTTCACTCTTGATTCTGTACATTCTATAGGTTTTGATAAGTGTATAATGATAAGTATCCATCATTATAGTATCATTGAGAGTACTTCAATCATCCTAAAAATCCTGTGTTCCTCCTATTTATCCCTCCCCTCTACTCCAACCCTTGGCAACCACTGATATTTTACTATCCTCACAGATTTGTCTTTTTCAGAATGTCGTATAGTTGGAATCATACGGTACGTAGCTTTTTCAAATCGACTGCTTTCACTTAGTAATAGGCATTTAAGGTTCCTCCATGTCTTTTCATGGCTTGATAGCTCCTTTCTTTTTAGCACTGAATAATATTCCATTATCTGCCCGTACCACAATTTATCTATACATTCACCTACAGAAGGACATCTTGATTGCAAATCACCTACAGAAGGACATCTTGATTCCAAATTTTATTAATTATGAACGAATAATTATTATGAATGAAGTTTTGATAAAAACTGCCAAATGTTTTCCAAAGTGACTGCACCATTTTGCATTCCCACCTGCAATGAATGAGAGTTCCTGTTGCTCCACATCCTCACCAGCTTTTGATGTTGTCAGTGTTCTGGATTTTGGCCATTCTAGTAAGTGGATCGCACGGTTATTTAATGTGCATTTCCCTGATGACATATAATATATTACATCTTTTCATATGATTTTTTGGTATCTGTGTATCTTCTTTATTGAGGTGTCTGTTAAGGTATTTGGCCCATTTTTAATCTAGTTGTTTTCTTATGGTTGAATTTTAAGAGTTCTTTGTGTATTTTGGATAGTTATCCTTTATCAGATGCGTGTTTTGCAAATATTTTTTCCTAGTTTTTGGCTTGTCTTTTCCTTCTCTTAATATTGTCTTTTGTAGAACAGAAGTTTTAAAATTTTTTAATGTTTCTTTATTTTTGAGAGAGAGAGAGAGAGAGAGAGAGAGATACAGTGTGAGTGGGAGAGGGGCAGAGAAAGAGGAAGACACAGAATCTGAAGCAGGCTCCAGGCTCTGAGCTGTTAGCACAGAGCCCAACACAGGGCTCGAACTGACAAGCTGTGAGATCATGACCTGAGCTGAAGTCAGATGTTTAACTCACTGACCCACCCAAGTGCCCCAGTAGAACAGAAGTCTTTAATTTTAATGAAGTCCAACTTATCTGGAGTGCCTAGGTGGTGCAGTCAGTTGAGCATCTGACTCTTGATCTCTGCTCAGATCATGACCTCACAGTTTGTGAGTTCGAGACCCGCATAGGGCTCTGTGCTGATGGCATGGAGCCTGCTTGGGATTCTGTCTCTCCTTCTCTCTGCCCCTCCCTCACTTGTGCGCGCTCTCTCTCTCTCTCTCTGTTAAAATAAAATAAATAAATAAACTTAAAAAAATTTAAATACTTCACTCTCTTCTTGCTTGCATGGTTTCTGAGGATATATCAGATATAATTCTCATCTTGTACCTATATTATCTATCTATCTAAATAGAGAGAAAGAGAGAGAGAGAGGGAGAGAAGAAGAGAGATCCAGTATAATATGATATCAGATAACAGGATAAATTCCGCACCCCTCCCATTTCTCCTAGGCAATTAACAGGATAAATTCTGCAGTCCCCCCAACACCCCCCCCCATTTCTCCTAGGTGACTGTCTAGTTCTTTCTGAGCTTCCTGGATCTGTCTTATGATTAGTTCTGAGGATTTTAGTGAATCTATGCCTCTGGACTGTAAATTTCACAAGTGTTTCACAAGTCCCCTCTCCACCCCCCAGGTTGGAATGGATGGCTAGAGTGGGCTGGGGTTGAGTATTTCCATTCTCCCACATGGAAGGCTAGAACTGAGTAAAGTTGGGTACTTCCCCTCCTCCAGGTCAGCTGGACTCTGGTTAACTCCTAAGGGCAGACATTATTAAGAAGAACAGAGAGTTCTTGTTTATTTCAAAATGGTTCCTTTTCCCCCTCCCTCCTAGAAGTAGAAGGGGATTTTTCTCTGATATTTGTTGTCCACCCAGAGCTTCCAGCAATTCACCAATTATAGTTCAAGTTTTCCTACCCTGGCACTGGTTCCCACAGCAATTTCTATTCCTGAGTCTCTGCTCTGGTAAGCCATGACTCCCTGTATTCACCTGTTTGTCTCTGTAATCTTGGGAACATCAGTTTATCCTATGTCCTCACCTGCCTTATAAATCATAAAAGAGTTGCTGATTTTTCAGTTCAGTCTGTTCACCTTTTTACTTGTTGTTAGGACATAGTGGAGACTTCCAAGAGCCTTACATACAGAACTGAAAGCTGGACAATTTCCTTCCTAATATTTTTATGAAGAATAATGGAAAGAGAAATGGCCAACATACTCCTGAAGAAGAGGAACACAGCAAAGGTATTTGCCTTGATAAATAGCATGACCAACTATAAAACTATAATAATAAAAAGAGTGTTTGATCAATTGATGGGCAAAATAGAATACATAGCTCAGAAACAGATGTATGCATATTGAAACTTGATATATGAAAGAGATGGTCACGTAAAATATTATAGAAATCATGGACTCTTCAATAAATATTGGGCTAATAGTTATACATATGGGAAAAAATGGTATAGGATCCTTGCCACAAACCACATACAAATCAATTCGAGGTTGATTAAAGACCCAATCTCAAAGCTAATAGAATATAACACAGGAGGATTTATTAATTACCCCAGAATAGGTTAGGTATTTTTAAACAAGATACAAACAGTGCTAACCATAAATGATTGATAAAATTTGGCACTTTATATAATTAAAATTTATGTCATTAAATGGAACTACAAATATATTAGAAAGATAAACCATAGAGATACTTGCAACACATATAATCTGCAAAATGTTAGTATTCAAAATCTACAAAGAACTTCTAAAAATTAGGAAAAAATAAAAAACAAAACAAGTGAAATTATACAAACAGGAATTTCCACAGGATAAAAAGAACTGGAGAATAAGCATGAAAATATATTCAATTTCACTGGCAATCAGGAAAATGCAAATAAATATCACAAAAAATATCATTCTACTTTCATCAGACTAGCAAATATTAAGCGGTATGATAATGCCATGCATTGGCAGCAATGTGGTTCAATTAAAACTTGAAATGGCATGAGTAGGAGTATAAATTTGGCAAAACTATTCTGACAAGCAATTTGGAATTATTTTATAAGGCTGAACATTTGTATATCATACTTTCTCCTATTTCTAAACCATCAGGAGAAACAGACAAGAGTGTCCACTGTAGCATTCTTGATGATGATGGTAACTGAAAATAAGTGCAATGTCCAGAAATGGGAGAATGGGTAAATAAATTTCAGATTTTTCCCATAATGAACTATTTATATATCAACAAAAACTAAGAACATATAGCTACACAAAACATCTTACAAAATAAATATGGAGAGGAAAAAGGCATGTAAATCTATATAGACTGGATACATTTTCCATCATGTCAATTTAAGTAATTTGAAACTACATGTCCCATAATACTTCTTTCTGTGATTTTTAATTAAGTTTGCTTGCTTAAAAAAATGTATCTGAGATTTTTAGAAGGTGAAAGTTTTAACTCCCAGAAGGTCAGAATCATTCATGTGTAGCTGTAGCTCCAGACACATTGTCACTGATCCGGGCAAAAGACAGCAGCCAGGCCTGCCTGCAGCTTCCCCAAATCCCTCCACATTTTCTCCCTCAGGTTCTCTGACTCTGGCCAGATATGGCTCAGCTCCGGGGTGAAGGGAATCATCCTTCAGGTCACCTACATCATCCAAATTGGAGGCCACAGGAAATAAATGTGTTTGTTAGTGGTCTCTCCCACTTCACGTCCAGCTTCAGACTCAGACTCAAGCCTGGCTGACTTTGAACTGAGAAAGGCCAGACGTACATAAACTGCCTAATTGGTTCCATAATTACGGCTCCATAATTGCCTAAATTCTGATCCCTGTGATAAATCCCTTATTCATTATCACTCACATGGGTTCTGCTTCCTTGAGCAAACCCTACCTGATACAAACAGCACAACGTCAGAGTGTGTCCAAATGTTTTAGGTAACTCGAAACTAAAACTAAAAAATGCATTGCTTTGCTATGCATCATATTGATAACAAATTTTTTTAGGACAGAAAATGGCAAACACAAAATTGCCTCTTGGAGGGAAGCAGGGATAGGAAAGGATAAGAAAGAAATACATTTGTGGATTCAATGGTATTCAGAATGGCAGGGGTAAAGTCCTCCAGGTGAGAGGGGAGATTCACTGGTGTTCATTTCATTATTTCACTTCACAATTTGCATATATATTATGCATATAATTTTGTGTGTATCAAATAGTATGTAATAATAATAAAAAATAAAGCATTGAGATAAGAAAGGCATAAAAACAAGAGGTAAGACATTTAAAAAAAATGGACAGGAAAAGAATGCAGTGTCTAGAGCAGAAGGTGCACCAATTTTCTGAACCACCCTAGAAAAACCCATCCTCAGAGATAGCAAAGGCTACAAACATGAGCAGGCCCAGGTGTAAGCCTCAGGGTAAGCAAAATAATTTAGGAGTAGTAATTTTAGTTAGTACTCTGAGTATACACCAGAAAGGCTTGTCTGTCCAACGAACTAAGGCTGTAACCGGTCACGACTGCGTTTAGGACAATATTGCAGCAGGTTCCTAACACGGTTCTCACAGCCAGAGTAGCAATGGAGTAGTACGGTAAAACCCTGCTTTGTGAGCATAATTCGTTCCGGAAATATGCTTGTCATCCAAAGCATTTACACATCAAAGTTAATTTCCCCAATGAGAAACAATGGAAACTCAGGTGATTTGTTCCACAACCCAAAAATATTCCTATAAAAATTATTACAATACTGTAATATAATATGTAATAATAAAGACAATACAAAATATAAAGAAAAATAAACAAATTAACCTGCAATTACCTTTGAAAACTTTCCGGGCTGGTGTGAGGGAAACAAGAGAGCAGAGGGTTATTGTGTAGGACGACTTTCACTATCACTAACAGAATCACTGCTATCAATTGGCTCAATGAAATCTTTAGCAGGGAACCTATGCAATAACACTTGCTTTTGCCTCCTTTTGAGGATTCCGTGGAAATGTGACATTGCATTGTCATTAAACAGATTTATCGCTCGCACAGTACAGTCTTATTTGGGTGGTGCTTTTCTACAAAATTTTGCACGGTTTCCCACATTTTACACATCTCCCTAATCTCATTTGAAGTGAGGAATTTTTCCGCCTTTTTCTACTCCTCCTCTGCATACAAGATGCAGACGTAGACTTATCATAAAATTTTGCAATTTCAGCCACTTGCATACCTTGTTCCTACTTCTCAATGATTTCCTTCTTAACTTCCACCATAATCATCTCCTTCTTCTTACCACCTTTCTTATCAAACTTTTTTTTTTTGCATGGGAGCCATTATATATGCTCACACAGATGTTGACTACAGTACAGTATTAATAAGCCCTTGTCATATACTATATTTAATGTAAATGGCAATAAGGCAGCAGAGGAAAGGGTCTAGATCTGCAGGCAGCTCAACCTAGAATGAAGCAAAGTATCCCTAGGTTTACTCTTGTATGGAAAAGTAAAGGACCATTCATATAGGTGCTTTGAAGTGACAAAAAATAAACTAATGCCAGTTGTGGGCACCTCCCACTGTTCTGAAAAATCACTGATTTCTGCCAGACACAGCTGACTCTGAGCATGGGAGCATGGGAGCATCTGAGCATGGGAGACAATCACCCACAATCCCACAGCAAGCGAGTGAGAGAGAGAGAGAGAGAGACAGAGAGAGAACCATTGGCTCAGTTGTGATCATGTGCCATTCAGCATCACATACTCCTATTGCAACAGGTCACTCCTTTATCAAGTTAAAATTTATTAGAAATGTTTGCTCGTCTTGCGGAATACTCACAGAACAAGTTACTTGCAATCCAAGGTTTTACAGTATTCCCAATAACACCATTCTATATAGTGCACATGAAAAGAAAAATGCTTCCACCCATTTGCTGGGAATTCCTTCCCTATTTCCTTACTCCACAACAGAAACCAAGTATCATTACTTGGAGATGATCATTACTTAGAAAATCAGAAACAAATCAAGTATAAATAAATTCAATGATCTAATGTATCAAAAATCAGCAGTTTAAAAGTTTTTAATTGGCAATATAACTCTAACAAAGATTGCATAACAATACCAACAAAAGCTACAGAATACCTTGGAATAAAGTTAACAGAGAATGTGTACAACTATTTGAGGAAAACTAAAACACTGGACATAGAAATCTTTATTAAATGTATAAATATATCTTATTCCTAGATAGGAAATCTCATTGTTCTAAAGATGTCAATTCTTCTCAAACTAATACATAAAATTAAAGTTTTAATCAAAATCCTTGTAATGTTTTTAGAGGAAAGGGAAGTAAGTTGACTCTTAAGTCTATGTGGAAAAGAAGGTCAATGTAAAGAGACAAGAAATTGTCAAAATGAAGAATAATAAGCATATATTTGTCTAACCAGATATAAATATTTATGACACTGCTTCAGTTACTAAAACTGTATGTTACTCACCTTGACAATCAGATTAATGAAACACAACAGTCAACCAAAGACTCATGCGCATATGGAAATTTTATATATGGTAAATGAAACATTTCAAACCAGTGGGGAAAGAATAGTTTATTTGGTAAATATTATTTTAACAATTGCCTTTATATTTAGAAATAAAGTTGGAAATCAATCTTGCAACATATGTTATAAAAAATTTATGTTAAGATTTGAATATTTAAAAACATAAGTATGTAAGAATAAAATGTGGGGGAGCATTGTTTAAATCTTAATCTGGGAAGTTCTTTTAATGCATGATACCAATTTTAAAAGCCAAAAAAGAGACTTACCTATATAAAAATGTAAAATTTTAACATGACAAAAAGATGGTATAAACAAAATAAAACAAATGACATACTGAGAAAAAAAATAGCATATAATTGTGAGTCTTGATGTGAATATTAATAGTAAGTATCTACAAAATAATAGGTAAAATCAGTAATAAGTTTGGATATGAAAAATAAGTATAAGTGAATTATAAACATTAACAAAGATTTTTAACAACGCCAGTAAACATATAATTGCAAAAATAAAGCAACAGCAATGTAATCTTCCCTATGAAATGAGCAAATATTGGTAAAATGCAGCACTGGCCAGAAGGCAGGGAGGAACAGGGGCAAATACACATGAATATACAAGAGTATAATTTGGTACACAGCTTTTTAGATGGCAAAATAGCAATATCTATTAAAATTCTGAATCTGTATAAATTTTAACCTCAATTACTGGTACACAAAAATTATAGAAAAAGGAAAAACGGACGCAGAAGGATTTCATTGCAGAATTATACTAGCAAAAAGATAGAAATAACACAAGTATCCAACATTACCCAATTATCTGACTGTTTAAATAAATTACAGTACATTAGTGTAGTGGAAAATTACGTAACTATTAGAGCGAAAACAGAATTATGTACAACGGCATGGAAAAATATCCATTGTGTGTGTGTGTGTGTGTGTGTGTGTGTAGTTAAGGAAGATATACAAATTACAAAACTGTATCACAGAAACACATTCCTGTTAATAAAAATGTATAGCTATGTTATGCATATCTATGCAAAAACATTTTTTTTTCAAGGAAAGACACCATATGGGAAAGTTGGATTGTTTGAAGGGAAAAAGTTTTCTTTCTAATTTTATATACTACTGCATTGTTGAGATTTTTTTATAAAAAGCTATATAAAGAGAGTGCTTTCAGCTGGCCTAAAATCTAGAAAAAAATTCACATTAAAAAAAAGGAGAAATCTAGGGCACAGTATATTTCACCTAATCCTCTGAGCTCATCATCTTCATGAATAAAACAACTCATTGGCAACTTTTGTAATTCCTAAAGTAGAAGGCACTGAAATCTCCTAGAATAGTGCAAAAGAAAATTTTTAGGAAATGGACAGATAATGTTGCTTAAAATGTATTTATAAGAGTCCTTCTGTTAGCCTAAAAGAAGCCCAAGTTAGACTGCATTACAAATGTTATTTTCTTCATAGAAATTTTAGCCCATTATCAATTAAATTTTTCTTTCACTGCAGTAAGGGGAAAAAAAAAGACTCTGAATGCTTCCCTTCAATACATGGAAGTTTAAGTATATATAAAGACATAAAATAATATTTTTAAAAAGCCTCCTCTCCACTAAGGTAAATTTTTCTTTGAAGCAGTTATCACACTTAAAATTATATGACTATTTCAGCAACTAAGTGTTAAATGTCTGGGCTCTTATAAGCTCCCTGAGCTCAGGAATTCTTTCATTCTGGTTCCTTACTGTGTGCAGAGTGTCTAGGAAACAGTAGGTCTAAAACAAATATTTATGGAAGGGAGGGAGGAGAGGAAGAAGGAAATCAGTCACATTTTGGAAGAAAAAGGTACTCCAATGCCATCTCTCTTTAGCAGAGATAAAAGAGATATAAGAAGTATGTAATCAGTACAACCGAGCTGGCCCTGGAATTGTCTTCTACTACCTAGACCAGAATTTTTCTGCTCTACCAGACAACAGATGCTATTTTGTTTCAATTAGTGGATTTCATCCCAGTTTGAATATCTTCATGTATTTCATACGGCAAATTTGGTAAAATTTAGGCAAACCTTTCAACACTTATCACTAAAATCTCAGATTGTTGTTACAACATTTGAATCAGACCATTTGAATAGGATCAATGGATTATGAATGTCCCTTCCCTTCCCTTCTCTCCTTTGTCTCCAGCCTGTCTGTAGTTAAGGTTAGAAGCTATTTTATTTTGCAACTCTATCAAGTTTCTTCTTTATGTTAGCTAAAAATTTAAGGCCAAAACTATGTGTTATAGAAAACTAAATAAATACATTGAAAAGACCACGTTTCTTAAGGATTTCTTTGTTGAAAGAAAAAAGAAACCTGAAAAGCTGCCATATTCTAGACTCCATATTAACTCCCTTACTGGCCCAGCTATGAAAAATAATTTTTTAACTATCAGGACAGTTTTCTTCATGTGCTCAAAAGCATATCTTAAAT
The DNA here is from genome assembly GCF_018350155.1 of Leopardus geoffroyi. Classification (NCBI taxonomy): domain Eukaryota; kingdom Metazoa; phylum Chordata; class Mammalia; order Carnivora; family Felidae; genus Leopardus; species Leopardus geoffroyi. The sequence continues at coordinate 29,043,901 of NC_059333.1, forward strand.
CTAATGATCGTCCTGTGACAACATAATATTTTGATGGGCTGAGGAACAATGAAGATGGCAAGGAGGATTAGACACTTGAAGTGCCAAATCATAAGGCATAATTAAATTTAGGGGCCAGAAGCTGAGTTTACGCTTTGAATTCTAGAGCTGCTAGCAAGAACAATTAAAGGATGTGTCATTTGCATTGAAAACAATGCATAACTTACTCATACTTTGGAGACAAAAAAATTGAAAATCCTATAAGAACACAAGTCTGTGTGACCATAAACTTATTCTTCTCAGGTGGTGGAATGCATTTATTATTTCACCATTACTCTGTGCCATGAGTTACTCATGGAGTTATTAACTGTAAGTCACAAAATGAATCACACCCAGAAAACAAATAAAATAACTGAAAAATAACTCAAAATATTAAAATATTTCATCCTCATTTAAAAATGATAACAATGCTAATTACAAAACTGCATATTATAGTGTTTAAAAACTGCTATGGATTGCACTGCATTCCTCCAAATTATTATATTGAAGCCCTAAGCTCCATGTGACTATATATATATGATCTATAGGAGGTGATTAAGATTAAATGAGGTTATATAGGTGGGGTCCTAATCTATAAGGACTATGACCGGGGCACCTGGGTGGCTCAGTCACTTGTTCAAAAAAGTTTATTTATTTATTTTGAGAGAGTCAGAGACAGCGTGAACCAGTGAGGGGCAGAGAAAGAGAGATAGAGAATCCCAAGCAGAATCCCTCTGCTGTCAGTGCAGTGCCTGACATGGGGCTCAAACACACGTACTGTGAGATCATGACTTCAATCAAACCAAGCGTCAGATGCTTAACTGACTGAGCCGCCCAGGTGCCCCTTAAATAAATAAACTTAAAAATTTTTAAATAAATAAAAATAAAAGGATTATGACCTTATAAGAAGAGAAATCTCTCTCCCTTCCCACTCCCTCTCCCTCTCTCTTAAAACCATGTGAAGACACACAGAAAAGGCAACCCTCTGCAAACAAGGAAGAGAACTTTCACCAGAAACTGAATCAGCTGCTACCTTGATACCTTGATCTTGGAGTTTACAGTCCCTAGAAATATGAGAAAGTAAATTTCTATTGCTTAAGCCACCTAATCTATGGTATTTTGTTATTATGACAGCCCAAGTTGACTAAGACAAGAAGATAGGTTGTTTGTTAATGTCTTTAATAAACAGACCTAGTTTCAAATTCTCCCTTAGCTAACTCTCAAAATCTGTTTCCTGTCTTTAAAAAGTTATTAATCTATCACAAATCCATTTTTAGAAATAAAGCTTGCAAAAAAAGCTTACAATACATACAAAGCAGCTATTATAGAAGTAAATAGGTAACTACTATTATTTTATGTTTTATTAATAATTCAAATAAACTTTTTAGCAAACCATAGACTGTTATACCTTAAAGACAGCTCAAATAATACATATTTAAATTCAAACTCATCATTAAAAATTGATTGTCCAGAAAGAAGTGGTTTATCTTTCATGAGTCTAATCATTTGTTTTGATCTTCAAGTTCAAGGTAGTGTGATCTTTGAATGACTAGCCTCATGGCAGAATATACTAATACTCATTAAAGAAGATAAAAGCCTATAAAATTATTTTGTCAGGTTGTTGAACACACTGTTTATGCAGCATTTGGCACAATAAATTTAAAGATATAATCATGCTATTTGTACAAACTCACATATCATTATTAGCTTAAGTAAAAATCGCCCTCAGTGAATACAGCATTTGACACAACTTGGGAATAGATAATAGTTCATGGATAAATCCAATTATTTTAGTAACACTAGAAATATATGTGATGACATGTTCCAATACACATTCATTCAATCACAAAGCATCTAATATTCATGTATGGCATGCTCTGAAAATATTAAAATGTGGTAGACATAGTCAGAGTCTTTAAGCAGCTGGATCCCTAAGACTTAGTAAAGGGTTTCACCCATATCCTTTCATATCCTTTTGGTATTTACTTCTTTTATTTATTCATTCAGTTAATATATTTTAGGCAGTCACCATGTATTTGGCACTCACAGTTCTAGGAACAGGGAATATAACGAAGAACAAGACAACAAAGCCCCTTGTCTCCTGAAACCTCCACCATAGTCTGCACTGTACTTGCCTGTTTCCTTCTTCATCTTCCTCTGTCTTGGGCACCTTTACCACCCACCAAAGTTTTTAGCACACAGTAATAAATAGTGCAATCAGACATAGGAATAGCATGTATGCCACACCTCCATATCCAAACCCATGGTAGACATTGTTAATTAATTATGGCTCTCATTTCCCAAGACTCCGAATGTGATTTCAAAATCCTTTTCAATCCTGTGAATACCATGAACACTGTGAATCACAGTATTCACACCAGCAATGACTTATCACTTAAAGTTAACAAGCAAGATGGGGCTCAAGTTGGTTGAGCATCTGACTTCCACTCGGGCCATGATTGCAAGGTTCATGAGTTCAAGCCCCACATTGGGCTTGCTGCTGTCAGCACAGAGGGTGCTTTGGATCCTCTGTCCCCCTCTCTCTCCACCCCTTTCTGGCTCTTGCTCTCTCCCTTTCTCTCTCTCAAAAATAAACATTAAAAAAGTTAATAAACAAGTTAAATTATGTACTTAAAACCCCTTAATATAGGGGTGACTGGTGGCTCAGTAGGTTAAGAATCAGACCCTTGATTTCAGCTCAGGTCACGATCTCACGGTTCATGAATTCGAGCGAGCCCTGAGTCAGGCTCTGAGCTGACGGCAGAGGGATTCTGCTTGGAATTCTCTGTCTCCCTCTCTCTCTGCTCCTCTCTCATTCTCTCTCCCTCTCTCCCCCTCTCTCTCTCTCCCTCTGTCTCTCTCTCTCTCTCTCTCCTTCTCTCTCAAAAATAAATAAAGAAAAATAAATAAAAACCCCTGAGTAGAATGCAGAACATAGGAGCAAGCTCTAGCCCCTGTTTCAATAAACAAGAAAAAAGGCATGCAAGAAAAAAGGCATGTAACTCAAGTTTGTAAAGGCAAACCTGAAAGTAGTGAGAAAGCGAAGAGGCCTAGAAGAATTGTTTCCAGGGATGGAAGAGCTCCTCTTGGGCAAGATAAGACCAGTGGCAATTCTCTTCATTGGGAGCATTTGCAAAATCTTCCATGTACATACTAAAGATCCAGCTTGACTTAAATTAAGAAAAAAAACTTGCTACAGAAAGAGAAATCAGCAGAGTTTTGGGTGGTCATCAGCAATAGAATCTAAAGGAGCCCAAATGTGAGTGTTGGGGTGGTGCAAAAATTCCTGCTTTTTTGCACAGCTGAGGAGACAAAGCCCCTTTAGAGGGTGGGGTCCACAAAAACACAGAAAATTTCTCTACTTGAAATATATGAAACCATAGAAGTACTAAATTTATCTTAAGTTACAATTAAGTGCCCACCAAGCTAAATTCCCTTGTGAACTGAGATGATCTGCCCTCAGCCCATGTGTGTAACAAAGAAAAGGGCAAATGCTGAGGGAAATAACATCAACCTCTCTCTTCATGGTTCTTTGGCATGCAAAAGTAAATATGAGACATTGGAAGAAGCAGGAAAATGTAATTGAAATGGGGAAAAATAAGATGATATAAGGAGACCACATCCCTTCCATGAATGTCATCAGAATAAACAGACAAGAGCTTTAAAGTAAATAACAAGATTACAATAATTTTAAATACAGTAAATTATGTAAAGAATAAAAGATTGATATTTTCAACATATAATTAGAATCAATGTAAAAACCAATGAAACATTCTAGAATCAAAAAAATACATATATGAATTTAATAATTCATGGAATAGTTTAATACCAGATTCGACACAGTAAAGACACTATTAGTAAACATAAAAACAGAAAAATATTCAAACTGAAGCACAGAGAGAAAAAAATAGAAAGAACAGAAAGAACTGAGTATAAATGAATATAGGAGAAAAAGTTAATACAAGACATGAGCTAATGTATGTGTAAGTGGAATCTCAGATGAAGAGAAAAGGGACAGAAACAATATTTAAAGAGATATGGATGAGAATTTTTCCAAGCCTTATGAGAGGCATCAATCAGAGATCCAGGAATCTCAGTCAACCCCAAAAAGGATAGATACAAAGGAACTATACATGGAAAAACATAGGTAAAATGCTCAAAAACAAACAGAAAAACTTTTTAATTAGGCAGAGACAAGACAAGATTTCAGAAGATTTGATTAACTTCAGAAAGTAAGAATGAGATTTATGACTGACTTTCCAAAAGAAACAATAGAAGACAATGGCAATGGAACGACATCTCTAAGGCAATCATTCCTTCTTACCCCCTAAATCTATGTTAAACTTAATCCCCAATATAATAGTTTTAGAAGGTGGGACCTTTGAGAGGTAGTTAGATCATGAGGGTATAATCCTCATGAATGTGATTAATACCCTTATGAAAGACCCCAGAGAGTTCCCTTGTTCCTTCCACCCTGTGAAGACACAGAATGAGGACAGCAGTCTTGAACCAGGAAACAGGGACTTCACAGCCTCCAGAACTATGAGAATTACATTTCTGTTGTCTATGAGCTATCTAGCTTATGTTATTTTGCTATAGTAGCCTGAACTAATACAATAATCATATAATTAGAAAATGATGATAAATTTGCCTATTTTTCTCGAATTTATACTTTCTATTTATTTTTTGCAGAGACTGCTAATTCCAAAGTACTCTTATATAATAGTTGTAAATGAGTATTCTTATCTCATTTTCAACTGTACTGGTAATAATTCTAAGGTTGGTGCTGGTTTGTTGTTTGGGATATATCTTTGATCATACATTTCTTATTGTAAACATATGTGATATACATTTCCACTTAAATTAATTTAAACTTACAGACAATAATGAAAATATAAGCTATTTTTAAAATAAAAGGCAAACATTCATCTTTCAAAAGTTTGGAGGTATAATGAGATTCTGTGAAAAAACAAAAACATTAGTATCAGCTTTTTAGTTAGAAATCAAATTTATTTCCTACCAATACCTTTACATGAAAAATCTTCATGCAATAAATTTTCAATCCCCCGAAAACAGAAATATATGGAACCATAACAGTCTAGCAGAAGGAAAAAATGTATAAATACTCTGGCTCAATACATGAGATCTGTCCTATTATGGCATAATTTTAACATAGTAGTAATCTTTTATGTTCAAATATTATAGTGCTTCATAGAATCTAGCAATGTAACTCAAACTAAATTGTAATTTCAATACACTTATTCTTTTAATGAATGTGCAGAGAACTGGATCAATTTTCCATTCAATGAACTTTTCGTATACAGATGAGGGAAGAGAAATGTGTGAATTAAACAACAACAAGGACAATTTGTCCCCTGAATTAGATTGATATATGGTAAGATTTTTATTATTTGGCAGTGATTTTCCTAATGGAGCACATTTCTGAAATAATAATGAGAAATATCGGGATATATAATTAGACAATTTTTCACTTCAGCTACTATTGTTAAAGATTACCTCTAATCACCAAATTGAAGGTGAAGTATAATTTATTAAGAGAATGAACACTAATTGAGATCATAATTTTCTTGACTTCTCTTGGCCTCTATTTTTCTCTCTATAAATAAAGGGGTGGATCCAGATGCCCTCTAAGATATTTTCCGGCTATGAACTTCATTTAGTTATCTATTTAAAAGTCTCTAATAAATACTTACAACTGTGAATAAAAAAAGACAATCTGGTAGTTTTTAGTCCACCCTATTTATATTTATGCATACAATAACAATTGATCCTAAATCTGTTATCTGGTAAATTTTTTTGGTTTATTGCTTCCTTTTTTAATATGTTTTGGTACATAGATTTTTTAAATTTAACTTTAAATGACATGTATTGACACTTTTCTAGGAAAAACTGAAAAAAGTATATATTTTAATTTTGTCCTACTTATTCTTCTTTATAACCTATTCTTTTATCTGTATATTTTATCATTTTTTAGTCATTCAGAAAGTTGCCTTCATAACCTTGAATTATCTATTTAAACTTTGATTTCTTAAATTCTCCATTCCAAATATCTAAGAACTCCCTGCTAAGAAAAATGAAGAAAACGGTATATCCACATTTCTTTCCATATCCCTGCCCTCATCCTTATTTCCCAACTCCGGGGTTTGCAGTTCTATTTAACATTAGCATAACCAACATTCTTATCTAAGTATTTCATTGTTCCTCTGGTTATAAGCAGACAAGAAGGAATAAATGACCACAGCTACCATCCACTTTAGATGATTTAGGTAATGATATTTAGAACTTTTGAGCTGATGATGTTTACAAGAGTTTCTTGGACTTTGAGTTGATGCTGTAGTAGGATGAGACTTTGCATGTGGATGGATGCAAATCTTTGGGGACCAGAGAGCAAATCGTGGTAGGCTTAAATTCACATTCTAATCCTTATAACCTGTGACTATGTTACTTTGCAAGGCAAAACAGGCTTTACAGGTTTTTTTTTTTTTTTAAGTTACAGGGCTCGAGATGGGGAGATTATCTTGGATTGTCCAGGTGGGTCCAATTTAATCACATGATGTCTTCTGAGTCTACCGTTGCCACAGAGGTAGAAAGTCTCTCGGTTAAGTAATGTGGGTGGCCTCTAGAAGCTGGAAATAAGCCTAAGTTTACAGGTAGCAAGAAAATAAGAACCTTGATCCTCCAATCGCCAAGGAAATAAATTCTGCCAGCAATTCCTATCTAGCAGGAAACAATTCCCCCCTAGAATCTCCAGAAAGGAATGTAGCCCTCTGCTGTTTTGATTTAATCCAGTGAGATCCATACCAAAATTCTGATCTACAGAAATGTAAAATAATAAATTTGTGGTAATTTAAGGCAGTAATGTAATGGAAAAATAGAAAGTGTTTAGTTCTATTTTAGTTTCTCTCCTATATTAAGAGCATTCCACGATGAGATCATGTGAGCTCTACCTACTTCTTGACCATATCAGGATCCTATTAACAAGGAGGAAGGAGTGGGTGGCAGGGATAATAGGGATAATAGGGCCTGCCACAAATTACTAATCCTCTTGATTTGGTTTATATCTCTTGTCCTCCCTCTCAGACTTTCACCTATTGCTTTATGATCCAGAACATCTAACCTATGAGATTATTTTCTGTTTATATGCTCTTGGTAATTCAGTTCCCTCTTTCTGGGACACCTTCAACCAATTGCTTCATATTATCCTATTAACCCATCTCCTGGCTCCCTTTTACTCTTCTAAGTATTTCTTAGACATATTCTCTTTCACTAAGCCTTCTCAACTTCAAGATAAAATTACAGTGTTTATTCAATTCTGTTTCTGCCCTCTGTCCATACCGCAAATACGGTGTTGTCAATCCTAAAATTAGCCAGTTATTTTATTAGCAAAGTGAGTTTATTCAGGAATAGCAGAGGAATTGCAACTTGGGACAAGCAAACTATAGTGAACCACAGGCAAGTCCAGAGCACAAAGTCCAGTGGCTTGCTTTTATGGAGGAAAGGATGAAATTGTGAAGCTCTTTCTTAAACAAAAGTCTGTTGGAGTTGAGTGAGAGTTTGAACTTCTCATTGGCTATCGCTATTGCTGGTCAAGGAGAAAAGTTTACTTCCTCCTGCTGGGGCAGTAAATTAAGCTTCTTCCTGCTAAGCATGCAAGGTATGATTCCTTCTGGTGGAGTCTGCAACTGACAACCAGTGGTAGTCCCAGAGAACTGCCCATTCAAGACTTCTGGGCTCCATTTTAGATGAGGTTTCCTTTATTTTCACAGCATATACCATAATCAATTACATGTATGTGTTTACCTTCTGTCTCTCCTTCTGTTGTTACCAGTGGTTACCACTATGGTCAATAAATGTTTGTTAATATGATCATTATACTTAATAATATCCATGAATTGAGTGAATTATGTGTTCTTCATAGGGAAATTATACTCAATAGTACTCCCTAGACATACACATACTTTTTATGCTTTACATTGTGAAATATTTTTTTCAATGCACGAAATGGAGAGATTATAATAAATCCCCATTAACTATACTTCCTTCACCTTCAATAACCATAATATTTTCACGTATGTGTTTTAAGCAGCTAGAAAGCCAGTGGTGGTGTATTACTCCAGCAGGTAGACTTGTTATCAACAGGGATATCAACTTGATTTACATCTAAGGTGAGGAAACATTTCAATTCTCCAGGATCATAGTTCTGGTGCCCTTTAATAACAGCAATAAAAGACAAAACACTCTCAAAAAGAGCCATTAAGTACTACCCAGTAACCAAGAAGAAAAGAAGAAAAAAAGGGGGAGGGGAGTTGTATATTATAGACACGGACCTGAGAAAACACTTCACAAGTGTCCTAAATGGCCATTATATGTTACAGGACTTGTCCATGAAGGCAATTCCTACCAATTGTGACTTAATTCAAGAGAAAGCTCAAGTGTTTTGTTTTCGTTAGTAATAGTCCACTTCGGTGTTAGCAAGACAAAATGCTTCCTTGCTCTCTTGAATAATTCACATTCACTGAAGACTGCTTGAATACTTTTATCCCAAAACAAAAGTAGAGGGCTGAGGAGCTTTATTGGGAGTTTCAGCGATGCCCCATCAGCCTGCCTCTGTGCCCACACTGCTGTAGGGGCTGTTGTAGGAAGGCTGGAGGGGTGAGGGGCGCTTAAAGGATCCCCATGCAGAATCTAGATCTAGGCAAAGGAGCACTCCTTGAAAGGCAGGAAGAACGAAAAAACAAAGCCTCGAACCCGGGCCTGGTTAGGAACAGGGCCAAACGAAGCAATAACCTAACTGTCCTCACTCTCCCTCCAGCGAAGAGGGGGCAGGCCGGAACTACACTTCCCATAATGCAAAGCGGCAGGGCGGCGCTAAAGAAATCGTTTGTTTTTACCTCTACTTGGCTCCAGTCGCTTCAGGTTTGATTATAAATTCCAGTGCCTCTTCTTGGCTCTCCTCCACCTCAGCCTCATTGGTTCCGTAGCCCCGGCGTAGGAGGGCGGCTTAGACGCCACTGGCAGCTGTTGAATGGAAGTTTTCAGTCCTGCGACCTGACGGTAAATGAAGTCCCTTCTCTGGTCAGATATGTAGCTTCTCCGAATGCGTCGGAGAAAAAGAACTACATTACCCAGTAGGCCTTGGGGCTGCGGGGCGGCGTGGGGGCGTCACCTCACGTCTGGTACAGTCATCCCAAGCCTCTTCGGCGGGACTGTGATGGCCGGAGAGATGACGATCTTAGGTCAGTGACCAGGGGTTCCCTGTGGCTGTTGCGGGCACTCGAGCAGTTTGGGGAGGCGGGGATAGGCGGGGGTGGTTGTCACCTCCTGGATCCAATTGGCGCAGTGGGAAGGGCTTCGAAAAGATGACTTAGAGTCGGTTTTTGGCTCTTCGGGTTGCCGAATTGGGGGTCGCGTCTAGAATGGCCTGGGCCAGAGTAGGCCATGCAGGGCCGGCGGCGACCCTCTGCGTACATCCCAAGGACATCGGGCCTCAGGAACGGTTCTTTTCAAAAGAACGTCGATTTTGAGTCATTGGTTGAATTGAGGCCTTCGAGAGGTCGCAAGAACGTGCATCCCCAAGACCTCTTTGTAGAGGAAGGGGGAGGAGCAGCACCAGCAGCCTGAGCTGCAGAGTCCTGGGATGCTGCTGCATCTTGAGAGGTCAGGCCTCTTGGATGTGTGGTCTGATGCTCTTTCCGCCCATCTAGCTTAGCAATTAATCCTCCCCGAACGGGAAAACGATGAAATGTCTGAAGTTTCCCACGTAGGAGCAAGTGGAAAGTGGGGTTGGCGCTTGATGTCTTTTTTTTTTTTTTTTTTTTTTTTTTTTTTGAGTTATGTGTTGAAGATGAGCATACAGTTAGTGAAACAGACTCCTACCGATTGACGTTTGGGGTCGTATGTAACACGTATGGATATTCTCTCCTGAAAACAAATAACAGATTAATTGTAATTTCAAAGTGGCATCTTTCTTCATCACTTATGTTTACAATCTGCATGACGTTTGTTCATATTTTTGTGTGTGTGTGTGTGTGTGTGTGTGTGTGTGTGTGTGTGTGTTTTAATCAATTAATATTAGTTGAGCCTCTGCTATTTGCTAGGAGCCATTCCTGGTGGAGGGGATACAACAGTGAACAAAACCTGCCTTCAAGGCGCTTTATGTTGCCTTCAGGGTTCCACATTTATGGTTCTCTTTCCCTACATATTAACTCCTCAAGAAGTATTCCTTAATTCCTGTTTAAATACAAGAAGTTAACTGTGTTCTGTTGTAAAGTGACAGTTTAATATTTAAACAACTTTCAAAATCATTTTACCAATTTATCCCGTTCATTCTTTTGGAAAGAGAAAGGAGATGAAGGGGTAGAGTTTTAGCCCTACGATAATAACAAAGTCTTTGCTGTGGAAATTTTAATAATGAAATTTCTTTTTAATAATGATAATTGAAGCTGTGTAGAAAGCTATAAGATCTAAATACCAAATGATCAAGAATTTGAAATACATCTATATTTAACATTTATCTAGCTTTTGCTAGAGATAAATGGGTTTTCCTGTCAGCATCAGCACAATTAAAAGTTTTTACTTCTCATTCACCAAGGTGAAGTACACAGACCTACAACTAGAGGAGTTTTTTGTTGTTGTTGTTGTTCCTTCATTTTAATTGTGTTATGATGACTTTGCATTATGAAAAACTTGATGCCTGAGAGAATTGTTACCATTAGTACTATAAAAGAAAATATTTTGAGAGTGTGGATTATTAGTCTTATCTCAAAGAGTGATATTAAAGGGAGTTTGCTATAGTAATTTAGCGTATCATACTAGTTTACTAAGACCTATCTTTTAATTTGCCTGTATTTCAGGATCAGCTGTTTTGACTCTCCTGTTGGCTGGCTATTTGGCACAACAGTATTTACCATTGCCTACTCCTAAAGTGATTGGCATTGACCTTGGCACCACCTACTGTTCGGTTGGGGTGTTTTTTCCTGGCACAGGAAAAGTAAAGGTCATTCCAGATGAAAATGGGCATATCAGTATACCCAGCATGGTGTCCTTTACTGACGATGATGTGTATGTGGGTTATGAAAGCTTAGAGCTCGCCGATTCAAATCCTCAGAACACAATATATGATGCCAAAAGATTCATAGGCAAGATATTTACCCCAGAAGAGCTGGAGGCTGAGGTTGGCAGATACCCATTTAAGGTAAGTGATTAGGCTAAAATCTATTTTAATTTTAGTTCAGCATATATTGTTGCAAGTGATGCCTTATACAACATTCTGTTTCGCCTTAATCTGCGTGGAAGTCATGTTACAACGAGCAGACCTACAGCAATTCCAGAATGAGTTGATTCATTGGCTCCACAGTGCTATCATGGACTCAGAGCCTTAGCTGTATCCTTGCTCTGCCATCCTCAGAGTCTACTTATCTCTTTGTTTCATTGTAGCAAGAAAGCTGAAGCCCCATGTACTATGGATCAATGGCCAGATAGCCAGATAGATGGACAGATGCTTTGTGTGTGTTAGGTTATACACATTTGTGTACTTAAAAAAAAGAGAGAGAGATCATACTAGGCATTGCTGTTTTATGACTTGTTTGAAACTCAACAATGTGACACGGACAGTTGGATAATAGGTTCACATTGTTTTCATGGACACTTGGAACGGCTATCCCTATATTTGTCCATTCTCAATAAGTGCACATTTTATTTTTTCCCTGGTTTTCCACTTATGTTGTAACTTCTTTGAGTAGCCTTGTACATATATCTTTGTGTTCTTCTTGATCATTTCCTAAACTGGAATTGTAGAAGTAGGAGAATTTGAGTTCTCTGAGTACTTTGATTGATATTGTCAAATTGTGCGCTGAAAGGTTGTGTGTCTTAACTATCTTTTTTAGAATGCTTATGTCTTCCCTAGTTACTATTTTTTAATCTTTGCCAAAAAATAAGTGAAAATGGTATCTTATATTAATTTTTCATTCCTTTGATTTTTAGTGAGGTCAGATTTTTTTTTTAATATGTTCATTGGCATTTTTATTTTCTTTAGGAATCCTATTTTGGGGTGTATCTTTTTTTATGACTATAAAATACCTTTGTGATATGTTTTCAGTGTTTTTTCTTTTGTTTCTAATGTTCTTTTTATTATTTAAAAAATAATTCTTTCTATTATTTAACTGATGCTATATAATTTTGCTTTTGAGCTTTCAAGAATGTTAAATTTTCAGGACACCTGTGTGGCTCAGTCAGTTAAGCATCTGATCTCACAGTCATGTGAGATCATGATCTCATAGTTTGTGGGTTCGAGCCCCGCGTCAGGCTCTGTGCTGACAGCTCAGAACCTGGAGCCTGCTTTGAATTCTGTGTCTCCCTTTCTCTCTGCCCCTTCCCTGCTCATGCTCTGTCTCTCTCTGTCTCTCAAAAATAAATAAACATTGAAAAAAATTTTTTTCTTAATGTTAAATTTTCATGTGGCAAATCATCTTGAAATTTTAAAAAAAATGCTTATAGACTCTTACAGACTTACAATGCCCTTTTCCATCCTATCCATTTGAATTTTTTTCTAATACTTTTACTTGAGCATTTGTAAGGTTGTGTTTTGATGTTTTTTCTTTTAAATATTTTAATTCTTTTTTTCATTATGGTAAGTGTACTCTTTAATCCCCATCACTTATTTTATCCATACCCCCGACCCATGTCTTTTAAATATTTAAATGTTCTTTCCATAGAGGGGTTTTTTTTTCTTTCTTTTTTTTTTTTTTGGTAATTATGAAGTGGAATTCTAAATGAATAGGTTTTAAAATTAATAGTGCTGCTTATTGAATAAAATTCTCAGATTTTTTATGCATATACGAAGGAGAACATAAATTTACCCCATGTATTTCTTATATTTATTTCTTTGTTCTTTTTTGGCTTTATTCTTAGAATCTTTTATTAATTTATAAATCTTTCGTAAGCAGTGCTTAAATTATATAAAGCTATACATGTCCTCAAAATTATGATTTTGAGTGTATTACCTGTTGATGCAAGTTATTTTTTCCCTGACTTTTAGGATATAACTGACATACAGCCCTGTGTAAGTTTATGGTGTACAACATAATGATTTGCCTTAAATATGTTGTGAAATGTTTAGCACAATAAGTTAACATCCATCAACTCATATAGATACAGAAGAAGAAATAAAATTTTTCCTTTGTTGTGAGAGCTCTTGGAATTTATTCTCTCAACAGCTTTCATATATACCACACAGCGGTATTAACTCTGGTTATCATGTTCAACATTATGTTCCCAGTACTTGTTTACCTTATGACTGGAAGTTTGTACCTTTTGTTTTGACCACCTTCATCCATTTTGCCCATGCGCCCATCCCCTACCGCTGGTAAACCAGCTGATAAACCAGCTTATCTGAGTTTGGTTGTTGTTTTAGATTCTTCACATGAGAGGTCATATAGTGTTTGTCTTTCTCTGACTTATTGACACTTAGTGTAATACTCTCAGGGTCCATTCATGTTGTCACAGACAGAAGGATTTTCTTTTTCATGGCTGAATAATATTTCATTATGTATTAATATCAACATTATCCATTTATCTGTTGATAGACACTTAGTTTGTATTCATGGCGTGGCTATTGTAAGTAAATGCTGCTGTGAACGTGGGAGTGCAGATAGCTACACAAGGGTATATTCCCAGAAGTGGAATTGCTACATCATATGGTAGTCCTAGCTTCAGTTTTTTGAGGAACTTCTGTACTGTTTTCCAACACAGAGTTATTTTCAGTTTTTGTTGTTGTTGTTAAGCTTCTAAGTGTTTTGATTTTTTTTGTTGTTGTTTGTTTCACCTGGGCTCTGAGGGTATGGTGTCTTTGAATCTTATTTTAATCGTGTCTTGTTTTCCCAGATACGTCTGTTTTAATCGTAGCTTGTTTTTGTTTTTCCCAGATAGGTCTGTGGATGGTCAAGTTTTCTTCATTGAAACCTATTATACAGTCTAGAGCGATGAGAGTAAAGTTCTTATAATTTCTTAGAAGAGACTAATTGTCTTTACTATTGATATTAATATAGTCTGTTGGTGAAAGTGGAATAGTATGTTTTAGAATTAATCTATTTCTTTATTTTTATTTATTTTTTTAAAGTTTATGTATTTTGAGAGAGAGAGAGCATGCATGCACAAGCAGGGGAGAGGGAGAGAGAGAATCCCAAGCAGGCTCCACACTGTCAGTGAAGAACCAGACTAGAAGCTTAATCCCCCACGAACCGTGAGATCTTGACCTGAGCCAAAATCAGAAGTCAGATGTTTAACCGACTGGGCCACCCAGGTGCCCCTCATCTAGTTTTTTAAATATACAACCACATTAGCAGGGATAAGGAGCTAATACATGATACATGTTTTCGTGGAAATAAGAATGTAAATGATACTTGATTCTTGGATAAGAACATAATGAACTACTAAAATGATTCGTGTTAATATGTACCAGAACATTTGTTCAGTTATCAATTATTTTTGGAAACAAGTTAATTAAAAGAAGATCCTGAATCAAATACATGATCCAGCAACTTTTATTCCTTATATTTCACCTTTTTTCTTTTATTCGTTTAACAAATATATATTGAAGATCTTCTGTGTTCCATTTATATGCTTGGTGATGAATTTGGTTATTCTGCTGTTATTGAAAGCTATGGTGTTGATTCACTTTATAGATTTTGAAGTATAACTTTTAATAACTTCTCATTTTGGTAAATGACAGATTAGAAAAAATTTTATGACCTTATGAAGTTAAATTTTCATTGAATAAGTCCAGTGTGTATGTATGTATGTGTTTAAGTATATGTGTGTGGATGTGTACACACACAGTTTTACATTTCTTTCTGTCCTTTTTGTTTTGTTTGTTTTTTACTAATCCTATTCATAGGTTTTAAACAAAAATGGAATGGTTGAGTTTTCGGTGACAAGTAATGAGACCATCACCGTTTCCCCAGAATATGTTGGCTCTAGACTACTGTTGAAGTTAAAGGAAATGGCAGAGGAGTATCTCGGAATGCCAGTTGCTAATGCGGTTATTTCTGTACCAGCAGAATTTGATCTAAAACAGAGAAATTCAACAATTGAAGCTGCTAACCTTGCAGGTAATACCACCCTTGACTGTGTTGCATTTTTTCTCAAAATGTTCTTATTTTAGAAATCTTCTGTAGTAAGGTATATCACTTTGCAAACCACCTAATTATCTAGGCATGTAAATAAACCCAAAGGAGGTAAATTAGGTGGATTTTGATATACATTTAAAGATAAAAATTAAAAAAATTCTATAACGCAATGTAAAATGCAACATATTATGACAACGGCCAGTAAGATAGCCCTGTGACAAAGACTGAGGACATGGGTTCATGATAGCAGTGAGGAATTTTTTTTATAAATTTTCTTTAATGTTAAGATGAGTGTAATATTTTTTTTTTTTTTTAAATCTGAGGTGGAAGAGAACTCATTTAAAACCATTCAGCAAATATTGGGTCCCTTGGCAAACAAAACATAAATCCCTGTTTCCGTGGAGCTTCTATTCTATTGGAGAGAAACAGAAAGTCTGTATTAAAAATAAGTATATTATGGGGTTTCTCACCCCTAGCATATTTGGGCCTAGATAATTCTCTTGTGGGGAACTGTCCCATGCATTATAGGAGAGTTAGTAGCATCCCTAGCCTCTGCTCACTAGATGCCAGCAGCACCAGCCTCTCCAGGACGTGACAGTCATCTGTCTTCTGGCATTGCCCAGTGTTCCCTGAGGGCCAGAATTGCCCCTGGTGCAGAGCCCTGATAAATGTGTATCAGAAAGAAATGTGCTATGGAAGACAGAACAGCATAAGACGAGGATTGCTGGGAGTGGTCAGGAAGTGGGGGACTTGGGTTTTACAGTGGCCAAGTAGGCCTCCTTGAGAAGGTGACATGTAAGCAGATTTGAAGGAGGTGAGGTTGTTAGACAAGCAGATATACAGAGGAAGTCTGTTGCAGGAGAGAAAACAGTCATTTAGCAGCCATAAAATGGGAATTTGCTGGCACATGTGAAGATGAGAAGTAGGTAGTGTGGCCAGAGCAGAGTGAGTGATGAAGTCAGAGAGCTAAAGGAAATGGTGTTAAGGTTTTTAAATAAATTCTTCAGAGTTTGAATAGTTTTTTATGGTTCCTGATGCATAATAGCATATTGCTTTCTAAACCACTCATTAAGTGTGGCACTTAGGGTAAAGCAAGAAATTTGCACAAAGAAATCTGAACTTTCACTGTTCACTGTAATGTTTAACATTATCTTCAAGATCAGATTGCTGTATATTTCAGATTTGCATTTGAGGGTCCTAAATTTTTTTTTGAGCATCCTAAATTTTAAGTCTACTTTTTGAGTCATTGTGTCTATTGAAATATTTCTTTTTTTTTTTTTTTAATTTTTTTTTTTCAACGTTTATTTATTTTTGGGACAGAGAGAGACAGAGCATGAACGGGGGAGGGGCAGAGAGAGAGGGAGACACAGAATCGGAAACAGGCTCCAGGCTCTGAGCCATCAGCCCAGAGCCTGACGCGGGGCTCGAACTCCCGGACCGCGAGATCGTGACCTGGCTGAAGTCGGACGCTCAACCGACTGCGCCACCCAGGCACCCCTGAAATATTTCATCTAATTTTTTATCTATTTATCTGCTTGTTTTTATCAGAGGCTTTTTTTTTTTTTAAGTTTCTTTATTTTGAGAGAGACAAAGGGCAAGTAGGGGAAGGGCAGAGAGAGAGGGAGTGAGAGAGAATCCCAAGCTCAGAGCCCAACACGGGGCTCGATGCCACAAACTGAGATCATGATCTGAGCCAGAATCAAGAGTCAGATGCTTAACCAACTGAGCCACCCAGAAGCCCCTGTCAAAGTCATATATATGTATATATGGTATATATATATTATATATATATATGTGGTGTATATATATTATATATATATGTGGTATATATATATTATATATATATGGTGTATATATATATTATATATATATGGTATATATATATATGGTATATATATATCATATATGTATGTCATATACATATGACATACATATATGATATATATCATATATATATATGATGTTTTATTTATTTTTGAGAGAGAGAGAGAGAGAGAGAGACAGTGCAAGCGGGGGAGGGGCAGAGAGAGGGAGACACAGAATTTGAAACAGGCTCCAGGCTTTCATTTCCACAGCAATTTATTCTAGCACGTAATGATTAAGCTTTTATTGCTTATGTATTCCCAAGTAAAATAATGAAAATTAGAAGAAGCTAAGAGTGTTTTTAATTAAATATTAATTAATAAAGACTAGAATGATACATTCCACTGAATCTGGGCTTTTCTTTTTCTTACCTTAATAAAAGCCATTGTTACTCATTGGGGTTCATGCTTTAGAAAACACACTAACATTGTGTGAGGTTGAGTGGGAAGAAATTTTGATAATGGTGTCCTGCGATGAATTGTTCTTCCTTCCAACCAATCTTATAGGACTGAAGATCTTGAGGGTAATAAATGAACCCACGGCGGCAGCTATGGCCTATGGCCTCCATAAAGCTGATGTCTTTCACGTCTTGGTGATAGATTTGGGCGGAGGAACTCTAGATGTGTCGTTGCTAAATAAACAAGGAGGAATGTTTCTAACCCGAGCAATGTCTGGTAAGAAAAATACAGGGAGGCTAAAAGAGGTTCACACAATGCTTTCCTTAGCACACCTAATGTGTTAAATGTTTATTTAAAAATTTTTTTCAGTGTACTTTGACTTCATTTTGGTAATCTATGTATGTTATTTTATAACCACCATTTGTGTATTTTTACAGCAAAAAGTAAAGTCTAAAAAAAATGGGCATCCTACATGGTAGATAAATATACTGCCAGTTGTAGTTCACTGAGCCAGTAGGACTTGATGGCTGTGGTGAAGGGGACAGAAAGCAAGAAAAACCCTTTAAAATGAAGAGTGATCAGTTTATTTCATTTGATAATATATTTTACAAAATAGATGTCTTTAGAAAATCTAATACTATTAATAGTATTCTCTAAGAAATAAGAGGATTGTGCATTCTAAATCTTTCTTTAAAGGTTTTGTTTTAATTTAAGGAATTGAGCCTGTTTTGAAAGAGAAGTTGTCAGTTATAGGTTGTCTAACTCCTGCTTTTTTCTTTTTCCTAACTGGATTCTTTAGAACCAAGTTCAGTGCCAGGGGTTTGTACCACATTAATCTTTTCCCTTTACATCTTTTTTTTCTTTTAATTTCAGCTCTTAAGCAAGCAAACATGTTATAAAAAGACAAAATGTCTACTGCTACTTTTTAATTATAAGGACTTTCTTCATTTGAGAATAATGGCAGTCAGTGTTTTTAAATTGCAATTAAAAGCTAATCTGTTGTCAATCTTTGTCTTCTGGAAAATTATTTGATATCATTAAGAAATATTTCCTTTTCTATCATTTAAAAATTTTAACCATGGGGGAAGGGAAGGGGAAAAAAATAGTTTCAAACAGAGAGGGAGGCAAACCATAAGAGACTCTTAAATACAGAGAACAAACTGAAGGTTGTTGGGGTGGCCAGGGGAGAGGGGAAAATGGGTGATGGGCATTGAGGATGGCACTTGATGGGATGAGCACTCGGCGTTGTATGTAAGCGATGAATCATGGGAATCTATTCCTGCAACCAAAAGCACACTGTGTACATATGTTAGCTAACTTGAAAATAAATTATATTTAAAAAATTAAAACTAAGAAAAATAAAAATTTTAACCAGATATGCACTGTTTTTAAATAGAACACATTTTAGTTAAAATCTTTTTAACCCAATTATTTTTAATCAGATTTTGTATGAATAAAATCTTAATAGTTAAGTACATTAAGCAAGAGATGTATGTCTAGAATATCATTTCCATACATACTACAGACATGTATATGCATATACACATACAAATGCATAAGTGTAATATGAACTTTTTTATTTCTAACTTAGGAAACAATAAACTTGGAGGACAGGACTTCAATCAAAGATTGCTTCAGTACTTATATAAACAGATCTATCAAACATACGGCTTTCGACCCTCTAGGAAAGAAGAAATTCACCGATTAAGACAAGCTGTGGAAATGGTCAAATTAAACCTGACTCTTCATCAGTCTGCTCAGTTGTCAGTATTACTAACAGTGGAGGAAAAAGACAAGAAAGAACCTCAGAGTAGTGACACTGAACTGCCAAAGGACAGATTTTCCCCCGCTGATGGCCACCATGTGAACAGTGTGTTTGAAGCTGGCCTTTCTGAAAAGAAAAGTGGAGAAAGTCAGGTGTTATTTGAAACAGAAATATCACGGAAGCTCTTTGACACCCTTAATGAAGATCTCTTCCAGAAAATACTTGTACCCATTCAGCAAGTACTAAAAGAAGGCCACCTGGAAAAGACTGAGATTGATGAGGTGGTTTTGGTTGGGGGCTCTACTCGTATTCCTCGAATCCGCCAAGTCATTCAAGAGTTCTTTGGAAAGGATCCCAACACTTCTGTAGACCCTGACCTGGCCGTGGTGACAGGAGTGGCCATCCAAGCAGGGATCGATGGAGGCTCTTGGCCTCTTCAAGTCAGTGCTTTAGAAATTCCCAATAAGCATTTACAGAAGACCAACTTCAACTGAATTATAGAGGGATGATTATTTGTGATTGTCTCATGATCTCTTCCTCCTTATCAGACCACCTCCTCCAATAAAGAAAAATCTGTAAAATAATCTCACAAATTTACCTGAAAGGGAACATTTAGATACACAGAAATTTTACATAACATTTTGTTTTAGGATGAAATGTGACCAGATTGATCCTATTTGATTTTGGAGAGATCACATTCCAACAAATACTTCTAAAATGACAGAATTGAGGTAAAACTCTTAAAGGAGCATGGGTGGCTTTGTTTTTTGGATTCTGGAAGTAGATAACCATATGCACTTAACGTTGTATTCTGTAAACATTGCCTGGTGCCAATTTTACAATTCCCAGTTCTTACTAAATTGTATTAGCAGGAGCTGGTAATTGATTGACTTGGTCATCACATGTTAACTATTAGTTTGAGCCATACTTGAAGGACAGTATTGGTGTCAGATTTTTACATTGGCTGAGAGATAGGCAGTATTATTAATATAAGCTGCATATGTAATATTCAGTAACTGACATGTATGTAATAAATTTGCTTTCACAAATTCAAACTTATGTGATTTATTCAAATGTTTCAGTACCAGACAGTAAAAGTAACCAACTTACACTGTAGTTCCTTCATTTGTTATACATTATTTGCTTGGATTTCCATGATTCTGCCTGGTTAGAAAACAGGAATTATTAATTTGATTTGATACATGTCTTAATGTCATAATAAAGCCATCATCACTATCTCTTTTTTGTTATCCACAATGTTTGCAGACTTGGTAATTAGCAGTAATTAGCTACAGTATTTATGTTTTTGTTTTTGTTTTTGTATCTTTATTTTCAATGAGCCCTGGACACTGTAGCTTGCATTTGAACTGTCAAATCCTACTTGATTCAGTTTCTACAGAGATTTTACCCCATGTTATTTGACTGAAGATCATTTGTAAAATCCTTATTACTGTTTCCCACTATCATTTTACAATGGTCACTCTTGGACTGTTTTTAGCCTTAAGGTTAGTATGTGATGAGAGCAAAAAAAAATTGTGAATATTGGAAGTAATGTTGCAATCTAATGTGGAAGGCAATGTGGAAAAATTTCTACAAATCAGCATTTGTAGCAGTTTTGTTTTGCTTTTGTTTGTTTCTGTTTAGAAAAGCTACAGGGACCAAGAAAGAAAATATAGCAAGCAGTTCTGTTTCTGAGATGCCCATATTTAAAGATTTATTTTATTTTTTTTTTTTCTTAATACAAGCATGCTTCATACCATATTCAAAGATTATACTCTGGTCAACATGTTTGTTGATGTAAAGTATGTCTGCTTTATATCCATTGTTGAATTTAAAGGCTGTTGAATTTCCAATCACTGAAAAGAGAACTAAGCAAACTCATTTCAGCAACATCAAAACAATTCAGCTACTCATAATAAAAAGCTGAATGTTAATATTTTTCGCAGATCTAAAAAAATAATGTTAGCAATGAGATTGCTGTTAAGACACAATTTCAATCAAATAGTTTGTGTACGGAATGTCAAGTAGGTAGGAAAAAAATGTTTGTTGACATATTTTATTTTAGAACTAACAGAGAAATGCCAAAGATGAATCCTTCACTGCATTATGAAAATATTTGAGTGTTCTCTCAGACGATATGAATCTTTAATAGATTTTAGAATTGGAAAAGATCTTTTTGCAAAGGTCTTTAAGAAAAAAGTGTTCCATCTGTTAAAATCTCCACATAAAATATCAATTTTAACCTGAAGAATTTTGACGTTTTTTAAAAAAAAAACCTTGACTTTCTCAAATACATGAGATAGTTTAGGACAATGTGTTAGGGCAACAATTTGTTAAAAAAGGGCAGCTAATCTCATACACTAAAAAGGGAATTTAAATAATTTGATAGTGTCTGAAAAATAGAATGGCAGTGTTGGAATTTGGGGGCAGTGTTTAGCATATTCTCTAATATAGTTACACCTTTAAAAATACGAAGTAATGTCTGTCTTTGATCATATTTTAGGGGGCTATATATAAATGGTCTTGAAATCAATGTAGTTTATTTATTTAAAAGATAAAAATGCTTCCTGAAAGGGATATTTATGCCTAATCTGAAAACATTTTTCATAAAACAAACCTAATACATTTTGGTTGTACATCTAGCTAGTGTTTTTTGAAGTGCATAACTTTTTAAATATTAACTGTTGTATGATTAGAATATGTGAATGAGTAATTTATTTTGTATCAGGAATGTTTTGGTACTGTGTTTTCACTCAAACCACTGACTTAACAGATGCTACTGTGTATCACATGTACTGAAAACTATATAGTTCTTGTGCATAGCAGATTGTGCCTCTTAAATTTGTGTGTGTACAGGTAATTCACATTTTAATGTAAATAAATACCACTTTGAAGTTTGTTTTTTAAACTGTGTACTTTATTTTCCATTCAGGACTAGGCAAGAGTACATTTTTGAGGTTTACAAGTGACAGAGAAGGTAGGGAGAGAGCTGATCTGATGCTCATGGCATGTGACTTCAGCAGCTGTTGCCTACTTGTCTGCATCCTGACTCTGGGGTTGCTTCTGTACTTTTCTAATTTTTCTAATTTCTGTATTTTCCTAATTTAGAAGAGACAGTTCCTTTACCATCTGAATAGTATGTCCAGTATTCTGAATACCAATTCATGGCCTTTGACCATAATGGAGCCAAGACCTAAATTAACCTATAGTTAATAAATAATCCTGCATAATTGGTTGATTCATTAATACTTTGTAATTTTCTGATAAAGTTCATCTTATTCTTTGGACAAAAACTACATGAACATTTGGCCAAAGTGTCATTTGTTGCCCCTGTGCTTCTGGCCAAGACCGAATGAAAAGGAACTGATTCAACTAAATATCAGATGAAATATATGAAACAACAGGACTTTGCACATCATGGTCAACATTAATTCATGTCCATTACCTCTGTAAAATCATAGATATGGCAATGCAGGGAAAGCAGAAGACTTTTTTTTTTTTTTTTTTTTTTTTTTAAATTTTTTTTTCCACGTTTTTATTTATTTTTGGGACAGAGAGAGACAGAGCATGAACGGGGGAGGGGCAGAGAGAGAGGGAGACACAGAATCGGAAACAGGCTCCAGGCTCTGAGCCATCAGCCCAGAGCCCGACGCGGGGCTCGAACTCACGGACCGCGAGATCGTGACCTGGCTGAAGTTGGACGCTTAACCGACTGCGCCACCCAGGCGCCCCAGAAGACTGTTTTGTAATACCTGGAGACTTACACAAATGCTCAGAACAGAAAGCCAAAAGAGGATGTTTAGAGGGAATTCATGGTGACTGAAGTGTTATCAATATGTATATTGCATTCCTATTTGCACTTCACTGTCACTCATTCCAAATCATTTAAGTCTTACTTTCTGAACACATTACATTTTCTACTACATATATCAGCAGTAAACCAATTGTAAATATATTAATGATGAGCTACATTTTATAAACGTGAATGCAAACATTGACCTTTATTGCTTATCTTAGCACACACACAAAAATGCATGTGTGTTACTTCCCTTCTAACATCTTGGAGCAAATAGTTTTCAAGATTTTCACAATATTTTTTTATAAATATCAAATATTTCTCCATTTATAACCTATTTTTACATTTTACTCATATGTCTATTCATGTTTATTTTGTTCTTTGTGCCATGCTCAGGAGATAAACAAGATTCCCATCTTTGATCAACTATATAACTACCCATGTACTCAGATTGGTCAATCCGTAAAAAAACAGGTGAGCAACTCTGGTTACCTTTGTCAGAGATCAAGAGAAGCCAGTCAGCCTTGGCCCAGTTCATACCCACTGCCTTGGCCTTACTAATTCAGTAGCACAGCAGCCACATGAACTACCTAGTCTTCATTTCCATTAGCACATTTAGAGAAATAGAGCTCACAATATAGCCAGAAGTCAAGATTTCAGTATTCTAGAGATGGCCCACTTGCTTAGAAAATGACAGCCAGAAAGATGGGAGTTGGGAAAACAGGAAGGAACTAGATCTCTCCTGACTGCTGCCTCCCTCAAGTGACATAATAACCTGATAATAATATAGCCATATTGTGTAGCAATGGGGATTAGATCTTACTTTAATCCCTGGTTATCCCAAAGTTGCTGTGTATAAAATAGACCTTCATAAACATTGGCTCAATTTTGCCCTTTTTATTTACTTAGCAGTGCATTCTGTGATGCGTTTATAAGTAGGAGACACCAATTGCAAGGAGCTGTGACTGCTGATATTGAAATGGTTAACATGTTATTGAATGTGTTTTATATGCCAGACACTGTCCTAAGAGTTTGTGTTACATGATTTCATTTTCAAAAACTTCAGGAGGTAGATAAAATTGTTACTACCAAGTCCAGAGAAGTAAGTTAACTTGCCCCAGTGTACAGGACTACAAAGTGGTGAGAGTGGAATTGAACATCCTATCTCACGATCCAGTAGCTTTAAAAACTACTGTATTTTCCTTTTTTAGTTTTCTTGATTATGTTTCCTAAGTGGAAGGCTCTACAGATCAGTTATAACTATTATTTGTGTGTATATTAAAATGCAGCATTACATCTCAATACTGTTGGATATCAAAGCTATGCTAGAAAACATATAAAATTACCATTACTAAACCATTTTGACCTACAAAAATGGCTATTTCATATGGTTCAAACTAATAATACATTTGAAAAAGCAGCCTGCCCGCAAGCTTTAATTCCATTTACTATGCTTACAACACTATTGGTTTTAAGTCCTTCTCTATTTTTAACCACCAGACTCTTGTTAACTAGCTCTCCCAGGAATGGGACATCTTAGTAGGCACTGCAAAGACAATCAGTTTTCCCATCACATGGACCTGGAGTCTACATTTTATTGGCCAAGATCTTGAAATCTTATTTTTGGAAACATAGAGTGGATAATAATGCCTTTCTTATATTCCTTAGTGAAGACTGAAGTAACAAATGATTCCAATGCCTCACACATTAGTTGGCATAGGTATGCTTTCAATAATAAATATCCTCAATATCCTAAAAAATTCAACTTAATGCTGCTTAGGATTTTCCTTCTATAAGCTAAGATAAATATTTCTATATATTGAAATTATAATCCTTATCTTCTTAAACCTGTTTCGGAGTTAGTCTTTAAGCAAACCAGACAATCATTGAATACACATGTTTGTTTTAAAAATTCAAATGAACTTACTTCTCTGTAATCCAGTCATACTGAGGACCTTGCACTTTGCTTCTCGTATACTCAGCGATTGAATAAGCTTTGTGAACGTAATTGAAATGAAAATGTAATACTAATTTCTTAAAACATGAAAAAATTATTTTTGAGTAATTTTGACTTAGTCATATTTTATGCTTACTTTTCTTTCTTTTTACTCTTTAAAGTATACTATATGTTATATGTGTGTATACATATACATATGTGTGTATATGTATATCTATCTAGATCTAGATCTAGATCTAGATCTAGATGATATAGATATAGATATAAAACTGCACTCCTAAGTATATGGCTTGATGAATTTTCACGAACTGAACCAATAATCAGACCCAGATCAAGAAACAGAATATAACCATTATCCAAGAAGCCCGATTTGTGTACCCCTTCAATCTTGTCCCCTCTGTCTTCACCAAGAAGAAACAGTATCCTGACTTCTAGTAGCAGTATACTTTTTCCTTTTTAAAAAACTTTTGTAGAAACAGAATTATAGAATCACATACTACTACTCCTTTGCAGTTGGTTTCTTGCCCTCAACATCTTACTTGTCAGATCCGTCCTTACTGTTGCCTGTAGCTGTTGTTCATGCTCATGGCTGTATATATTTCCACTGTGTGACTGTGCTGCAGTTTATTCAGGCTACTGTTGATTTCCCATTTGTTTTTTTTAAATTACGGAGGGTCACAAATAATAAATGAATGGATGAATGAATGAATGAATGAATAAATAAATAAATAGCAGAAGGTCTCTGGTTGATTTACCAAAGGTGTAAAGAGGCTAAAACAATCTTTTAACTTAATGAAATATCTAGATCCTTTTCCTTTTTAATTTTTTAAAAATATTTATTTTTGAGAGAGAGGGAGACAGAGCATGATCGGGGGAGGGGCAGAGAGGGAGACACAGAATGCGAAGCAGGCTGCAGTCTCCGAGCTGTCAACACAGAGCCCGACGCGGGGCTTGAACTCAGGAACTGCGAGATCATGACCTGAGCTGAAGTCGGATGCTCAACCGACTGAGCCACCCAGGCGCCCCTGCCTTTCCTTTTTTTTATTAAAAAAAAAAAAAAATTTAATGTTTATTTATTTTTGAGACAGAGAGAGACAGAGCATGAACGGGGGAGGGGCAGAGACAGAGGGAGACAAAGAATCGGAAGCAGGCTCCAGGCTCTGAGCCATCAGCCCAGAGCCGGATGCAGGGCACAAACTCAGACCGTGAGATCGTGACCTGAGCTGAAGTCGGAGGCTTAACCGACTGAGCCACCCAGGTGCCCCTCCGTTTTTTAAACTGAAGTATAATTAACATGCAGTATTGTATTAGTTTCAAGTGTACAATGATTGAATAATGCTATACATTACTCAGTGCTCATCAAAATGTGTAGTTTTAATCCTCTTCGCCTCTTTCACCCATCCCCCTACCCATCTTCCCTTGGGCAACCACCAATTTGTTCTCTGTATTTAAGACCATGTTTTTTGGGGGGTTCCCTGTGTGGCTCAGTTAGTTGAGTGTCTGACTCTTGATTTTGGCTCAGGTCATGATCCCACAGGGGCGTGGGATAGAGTCACCCATCAGGCTCTGCCCTGAGCACTGGAGTCTGCTTAAGATTCCTTCTCTCTCATGCCCACTTGCACTCTCTCTCTTAAAAAGAAAAAAACAAACAAACAAACAAACAAAACCACTGTTTTAAAATCTTCTTGTCCTTTTTTTGTTTCTTAAATTCTACATATGAGTGAAATCTTATGGTATTTGTTCTTCCCTGACTTGTTTTACTTAGCATTTTACCCTCTAGATCTATCCATGTTGTTGCACATGCCAAGACTGATTTATTGTTCTATAGCTAAATGATATTCTTTTTATATACACACACGCACACACATACATACATACCGTATCTTCTTTATCCATTCATTTATTAATGGGCACTTCAGTTGCTTCTGTATCTTGGATATTATAAATAATGCTGCAATAAACACAAGGGTGTATATATCTTCTCAAATTAGTGTTTTTGTTTTCTAGTAATGGAATTACTGGATGATATGGTAATTATATTTTTAATTTTTTGAGGAACCTCATTCTGTTTTCCACAGTGGCTGCACCAATTTGCATTCCCACCAGAGTTCCTTTTCCTTCACATTCTTGCCAACGTTGTTATTTCTTGTGTTTTTGATTTTAGCCATTATGACAGGTGTAACATATCTCACTGTAATTTTGATTTGCATTTCCCTGATAATGAATGATGTTGGGCCTCTTTTCATGTCTCTGTTGGCCATGTATATGTCCTCTTTGGAAAAATGTCTATTCAGGTACTCTGCCCATTTTTAATCAGTATACTCATTTTCTTGGTGTTGAATTGTATATGTTCTTTATATATTTTAGATATTAACCCTTTATCAGATATATCATTTGGAAATATCTCTCCCATTCAGTAGTTTGCCTGATGTTTTGTTAATGGTTTCCTTTAGTATGCAGAATCTCCCAATAGTTTATTTTTGCTTTTGTTTCCCTGGTTAAGGAGACATATCTAGAATAACGTTGCTAGGCCAATGTCCAAGAAATTATTATGTTTTCTTCTAAGAAAACATTAGATTTCAGGTCTCATATTTAGGTCTTTAATCTATTTTGCGTTTATTTTTGTGTATGGTGAAAGAAAGTAGTCCAGTTTCATTCTTTTGTAGGTAGCTATCCAGTGTCCCCAACATCATTTGTTGAAGAGTCTAGATCCCTTTCTTAATGGAATTCAACAGATACTTATTCATTGTTTACTGAGTACAAAATATAGTGGTTGACACTTCAGGGATTGTAAAGACAGGAAAACACCTCTAGTGGCTTCCATTCTAATGGAAGGAGGCTTTAGATAATCTAGGGTTTTATAACTTAAAGCAAATTTTCATAAATACCTGTAGGGATGAAGCCAGGTTGTACATGGCTGTAGGAAGGAGAAAAAGTGAATGAAAGAAATAATTGATGGTTTTTCAAGAACATGTTAAAATATTTTATTAAAACCATCTTGAAAGGAAAATGCCATTAAAATTTAAATACTTCAAATTTGAAGGGCAACTCAGAGAAATAATATTGCTTGTATTACATAAAACTACTAAATTAAAAAGTCCTTCAAAATATGATTAGTATTAGAAATCAACAATCTTCTTGTGAATGTATACCATCTGATATATAAGTCACTGAGGTTAACCCAACCAAAAGTATAATGTTTCATAGAAAATACCATTTTTTAATTCAAAGTCAATAGTAAAAATATTTTTTTTAAATAAAGCACACCAGAAAATTCAGTTAATATACAATCACTATTTCCAAAATCAACTGAATAACTCTTAATATTATTTGTGATTCCTCCATCATTTTATATACTGTCCAGTAGCTCAGCATATATTATGTATGTCTATAAATACCTGTATCATATACTTGAAAATGCCAAGTCATTCATTCTTCAAACATTTGTTGGGTATCAACTGTATGAAAATCACTATGCTAGGAACTTCACATACAAAGACAACTGAAACTGGGTACTCGCCTTTAAGTAGCATTAGTGGGAAGACAGACTAAAATAACTGAAATAGAGTCCCTGCCATGGTACATGGGTATGCATGTGGGGACGGTGAGGGCACAGAAATGGGGCAGTTGGATCAGACTGGAGAACAGAGGGGAATATCAGGGGACATGTCACAGAGAAGGTGACTCCTGGATGAACTCAGAAATTTTAAAGGACAAATGGCATGTAGCACATTGGGCGCTGTGGAGCAGGCCGATATTCCAGAGGGCAGGAATGGAAGAGAGAAGTTTGGGTACAGCCCAGGAAAGTTAGAAATATGATGCTTATCGATATTTATGCCAACATGTAGCTAGGGGCCTGTCTTTGTGCACTGCTCCTTGTCATTTTTTTAAATACTAACTTATTTTTTATTGAGTATAACCAATACACAGCTAAAATCATTATTTTGTCACTGAATCTTGTGTTATTCCAGCTTCTGTTAGCATTTCAAAGAAAAGTCCTTTCTGGCATATCAAATTCTGTGGTGTTCCAAATTCTGTAATCCTTCCAGAGTCTAGAACAAGTACCCTGCAATGTGAAAAGAACCCAGTCAGGTAATTATAATCAGTTTTCCAGTTCACCTTTTTTTCTTTTTCTTTTTCTTTTTCTTTTTCTTGATAAAGTAAAGTTTAGATTACCTAGTGAGTTATGTCACTACAAAATATGGGGACCACGGAACTCAAGAAGTATATCCAGTTTTCTAATATTCTGTCAGGATTAGCATATTCTTCTAGTTGTTTCAGAAAACAACTGTTTTCAGCACAGGTAAAATTATTAATGGCAATCAGTATGTTTAGTGTATTCAGTGGCTATCTCTATAGAGATATAGAGAGATGTTTTATTTCTGAAAACAAAGCATACCTATCAGAATCAATGATAGAATGCAATCTGTGAGCAATCGTCAGGATGGTACAATCGGAAAACTCCTTCCTGACTGTGGTCTGCACCAGGTTATCAGTCTCAAAATCGATGGAAGCTGTTGCCTCATCCAAGATGAGAATTTTTGTTTTTCGAAGCAAAGCACGAGCAAGACAGACAAGCTGCCGTTGTCCAACGCTGTTAAAAAAATAGTAAAATAACTTCTACAGTGGACTTTATGGCTACACACTTCCTGTTCTGTAATTCTGATTACATTGCAATTCACTTTCTAAGCCACACATTCATTTATTCAAGAAATATTTATTTTGTCAAAAGAGACAAAAATCTCAATGTGGAGTTTATATTCTTACGGGTAGACAGAAAAAATAAACATGATAAATGAGTAAAATGCATAGTAATAAGAAGAATTCAAGCACACAGGAAGGGAGGGTATAGAGAGTGGGCATGGGGTGAACATTACATGGGCCTGCCAAAGAAACCCTCACTGGATTGAGGAAGTTGCCTTTTATTTCGAGACCCTTAGGAAGGGGAGACTGAGCCATGCAGATTTCCAGTGGAAACTTGTTCCTGGCAAAGGGAACAGAAGATGCAAAATCCCTGAGGCAGTCAAGGGCTGGCTAGGCATGTTCAGGAAACAGTGAGGGGGCCAGTGTGGCAGAAACAGAGGCAGGGAGAAAGCAACCAAGAGGCTGAGTCATGCAGTGCAGGGCTTGAGGGGATCTAGTTCTCTTATGTCTCTGATCACAGGGAGGATCTAGTTCTCTTTCCTTATGTCTCTGATCACATGAAAGGGACTGTCATTGGTCATCAAACCGCCAGGAAGAAAAAAGGAGCCCTTTACAACATTTTTAGGAAGAAGTTAATTCGAGTAGGAGTCTTTATAAAAGAAGAGTCAATTAAATATGACTTTTCATACTGTATTGTTCCTTCTCCCCGCCCTTTCTTCCTTTCACCAGCGTTTCCCAACCAGTGGCTACCATTTTATTCCTTGTACCTCTTCCCTAAAGGGAATCAGCAATAGTGTGCTCCGAATAGACAAAAGGAGGTCTCTGGTGACTCAGGAGCGACTTCCCTTTGAGGCTAACTCAAAGTTCCTAAGGAGCCTTGGAATGAATAACCGGACCAAGCTTTGTTCTTAGCAGCTTACCTGAGGTTTTCACCACCCTCTGAAATCTCATGCAGCAGCTTCTTGGGAAGGGACTGCACAAACTCTTTTAAGTGACACAGTTCTAGCACCTCCCACAGCTGGCAATCAGAATACTTGTCTAAGGGATCCAGGTTCATTTGAAGGGTTCCAGAAAATAAAACAGGATCCTAGAGAATAAAATCATCACCAGTAATCTCATTGTCACATGATGCATAGATACATTAAAAAATTAGATTCAGAAAATAAACAAGGAAAAAGCAAAATGATTGACCTAAATAGTTATAATATTCATTATATTGAAAACAAAAGCAGAAGAGAATTAGAATAAGCTATAAGTGAGATTGAATCATTTTCAATTTCCTGATCATCTTTCTCCTTAACAATGTCAATACTAGCCATAATATTAATGATGATGACAGCTGCCATTCGGTCAGAGATATAAGATAACACAGAATTGAATAAATGCAAACTATAGTATGGACATAATGTTATCAATCATCTTCCAGAAAGATGGAAGTCCATACTCCCATTTTACACGTAGTGACCTGGAGGTTCAAAAGAATGCTTGTCTAAATTGTCCAAAGACACAGAAGGTAAGTGGTTGGGTAGAATTCAAATAGGACAAGTCCATGCTCTTTCCAGCTTACCAACATGCCTGGTGAAACTGTATTTTACTACACCTGTATTTATTTTTAAGAGAGGAATGACTAATATCTCTTTTCTTCATTAATTTTTTCCCTGCAAGAATTCCATTCAAATTTGCTTTTGAAGTAAATTCATGAATAGAGGCATATGTCTAAATAATATGACAAAGAGACTAAAGTATTTTAAGATATTTTTAGAAGGTAATACAAAGATATCTCACAAATGCTCAGCTTAAATCTCTCAAACAACTGAATAAGTCATCTTTGACTACAGGGGCATATTCTTGAGCCAATTTGCATACTTGTTAATGATCAAGTTCCTTTGATGCCACAGAGAGACAAATCAAAGGACTTGAAAAAATGATCTAACTGAATTATTATTCTTTTCATCTTTTAAAATGTATTTAAATTTCAAATCAAAAGAGGCAAAATTCTACACTCACTCTACCAACTACGCAAAAGCTTTTGTAATTTTTTTTCTTCCAAAAAATACCAATGTGTGTTTCAGTCTGAGATCCACTTCATTCAAATTTTATTTGCATTTACTATTATGAAGGGAACTTGTAAAGCAATGTGCCAGTTTTTCAAATAGATAAATGCATTTAGGAAAAATACTTTACAGTAAGAATGTTTAATAGGATTCAGTTATGTAGTGATACTTCATAACACATCTAAAATGCTCTGACTTTGAAAAATGAATTTAGATGCTTGGAAGGAACACACTAAAAAAAAAGAAGAAGTTTATTTAGAGGGAGTTAAGAAGGTCTACTGACAAAACAGGCTTTACCTGTGGAATAATATTAAGTTTGCCCCGAAGGTCATGAAGTCCGATAGTTGATATGTCAATTCCATCGATAATAATTTTGCCTCCTGATCTTTCCACAATTCTAAATAGGCAATTTGAAAGTGTTGATTTGCCTGCTCCAGTCCGTCCCACAATTCCAATCTGCAATAAAATGATCATGGGCAGTTTGCACTGTGCTTTTTGTAAGGGACTGGGGCTTTTGCACCGACAACAGATACACTGTCAGGTCAGCGGGATTTAATTTTGCCAACCAGAATAACCCTGACTGGCATGGAATATGTAATGTGGACTGTAAGGATAAGTCTTTACCCAGACACTCATTACTCATGGAAAAGGCTCAGGTTAAAATGTATATTTTCTCTACTTTTGAGTTATTTAATAACCGCATAACCAAAACACGCCAGCAGCCCCAGGAGGAGCAGACCACCCCTGACCTATCCTGGGACTAGCCATTAAGAGTGTGGCCAAAGATGACTCAGATAATGGGGTGGTTTTCTTGGGACTTTCAAAATGAGGCTTCTCTACTCTCCTTGCCCCCAAGGGACAAACAAACAAAGGGAACAAACAAAGGGAACAGGAACCTTTGCCAGAAGGATAGCAAATCCAAAGGAATGTTTGCAAATTCCCTTGGTGTATCAAAACAGGTACTGCACTAAAACTATAGAAGGTGGCCACAGATAACATGCAGGATCTTGGATTCTTGGACAAAATAATCACCTTGTCATAAATAGCAAATGATTGCATATATTCCTTTGACCATGAGGACTGAAGCAATTCCTTCTGGGTGTTGATTTGTACTTTGGTGTTAATGGGAACATAAGGCAGAGAAAACATTACGGAGGTTGGTTTTCCCTGATAAAAGATCTTAAATCTGACACTCTATGCCAGAAAAATCAGGAATCTGTTAAATTAATTGGCATAATCAAAATTCCACAATGATTTCATTTGTTCCAAAGACATTTTTTTGTCCTTGATGTTATGCAGTGGACCTGGTTTAGACATTTAGAAAAAGAGATGGCTGGGGTTACAAAAGCCAGGTCTGTAAAAGAAAAAATGGGCCATTGCCGTTAATTTTTTGTTCATTTTTTTTTTTTTTACTTTCACTTATTGGTAAAATCTTTCTGTCTAGGGAAATAATATGTTTTCATAAAACATTTTAAAGACTATGGGAAAAACTATAGAAGTAGAAACTATTTATAATCCTGTCACCTGAAGAGGACTACTATTTATGTTTTACAACTGTTCTAGGATTTTTGCTAATGTGTTTACCTGTTTGCTTTTTTAAAACAGAAAATTGATATAGTATCAACTGTTTTGTATGTAGTTTTTATTAATCAAATTACATCTCAAGTATTTTCCCATCTCACTAGTAATGCTGGAAAACATGTCATTGACTATACAGATATTCTCTCCTATGAATTTACTATATTTCAGGTAACTTAATTTTATTGTCTTATTATCACTCTTTACCTAATAGAGGAAGTAAAAATAATAGTACACTACTACTGGGTATATATCCAAAGGAAATAAAATTAGTATCTTGAATTGAAATCTGCACTCCCATGTTCATATTCCCAATAGCCAACATATGGAAACAACCAAAGTGTCCATAGAAGAATGGATAAAGAAAATGTACACACACACACACACACACACACACACACACACACACACACACTGGAATACTATTCAGCCATAAAAAGAAAGGGAATCCTACCATTTGTGGCAACATAGATGAACCTGGTGGACATTATGCTAAGGGGAATAAGCTATATGGAGAAAGACAAATACTGTATGATCTTGCTTATACATGGAATCTACAAGTCAAACTTGTAGTACCACAGGGTAAATGGTAGATACCAGGGACTGAGGAGTGGGCTAAATGGGAAGATGTTGGTCAAAGGGCATAAACTTTCAGATGAATAAGAAGAACGTGTTCTGGGGATGTAAAGTACAGTGAGCTGACTATAGTTAAGAGTACTGTATTGTATACTTGAAATTTGCTAAGACAGTACATCTTAGGTGTTCCTACCACATGCAAAAATAAATGAATAAATAAAACAAAAACAAAAAGCCTTGTAATTATGTGAGGTGATGGATGTGTTAATTACTTTGAATGTGGTAATCATTTCATCATCAAACCATCACCTTGTACAGCTTAAATATATACATTATTTACTTATTAATTATAACTCAGTAAAGCTGGAAACATACACTAAAATCAAGTTTCATAATATAGTATGCACAATTTAAAAATACCTTTTTTAAAGTTTATTTATTTATTTTGAGAAAGAGAGAGAATGAGTCGGGGAGGGGCAGAGAGAGAGAATCCCAAGCAGGCTCCACATTGCCAGTGAAGAGCTTGATGTGGGGCTTGAACTCACAAAACTGTGAGATCATGACCTGAGCTAAAATCAAGAGTATGATGCTTAACCAACTGAGCCACTCAGATTCCCCTAAAAATACCTTTTTTTTTTTTTTTTTTAAATTTTTTTTTTCAACATTTATTTATTTTTGGGACAGAGAGAGACAGAGCATGAACGGGGGAGGGGCAGAGAGAGAGGGAGACACAGAATCGGAAACAGGCTCCAGGCTCTGAGCCATCAGCCCAGAGCCCGACGCGGGGCTCGAACTCACGGACCGCAAGATCGTGACCTGGCTGAAGTCGGACGCTTAACCGACTGCGCCACCCAGGCGCCCCTAAAAATACCTTTTTTAAAAGAGGGAATTTTATTCTATATATAGCAAACAGTTGAGTTTAATACTTTTATATGAAATTTGAACAAAAGACCATCTTCTATTCCGTACCGTATTAAACTTTGACCTTAACAATGAATACTTTCAGATAAAAAGGAGAGTGAAACTTATGAAATGTATATGGTACCTTCTCTTCTCCATGAGTCTGGAAAGTGATATCTTGTAATGCTAAACCAAGATCATCTCGGTATCGAGCCTGATAATTAATAAATTCCACTATCCCTTTGTTGGGCCATTGTGCTGGAGGCCTTTTAGACATTATCCAGGGTGCCTTGAAACAAAGAAAGATTACAGTAACTACAATAAAAGTACCTTTCCCTCTAAAAATAATTACCATGCATAAAAAACACAAGTGATGGAAAACATTTGTGGATATTATGATCTCCTGAATACAGTTTTAAATATTACCGGCATAAAACTTCTCATCTAGTTATAAGAAAGCTTAGAAATAAATTTTTAGAGGTAACCAGGCTTCCCACTCCCTATCCAGTTATTAAGAAGAGTCTTCTTAAACCCTACAAAGGAGCTGAAGGTAATCTATTTGAAATTGCAGCTGAGATGAGGACAGTTTGGCATTCATTCATTGCCCAAATACTGAGTATTTACTATGCTAGTCGGTGCTTTAGTTGCTGGAGATTCAGCAGTGAGCAAAACAGACACAAATTCTTGCCTTTACAGAGCATAGAGCCTGCTGGGAAGGGACAGAAAGAATCACATAGCATATGCAAAATGCTAAACAGTGATAAAGCTTTGGAAGACGGGAGATAGGCAAGTTAGAGGCGGCGTGATTTTTAAGTAGGGTGGTTAGGAAAGGCTCGGTTGGACAAGATATGAGAACAAGCTGTTGGGATATGGGTTGAATCACTTTCCTGGCAGGCACCTAACAACACGTGCTGAGGTCCTGAGACAGGGCCTGCTTGGGATGTTGGGGGAACAGGAGGAAGCAGAAGAACACGCAGGAGAGTGTGATGTCTGGTGGGGAGGTGAAGTGCTTTCATGAGAGGGAGTGACGCCCAGTGTCAGATGATGGATCAGGTCAAGGGAGGCCTGAAAGGAGACCACGGGTGATCTCCAAGGGCAGGTTCGTGAAGTGGTGGAATTAAAAGCCTGTTTGGAGCGAGTCCAAAGTAGGATGAGAGGCTATTCCAAAGAATTCTGCTGTAAAATACCTTGGGCTACCGAGAGATAAACAGAATTATCTGGACAGTTTACTTCTTGCATGTCAAGAGGTTTTATAACTTGAGTTACCAAATTACATAAAGATGATTTTTTTTAATGTCTATTTATTTATTTTGAGAGAAAGAGTGCATGCAGGTGGGGGAAAGGGCAGAGAGAGAGGAAGAGAGAGAATCCCAAGTAGGCTCCTCACTGTCAGCACAGAGCCTGACTCGAGACTTGAACCCAGGAACCGTGAGATCATGACCTGAGACAAACCCAAGAGTTGGGCGCTTAATGGACTGAGCCACGCAACCACCCCACATAAAGATGATTTCGTTTTAAAAATGTGTGGGTGTGGGTGTGTTATGTGTGTATTCACACACATTTTATTGTTTTTTACAATATGAAAAGAATATATATATAACATTTATACATATAAAAAGTTTACATATAAAAATATTTATACAAATATTTAGAAAATACAGAAAACAATAAAATGATACAGTGGCAATAGGCTGAGCAAACTGAATACTGATAATTGGAGGTTGTGAAGGTAGATTAATCTTCCATGAACCATGTGTGAAAAAAGAGGTTAAGACCTGAGGAAGACTCTAGAGAAGAATCAAAGTTTAGGTAGAGTTGGAGGATATAGATATTAAAATTTTTTAAGTTTATTTATTTTGAGATAGAGAGGCAGGGAGGGGCAGAGAGAGAGAGGGAGAGAGAGAACTCCAAGCAGGCCCCTCACTGTCAGTTCCCAGCCCAATATGGGGCTTCTAATTGTGAGATGATGACCTGAGCTGAAATCAAGAGTCCGGATGCTTAACCTACTGAGCCACCCAGGAGCTCCAGGCTGTTGATAATATTTTAGCATCTTTGTAGGTTAAGAGAGGCAAGGGGGTCAGGGTACTGATACGTAGGAATTAAAGGAAGTGGTTAATGAAGCAACATCTGAGAGAAAAAATGAACAAATATTACCAAAAATACAAGTAGAAACTCAGGTTTTCTATTTGGAGGAGGGACACCTCTTCCTGAGAGACATGAGCAAAAGAGGAATGTTTCATGAAGATTCAGATACCTTTACAGGTGGACTGAAGAAGATACAGAAACTCAAGTCAACTATAACATCTGCCTTGTTAATTCATGGAACTGGGAGACAGAAGTAAATCAGATTAGTAAAATACACTGATATCTCAAATATTATACTGTCAATAGTCTAATTCTTCTACTCTTCAAAAAAATTTTTTTAAATGTTTATTTATTTTTGAGAGAGAGAGAGAGAGAGAGAGAGAACGGGAGAGGAAAGGGCAGAGAGAAAAGGAGACACAGTTTGAAGCAGGCTCCAGGCTCTGGGCTGTCAGCACAGAGCCCAATACAGGGCTCAAACTCACAAACTGTGAGATCATGACCTGGGTCGAAGTTGGATGCTTAACTGACTGAGCTACCCAGGGACCCCCTTTAAAAACTTTCTTTTAATGTTTATTTATTTTTGAGAGAGAGAGAGAGAGAGAGAGAGAGAGAGAGAGTTAATTTTTCTACTTCTTTCTTAAGTTTATTTATTTATTTTTGAGAGAGAGAGAGAGAGAGAGAGAGAGAGAAGCAGAGAGAGAGAGGGAATCCAAAGCAGGATCTGTACCACCAGCACAGAGCCTAATATTGGGATCAAACTCAGGAACCTTGAAATCATGACCTGAGCTGAAATCAAGGGTCAGGTGCTTAACTCACAGAGCCACCCAGGCACCCCCAATTCTTCTCTTGTCTAAATTATAACTAATTAAAGGAAATAAAACAGACTGATTTATTCTCCTCCTCTTTCCCATGCGCAGAGATGCTAATGATGAGTAAATGAAACAGAAGGCATAAGCAATAGTTAATTTAAAAATTGCACAGACTTTAATTATGAGAGCACTATATTAAGACACCTTTCTCAACATAAAATCCTCACATAAGTTATAATCTTAGATTGCATATTTTACTCTACATTGGTAGAGGACAAATCATTGTGCCTTCTAAAAACAAGTAATCATATTTCATTTTTATAACATAACAAATGTTATATATCTTACATTTTACAAATGTATCTTACATTTAATGTATTATCCTAATTTAGTTATCTGTGGTCTTTTCTTCTATTTTTGTGATATATAAAATAATGGTGGGGGCGCCTGGGTGGCGCAGTCGGTTCACTTCATCCGACTTCAGCCAGGTCACGATCTCACGGTCCGGGAGTTCGAGCCCCGCGTCAGGCTCTGGGCTGATGGCTCAGAGCCTGGAGCCTGTTTCCGATTCTGTGTCTCCCTCTCTCTCTGCCCCTCCCCCGTTCATGCTCTGTCTCTCTCTGTCCCCCAAAAAATAAATAAAACGTTGAAAAAAAAATTAAAAAAATAAATAAATAAAATAAAATAATGGTGTATTCCACAATACATTGGGTTTTAATTTTATTGAAATGCTGAATATTAAAACATGAATTTGGAAAGGTAGGCTTTGTTTAAAATTTATTTATTTTATTTTATTTTATTTTATTTTTTTAAACATTTAGTTATTTTTGAGATAGAGAGAGAGAGAGAGACATAGTGTGAGTGGGGCGGGGGGGGGGGGCAGAGAGAGAGAGGGAGACAGAATCAGAAGCAGACTCCAGGCCCCAAGCTGTCAGCACAGACCCCGACGCAGGGCTTGAACTCACAAACTCTGAGATCATGAGCTGGGCCAAAGTTGGACACTTAACCTAGTGAGCCAACCAAATTTTTTTTAAATGTCAATTCAAGGTGCACTACAATATCTCAATCCTGCATCTATTTATTGGTTATTTAGGAGTGCTTACCTCTTTACCCATATTTTCATATTCACAAACTCTTTCAATGGAAACTGCATTGGTTTCAATTTCACAAGCTTTCCTTACCCAAAAATTCAGAGATTGAGTAATCTGGAGGGAAAAAACCCAAGAGCTTACTGACTGGTTCTTTAGTATTTTACATAATATTAATCATACTTTATACACTTTCACTTTTCATAGTTTTCATGTACTTTTCTCTCTTCTGATTATTTAACAACTTCAGAAGTAAATATATTTATACACATACACACAAGTGTTTCTTTATGTTAAACTGATCAATACAAACAATGTTTTTTTGGCAGAAGATAGAATGAATATAGTTCAGCAGGTATTGAAGGAGTCCATACTTAGTGTAAGGAACGGTGGATACAAGACTGATGAGATGTGCCTCAAGAAATGTACGTCCCAAGTGAGAAAAAAGTTGTGAATAACATTACCTTTGGCAGGATTCACTGGAAGCAGGAATCTCCTAACCCTTGACCACTCTCGTCTCCTCTTTTTTTTTTTAAACTCTACTTTCTTTTCACCCTACCCACAAGTACAGGTGGTAATTCAAGCCTAATTCTGGACGTCAAACAACTCTTGTCAGTTCAGTTTTTCCTTAAGTTTGCTGCCAAATCATTTGATGGCCAACCTGACTTGAACTGACATGGGGCTCTGTAAAGTCTTTACTGAACCCACTTAGAGTAAACATTCATATATTTTACTGCAAAGCAAGTAGTTTGATTATGGGATTCTGCCCCAGACCTTGACTATGGTATATGTGTCATTATTTCCTTTCTACAAGACTAAGTTCGGAATTCTGAAATGCAACTGGCCTTAATTAAGGTTTTTGGATAAGGGATGAAGGGCAAGTACCCACATCATCTAGACTTATCCTCTAATAATATGTAATTATACTAAGTAATTTAAGGAATATTCTATTTTACAAAGAGGGCAAGAACACCCTCATACCACTAGCACTTTTCAATGTAATATAAAATAGGGCTTATTAGGGAAAAACTTACAAGCAAAGAAGGAGAGCATGTACTCTCCCCAGAGTTTGCATTATCTTCTTGGTTAGACTGGGCAAACTGGATTGGCAGGCCACAGTGGAGAGAGGCCCTCCCCTCCCCCCCCCCCCCCCCATGACATGCTATAAATCCATAAAGATAGGAGAACAAGAAACTTCTGGGTAACTGTGTAACAGCAGGAGTTTCCTGGTCTTTTAGCACTCAGCCTGTTCTTTCTGCGAGCTGACTTAGTATTGCTGAGCCAGCTTCCTGCTAGTAGCAACAGAGGAAGAAATGAGCCTCCAGGGCAATCCAGATTTGTCTCTCATTACTTAGTTAATACAATCTATAATTCAGACAGGCAAAGGAGAGGATAGCTTAATTAATTGCATTATAAACATATCATATACCACAAAATCATTATTACTTACATTTAGGGCATAGGATATGGACAAGCCAACTATTGCTGAATCTATCGAACTGCCAGCCAGCACAGCAAGCAGTGCAGCAAAAAATACCATTAGGTTGCCAAGGAATTCAAGTCTAACAGACAGCCACCTGTGACAATGGAAAATATTCTTCAACTGAGATGCAAGATTTTTGGTGTACTTGGTCTGAACTCTCCTCTGGGAAATGGAAAATAAACATCAATAGCTGCTTTCTTTTCCTAAGAACTCAGTCAAAATAGGACGATTGCAGTGATGATACATTAAAGGATTCCTTTGCATAAAAACTTTACTTTTGCAGAACTTTGCTTTAAAACTTAATCAGAATAAAAAAATCAAAAAAGAACACCAGCTAAAATGATGCGTCGTATTTTAAAATCTTATTAGAAAATCAATCACCTTTCCGATTACATATCCTTTTTTGTATGGTAACATTAGTCTCCAAAAGTTATATGTGCCCCGCTATTATTTAATATTTCATTTTCCTCTTTATGTAAAATGATGATCTCAAATTTAAACTATTATAAAGTATTGCTTGCAAATAGAACATATTCTACAAATATAGAATATAACAGAGTCATATCTCTAGAAATTCCAATAGCATCCTATATGACCTTCAAAAAACTTGGGACCTTATTTTCATGTAAAGTAGGGTGTACTTTTATATGAATATGAACAGATACATTTTAACTTAAATGTCCATTAAGTATTAGAAACAGTTAAGGCTTTCTTCTTTTTCTTTTTTTAATAATTTCATGAAATGCCATTGCAAAACATTCCTTCTGTTTAGAAGTCAGGGCACAAGACATCTTAAAAGAGACTGGTCTTGAGGTAGGTATATTGCTCTCACTTACCTGTTTGAAATTACATTATTGTAGAAACAGACCAAGTTCTCATTCACCACCTCTTTGTTTTGCTGGATAAACCTCTGTTCGTGTCCAAATGCCCGGATAGTGGACACCCCTGATAAAGTCTCACTAAAGTGGGAAATGATAGGAGAGCGAGAGGCTCCTGCCAATCGTCGAATCTGCCGAGAGCTTGCTACGTAGTATCTCTAGCCGGAAAACAGAAAAAAGCAGTTGGAAAGATGGAGCAGAAATTGCTTCCATAGTTTGAAAATGACAAGACCCCAAAAAGTGAAGTTCAAGTTCAGTCTCCAGTACCTGTGAGTGTGGCTTTATTTGGGAATGGAATCTTTGCAGATGTCATTAAGGATCTCTGGATGAGATCATCCTGGATTTAGGGTGGGCCCTAAGCCCAACTCTGAGTGTCCTCATAAGAGACAGAAAAGGAGAAGACAAAGCCACAGGGAGGAAGCCATGTG
Organism: Leopardus geoffroyi; assembly: GCF_018350155.1. Classification (NCBI taxonomy): domain Eukaryota; kingdom Metazoa; phylum Chordata; class Mammalia; order Carnivora; family Felidae; genus Leopardus; species Leopardus geoffroyi. The sequence continues at coordinate 29,085,367 of NC_059333.1, forward strand.
AGGATGAGATTGGAGAAATGTGTGCATAAACCAGGGAAAATGCCAAGCATTGCGAACAGCCACCAGAACCAGGAGAGAAGCATGAAACCAATTCTCCCTCAAAGGCTCCGGAAGGAACCAACCCTATGTACACCTTGATTTTGGACTGTTGGCCTCCAGAACTGTGAAAGAGTAATTTTTTTTGTTGTTTTAAGCTACCAAATTTGTTACAGGAGCTCTAAGAAATGAATACACCCTTGGCACAGTAAAAAACCCAGATTCTGGACAGCACAACTAGAACAGAGGTGGGTAAGGTTCCACTTTGGTAATCTTTTCTAACAACCATTACTGAGTACCTGCTATGGAAAAAGCTCTATGTCACATGTTGGAAATGTGACTAGGGAGTGAACCCATCAAGTGAAGGAAGTTATTCAAGTATACAAACAATACTATTTTTGTTCCTAAATATAATTATGGAAAAAATATTCATTTTTCTGGTCTACAAGCACTTCCCTCCAGTGCAGCCACAAGTATAATTGGCTACTTCCCCTCCAACTTAGTTGAGAATAATTGGGATGGGCAGAGACTGGAGGGCTGGAGGGAGCATGTCCTAGTTAACTGGACCATCATTCATCAGCCCCAGATAATCACAACACACCGGAAATGAAAATCAAGAATTATCACGTTTTGCAATGTTTTCAAGAAAAATCTTTGGGCTTGGAGTTTTATGTAAAATCACTGATTTTAAAATGTCTTCATTTTAGTAAAAAACACTGAGCAGGCCGGACACAAACATATCGGAAACTCCATATGGCCTGTCAACTTGCAGTCTACCAGCTCTGCTCTCCTGGAGAACACAGAGGAAGGATTATGGCATTCTGGGATTGCAAGGGGACTTAAGAGATTGTCATAAAGAAATTTGCAGGAAATTTCGACGAATTGCAAAAGCACTGGAGTTCTTCCACAAATCTATCTAGAGTATTTAGTTTAAGAACTATTGATCTAGATCAATGCTTCTCATACTTTAATAAAAATCACCTGGAAGGTAAAACACAGACTGTGGGCCTCACCATGATAGATTCTTTATTTCCTCCCAGTTTTATTAGAATGTGATTACCAAATAAAAATTATATATGTATACATTAAGATGTGATTTTTTAAAAAAGAGGTACAACCAAAGATTCTGATTCAATAGGTCTGGGGTATCTCCCATAGGTCTAGGGACCATACTTTGAGTAGCACTGATATAAAACAAAACTCCTGTTTTATAGGGGGGATCAATGAAGCCTAGAAAGGGAAGTGATGTGCCAAACATAAAAGTCAGGAAAGTAATTAGAATTTGAGGCTCTTGAATTCATATTCAGGGCTCACTCCATACAGTGTCCCCTAACAAGAGATGATTTCTAGATCGTTTCCACTCCTGGTCACCCTGTTATAGTTTACCAACCACAAGACTATCACATAAATTTTCTTTTGTGATATGAGGGTTTTTTTTTTTTTTTTTAAGCAGGTACAATCGTACCATCAGTACCATCCTTCATGGTCTAGATTTGTTTCTTTTAGCCCTAAGATGTAGTTGTCTTCCCTAGAAGACTTACAATCTCATTGGAGAGATAATTTGTGGTCTAAAAATAGCCTATAATACTAGTAGTATAATAAATCAATAATACCTGAATGAGTCTCATCTCTTTGCACTATTTTGGTAAAGAATACTTCATTCACACAGAAAATGAAATATGACCTAGGCCATGAAAGGTAAGTAACATCCAGTCAGGCAGAGAAAATAGGGAAAACATAGAAAGTAGGAGGAATAATAATCACAAAGGTGTAGAAATAAGAAAATGATTAACATTCTGGTTTGGGCAGATTAAACTCCAATACGAATTTTAAAACTTGGGTTTTGGGAAAGCACTGAACTACAAGAACTGCATCCTTTCATGTAAACAGCCTCAAAATACTTTCGTATTTAAATTAAATATGTGTTAAGACATCTCATTAAAAAATAAATTTCATTTTACACTGTAGTCTCACAGTGACATAATTTTGGAATGTGGTTGACCACATTTTAATTGGAATATAAAGATATATATCACGTCATGAGAGACCTGTTTAGTTCTTCTAGGAGCACTTTGCCGATATCAGGGATAACAGGACAAAAAGGCAGCATCTGTTTCTCTCTTGGATTTACAGACAAATTAACTTTCTGCTAAAATGCAAATACCATATAGATTTTGTGGTGACCATAAAAATGCACAACTCTGTTCTCCAGCTGCAGGCAGAACAGCTGACTGTCAGTCCGGCTGCTGCCCCAGCATCTACTACTCTATTAAGCATGGAGGCCATGTTACCCACAGGTTGTTTCCAGGCAATGAGTGGGGATGGCAGGGGTGCTAGAGCAGGCCCATCTCGGGGACACATGGAATACTCCAATGGGTGACATTGGTTGTAGATTCCCCATCCATTTGATGAATCTTTCATGGAACTGTCCTGTAATCCAAGATTTTCCCTACCCAATCCTCTTCTCTCCCTCACAGGAATCAGACATGCATTGCTGTCTGAGGGCTCACCCCTTGGCTCCCTCTCCTCTATCATTTGCAGGCATTCTCTAGTCATACTCTACTATATGGAATCCTTTCTTGGAATCTACTTTTTGGAGAACTTGAACTAACAGGCAATTGAAGTGGGCTTGAACCTATAATTGACTGTGAACTTCTGTTATTAATACACATAAAAGTCCATGTACTTACCTGTATAGTGAAATAGAGGAAAACCAAGGGAATAACCCCCAGAATGAAGAGTGGTAAAGCTCCTACAATGACCAAAACTGTTCCAATAACATCCAATGTACAATTCACCCAGGTCCGTAAGTAGTAATGGAAACGCATATCAATTATAAACATGTCCTAAAAAATTGATATCAGGTCACTATATTTTTAACTTTTCATGGTTTAAAATGAGAAGAAGAAGAAATATATCATTCAATGTAAAAATTTTAAAAATACCTGGATGTGACAATATGATGATTGAATACGTCTAACTACATGGTCTTTGCCCTCCCCAATCTATCCCCACATATTTTCCCCCTGTAGTCAGTTGTAATAGTTAAGAGGGTATTTAGTAACAAAATGCCTATGATCAAGCAATGTGTGTTTCCCAGTGACAAATACACAGCACTTAGTTTATATGACTAATGTCAGACTCTGCTTAAAAAGATTTTAAAAAAGAGTCCAAACCCCAGTAATTGGGTGTTCAGGAGCATTGGCCTAGCACTAGTCACTACTTAAAAAATGTAAAATACTCCTGGGCCATTCTTATCCATCAAGAACACGTTCAGTGGCCTTCTTGGCTAGCTGGGTCCTGTCAACATCACAAAAGGCAGGAAAACAAAATAATTTTCATTTACAAAATTAGAAACTGAAAGATTGAAGTGGACAATGGGAATTAGAGAAGAACATAGCGGGGGTTTCTGGGTGGCTCAGTCAGTTAATTGTCCAACTTCGGCTCAGGTTCTTGAGTTTGAGCCCCACATCAGGCTCCCCACAACAGTGTGGAGCTTGCTAAGGATTCTCTCTCTCTCCCTTTCTCTCTCTTCTCTCTCTGCCCCTCCCCTCCTCTCTCTCTCTCTCTCTCTCTCAAAATAAACTTTTAAAAGAGAGAGAGTGAGGGGCGCCTGGGTGGCGCAGTCGGTTAAGCGTCCGACTTCAGCCAGGTCACGATCCTACAGTTCGTGAGTTCGAGCCCCGCATCAGGCTCTGGGCTGATGGCTCAGAGCCTGGAGCCTGCTTCAGATTCTGTGTCTCCCTCTCTCTCTGCCCCTCCCCCACTCATGCTCTGTCTCTCTCTGTCTCAAAAATAAACACTAAAAAATTTTTTAAAAATTTAAAAAATGCTATTGCAAGGTATTAAATATGGATCATCATTTTTAAGCATGCTATTCAATAAGGTACAGCTTTACTAACCTTGGTGAACCGATTGATTATCTGGCCTATAGGACTGGTTTCAAAAAACTGGAGCGGGAGGTGTAGCACATTATCCAATAGCTGAGCATACAATGTTCGAGAGGCAGCCAGGGACCCTCGAGTGAGTATATAGGCTCCAGAGCAGACAAAGAGACCTAAAAACAAATTGTTATCAAGGGCATGTTAACCTTTTTAAGGAATTTTATATTTTAATTCTCAAAGTGTTGTTTATCATAGCATTTTTTAAATGGAAAACTCAAAGCGCAAACTTAACGTGCGACTGTGGATCAAACTAAGTGTAGATGTAAATGGTGCATTTATAATAAATACAGACACTCTGATGGGTTGCAGTCCTATCAAAGAAGAACTCTCCTTATTCATGGGCATAGATTCTGGAGTAATGCACAAAATATAGCAGATCAACCAGGTTCACAGAATTCTAGCAACCTCTTCGTGATGTCCCATGGGACAATATGGTAGTTACTGGTGCTTCTAGCCAAATAATTCAGTTCTCCTAGCTTCTAGTCCATGGTAGAGTTGTCCTTTCTGGCCTCCTTGTGATGTAGGGGACCATATCAAGGGTTCTAAAGAACAAGTTGAGGGAGAAACAACACATAATACCAGGTTAAAGCATTTAATTGCTGGTACCAGAACTGCTCACGTTTATTCCTTGTACAGTGCCTGTTAACATTTATAATGGTGGTTGGATTGCTTCTTCAACTTGGGTCACAAGAACAAGTGTAGTCCTTTACTTGACCCACAATGAACACATTTTTTTTTTTTTTTTGGTCTGTTAAGCTACTGAGATTTGGTTGGGGGAAGAGTTGTTCTTGCCACAGCTGAAAAGGCAGACATATAAATAATAAGCATCTAGCTTTATCTATCGACTATTGTTACTTGCATTTGACAAAGTATGACAAGAAAGAGACAAGCTCATAGAAGGCTATCCATGTGGGAGAGGAAATGAAAGGACAAAGAATTCTCAAAATGGAGAACTTATAGGGCTAAAAGAAGTCATGCTTTGTTACAGTGATTGGTCAAGGATGGATATGTGATTCAAATTGTTTCAAGGAGTAAAATTTTATGAATTTCTATGAACATCAAAGGAAGTTCTTTGAAAGAGAACATTTCCATCATCATGTGAAGCCTGAGAATTAAGCCAATGAGGACAACAAGTAGAGTTCGTAAAGAATAGTGGACAGGGGCGCCTGGGTGGCGCAGTCGGTTGAGCGTCTGACTTCAGTCCGTGACTTCAGATCTCTCAGTCCGTGAGTTCGAGCCCCGCGTCGGGCTCTGGGCTGATGGCTCAGAGCCTGGAGCTTGTTTCCGATTCTGTGTCTCCCTCTCTCTCTGCCCCTCCCCCGTTCATGCTCTGTCTCTCTCTGTCCCCCCCAAAAAAATAAATAAACGTTGAAAAAAAAAAAAAAAGAATAGTGGACACTTGGGGCGCCTGGGTGGCTCAGTCGGTTGGGCGTCCAACTTTGGCTCAGGTCATGATCTCACGGTCTGTGAGTTCGAGCCCCGCGTCAGGCTCTGTGCTGACAGCTCAGAGCCTGGAGCCCGCTTCGGATTCTGTGTCTCCCTCTCTGACCTTCCCCCATTCATGCTCTGTCTCCCTCTGTCTCAAAAATGAATAAACATTAAAAAAAATTAAAAAAAATAGTGGACACTTCATCTGTAGCATGTATCATGACCTACGCCTAGACTTTTCAGTCTGGGGAGTCAATAAATTCCCATGTTACTTATGCTAGTTTGTTCTGAGTCATAGGGGATACACAGTTGCTCCACTGCTCTCTAATACACGAAATTGCTAACAAAAGTGTGATGCCAGCATAATTCTTATACCCTCGGAAGTGTGTAAAACACTTCCAAAACAAAAGAATGATAGTTAACCCTGATCATCTTAAATTATTTTAACTAATTCCTTTATATTTTAAATAATATCATATGCTGCTGTTAAGTGATTTCTAACTTTATACATTTTCTTTTTTTTTCCTACCTCACTCCCCCATACTTCCTTCTTTCCCTTTCAAAAACAGGTTGTTACCCTCTTTCCTCAAATAAATATCCAATGTTTATATTGCCACCAAACATACATTATGTATGAAGTTAACGAAATTTATTATGGTTGTACCACTCTTTTTTCATATTCTTAGTTTTCTATAACAAGCACTAATTCATTCCCAAACACTTCAATTGTCAGCAAATCTTTTCCAAATATATTCAGACTCATCAGATATTCTATTTCCTTCATCCTATTTAGCCCTCTCCTGTTTTGCAGCATCATCTACTCTTTTGGAACCCTCTCACTTTCCACTCTAACCTGGAATGGTTGCAAGATCAGAACACTTGCATTCTTCAGTTTTGGGAAATGCTAAATATTGTGAATTTGACCATTTTCACTTGCGTTTATTGAAAGATGTATTATGTGAATGTTGAACTTCCTGGATTATTCCCTTAATTTTCTTATTTATCATTTCGATTTATATTTTTTATGTTGTACTTCTGGGAAAATGTCTTCTAACATATCTTCTCACACTTGTATAATCTCTTTAAATTCTTTAAATGTTTCAAGTATTTTTTGTCTATGATTGAACTTTTTTCAGCACATTTTTGCACTGGCTTTGTGGATATAGTATTTTGAATCTCTGAAGATACTAATTTGACATTTTAAGCTTCTCTTTCAAATAGGATTGTTTCATTACTAAACTCCATTGCTTGATTTGTTAGCTGTTATTTATACTGTTGGTTTAATTAAAATGCAAAATCATCCATCATTATCAGTTTAAACATATGAAATAAACACATGGTTAATTAATAGAGGTACCTGATGGCTTCCTTCTGCTATTGCACACATTAATTTCCCCCAACATTTTTTTCCTCTGAATGGAAGAGATTGCTTCAAATTCCACAAAATTGGGTAGGTGTGACACAGAGAGTCTGGAATACTGGAATATAGACGCGTAGGCTGGAGCTTCTCCAAAAGCCATTTAAGGATTTCTTATGTATGTCACACACACTAGAAACCCTCATTTCCTCTTTATATATCAACTTTCTAGTTTTCATTGTATTACTACAATGAAATTACTACAATGACAGTTGCTGTGCACATTGGTGACGGTGGTGGGTGTTGTAGGAGAGGCTAATGGGAGGAGAACAATGGTCTAGTGAATTACTTTGATTATTTCCATGCAATTCAATCCTATTCTCTACCCATGACCATGAGTTTAGTGTTTATCCACTGCTCAAAGGAACAACTCCCTCTTCTGTTACAGCTTCTCCCATATCTACAGGTTCCTCTACCCTTGATTATCTATCAGTATAATAACTGCTTATGTAAAACTTTATCACTCTGAAATCTTCTGAAGTCTTTCCTTTATATTTATTCACTGTCATTTCGGTGGTATTTTGTGAGGTAAGTAAAGTAGATGATCCACTTACTCATGTTAAACTAGAAACAGCAGTGTACTCTAAACAGTGCACTTTGGGGACGTCTGGCTGGCTCAGTCGGTTGAATGTCTGACTCTTGATTTCAGCTCTGATCATGATCCCAGGGTCATGAGATCAAGCCCCAGTTGAGCTCCATGCTGGGCATGGAGCCTGCTTGGGATTCTCCCTCTCTGTCTCTCTCTCTCTCATTCTCTCTCTCTCCCTCTGCCCCTTACCCTGCTTGCACATGAGTTCTCTCTTTCTCTCTCTCTCTCAAAAAATAAAAATAAATAAAAATTTAAATAAAAAAAACACATTGCACTTTGAAAATAAGATGCCTATATGTTCACATTGGATTGGAGAAAGGTAAGGCATAAAACACAATAGATAAGAGATGTTCAGAGTGTCCTAGAGATTCTAAGGCAAATAGCTGGGACCCAGGGAAAAAAAATGTGCAGAAATATTTCTTTTGTAGAAAATAAGGTAAGAGTTTTATTATTGTTATAAAATATAGATCTAACATTGTGCTTCGAACTCTAGCTTATTTTGAATGTTAAAATTTATATAATTCATAAGAGGCCTGTGGTAATAACATATGACAATGCTGTTTATGCTTTAACCGCCCCTCTGCCCCCACTAGCTTTTTTTATTTTGTGAGCTATGATGATGTCAGTGAATACAGCCTGCTCTTGATTGGACAAGATTCCATAAGATGCAGCTATAGTCTACTGAAAAAAATTAGAAATTATGCATTTTCATTTCTTAGGCCCACCCTACTTATAGATAACTTATAATTGCATCTAATAACAAATCTTCAGAAAATTTTAATTTTTAATGCAAAAAATTAAAAATAAAGAAAAAATAGAGAAGATTCATATTTTAATGACTGAAGACCACTCTACACAAAACACCAATCAAGAAAAAATCTTTTGATTAAGCTGTGCATAATCTATTGCCTTCATTACAAAATATTTCCTGTGTCTATTGATAGTTAATTAAAAACAAGACAGTCTCTTCAACAAATGGTGTTTGGAAAACTGGACAGCAACATGCAAAAGAATGAAACTGTACCACTTCCTTACACCATACACAAAAATAAATTCAAAATGAATGAAAGACCTAAATCTGAGATAGGAAACCATCAAAATCCTAGAGCACACAGGTAGCAACCCTTTTGATATAAAATGTAGCAACTTCTTACTAAATGTCTCCTGAGGCAAGGGAAACAAAAGCAAAAATAAAACATTGGGACTATATCAAAATAAAAAAGCTTCTGCACTGTGAAGGAAACAATCAGCAAAATGAACAATTCCAACAACCTATGAAGTTAGAGAAGATATCTGCAAATGACATATCTGATAAAGGGTTAGTATACAAAATTTAAAGGACTTATAAAATTCAACCCCCCAAAAGTGAAGAGTCCAATTAACAAATGGGTAGAAGACATGAACAGACATTTTTCCAAAGAAGACAGACAGATGACCAAGAGACACATGAAAAGATGTTCAACATCACTCATCATTAGGGGAATACAAATCAAACCACAATGAGATATCACCTCACACCTGTCAGAATGGCTAAAGTCAACAATACAAGAAACAACAGGTACTGGTGAGGATGTGGAGAAAGGGGAACCCCCCTGCACTGTTTGGAATGCAAACTGGTGCAGCTACTCTGGAAAGCAGTATGGAGGTTCCTCCAAAAGTTAAGAAGAAAACTGCCCTATGATCTAGCATTGCACTACTAGGTATTTATGCAAAGATTACAAAAATAGTAATTCAAAGGGATATATGCACCCTAATGTTTATAGCAGCATTATCTGCAATAGCCAAATTATGGAAAGAGCCCAAATGTTCATCTGCTGATGAGTGGATAAAAACATTGTGGTGTACACACACACACACACACACACACACACACACACACACACACACGGAATATTACTCAGCCATTAAAAAAGATGAAATCTTGCCATTTGTAATGACATGGATGAAGCAAAGAGTATGATGCTAAGGGAAATAAGTCAGTCAGAGAAAGAAAAAATGCTATATAATTTCACTCATATGTGGACTTTAAGAAACAAAGCAGATAAATATAGGGGGAAACAAAAAGAGACGCAAATCAGGAAAAAGACTCTTAACTGTAGAGAACAAATTGAGGGTTACTGAAGGGGAGGGTGAGGGAGCATGTTAAATGGGTGATGGGCATTAAGGAGAGCACTTACTGTGATGAGCACTGGGTGTTATATGTAAGTGATGAATCACTAA